>NC_039364.1:146976247-147627761 GCF_003573695.1 Papaver somniferum | reverse complement strand
ATAGTTCAGTATTACACATACGTACTCATGGATGGAACCCAAAACTCTGAATAAAACAGAATCAAAAAAATTTTCTACCAGTACGCCATATACGTACTGCATAATCATGAACTAAAAATCAACTTCATGTAAAGAAAAATTGATGAAACTGAATATAACCGAATCAAAGCACACATTTCAGTATTACACTTACATACTCATGGATCGAACCCAAAAACAGTGGCAAAAATCTGATTAAAACATAATCAAAAGAATTTTATATCAGTACGCCGTATACGTACTGTCAATTCATACACAAAACCAAACTGTAACAAAGCTAAAAACATAAAAGCGTCATGAAAATCGATTTGATCTTCATATACAATCGAAAAACAAATCAAAAGAATAAAACAAACAAAATAATCAAAGAAGATGATTAGAAAACATACCTGGAACAAAATATCATATATTTATTGTTGGATCAAACAATCTCAAACAACAACAAATTTATTATTTACGTCTAGATCTGAACTATTTTCATCAAAAACTATCAGTACATCATATATGTACCGATGGTTAATACACAAAAACAAACTAAAAACCCAACAAAATGAAAGTAAATATCAGATCTACTAATGAAATGTATATAAAACATGATTATCTATCTAGATCCGAACTAAATATGAGATCTCCAACAACAGACTAAGATGAATTGAAAAATCAACATAGGAATCAAATATAAACCAAATACCTTGACTAATTCTTAGCTGATTTTCTTGATCTATAGGAAGCAACAACTTCATATATAGTATCTCAATTGATTTCGCCATTAGACTGAAAATCAAATCCAAATAGTTTCAAAAAAATATGAGACAACATTAAAACTAACTAAATCTCGGCTAATGAAACAAGATTGAAATAAATAATCTCGCGTTCGACGATTAAAACCCAAGAATTTTTTCCTTCTTCTAGCTGCTCTCCGATTTGGATCTGAGAGATTGAAATGAAAATAGAAAAAATGAAATGAAATTTAGTTACCCTGTTTTTATATACATGAGGGTGTTTTGGGAATTTAAAAATATGTCTCATGTATATCGCACATGTATAGGACCTGGGAATAAAATTTTAGGTCCAATTTTTTCTTTTCTTTAAAACTTTGGACCTCATGTTACTGGGCTTTTGTGGGTGGACCTGCCACTAACTAATATCACTAAACTAGTACCTATAGGTAATTCCATCACTTGAAGCTCTATGTTAAGGTAGATCTTGGTGGAATTAGTTGGTGATGAAGATATAACTTCCCTGTGAAGCGGTCATGGTTGTTAATGTGATGACATAGATAACATCACATTAACATCGTCCGCTTGCTCTCTTAATTTCTTGAAAAGTTGTTAAGCTGGTAAGAACACCGACCACATCTGCTTCACCATAAGAAATGAAAAATAACTAAAATTACACTGTGGACGTAACTAATGCTATAGAAAATGGAATGTTTCAAAGATCTTACCGGTAAGATATGTGTTTGCACTATTTCATAAGCCGTAAAAGAAAACTTTTAGGGCGGCGTTTTCACTGTGGTGGAATCCATAGGCTTAACCTCGATATCCCACTCAACAAAGGGGAGTCATTTCTAGTAGGGAATTTCTTTTGTCGGGAGACACGGGAGATTATAGAGGGCCAGTTTTTGTGTGAGAACGGGAAAATCCCCGGTAGATTCTTCCAGTGAACAAAGCATTATTGTTATCACCTAGCATCAAGAGGTCCAAGCTTGCGACCACATTGGTTGGTGCCAATAAAATCAACTTCATTCCATGTGCAAATCATGACCCCGGTCATCCATACTTCCCCTTCCACCATGTCAGTTAGCTGATTAAAGTTTTTGGAGGTGCTACATGTGATTTCTTCCGCCATTGATGGTTACTACATGGTGCGAAAATGCATTTGGTCGAGCAAATACATCAATTACAAATTAAGATACCTTTTGTTATGGAGAAGTAGGCTATAGCAGTAGGTGTGGGTAGTTTGAGCAACCAATCTGATTCGTGGGGAAACCTAGCGTAACTTTGTATAAGTTTATCTTTGTTCGTGAATGGTATTTATCATGAATTTTGGGAGCAAATAACGGGAATTTGTAACCTTTATGCTTTAATATTGGACTCTGTAACCGGCGGTCGTCTAATGAAGGCATTTGATTAATTAATAATATGATTTCAGGTGATTTTTCTCTGTTGTGGTTAAAAGCTCAACACAACTTTCTTCCTAGAACTACTGGCCCCACCGGAGTATATTCCAGCCAATAGAATCATTCTTATTTTTCACACCACCAGAGTTTCATCCGGTAGCACTCCCAACCGGAATACATATATTAATTAAAAAGACTTGCCACTCAATCAACCACAATAATAAACCTAGAAAAAAAAGAAATTATCAGCAGCGATAACAAATCTAAAAAAAAACAGCGAGAAAAGATTGTTTATCGATGGTGAACCACAATGGCGGTATGAGACGTAGTAAAAATATCAATCCTACGCCATCTATGTCAAGAGATCAAGCACGTTCCAATCGATACTTACGATTACCGAGATGTGGATATTAAGTTGATGAGTGTTTTATTATATCAAGTTAGGGTTTTTTTCTACAAGCTTTGATTCTTTTGCGTTGTGTTTTGACTGATTTAATATTTTGGTTGCAGCTTATGTTATGTTTATCCACATAGGTAGTTGTTTGGTTTTGTTTTGTTTGTTCACAGAGGTTTGTCGATTACAGTTGCCTGCTGCAAATAAACCTGTTCTCTAAGTTTTCACCCCCATGCATACCAGGTATATTTTTAATATTTCTGTTTTATTTGTTTTTTGAGAAACGAAAATTAGGTTCTCTCCTTTTCTCTTTCTTATTTTGATTTTCGATTTATTTCGGTTGTCTTCTGATTTTGCAGAGAAGGGTTTATCAGTTGGAAACGAGTTTGACCGAACACGAATTTCATACTAATAGCTTTTGACTGAATTTTTACTTTTGTTTATGTAATAAACAATCAATTAAGATAATTCTAACACCTGCGTTTAATTTGGATAATCTTAACAACCAATCAAGAAAATTGGGTCTTTGTTTGAGAGTTTATGGATTTATTTTCTTTGCACTATTTAAGAATAGTTTGTGTTGTTTGTTTCTTTGTAGCTTCACTAAGATAATTTTCCAATTTGCCAATTTGGGTAATTCTTGGAGTGTAAAGATTCATGAGTAGGAATGACAATTTTTCTTCATGATTTGTGTAATTGTCTTATCAAATGTTTTGCTGGTGATATTTTGCCCTAAATTTAATTTTTAATATATATGATATTGTCTCCCTTTGCGTACAAACCAGAAATGTGCTCTGTTCATGTTTTGTTTCTTATACCAGGTTACATGAGGATAGTGACTTATTTGATCAAATTTCTTGCAGCAAATAACATTAGTGACACTTATTCATATATTCATATTCAGTATTTAATATTTGTTATACAAGGTTTCTTTGGTTTCCATGCATTGTTGTTCCATCATATTATAGGTTAGTAAGAGATGTTTAAATTTGCATCCGAGTCCGGTGCAGGGTGACATGTGAAATACAAGTTAATTTCCAACTAGACACATGTCTAACAACATCTCTTTACAGTATGAACTTACTGATAGAAAAATAGTCCAGTCTTAGATGGTTTTTTTGAAGTAGGTTCTTAGTATCATATGTTATATCTGGTTGATGCATATCCAACCTTTGTTGGTTTTTCTTGTATAAATTTTTAGCAGTCCGATTGCAGGTAAAACAAAGTTACATTCTTCCCGCCGGGGTTGGATTCGTTTAATGTCAACTGAAATAGCTACCATCAGAAAAGAGTAGACTGTTCCTAAAAACTTATTAGTCCTAATAATTTTAGTTTTAGAATTTATGAGATGCAACCCAAGTGAACAAACAAAAATTTATTGTCTGAAGATTGTATGTATAGATTAGTTTGTACCTGTTCCCTAACGACGAGTGGCTTTGTTGTATTTAAATGGACTCTATTTACTAAATCCATAAATACTGGAGACAATGTTTTGTAACTACAAGTGAATCCGAAAATGTTGTACTTGGATGAAAGTCAAACTTTTGTTGGTATTAGGTTTCTCTGTTTTGTAATTTGGCATTATAACTAACATGTTGCCTATCTGTTAGAAAAAAGAAAATTAAATTTGAACAATGTAGCATTTCATTTTATTTGAAGAAAGCAACTGCCTCAAACTCTGAGTACGTCTTATTTTCTTAGTACGTAAATACATACGTTATAACTGAATTAATAGTTTAAATAGACGGACCAATGTTGAAAGATGATCGTAGTTTGCTAACAGAGAAGCAGCAAAAACATTGAAAAGTGTATTACAAGGAGACCCAATCATTTTCACATGAGGCTTTCCCAGCCTTAAGATATTTTGATTCTGGCGTACATTTTTGAAAGCCTGCAACATCACAGATCCTAATACGGGAAAGAAGATAGTGGAAAAAATAGAAGGCTAGAAAAACATAATTTTCTCTGCAAAGAAAAGCATATCTAGGCATGTGTAACGCACGGGCGCAAAACTAGTTATCTGATAATGGGATTCTGTAACCGCTAATGCTTTTGTCAATGAGGGGATATTATCATCTTAAAAACACATATTGGTGGTTCAATCGTGACGGTTTTGTTGGTTCAATCTTGACAGTTATTTATGTGCCTAAATTGTATATCTCAAAACACATATTAGCTGATCAATCTTGACCATCCTTTATGTGTTTGAAATGCAGATGACTGTCGATATGGAAAAACACCACTGTGACTTATAATATATAGATTAATTCTAAATTTTGATTTACTCTATTGTTCCTTTGAATACCCGTAATCCCATTCCTCGAAACCCTAATTTTCATAGAAACTATGTTACAATTTTTGATCCCTTATGTATATTAGGATTGGTTTCCGGCAATGAGAATTCTAGGGTGGAATGTGTAAGGTATTGCAAATAATTCCACCAAAAAGAAACTCTGAAATCTAGTTACAATTCAAAATCCGGATTTTATTTTTCTCTCTGGGACAAATATTGATAATGATTGGATGATAGTTATTGCTCATTATTTATATTATTATAACAGTGTTTGTTTTTGATAGAGTAATATTGGCAGGTGGACTGATTTTGATGTGAAAAGATGGGATTATCTGTGATGTTCAAGATGTCTCTAATGATATGATGCATGCAATGCAGTTGTTAAGCTACATCCTAATAAACCTGAGGTGTTGAGTGTTACTTTTATGTATGGTTTTACATATTTTGATGTCAAAAAAACCCAATGGAACTCTACGCATGAATTAGATAGTAACATACAACAACCTTGAATGGTTATAGGGGATCCGAATTTTCATTTATATGACTCTAGATATAATGATAATTCCTAGGTACAAAATAAAGTTGATCAATGTGGATTAATGGACTTAGGATATGAGGGTAGAGACTTTACTTGGTCTTGTAAAAGTTTGGAACATGCTACAGGAAATAAAGAATTGATTTTGCATTAGTAAGTAATGACTGGTGCATTCATTTTAACCATGCTAAGGTTTTGCATTTAGCTCAACATTCATCAGATCGTTGTCTTATTATGTTGTTATCAGACTCAACCCAAAAATCCCTTTGGAGACCTTTTAAGTTTTTTGAAACTTAGTTAAATCATGATAATTTTGTTAATCAACTTAAACTTGTTTGGAATATTGAGGTTCATGGCTCTCATGCCTATATATTCTCCCAAAAGCAACAAAAGGCTAGAATCAGGTTGTCCCAATGGAATAAAACTGAATTTGGAGACATATATATTAACATTAGTAAGATATAAGAGCAACTAAAAAGTGTCCAAAATGAGGTTTCTTCGAGTAGTCAGCATGATAGGATGGTTTATCTTTCTAATGAACCGGATAAATGGTTGCATATTCAGAGTGAATTTTATAAGCAGAAATCTGGTGATAAATTTATCACTGATATTGATAACAACTCTAAATATCTCCATACATTAGCCAATAATAGAATGTTTCGAAATAATATTAATGCTCTATGTGATGATAATGGAAACTGGTTTGATAACAGGAATGATATAGCTAATCTTTTGACAACCCATTTCAGTAAAGTTAGTACTACTATAGTCCTTGTATTACTGATAATGTGTGTGATTTAATTCCCATTGTTATATCTGATGTTGTTAATGTTGATATTTTAAGGGTGCTGACTAGCGATAAAATCAAGCCCATTGTTAAGGATATGCCTTTTTGGAGATCTTCAGGCCAAGATGGCTTCCAGGATGGTTTTTATAAAACCCAATGAGATTGTGTATGTAAGGATTTAATTGAAGTGGTTAAAAATTTCTTCATTAGTGGATTTATGCCTAGTTGCATTAATAAGACTTTTATATCTTTGATCCCTAAGTTTAATGAAGCTAAATCCCACGCTGATTTTAGACCAATAGATCTTTGTAACATCTCTTATTAGGTTATCTCCAAAATTTTGGCTAATAGGATAATACCTCATTTAAAACATGTCATATCCCCTTATCAGGCAGCTTTGTGCCTGGTAGATCCATTCATGACAACATCATTGTTTCCCATGAACTGATCCACACTATGAAGCATAAGGAGGGTTGGAGTGGTACAATGGCCCTTAAGTTAGACTTGTCTAAGGCTTTCGATAGACTTGAATGGTCATTTCTAATTGGTATGCTTAGGAAGCTTGGATTCAGTAGTACTTTCTGTAATCTCATTAATCAATGCATTAGTACTACCAAGATTTCCATTTTACAGAATGGTTCACCATGTCTTGAATTTTCCCCAACTAGAGGCCTTAGGCAAGGGGACCCACTGTCCCTTTACCTCTTTATTATTGTCATGGACTGTCTCTTTAGGTATTTTCTTCATGTTGAATCTAATCATGCAATTTCAGGTGTTAAAGTAGCTATAAGATCTCCTGTTGTTTCTCACCTAATGTTCGCAGATGACATCTTGATTTTCACCAAAGATGATATGCACAATGTTAGAGGTATTATAGATATTCTTCACAATTTTGGGCTTCATTTAGGTCATCTTCTTAAATTTAATAAATCTGGTGTTTATTTTAGTCATAATCTTCGTGATAGAGATTATGATTCCATTGTAAAAGAACTAAACATATCTAGAATAAAGGAGACTGAAAAGTATCTAGGTGCCCCCCTTCTTCTTGGGAGAAATAAAAATGAGTCTTTCAAACCAATTCTCTTATCTTTTGGAAATCGACTTAAGAACTGAAAGGATACTTTAAACCTAGCTGGTAGAACTACCAAATGAGTTGCTTTAAGATTCCTAAAGATTTGATTAGGAAAATGAATAACATACAAAGAAACTTTTGGTGCGGTAATGCTGATGGCAAAGGAATTAAGTTTATTGCTTGGCAAGCTGTTAGTAAGCCTAAAGCTTTAGGTGGGTTAGGCTTTACAAATCTAGAGGTTTTTAACCAGGCCCTTCTTAGTAAATTGGCATGGAAAGCTTGTATATTTGAGGGCGATTTGTGGGTTAAGATTCATATAGAAAAATACTGTAAGGACAAGTGTTCTCTTCAACTTGATAAGCTGAAAGATAACTGCTCCTGGATTTGGAGGAGCATTTATTCTGGTATTAAAACTATAAAACATTTCTCTATTTGGACTGTTAGGTGTGGTACCAAGATTAACATATGGTTATACTGTTGGGTTATAGGTTTAAATATCCCAGCTGAGCCAAAACCTGGTTTATCTAACCTTTCTAAATATAATTTGGTTTGCGACTTGTTTGTTACAGGAAGTACAGAATGGGATTTGAACCTTGTTAACACTATTTTCCCAAATGGTTGTGCTAGGAAAATCATTGATATGCATGTTCCCTCAACTGGACAAGATACTTTAGTTTGGAAACCAGATAAGAAAGGAAAATTTAGTGTTAAAAGTGCTTATAATGCTTTATGATTTTGATAATTAGGGTAAACTGTAGAATCTTTTGTGCCTTTACCAACTTGGAAAAATCTTTGTTCTACTAAGCTTCCCCATAGAGTACAGATAATTATTCGAAAATGCTTAAAGGACATCATTCCTACCAGGGATAAGATATGTGGATACAAAGAAGACATTGAGATACACTGTAGTTTTTGTAGTGCCAGGTATGAAACAACATATCACTTGTTCTTGGAATGTCCCTATACCAGGTTCATCTGGCTTGGCATTAACATAAATACTCTGCATATTCAACAACAATACTCTAATCTTTTAATATGTTTGATTACTTGGTTGACTCTGAGGGTAGTAACAACTCAATAACTATGTTCTCTTGTGAAGATTTGGTATACAAATGTATGATTGGTTTATGGATGATTTGGAAGGACATATGTTCTCTTATTTTTCAGTAAACTACGGCTAATAGAATATGTATTATTGGCAGAATTCATAAGTTGTCTAATCAATGTTCTGTTATTCTTAGGGGTAACACTACTAATCTGGTTTCTAATGTGCAGGCCACAGATTGGATACCTCCAAATAAGGACTACATAAAGATTAATAGAGATACATCGTATATTGAAAATGAAGGAGTTGGTAGTATTAGTCTAATTACTAGAAATTTTTCAGGGAGATGTCTTGGAGCAAAAGGTAAGTACTATAATGATGGTATGAGCTTGGAGTATAGAGTAGAACAGCTGGAATGTAGAGCCATGGAAGAGGCAGTGAGATGTGCAGCTGATTTGGGTTTCCATAAAGTCATCCTAGAGTTTGATAGTGAAGTAGTAGTAAAGTCAGTGAATGAACCAGAGTCATTTGTTCATTGGTCAAATCAGGGTCTGATTTTAGACATTAAGAATAAAGTAGCAAGCACACTTCCTTGCAAAAAAGGCAAGGGGGATCGTAATAACTTTGAATTTCTAACCTTTTTCCACCTGATTTACAGGAATGTCTGGAAAAAGATTTCTATTATGTACTTTCTTAGTCTTTAATAAAATTTCTCTTTTGCATCAAGAAAAAAAAAACTGTCTGGTATAACCTATGAATAACACAACACAGAATGGTAACTAAAAATTTGATAGCAAGAAGAAAAAAGAATTAAACACCCAAGTGCAAATTACAAGAGATTAAGCAAGAAAATCAAGAAAACTGTAGAGGATAACCCACACATTTTTCAATGTGTGGGTTATAGGCCCTCCCAGAGAAACAAAAGGATAGGAAATTAAATTCAGTGTTTATTTTTTTTTCCAGAAAAATTTGAATGAAGTATGTTCAAAAAGATAGGTCCTTGGTTGACATCTAAGCCAAAACCGGGAGAGATGGACGAACATAAGATCCGAGCTTGTGTAGAAATAAAAGGATAAGAAATTAAATTCATATATTATTAGTTTTCCAGAAAAATTTGAATGAAATTTGTTCAAAAAGATAAGTCCTTGGTTGACATCTAAATCCAAACCGGGAGAAAGGACCAGCATATCCGTGCTTGTGTAGAAACAAAAGGATAAGAAATTAAATTCAGTTTTTTTTCCCAAAAAATCTTGAATGAAGGTTGTTCGAAAAGATAGGTCCTTCGTTGACATCTAAACCTAAACCCAAACCGGGATAGGCGGACGAACATAAAATTCGCGCTTGTGTATTTTCATACTAGTGATTGCCTAAGTCCCCTCCAATACATAAATATGTGTTGTCCATGAGTCATACTTCGGTTTGCTAGAATCCTAGTAATATGGAGAGTTCACCTCTTTAATTTCCCTTATGTGGGACCAAATATTTCATTGAAACAACAAAAATAAGTTGGTGGATACTTAGAGACACTTAGTTCTTAATATCAAGTTCCACTAAGACTAAAAAATCTAACTTAAGACTCTTATGTTCTTAATATCAAGTTCCCTACATAAATGAAGAAAGGAAAAACGAAATATAATTAATAAGTACAAGCGCTTAGAGAGAAAATAGCGGAACTACTTGTTAGTCATTGAATGTGATACCTTAACTTCCCAATGCTTGGTGTAGTTCCGGAATTACCATCCATGCATGATACCTCTATAAGCATTGTCAGTCTCGTATTCTTGCGCCTATTTTGACTTTAAGCAAATATCCTGGTTTGTCTATGAATAATCTAGATAATTACCTCATGTTCTCATAAGAAACGGCCACACTTCCATATTCAGATATGTGAGTCTATTAAAAGTGTCTCAATACACCCCCACTTCAATATAAAGCTATAAAACTTATCAAAATGAGATATTTTGTAAAAAGGTCGTATGTTTTTAGTCATATTATGATTTGGGTCCTTGTACATGTCGTTGATGCGCTTGGGTCGTAAACTGACGGAATAGATGATGAACGACATCATATTACTAAAATACCCTTATATAATGATGAACGCCATCATATCCTAACACCTTTTTAAGCTAGGGTTCTTAATAGATGAATCACATCTCTCTGATAACCATTAACTCGTCCTACATATATCTCAAATCTGCATATGTTTTTTATCAGCTCTCTCGGCCTCTCTTCACTCTTGTATATCGCCATCAACACCTCTAAATTTGCACCTGTATCTTAAATCTCCTCATCACAATCTATCAGAGCTCCTATCGAGCAGTTCCTATAATTTTTGTCTTCCTTTTGATTGGTCATATTTCTATTGTTAAGGTGAAAAACGGAGATTGATTTCTTGAATGTTATTTCTGTTCCATGAAATTCATGGTAATTCATTAAATTAGGTTTTCGTGGTAATTCCAAGCAATTCATCAACTCTAAAATTATAAAAACTAATTGGTTTTGGCTCTAGCTTACAAGATGCAGCTACTTCATGGGTATAAGATACATTCTACCTTTCATGTTTCTCCGTTAAAAGCAAAGTTGGATAGTGGAATGCTTCCTGAAACTACACTGCCAACTCTAAATAAGAACAAAGAAATCAAATTGACTCCCTTGAAGGTTCTAGCCAGCAGAAAGATTTAGAAAAAGAATCAGATCCTTACTCAAGTATCGATTCAGTAGGAGAATTTATCGGTTCAGGATGCATCAATTTCCAAAGAACTATGTCAAAATTTCCAAAATTCATCCTTGAGGACAGGAATCTGGAGGAGTAGAGGGTATTATGGCATAATTTTCGGCATCTTTGAAGAATTCATGGCACAATTTCCAATATATAAGTATTGTAAGTGGTTATATTTTTTAAGGCACTTTTATTAAGGGAAGACCCCTCTTATATGAGCATCCCGTAGTTATTATTCCCTCCGTTCTTTTTTAATAGGCTGGTTTCTATAAATAAATATTTCAAAAAAATAGTATGGTTTCCTAATTGGGAAAGTCAAATGTGTCATGTGGACCATTTCATTTTACCTCTTTTGCTGACAAGTGTCATGGGGACCATTTCACTTCATTTCTTTTATTGACAAGTGTCATGAGGACCACTTTTAATGATTAGTTCTCTTAATTTCCTTAAATTTCTCTAAAAACAAAACCAACCTATTAAAAAGGAACAAAAGGAATAGTTAAATTTCTGTTTAATTAGCCGTTGCCAATCTTAATTAGCCTCGCGTTTTTAGGGGCCACTCGAAAGGATTTAGGGGCCAACAATAAAACAAAAAAGGTCACCCAAAGGGAAAAAGTAGCCAGTCCTTATCTCGCGTAATTCGTAATGGAGAAATTACCCTTATATATTCGGAGGATATGATAACATTGTTATCCTCCGATCGCAATCGGAAGCCAAAATATTTCCCAGACTTCCGATTGTAGTCGGTGCAGTATTAGAATGATTTGTGTTCATTAATCGGGAGTGTACACAGCCAGCCATAACCACTTGGTTCGTATTTTGGATGCAGCGTTAATCGGGAGTTAAATATATTACAAAACCTACCGATTATAAGTTGCCCCAAATTCAAATTTTGAAAGCTACCATAATCGGTAGATATGCTAAATACAATACCTATCGATTATTGGTTTCTCCACATTCAACTTTCGTCAAATTAGCCGTTGGAGTTTTTGGGAAAAACAAAAAGAGCCATTGGACCCTAAACCTATATGAAGAAACTCATATCTATCACCCCAATTGCACCAAACTCTTTCCTCTCTTCAGTTTTAATTTTCATAACAAAAAACATGGATATTGCTTTTGCCGAAGAAGAAGATTGTGCTATTTATAGAGAGTGGGTTGTGGTAACTGCTCATGATCGTGTTCACAAGCTCCACAAATCGGAATCCGAAGAGCAGATATGAAACTGTATCTTAATGGTATTTGAGGCCTTAGATGGTAATCGAATTCGAAGATCATCCAATGACATTAAGATGAGAAAGAATGCGTCGATAAGGAGATTGACAAACTTGAAGATGAGGAACGGTTTGTTAGGAACGCTTTCCTTGGTGACGTATGAAAAACGAGTAAGTATCTCTGTAACTCCAACTCACATTACAAAAGTTAGTACTAACTTGTTACTCATTCGTATTTCAGAGAAATCTTGCGGATCGCCGGTATGTGGACCTCTACGAGAAACGATTTGAACATGAAGGATGCTACAAAATCAAGAGGGACAATTTCTATGGTCACTAGAAGTTATGATCTGTTTAATACTTTTATGGTCAATTAGGAGTATGGATTTAGGTGCTTTTGACGAAATTGTAAGGTTAAGGCCGTTTGAACTTTATGTAATGGATGTAATCAGAGTATTATTAATATAAAAACTAGCCGATTATACGAAATCGGTAGATTATTTTGTTAAAAACACCTACCGATTGTAATATTCGGTTATGTTATGAGTCAACTTTCTTTCCGATTATGGTGTTGTTTGGTTCCAGGAAACAGTTTTTTTGTACTTGTAATATTCGGAGGATAATTTTTTTGTAAAGTTCTGAATGTACGATGGCCCAAAAATCAGAATTTGGAAAAACTTATACTTTTCAAATTTTGTCTTTGAAATAATCGGAAGTTAAATTAGTTACCAAAACTTCCGAATATGGGCTGTCTAACCTTCAATATGTCCCTTGGAACCACCCTGGAGCCATGGCGTGGTTTGTTTTGAACTTGTAATATTCGGAGGATAATTTTTTTGTAAAGTTCCGAATGTACGATGGCCCAAAAATCAGAATTGGAAAAACTTATACTTTTCAAATTTGTCTTTGAAATAATTGGAAGTTAAATTAGTTACCAAAACTTCTGAATATAGGCTGTCTAACCTTCAATATTGGCCATTGGAACCACCTGGAGCCATGGCGTGGTTTTTTTTGAACTTGTAATATTCGAAGGATAATTTTTTTGTAAAGTTCCGAATGTACGATGGCCCAAAAATCAGAATTTGGAAAAACTTATACTTTTCAAATTTTGTCTTTGAAATAATCGGAAGTTAAATTAGTTACCAAAACTTCCGAATATGGGCTGTCTAACCTTCAATATTGGCCCTTGGAACCACCTGGAGCCATGGCGTGGTTTGTTTGAACTTGTAATATTCGGAGGATGAGGTAGGATTTTGTAAAGTTCCGAATGTACGATGGCCCAAAAATCAGAATTTGGAAAAACTTATACTTTTAAAATTTTGTCTTTGAAATAATCGGAAGTTAAATTAGTTACCAAAACTTCCGAATAGGGCTGTCTAACCTTCAATATTGTCCCTTGGAACCACCTGGAGCCATGGCGTGGTTTGTTTGTGAACTTGTGATATTCGGAGGATAGGTTTTTTTGAAGTCATGTTTTCGTAAGTACGATGGCCCAAAAATCAGAATTTGGAAAAAACTTATACTTTTCAAATTTTGTCTTTGAAATAATCGGAAGTTAAATTAGTTACCAAAACTTCCGAATATACCACACAAATCATTGTCATTTGAACTTGTCTAACTTAGTTTCCCAAACAAATTTCCGAATGTACAACAAAAATCATTGTCATTTATCTGCTCTTCTTTACTTTACGACCGTGACTACCTCCCAGTCCTGCACGACCACGGGTTTGAGCACCTTCAGTTGGAGCAGCTTCAGTTGGAGAAGCTTCAGCGCTCGATGAAGCTCGAGTTCTTTTACCCGTCTTTGATACTGCCACCTTGGGCTGATGCCTCTTCGTGACTTTCTCCCCAAACTTGGCAGCATAATCTTCGTTATCCATATTATCAACTAGATCTTCTCAGCTGGCATGGGATCTCCGCTCTTCAGGCATGCAGTTAACATTTTGGAAACACGCTTGAACCTATTCACCTGTTTTTTATACGTAATGACATAACATCAAACGGTAATTACCTAAGATTTATAGGAATAATATAAAATGAACAACAAATATAAGAACATGCACCAGTCTATCATAACCAGCTGGTTTGTCTTTGATGATACAATTATAACTTGAACCCGCCGCAGTAGTGTTGGATTTGATTTCACGGATAACCAAAGGATGTGATACCTTGTTATACCAACTCATATAGTCTGGAGAATTTTCATCACCTCGGGTGGTTCGTCTACCAGTGTCGATAATGAAGTCATTCCTCTTATCCCAGTTATCAAGAACAGTAGGTGGGCCTGTGTGAACAATCGTGAGATTATCACCACTAGAAGAGCACAACTCCAACTCCAATTTGTAGTAATCCCCCATTTTCTCCACAGGTTGCTGTTGTATATACCCGTGTTGTCGCATCACCCTAAAGGGGTTATACATCACATATCCTGTGGGGTGCCACAACGGTCCAAAATAAAGGGACAAGTCCGACCGAACATTTATATGCCCACTGGATCGATCTTCCTTGTATGGATCAAAGCATACGTCGAGGCCTTCAATTGGTCCAAAATATCCCTCATGCGAATCAACTGCTGCTCTTTTGTCCTAGAACGGTTGTCTTCAAATATATACTTTGTTCCTCTAGGAGTACCTTTGCACCACCCCGGGTTCTCTCCGGCCAACTTCAGGATAGGGAAGTGGTCATAGATCCATGCCTATATACATAAGAAACCAAGTTTTAGTAAATAGATTGTGTATATTCGGTAGTAATTTCCAAACTTTATTTCCGATTATATATAATCGGAAATAAAACTGAATACCTATCCGCCGAATACCAAACATTCGGAAATAGAGATGGATCATTTCCTACCGAATATGCGTCATTTGGAGTTCAGTAACCTATAGTTTTCTGGCCTGTATATTCGGTAGTAATTTCCAAACTTTATAATCGGAAAAAACTGAATACCTATCCACCGAATACCAAACATTCGGAAATAGAGGTGGATCATTCCTAACGAATATGCGTCATTTGGAGTTCAGTAACCTATAGTTTTTCTGGCCTGTATATTCGGTTCTAATATCAAAAGAATATTTCCGATTGTATATAATCGGAAAACAAGTAAGTACCTAACCACCGAATACCAAACATTCGGAAATAGAGATGGATAATTTCCTACCGAATATGCGTCATTTGGAGTTCAGTAACCTATAGCTTTTCTGGCCTGTATATTCGGTTCTAATATCAAAAGAATATTTCCGATTGTATATAATCGGAAAACAAAGTAAGTACCTAACCACCGAATAACCAACATTCGGGAAAAGAGATGGATAATTTCCTACCGAATATGCGTCATTTGGAGTTATGGATATGCATCATATGTATTGTACTGAATAACTATAGAGTGAGTTATAGAGTTAAAGAAAAAACCTGCAATAGAGCCACATTCCCGGCAACTTGGCAGGTTCCTAGCCTCAAAGCCTTTCTCAACTTCCATCAAGAATGCTAGACATGCCGTGCCCAAGAATAGTCACCGACTTCATGGAGAGGATCCAAAAGTTGTATAAGGTTGGCGTCGATCCGGTTGCCAGAAGTATTGGGGAATATGACACATCCCAATACACAAAGGAGATATGCGGTGGCAGCGTGGTTCACTTGCTCATCAGTTAACGTTCCATTCTTTTCCTTCTCCAAGGTGCCTCGAAACATATTCATCAAAGCTGTAATGTTGATCTGTCTTGTTCTGTAACTTGCATGCCTCCTAAACTCTGCTGTTGTTGTCTCTTCATCCCAACCTAAGCACTTTTTAGTTAGAGCATAAAGTTGTGCCCAACTTAACTGCTTTGTGTAGTTAAACTTCACAGTTGCCTTGGTCGGGAAGGTTAAGAATCTGCACAACATCATCCGGAGTAATCGTCATCTCCCCAAACGGCATATGGAAAGTATCGGTCTCAGGATACATTCTCTCCACGAACGCCGATATGGCCACACGATCATGTTCCAACAATGAATTCTCGGCGGCATTAGCTAACCCCGAGTTGGCAAAATTGACTTGAACCTTTCACATTCACCGGATAAAGGCCACGCAAGCATTTTTGTTGGTGCGGCGGTAGGTTTGAGTAGACGGACCGCATCTTGATGATCCTATTAAAGTACATAAAAAAATACTTAATACAAATATTACGATATAACACATAGACAATACATTAATAAAAAATAGTAATTTTATTACCTCGGTTTCGTATATTTCTCTGGCCCATGAGTCTTTGTATCCAAATAGCAATTTTCCTCCATCCGCCGGTAGCCCAAGGATTGTGCCTGCTAGAATACCCTTCTTCTTCAAGTGCTGAGGGACAAGATGTGATGCTTTCTTAGCAATATCCTTCTTTACACCATCTTTTCCTTTTTTGGCTTTTTGGGTACCACTTGGTTGTCCTTCTTCTTCTACTCTTGGCACTGGATCAACTGGTTCAATTTCATGGTGGGGTGTAACTTGTGGAGCAGTTGGTTCTGCACTTTGTTGAGCGGCTTGTTCAACACTTGGTTGCACCCCTTGTTCACTGCCTTGTTGTTCTACACTTTGTTCAGCACTTGGTTGCACTCCTTGTTGACTGCTTTGTTCTTGTAAGCTTTGTTGAGCACTTGAATTATCTTTGGCGCTCCTTTCCCTCCTAGCACTAGCTGTCACTTTCTTCCTCCTTTCTCGACTTTGTCTAAACAACAAAGAAAGGAACAATATTTACAAACTATACAATCGGAAGACAAAGTATGGAAATATAACCCGAATGACACATTCGGAAGTAAAAGACACATACTGTTCCCGAATACAAAACAATCGAAATATAACTAAACATGTTTACAACCGAATATGCATCAATTGGAGTTCAGCTGTAAATTTTTCATCCTACACAATCGGAAGACAAAGTGCACATCTATAACCCGAATGTACAAATTCGGAAGTAAGAAGACACATATTTTTTCCGAATGAAAAACAATCGGAATATAACTAAACATGTTTACAACCGAATATTCATCAACTGGAGTTCAGAAACTCTAAAATTTTATCCTACACAATCGGAGGTATAAAACATTATATTGTCTTCCGAATAAATACTGGCCCCAAAATGGGATTTTTCCTATATCAGAAATTTTGAGATTTTTTCAATATATACATTCGGTAGTGAGTGTTCTTCCGAATACTCTGTGTCTACTTAAATATATTCGGTAGACAGAAAATTCATTAAACTACCGATTATTAGCAGTTTGTATCCAGGAAGATATGACCACCAATATTCGGCAGATAATCATCAAATCTTTCTCCCGAATACTGTCGATGTTCTTGAGAAATGAAGAACACGACTACATTCAGAAGTAAATGAGCATGAATATCGTCCGAATCTGGATAAGTAACCGAAAACCCTAGAAAATTTTTTTCTCGATTCGACGAATTAAAGCGAAATAAACACCAAAAATGATAGATTCTTACCTAATTGGAGCCATTTGTAGTTGACGAAGTGTTTGACTATCGGAATCGCCACCACCGACTACATTGTCGGGTACTTGTTCTTCGCGTTCTTCGCTTTCTTCTTCATTTGCAGCAAGAATTTCTTTATTTCTTGCTAAAATCCCAATATTTGGATCGATACCCCGAGCAACATTTTTGGTTCTAGGTCCGTGGGTTTCATTTCCCTTATCCATTGTTTTATAAACGAATCGACGATGTTTTGATTTTACGATTCGCGGCGATGTTTCGGTTGAACGAGGAAAGTTTTTTTTCTTCCACAATCGGAAGATATGAAACTGGAAGAAGAAGAGTTGAAAAGAGTAGAACTTTGTTTGATTTGGTTTTTATACGGTTTTACCAGAAGGGCATTTATGTAACTTCAATATCATATACAGTACCCCTTAATTAGAGTCTTTGGATGGGTATAAATTAATGGCCCCTAAATTCTTTTGAGTGGCCCCTAAAAACGCGAGGTTAATTAGCAGCCACTGTGTGAGCCACACGAGCTGTTATTTAAGTTATCTTTATATTCCTTTTTCTGTAGCTATGAGAGGGGCTCATGAAAAAATAAATCAATATTCCTTTTACCTTTTCTTTCTTCTCCCCTTCTCGAAACCTTCTCAACTAAAAAGTTGCTTATGTGCCTCTTTGTAACGTGGATTGTCACTTGCAATCTATAACTTTAATTAATTCTTTAAATATGCTTTAAATCTCAATGATCTAATCACCCAGGTAATAATTGATTAGCTCAACTAAACATATAAGCATAACTAAGGGGATTTTGGTCATTGTAGGAAATATTTGAATGCTTATTTGATTTACTTCATTGTAATCCTACTGCATCTTAGGTTAATGGTTAAACTAATGTTATTCTTTATATACTTTAATTTATTTTAATTTATTTACAACATACCGGGTTCGATTGATAGCTTGTCAGCCGAATTAAGGTTTTCTGAAAACGTATCTAGGTTTGGCTGACAAGTTACCACCCGAACTTAGATTCGGCAAATTCAAAAAAGAGAAAAAAAGAACAATCAAACTTAGTGTTGTTCTTTTAATTATCGGCCGAACCATTCATCAACACCCGTCAAGAATGAATAACAGTGAACAGTTCGATTGATAACTCGTTACTCGTTAGCCGAACTTCACTCTATAACTTTCATAAAATTCTCCATTTTTCAATTAAATCTAATCTATCAATCAAACGTAAGAAAATAAAATATGAGTTTGTGGGAAATACTTTCTATTGTACATTTCCTTGTGAACAAATTTTGAGTCAATATATACTTAAGTTAAATGGAGGCTAGTTGGCATGCCTTTTTTTTTGAAGCATGTTGGCATGCCTTATGAACTGCACAACCTTCATGTCACTCGAGCATCGAGAAGAATTGGAAATCTATGCTCAGGCCACTTGGGGCATACACGTTTGAATAAACTCATACAGACGGTGTCGTGTTGTTGAACACTATGATTGAAAGTACACTTCATCGTTCCTGGCAAAATACACAGCAAAAACAGATATATTTAAAACCATGAAGAGCTAAAACCTGAGATCCTAGCTGCCCATCAGCAGCAACAGTAAATCTCACAACAAAAATACTATCGTTCAAGAGAAATCAGATAATTACCATGTGTACCGACAGATTCTTTAATGTTACCGCGAACACCTTTCTTTGTCCAGATTTCAACGGGCTGCTCACCACCCCCCACATCAAACAAATCAACATCCATAAACATTTCCATGAACTTCCAAGTAAGAAGTCAAGTAACGATTAATATCGGATACATCATATGAAAGATATCACGTACCTTAAAATGTGATACATCTCTGGGATCATGAAACATATAGCGGACCGTAGCTTTTAGCTTAGACACCCTTCGCGGTTAACTACAACGAAAATCATATAGAATTAATAAATGAAGAGTCTGAAGTGTTGAGCATCAGATTCTAATGATTTCCTGATCACCGAGACACTAAAATGAGTTACTACAGGTGATATTGGTAGAAGTTCTTGACTTTCCAAATAATAATTCTTTCGTCGTGATAATGCTGATAATAAGCATTGCTAAATGCTCTACCAAACCAGGAATACTATGACCTCACCCAGTCAATACAATTTTCTTGAGTATAATCTTCTCTGGGTCAATACTCTTTAGTGACCCGCTAGCAGCAACAGCAGGGTAGCCAACTTCTCCATTCCCCATCTTTAAGGCTATCAAGGGTGAAGGAGGAAAAGAAATTGGGGCATATACAGAAGCAATCGCAAACCGTCCTTCATGCAAAAATTTCTCCATTTTGTGCTGATTCGAGTTTATGCTATCTACAGAAAATATTGGCCTGCATAACACATTATTCCAATACTATTGAAATCGCGAGAAGAAAGAAACTATACGGAGCGATGAGATTACTTAAACTTTCAAGAAATTACCTAGCAGCAAATTGCCTGAATCCAACATGAAAAACTAGAGACTCCTTTCCTTTAATAGGAAACTGGTAAGACTTGTGTTTCTTTATGCTGCATAAAAAGAAAATTCTCTTGAGCCGACTATGAATTGGTATATTTAACAAACCTTATAAGATACAAAATAAACCGAAGAAGAACAGTTAATGCACATGATGTCAATTAAGATAGGGGAGACTTGGTTCTTTCTTTTAGGGATCCATGAAAAATCATGTGCTATTCAATCTTGAGGACTGAAGAGACGATAACTTTTCTTTTTCTTGCCAGAAAGAAAGGCTAAGTATTGCATCAAAACGCTGGCTAATAACAATAACAATGAAAACATACCTTGAAATTTAGAGAGTTCACAATAAAAAACATGCAAAAAATTTATATAATAGCAATTGAAAGAAGAGTTTACCCGAAGTGGAGAACAGACATCTTGGACTCGTGCTCCAAGCGCCCACTGGCAACCACAGGATTAACTTCACCAAAGAACAAAGTCTTAAAGCAACATCAACTGGTACGTCCTTAACGTGAACCCTTGCGTAAGACCCAACAGGAACGCACTCACACAGCCCAATGTCCCTGGCCTTTTCAAGCACGTATTTCTGTGTTGCCTTGTAGTTATGGAATGAGAAGATTCTAGCATATTCAGGAGGCAGAGGAATCTGTTATTCATAAACACCAAAAATTATATCACTGAAGTTCAAATATCAATTCCTGCAAGAGAAACAGTAACCTTTGAGTTAAAGCTTCTGACCTTGTCTAGGGCTGCACAAACCCGACTCAATCCACCGACCCAATCCACATCCGCCTGAAATTACCCACACCCGACCCAACCCACCTAGAAGCGGATCGATTATGGGTCACAACATCAAAACCCATAGTATTGTGGGTCGACTATGGGTCAAAGTTTCTCTCACCCGACCCAACCCACCCACCCACCTAAATATTTCTTAGTTAATATTAACCCTTAGATTACCTATCCTAGATGAATCACATCCGTTGAAGTAGTGATATATAATGCCTAAACTTAAATCGCTAACTTCACTTCAGTCTTCACTTCTTCAATCACTTCCTTGAATAGTCTTTTATCTTTTGAGCTTCGAACAATTGAACTCATTTCTTGTAATTTGTATGCACTTTGCAACTTTGCACCAACTTCTTACTTCTATGGATTATAATTATCATTTGTTTACACTTGACTTGGGATCAGTTCTTTAATTGTCATCTGTGAGAGTCTTAGGTAAATCTGTAACTTTTCTTTTTGATGCAATGTAACTGTAATGTGTATTTTATGGTGGGTAACCCACCACCCATCCGACCCAACCCATTGTAATGTTCACCCGACCCATTGTTATATTGGGTTGGTTGTGGGTGACAACTTCTGCTACCCACCATCAGTGGGTTGGGTGGTGGGTGAGGTCAAACCCGACCCAAACCGACTCATGTGTATCCCTAACCTTGTCCTTCCACACAGAAGTTCGAAGAGATTTAAGACCTTGGTACTTGCAAAAACGCACTTTAGCCAAAACATCTAAAGGAGTATCCACTTCATCTGGGCATTCTGAAATGACAGGATGTAAATGTGATTAGGGCTGCACAACCGGTAGGGTGGGTAGGATATGGCCTATACCCGCCACCCTACCCGTTTACTGGCGGTTAAGAAAATCTTTACCCGCCACCCTACCCGCCAAATAATGGATACGGTAGGATACGGTTAAAAAACTGGCGGGTAGGATAGGGTTGGCGGGTATGAGTAGGGTATGTGCATCCCTAGGTAGGATGGGTAGGATATGGCATATACACGTCACCCTATCCGTTTACTGGCGGTTAAGAAAATCTTTACCCGCCACCCTACCCGCCAAATAGTGGATAGGGTAGGATATGGTTAAAAAACTGACGGGTAGGGTAGGGTTGACGGGTATGGGTAGGGTATGTGCACCCCTAAATGTGACAGTTAAACCAGCTTTTGATTTTATGACCATGAGTTTATGTTAGTAACCTACGTATCTGATGCAGAAATGATTTTATGTTAGTAATCTATCTAATGCCGCCAAGTTGTCTTCATGTCTTGTGGTTGAGTTTGACTCCATGAGCTTTATTTTAAACTGAGCAGATACTTCAAATTTAACTGAGTTGAAATTACAGAGGCAAAGGAAGAGGGAAAACTACGGAAACCACTTTACAATTTCACTTCAGCAAGAGACCGGAATGTGCTAAGTTGAATGAGTGGAATGTGAAAAGAAGAGCTGAACCTTCCAGCAAATCTCCATAAGCAGAAATCCAAGACTTGCTTGGAAGATTTTTATATAAACAGTATTTAGAAACAATTTGGTCCTGAAAGGCAATCAAAGATTCAAAACTAATAGAACTTAGAAACTTCTAAGGAAATTATACCTCCTACAAATAGGACTACGGAAAGACATTCATCTCAACTTAAAAATCCTAATTAAACACCAAACCAAAAGTAGAAACCTAAGCTATTAGAGCTGTGAGAATTCATCAAACAGAAGAGTTCTTTCACCATTGTTCTAATCTCATTGTAGATTTTCCAGGGGCCAACGTCGATTTTATAACTGAGAAACCGCGGAACGCAACCATTGTTGCCATAAACTGCTTTGATTGGATTTATATAAAAAAAATCATTCTAGGATGCATGGCTAGTTTGTTCATACATTTGCATGTTGGAATATCTTTATCTAACAAAATATGGTAAAGGAAATGACAGACAGGTACTTGCATATTGGAATAGACTAATATTGGCGGGGAAAGAAGAACTAGTAACAATTCAATGCCAGAAACAAAAAATGTGTACCTCCATCTTCTGCATGAGCATCATTAATTTTCCGAACTTCATCTCGGATCATTTCCTTTGTAACGTCCTCATCCTCCTAAATTTGAAAGCATTATTTTAACGTTAAGAAGCTAAATAGACAACCCCATTAGTACACACAAAAAAAGTTGACTATTGAGGCTCTATCTATGGTAAGTAGATTTGCCTTGACCACTCTACCCAAGCTCGGTAACATCCTATAATGCTTTCTGGAGACAAGCCAAGATACACTCAGACCAAACCGTTAGTAGGCTAGGCGTGTATGGCCTGCTAATCAAGAAGTAGATAGAGGTAGTTAATTGGACCAAAGATAGGTGCTATAAACTCCAGATAAGGCTTTGAACAGTAAGGAGGTTATCATTTGGCAGCTTGGCACTGCAGGTCTGCCTCATTGCGCCCCACCTGACCCCAATTACAACACAGAGTACACACATACATGATATAACTAAGCAAGTCAAGATACGGATAACTAACATAGTTTAACAAAATTAATAGAGAAACCAAAGAATTATGTTGCTGAAACATAGATATTTGGTGATGTCATCTTTTATATGGTGTGTATCACTGACTAGTGCGACTTTCAGTTGAAATTTTTTTATAATGTGAAAACAAGAAGAGATGCAAAGGATCGGCAAGAAAATAGCTGATAATAAACACTAAGACTCCATAGGTTCTATATTTGTTAGTACTATAAATGTTAAAAAATACAACCGGTCTCTTATTTTTGAAATAAAACAAAAACTGCAAGGTGATATGATTGGTTGGTGGGAATTTCGGTGGTTCTGAACTCAGGTCATGGTAACAACACCCAAAATACTGTCCTTGCAAGGGGAATCTATTGCATGAAATTTAAGGATGAGATCTCAGACTCTGAATTTCGTGGTAAGAAATGTATAATATAACACTTGAAGTGCTACATAAATTACTCACCTCTAACACAGTATCAGCATCAGTATCCTCATCTGAATAAACCTCTTGGTCTTCACCGTGCAAGCAATCACTCCCTGAATTTCGGTTATCTTCACCCTCAAAAGACTCGGCAGCCTGCTTCAGTCAAATGATAAAATTGTTTACAAAAAATCACAGCAACCCCATCTAAAGCAGAGAACATTGAAAGCATAAATTGGTTGTGTAACGTAAATTCAAACAAAAAATAGAACCTGATTCTCGAAGGGGCTAATTATGCTTCGTCTCTGACACTCATCTGCTTCAGTCATCTCCATCTCTGTAGGCCAAGTCTGATACCAAATATCATGTAGTTAATGAACTGACCTGGGAGCAATTTTCCAGAGATATACATTGACCTAACAACAATATCACCAAACACTTGAACAGTAAAGAGTAATACAACGTAAAGAACGCAGGACCATGAACTTTTGTAAAATATTACCTGTTCCCTTACATGAAGTTTAGGGTCATTTTCAGTGACTAAAGACTGCTGTTTTGACAGATCAGGAAGTAAAGAGTGAATGATCTGCATTTTAAGAGAGATGTCAGCTACCCAAAATAGAAACTGCATATTTTATAAAGGATGAAAAAGGAACAAAGGAGAATATTTGGTTTCTCTATTTATGATTGGCTTACACTGCAAGAAAATATTCTCAAGATATGTTGCTATCTATACGAATATGTGGCATGTATAGGATATATATATACACTTCTTGTAAAACCTCCATTGATAATAAGAAACCCTAATCATTCTTCTCCCGTGGACGTAGGCTATAGCCGAACCACGTTAAACTGTGTTTCTTCTTTAATCTGTTTTAGTTAACTGCATAACATCTTATGCAGATCCAATATTAACTGCATAACATCTTATGCAGATCCAATATTGACTGCATAACATCTTATGCATACTGCATAACATCTCATGCATACCAACATGGTATCAGAGGATCGTTAACGATCCTGGCCGTTTCTCTGTAATCAAGTTTCGTTTCTCTGTGTGTTTACTATGGCACAATCAAATCATAATACTAGTTTGCGTTTAACCTCTGTCTTGTTGAATGATGTCAATTATGTCAACTGGTCTAGGGCTGCTGCTCTTGCTCTTGGGGGTAAAATAAAGTCTGGGTATATTGGTGAGAATAGTACTTGTCCAGATGCTAAAGATCCAAAGTATGGAGATTGGATTGCTGATGATCAACTGGTTCGCACGTGGCTTCTCCAGTCGATGGAACCACATATTTCGGAAATTTTCTCGTTTTCAGAATCTGCAAAGGATTTGTGGAAGTCTGTTGCTAGTCTGTATGGCTTACGGAATAATGCTGCTCGGGTGTTTGAGCTGAAGCGTGAGATTGTTGAGGCTGCACAAGGTACGAAAAGTTTTACTGAACATTTTGGTTATTTAAAAAGGAAGTGGGATGAACTGGATACATATCGTCCTCATACAACTGATGCCAAAATTCTCTTAAAGAGGGTTGAGGAGGATAAAAAATTTGATGTGCTCAGTAGCCTCACATCAGAGTATGAATCTCTTAGAAGCACAATTCTCATGAGTGCTGAATTGCCAAGTTTGTCTAGTGTCTGTGCGAATGTGCAACGTGAAGAGACACGCAAGAAAGTTATGAATCCTGTTTCTAAAAGCATTGTAGACATGGATGCTGCTGAATCCAGTGCTCTTCTGAGCTCCAGAGATGATAAACGAAGAGCCATGCCATTTGATAAGGACAAGACTTCTTGTGCTAAGGGTAAGAGAGAAGTTTTTCATTGTGATCATTGTAATAAAACTGGTCACACCAAGGATCGTTGTTGGGATATTTATCCTCATCGTAAAGCTAATTTTGACAAAAATAAGCTTGCTCGAGCTGTTGTAGCTGACAATTCATCCTTTACCATAGACCAGTTGAAGGATTTCTTTCACCAGTTGAGTAATAAGAATGAGCGCAAGGCCAACCATACTTCAGGTAACCTGCTAGCCTTTCTTACTACGCCTGTTTCCAACCGTCACATTTGGATTATTAATTCAGGAGCTACAGATCATATGGAAAATGATCCTTCGTCAGTTCATGCATTTATTCGCAACTCTCATAAAAATGTGTCTGTTGCTAATGGCTCTACTGCTCCTGTGCTGGGCAGTGGGAAAGTGCATTTTTTTCCAGATTGTCCGCCATCTAATGCACTTGTTGTTCCCTCGTTTCCTACTCAATTGTTATCTGTTGGTCAAATCACTAATTCTCTGAATTGTGATGTTACATTTACCCCTACCTCGGTCATCTTTCAGGATCGAAAGACGAAGAAGATGATTGGTAGAGGCATCTTTTCTCATGGATTGTACCTGTTACGCTCTAGTGACATGGCATGTCTCACTCACAGATCAACTCCGCGGTTTCTTTATCATCAACGACTTGGACATCCTTCCAGTCGTGTTTTGTCTAGGATTTTTCCCACTTTTTCTGTTCAGTCTCAAGTCTGTGATGTTTGCGCAGTTTTCTAAACAATCTCGTTTTCCATTTCCTACCTATGTGACTCGAGCTACAATGCCTTTTGAATTAATTCATTCTGATTTATGGGGTCCTGCTCCAATTGATGCTTATGATGGGTATAAATATTTGTTATCTTTATAGATGATTGGTCACGTGCTACATGGATCTATTTACTCAAATCCAAAACTGAAGTTTCATCTGTATTTGTGGATTTTCATTGTATGATCCGCAACCAATTTGATGCACAGGTTAAAATTTTAGATCGATAATGGCACTGAGTTTGTCAAAGGCCCTCTTCCAGGTTATTTGCGTAGTCATGGTATTATCCATCAAACTAGCTGTGTTGGTACTTCACAGCAAAATGGTGTTGCTGAAAGGAAACTCCGTCATATTCTGGAAACAACCCGTGCTCTTATGATTCAGATGCATGTTAAAGAAATTTGGTCTCATGGTTCTCTGACGGCCACTTACTTGATCAATCGTCTGCCTATCGTGTGCTTGAGTTCAAATCTCCATTAGAGTTTTAAAACATCATCAGCCTGACATTTCTCATTAGAGTTTTCGGTTGTGTGTGTTATGTACATTTACAGGCAAAGCATCGTGATAAACTGGATTCACGGGCAACTAAGTGTGTGTTCTTTGGTTACTCTCTACAAAGAAAGGATATATTTGTTATCATCCACCCACTAGAAAGCTACAGATTTCTCGTGATGTTGTGTTTGATGAAACAGTGGCTTATTTTCAGTGTGATTCTGGCAGTCGGTCTCAGGGGGAGTGTTATACAGATTTGGCCCACTTCCAGTTATTAATGAGATACCTACTGCAACAGATTCCCAAGAGATAATGGTGATGGGGTAGAGTTGGTGGACTTACCTACTGCAGTGTTGGATGTGCATAATGAAGCAGTTCATGAAGAAGCTTCAGACAATAATGTTAATGTTACTGATGATAATACAGGACTACAAGATGTGCCGCATCAAGTTCCAGAAACTGAGGTTATGGTTCCACAACCAGTGGTACCAATTGTCAGAACCTCAAGTCGTGAAAAGAAGGCTCCAGAGAAATACAAAGATTTCTTTACATATCATTCCGCTGCGTATCCTATACAAGCACATTTAACTTATGATCATGTAGGTTCTTCACACTCTGCATTTCTAAGTGCTATATCCAGTCATCAAGAACCTAAAAACTATAATGAAGCAAAGTCTAATCCAAAATGGAGGGCACCAATGGAGAATGAGTTACGTGCCTTAGATGTAAATAATACATACAGTATTGTCAAGTTGCCTCCCGAGAAGAAGACTGTTGGATGTAGATGGGTGTACAAAATTAAATACAGAAGTGATGGAACTGTTGAGCGTTATAAGGCAAGATTAGTGGCAAGAGGTTTTACTCAGAGATATGGAGAAGACTACACAGAAACTTTTGCACCAGTTGCAAAGATGAATACTTTTCGTGTTCTTATGTCTCTTGCAGTTAATAAAGATTGGAAATTATTTCAAATGGATGTGAAGAATGCATTCTTACAAGGTGATCTAGAAGAAGAGGTGTATATGAGTATACCACCTGGACACCCTCGAGAAGGAGAGAGCAATATGGTTTGCAAGCTTAAGAAGGCAATATATGGTTTAAAGAAATCACCACGTGCATGGTATGCAAAGCTAAGTTCAGTACTCATCCAGAATAAGTTCAAAAGGAGCTCTGCCGATTCTTCCTTGTTTATTAAAAGAAGTAATCTTGGTAAAACTATAGTTCTAGTGTATGTTGATGACCTTGTGATTACAGAAGACAATCAACAAGAAATTAGAAATCTTAAAGCAATGTTTCATTCCAGATTTGACATCAAGGATTTAGGAATACTGAAGTATTTCCTGGGATTAGAAGTTGCTTACTCAAAGAAGGGTATTTTTCTGAATCAAAGAAAATATGTGTTGGACCTGCTGAAGGCTACAGGAAAAATGGGAGTAAAGCCTTGTGATACTCCTACAGAAATTGGCAACAAACTTGATAATGATGGTGATGTGTTAAGTGATATTGGGTCATATCAAAGGTTATTAGGCAAGTTAATTTATCTCACTGTTACCAGACCTGACATAGCACATGCAGTAAGCTTAGTCAGTCGTTATATGCATACACCTCGTGTTAAACATCTAAATGCAGTAACTAGGATTCTACAGTATTTAAAAGGATCACCAGGAAGAGGAGTTTTGATGACAAAGAATGAAGCCTATTCAATTTCTAGCTACTGTATAACAGCATATTCATATGCTGATTATGCTGGATGTCCAGTTGATCGTAAATCAACAACAGGGTACTGCATATTCTTTGGTGGTAATCTGGTTACATGGAGAAGCAAGAAACAAAATGTTGCTTCTCGATCAAGTGCTGAAGCAGAATACAGAGCCATGGCTTCAACAACTTGTGAGATTGTTTGGCTGCGAGCATTACTTAAAGATTTGGGTTTTCTGTCACCTCAGCCAGCTAAGATATTTTATGACAATCAAGCAGCGATACAAATCGCATCAAATCCCACCTTTCATGAGCGTACAAAGCACATAGAAGTGGATTGTCATTTTGTTAGAGAGAAGGTATTGGCCAAAGTAATATGCACTCCCTTCGTTCGTAGTCATCAACAACTGGCATATGTTTTTACTAAGGGTTTATCTGTCAAGCAATTCAGTGGAATTCTATCCAAGTTGGGCTCCATTGATATCATCGCACCAACAGGGGGAGTGTTGGAACAAAGGAGAATATTTGGTTTCTCTATTTATGATTGGCTTACACTGCAAGAAAATATTCTCTAGATATGTTGCTATCTATACGAATATGTGGCATGTATAGGATATATATATACACTTCTTGTAAAACCTCCATTGATAATAAGAAACCCTAATCATTCTTCTCCTGTGGACGTAGGTTATAGCCGAACCACGTTAAACTGTGTTTTTTCTTTAATCTGTTTTAGTTAACTGCATAACATCTTATGCAGATCCAATATTAACTGCATAACATCTTATGCAGATCCAATATTGACTGCATAACATCGTATGCATACTGCATAACATCCATGCATACCAACAGAACGCATAAATCAAAGATAGTAAAGATTTTGTACAGTGTAATAAAAAAGAGGACAGCTTAAAATGCTCCAAGAAAAGAAAAAAAAAAAGGTTTAATAAGACAATAACAAGAATACGAACGGTCCATTCTCCACCCCATTTGTTACAAAGCATAGACAATAATACCCAAGGAGGACATCTTTAGCAGATAAGCAATTTACACCATGAACATCATATCATATCAACAAAAATGATTTCAAAGCTTCTCTTTATGAATGTATATGACCCATTGTAAATTCTGGACGCAAATCACTATGGAAATAAAGGAATGCTGATTTAGAATTGAAGGGAGAAGACTGGAAATAAATAGTTATTATTAATATTTTTAAGCAACTGACAAACTTCGACTCAGTGAAAGGCAGTCTAATATCTTTCTTAAAGTAGCAAAGGGGTTCTAGTTTCTCTCCTATTGAATTGCCGTTATGATGGATATATATATATATATATAAATTCATTCAAGACAGAACAGAAAAATTGTCAGTTGGATAAACAAAAAATGAGAACAATAAAGCGACTTGATGCATAGGGTGGGCAAAAGTGCTATCCAGTTCAAGCCATGTCACTGTAATTATTTTCCTGGAAAACTATAGAGTTCTTCCCGTAGATAACATAAAAGAGTATGTTAAAGAAAACTGAGCTATCTGTGGCATCCTATCAGATGCTGCTAGCACTCACATTTAGATTCTCCCTAAGCTTTATTGGGCTGAGATAGTCTATATTACTATGCATCTAAGGCATATGTATTAGTTCGCTACCCTAGGCTGCAGCGAATCAACGGACAATAACTAACTGATGGTCTAATACAAGTAATTAATATGAAATTGTTTTATTACTAGATGAGATTAGTTTATTGATCCGTCTTAAATTTCTTCTCAGTTTAAGTTTACTTCCTTTATTTTTCCTCACTCACTATGTTATTCTGGATTCCCTGAGTATTTTGGCTGTCAGGTTTGTCCAATTTTTAATCTGAATCTATATGGCTGGGTTGTGGATTGTAATTCTTGTACAGTCTTTGTCCTTGATATATTCCTTACTGTACCAAGCAAAAACACTGACTAATTCTTGTACACTCTTTGTCCTTGATATATTCCTTACCTTACCAAGCAAAAACATTGAATAATTTTAGTAGTTATCTGTTAAAATTTAGTGCAAGTATTCAGTTTAGTAACGGCAAATTAGCATAAGACGAAAGGTTTCAAAGTCAGCCTATATGTTTTCGGTAATGATGAGAACATACTTTCTAAGCATAAAAAGTCATTCTTACCAACAATCACTTAATTCTAGAAGATCAAATCTTATATAGTCTGAGACGAAGATCATCAACAAAACAATGTTAGTTTCTTAGTCTTGTCTCAGGTTAATTCTGTAAAATGAGATCATTTTTAGTGAGGGGAGACTGGGAAGTATATTGGTGACGGAGAATATTAATGCAAATATCAGGCCTCACAGAAAAAAATTGTGAGGGCAATCTGCCAATGCTACTCGAATAGATAATTTAAATGTGTTTGTATGTTATCCTTGTAAATGGTCAAAAAGTGAATCAGATGTGGTATTGCTTCCTACCTCATTGACTACCACATACTAATAGACTCCTTGGTTGTCTTTCACTATGGGTATTTACAAATGACTATAAACTTTTATGTCATCTTTGAGCAAATCCAACACAAAGTTGAAATGGCAAGGGAATTCAGAGAAAAAAAATGACGATAGTTGAACAAAGATTTTGCTAAACCAAGAGAATAGTTAACAAAGACATCTGAAATTTTAATCAATTTCAGTAGATGTAAATACCTGTGTACCATGTAACTCATCTGAGTCCATCAAGTCCTGCTCTCTCCCTGCCTTCAAAGGATTGGGATCCTGGAGAACATCTATCTTTGATATCTGGAAGTCACCTGAACCTGACACATGAACCTAACTCAAAAAAGAAACAATAAGCACATGTATGTTCCCACTCTGCTGGCAAGCTCAAAGGTTGTAACAAGTTACCAATTGATTCACTGAAAGGCCATGCGCTCGCAAATACCCAGAGAGGAGGAGGGTACAGAGTTTAGGACTCCCATCATTGACTATCAAATCAACCTACATTAAGATAATTGAACACACTATAAATCAAAGAAACAGAATTTAGAAAATTATCCGACACCCTAATTTATGCAAAATCCACTACAATTATTATGTAATGTTTAATCAACAACTACTTGTCAACGAGTGGCACTCTCAAAGCCAAATTCTGTATGACCCTTCAAAGGAGTGTGCTCTACTTCAAGGTGCCACACAGCTAAGAATGCATCACCATCAACATCACAATTTATGTAGCCTCTTAATATCACACAAGTTGACTAGATTCATTAGAGTAGCAAATTCAGGGATCACCCTTCAATGAATTAAAAAAAAATCAATCTAGTGTCATAAACGGAAAACCTACACAAGGATGCCGAAAAAAATTGTAAATGAACAGTCATTAATATTGAAAAGATAGTGTGGATCATGATGAGATACTCACATGCAGTCTTTTGAAATCAGGAACACGGGATAACTAAAATGAGATCTACTGGGACTAGAATTGTGTTTTCTGTTTAAGAACTTTGAAAAAAGAACCGGTATGAAAATGGTCATCACTATTTCTGATTAGACAAAGGGCAACAATCATAACTGAAAAATCATGTGGTTGAGAAACTCTTAGTGATTACAAATACCTCGTGAGCCATGAGGTAAGGGCGTTGACTTCGCCAAAAAGGTACAGTGAGCCGGTACTCCTTAAATAGCCACATGAACTACAGCCAAATGATAGAGAATAAGAAAATAGAACTTAATTGAATGAAGATTTATTGACAGCACAAACAATTCACTGTCATTGGTAAACATTTGTACAACCTTGTGCAATTCCTCTGTTGTATCTGCTGGATAGAACTTAGAATCAGGCAATTCGGATGCAAGGCTAGACATGCATGTCTTCTTCATATCATTTCTTTTCTTCAGTTCCAAAGGAAGATCCTACAACAAAAGACATGAGTTTCAATTTTAAGATATAGAGGTCCTTCAAATAGGAAACCTGTATATAGCTAACATAAATAGCCTATACTTACACGAACTAAAACAACAGTGCTCGGCAAACCAAGTGCTTTAAAGACAGAGAGGCATTGGCTTCCAAATGAATCAATATAAGAGCAGGTATTGACTTCTTTAGATAACGAGCTGGCTGACGCTACGAAAGCAATCAGATCTGCAACCTGATACCGAAGAATATATGTGAGGACTGATAGAAAAAATGCAGATACAGGTCATGCACTATGCACTGCATAGTTGTTGAACTATGAATTTAAATACCTTCGCGAGTTCCATACAAGCTAATAAGTCTCTGTGGGGTGCTTCCAAGACCTATTGTAAGACATACAGTTTCAGAAGTATGTGTAACAGGAAATTGACTAGATAGCTAAAATTAGTGAAAATCCATTTGAAAGAGACAAATGGAGAATAAAGTAGCATGGAGAAATGAGAACTTATAAATAACTAGAGATTCTTCTTTGAATAAAAAGAAAAATGAGTGTCACACTGGATACTTCTGGTTCCCACACGCACTTACCTCCCTTTGAAGCCATATTGAAGATTCTACAAGAAAAGTAAACTCGAAACATTCTTTACAACCTCTCTCCCGAGGCACAATATGCTTTGGTCTCTCTTTTTCTTAATCATCTCTTGTAACATTTTCTCTCGACCATGCCGGAGATACAAGGTAGACTGGTAGAGGATGGCAGATGGGATATGGTAATTTATAAGCTCCTCTAACAGTTGCAAGGCTACAGAGGTCTTATCAGACAAAGTCTATCACATTTTCTTTCTTAATATACAAGGCACTCTACTCGTTGCGTTCCACAGTGGTTGATGAGGTTATCATATGAGTAATAAACTTAATTTTCCCACTCATTGCAGATATCATTAGACTCTGAGCTTAGTTATTAAGAATATGATATGGTCAAATTTGGCTCATTTATAGTTCAACTGACCCAGTAGAAGCACGGCATCTCATAATACTTCACTATGATAGAAACTCTCACGCAAACATAAACAAATAGAAGTAGTTCCAGAACTTGAAGACAAAAGTAAAAAAGATAGCTTACAGTTGCTCTAGTTTTGTAGTATGGAGAAGCAATAGTGGTTTTATTTGCATCTTCTGGAGACATTAATCTTGTGAGTTGTTCTTTGAGTCCGCTAACGTTTGCAGATTTGGTAAGGCCAAAAAGAACCTGTTTTTTTTACAACCAAGCACATGACCATGTATTTTTATTTTATTTTTGATCAATATGACCATGTATGAATCACCCCAAACTACTTCTACCACTAACACTTTAAAACATATACTCACAATAACTCGTGGGGGAGTTCCTGATCCATTTGAAGCCCTTTTCTCTTCCAATAGGCAAGCTCTTTTCTGAGCTCGTATCTAACGTAGAAGTAAATTGCAGTTTTTAATTAGTTAAGGATAATAATTTAGATTAAACATATTGGAATTAAAAAAAAATTATTTACCATTTTGATGTGATGAAACCGAGCAGCTTTAGCTCCTTTTCCGACATGGCAATCTGATTTTCCGATTCTGTTCTTTTTAACGTCTATACACAATCCCAAGTTGTAAAATGTTAACTCAAACTATAGTTAAAACACAAAATTGGTTAAAAAGACCAAAATTAATAATTTCTGGGTGAAAAAGACATTTAGATTTTGATACAGTTTAAATTGACAAAAATGTAAAAATATCCAGGATGTAAACAGTTTCATCCTACCCATTTTCAAATATTTTTTCTTATTTTTAATTTATATCACGATGCATCCAGTTTCATCCTTGTTGTTTTTTAAGTTTAAGTCAGCATGAATCCAGTTTCATCCTTGCTATTTTTTTGGTGTCCATTTCACCCATATTAATTTTTACTCGTCCATTTGAACCATGTTTTAAAAATATTTGGGCAAATGACCCATTTTCCGTAGTTAAAAATGAAAGAAGTAGGATTAAACTTAGGATTATAGAAATGTGAGATCCGGAAAACGAACCAATTCCAGACGTTTTATGAAGGTTATTACAAGATGACTTGCATGTGAAACGAGATTTATGAGACTTGTTCTTTTGAGCCGACGGCATTGTGATTCAAACCTTAATATTTTTTTTTCTTTGAAGTAATGGAGAGTATACAATAAGAACCTTTGATTGGGATGACCAAAACCTCAAAAAAAAACTGTTGGTTCTTCGTACCGAGGAACATTGACAGTGATCGAATGAAGATCGAGTATATATTAGTAACTCTAGACTAGATACATCGACAAAAACCCTGAAAAGAAGAAACTTAACACGGGAACGCAAAAAAAGTAAGAAACTTAAGATACTACAGAATGGGAACCTGGGAACCTCTTGTCCAACCCGCCAATCCACCCACAATTTGCCGGGTGGACACCCGACTCGCTCATGAATGGACTTGACGTAGATCCATTTTTGAAAATCCATTAAATATTAGATTGGGTGAATGCCTAGAAATCTATTAAATAGTAGTATTAGATTGGGTTCAATGTCCAATGTTATGGGTTCAATGCCTCATTTATTGTGGGTTCAATGTTATGTCCAATGTTATGGGCTTATATCTAAAATTTTCGATATAAGCCCTCTCTCTCTAAGTCATTTTTTTCCTATCAACCTGCCTTGTCGCATGATATAAATGAGTGGATTGATATGGACAACCATGTAACTTCTTAATTCTGTCAATAAATTTCTTTTTGCATAAAAAAAAAAAATTGGGTTCAGGTGAAAATAAATTTACTAATTTATGCCTAATACAACTTCGTATTAATGTATTATCATCTATAAAAAATTTAGTTTTATTGTATTACATGATGCTAGAAGATCGCAGAGAGGGCTTGGCCAAACATGTAAGGATGTTCATCAAAGAATGATTTAGGATGTTATGAATCATTAGTTAAATAATATTTTTATTAGATTTATTTTCATCTTGCTTGAATAAAAAATTTAACACAATTCAGTCGATCTGATCGCATCCAACCCATCCACCCCCCGCCCATGGATGTTAGATCCGCGGGTAATAGATCGGACGCGGATGAAAATCTAACACTCTCCATTTAAATGGACAAGGTATGAATGACACCAGATCTACAGATTTTACCCATTACTCCCCTACAGCGTGCTACCAGAAAAAGAAAAAATTTAAATGGACTGCCAACCTCAAGTGCAACGCCGTCATAAGTATATATTTGGTAGGCTAGCCTAAAAACCTCAAGACCTAGTTGTATATGCCTAAATTTGGGTGAATCGGTAACAATGATGTTTAGGGTTTTGAGTGTGAGTTGCAAGAGGTTGAGCACAAACATTTCTCTCCTAAATCAAGAGGAATGGTCGTACAATGGTTGCTTCAGTTATAGGAGAGAAAGGATTAGGAATATTGGTCTTAGGGAGAAAAGCTGATGAAAAAGAGAGAAATATAGTTGGGAGAAGGATGCTTAAAAGATATGTTTAAGTGAGTCGATTAATGACCTGTTTATAGCTTTAAATCTTTGATCTCAAGTAGGTGAGAGAAGGATTGCTTGCCATGAGGGTTACTCTTTCCATGATTAAAGGAATTTCTAAAGACAAGTTGTGCTAATATTTATCCTTAAATCTTTTTAACATATCGACCGACCATTCTCTTTAGCAGTGAGAAATACAGCTGGGTATTTCTCACACGTGTCATAGACCGTCAGACCAAAACCCTAATTGTTATTCCTTTATTATGTGATAGCACACGTGTTGATGTGCTAGTAGGGTAGCAATACTCTTTGTAGCCGACTTTTTCCAAGATATAGGAATATTTACTAGTTTGTAGGATATGACTAGGATGAGTCACGTAAGAATGAGAAATGCCTAAAAAATCGTGTATAAAACACGAGAGAAGCTGAGGCTTAGCCTCGGATTTGTGTGGTCGGCTTGTGGTGGTCGTATCTTTGCTATCTCTTTGCTTTTGGGTCTCTATGATGAGCATGTGGAATTCCGTGAAATTTGAGTGTTTGGATAAGTATGTACCATTCAAACTTAAGTTTTCAGCATGCCTAGGAGGCTGGGAATAAGGGCACGTGCTTAAATAAGGCTTGTGCCTAAGTCTCGTGTCTTGTACAAATTTTAGGATGAGATGGTAAAGCTCGGGGTTATATGAAACCGCCTTGGCATGCTTATGGAGATCAAGTCTCGTAGAGTCAGTTGGGACGTGTTCGGGAGACTAAGAATGAGGCTTGCATGGATATAGTGTCTCTTGCATGAGACTACAAAACACTTGACTTCACTAGTGTATATCGGGGGTATGCGAGCTAGTCGTAAACCGTGTTCATGTATGGAACAAATATGACCAACATATCTTGTGTGCATATGTTAGGAGTAAGTCACGAGGATCGGTACAGACATGGGAAGTTTCCTGTTGATCAATTAATCACTTGAAAATTACTTGAATCTATTGGTATATGTAAGATTACCGTTGTTGTCTTCCAAGGATGTTTCAATAATTAAATGAGAGTTTTAGAACGACTACCATATCTGGATATAATACAGGTTGTATACTTTTTATACTAACTGTGCAAGTCTAGTTCAAGTCCGGAACTATTGTTTGCGAACTGGTTTACCTGTGAAAAGGTCCGGACCTGTTGAAATATATTTAGATTCATTTGATTATCAATCATGATGATAATCCAGCCACTAAGGTATGTGTACCCGTTTGCATACTTGAGTGGGTTATGTTCTAAACTCGGTTTGTTCATGAACTAATACATTTATATAATAAGGAATGCAATCTTTTAAAAACCGTAGCTATAATTTTTATGACTTGATTCGAGTAACTCAAAATCGATTTTGCTTCAGTTGTGTCTTGTATACTTCTATGAGAATATAAATAATTGAACAACTCTAGAACTAGTTTCATTTGAGTCATTTGAACTAGTTATGGTTAAGATTAATAAGGTTGGTATGAAAGTGTTCATATGGAAAACTATTGTTGAGCCAACAAAGATGTACACGTTTAGGTACGGTTACTCATACCTAAATGAAGTTACTTTTCATTTGTGTGTAACAAGGTAAGGTCGATATAACGGTTGAAAGATATTAGCTCGAGTCTAATCAGGTTTTCATCTAACGGTGAATATTGAATGCTTTGTTACCAAGGTAACATAAATTGCAAACCCTAATTTAAAGACTATACAAGGGAGAACTCTAGCAACAGGTAAACCTAATACCCACACCTCATATGTGATACTAGTTGCGACTAGAGTCTATTCTCCTTTAACCTTAGGTTTTTCCAAAACCCTGTAGGTTAACGACTTGAAGACTTCACTGGGATATTGAAGCCAGGCCCAACTATTTTCTCTGTAGTTGCGTGTTCTGATCTTGCTGTTTTCTATCGTGATTGAGTAATATGTTCTCTTATATTTTCTCGAGATTTAATCTCCGATAGGCAAGACAAAAAGTAGTCACAAACATCTGAGTTTCATCGTTTGTGATTCCACAGTATCTTGTTTCATTTCCATACGATTAAGATTATTGTGAGGTGATTGATATTTCTAGGTTGTTCTTCGGGAATATAAGTCAGGTATATCAATTGGTTCTTGTTCACCTTGATTTATCAAAAGACGGAGCAGAACTCATAGGTTTATTTGTGGGAGGTATATATATATCTATTCAATAGATTTTTCTGTGTGAGACAGATTGGTTTATCAAGTCTTCGACTTTGGGTCGTAGCAACTCTTAGTTGTGGGTGAGATCAGCTAAGGGAATCAACTGCGTAGAGTCATGTCGGGATTTAGAGACGTAAGGAGCACAATTGTACCTTGATCAGTGTGAGATTGGTTAGGGCTCAACTACATTCCAATCTGAAGTTAATTTGGAGTAGGCTAGTGTATGTAGCGGCTTAATACAGTGTGGTGTTCAAATCTGGACTAGGTCCCGGGGTTTTTCTGCATTTTCGGATTCCTCGTTAACAAAACTTCTTATGCCTGTGTTATTTCTTTTCTGTATTATATTTGTTTATATAATTGAAATATCATAGGTTGTGCGTAAGTTCAGTCAATTGTGAATCCAACCTTTGTTTGTTGATTAAATTTATTGACACTTGGATATTGGTTTTTGATACCTTCCAAGTTATTTCTTATATTAAATCGGGCTCGCAAATACCTATTTGTTTGATTGCAGATTGAATTGAGAAATTGAGATATAAATCTTTGATATACTTGTCTTAAGATTGAGTTTGATTGTCTAGTTGATTCTCTTGAAAGTATATTGGAGTTAGTCTATACAGATTTCTAAGCGAAATATTGGGTGTGGTTGTTAGACCCCAGCTTTTTCAATTGGTATCAGAGCAGGCAAACACGTTTAAGACCCTATAAGTTTGTGTTTGTAGCGATCTGACTCTATGGACAGAAGTGTTATCTCTGATAAACGCATCACCAGAGACAAAATTTATGTTTCGATAAAATCTATTAAAGAGAAAGATTCGTCTATCTCGAATTTAGATGAGCATTATGTTCCAAGGAAACAGGATCGCACTGATAAGTTTTTTCCCGATTACCTTTCAAACGAGTCTGACTCTGTTAAAGAAAAGGATGCAGACGAAGAGAGTAAATAAAATGATTCTAAATCTTGTTAGAATCCAGACTGATAAAGTCAATCGGTTGGAACACAAAGTCAATGCACTTATTGGTATGGTTAATGATTGTCACTCTCAGTTGAAGGTTCTCCATGAAGAAAATCCCTTAGTATGTTCTTCACGAACTTTTCTAGAGGCTAAACTCAAAGAGGATGCCTTGGAAATTGAACATATTTTGAGTAAAATCTCTATTCAAGGATATTCTGAAGATTCCACCATACCAATAGCTTCTAACTCAACTGAGACTTCAGTTCCATAAGTTAAATATCAATCTCTTCCGATTTGAAAATATGTGCTTGTATCTTCCTCTAATCAAGGAAACTTCACATCGCTCGGAAGGAAGAAATATCCTAACAACGTTGTTAAGTATGTTCACTCTAATTACTCAGGTGATCAGAAAGTGTGTCTCTTTTGTGGTTCAAAAGAACATGTTGAACGAAAAAGCAAATCCACGTTGAATAACAATTATACTGTTCAACTTCAACACACCTTAGATTTAATTCTCAAAGGTGTAACTGACATTCGGATGTATAAACCAATTGGTTTCAGTACTCACCCTGTGAAGTCTTCCAGGAAAGTCAGTTCAATTTTCTCATCGAATGTTCGGACAAATTGTAACTCTAATACAATTTTGTCAAGGAGATTTCAGAAAGGTCCCTCTCAAGCTTATGAGAAGAATGATGTTCATGATGTGAAAAAGGTTCTTGTATATGGAAGCAAAAGTGGAGCTATGAAGGACAACCTCAATCTAATAATTGAAGGATACAGGGATCTTATCAGCAGGTTGTCAAAATCCCACACACAAACCTCTTTTGGTAAGGATTCTAACTTAGTCTCGTATTTTGATGACAATAAGTTTTATGATGATTTTTCACATCAAAAAGGGATTTATCCTAGAATTGTAAGAAAGAAAAGACTCAATCGTGAACACCATTCATTTAATGAGCTTAGGTCTCATACTTGTGCTAATTAGTCGCAAGGGTCGAATGCTTATGTAGCGCCCCCTAAGCTAGCAGCTGACTAATCCAAGAGATTAACTATAAAATGAGGCACTATGGATCTAAAACGTCTATTTAAACATTAAGAAATAAGTTATAAATAGAGGTTAACCCGAATCTAAACCCTCTCTGAAATAAATACAAGAAATCCTCTCAGATGTTACATATTTAGTAGTGATTTTCTTTGCAATCGGAATATTCAACAAAATAATCACAGCGGAAGCTAACCAACTAACGGACTCAACTCCTCGAAGCCTCCAATACTTGAACGGTCATCTTCACGTGCACAACTTGATCTGCCTATGAAAACTGAAAGTGATAATTGAGTGAGCACAGCATCCCGAAGGGTTCCCAGTAGAAATAACAACTAACTTTCAAGTAATCACTAGAATGATTTAAAGACAATGCAGGTTTTGTTGAATACCGATAAAACACGGAAAACAGATAATCATATTAAGATAATAAGTTGCACGGAAAATATAAAGTTCTACCAATCAATCATCTGGCACACATTCACAACAGTAATAATAGTTGAGCGACATATTCCTTCGGAGTAGTAAGGCGTGACTCTTGCGGATTCATTAATGATCATTAAAGCGCCCTGAAGTTTGCGGCCTCGTATTTAAATAAGATTGGTACCTTACCAGTACCTCAACGTACACGCACTCTACATAGAAACTAAAATATAATAGCTTTTTTCAAAGTAACTTAAAAGAAAAGTAAACATTCATGCATACAGAATAGTTCCCTTCATGAAAAAGTATTCCATAGGCTGCTTTTGCGCCTCCTATGGTAATATTGGACACCTCAGTAACCACTTAAGGAAACCCTCCGGGCCTATTTAATATTGGACACCTCAGTAACCACTTAAGAAAACCCTCCGGGCCTATATAAATGCTTAAAACTAGATATGATGTGTTGTGAAGGAACTCATTCTATACACCAATCAAAAGGAAACCCTCTTCCTTTCATGCTAACATTAAATAAAGAATGTAACTACTTTCCAGTCAATGGAAAGAATCACTTTTTGAAAATAAGTAAATAATCCATAAACATGGATATTAGTTGTTTTTAAAGATCCAATCCCATCCCATCCCAAAATATAAAAGAAAACTAGTTTGTATTACACACATATAATACATGCATACACGTATCATATACTAACAAAGATATGCATGCATTTCATAAGATATATATTTGTAAAACAATAATGAATACAAGAGAGATCGTTATCGATTTTCACCTCTTTTGATGACAAGTCTTGCATACCTCGAGATATACAATCCATTGGTTCATCCTTTGAGTCGATCGTTGTTAATACAGATTAACTGTTAAGCACACAAGCACTCTAAAGATTAGCCAAAAGGCTCATACAAGGCTCATAACACAATCTCATACAATTTTCTAGTCAAAGACTAAGGGAACTATCTAATTGTTCTAAGCCCATTAATGGTTTTATACCTTTTTATTATCTATCTTTAGCATATTTAATTACTAATTGAATTGGATTGGTTCTATATTCCATTAGTAAAGTCTTATGAATATCTATAACTTTGTAGAAGAAGTCAAAGGCTAACTCAGACCACAAAGGTCCAACTCACGTACAATAGGAAAACTAAGCCTAAGCCCAAGTCTACCAAACTCGGCCTATTAACACAAGGCCTGGTTCAAGAGTCAACTGACGGTCTCTAACAGTCAAAGGGGTCATTTAACAGTCAACATCTATTCAAAGTCAATTCCAAAGTCCGCTGGTCAAGGTCAAGTATGGTCAAAGGGTTAACTCGGTCAAGGTCAGGTCTGGTCTTGGTTTACTGAGTCAAACTGATTCAACTCAGTCAGATAAACTGAGTCAGACAAATAAATTGAGTCAGCTAAACTGACTGTTGTTGTTTATTTTAATCTCTTACACAAAATCAAACACTTATAGCCAGCCAGCAAGACTCATTTCTGTAACACCATTCACTTCTTCTCAAACAACCTTGTATAACATTCATAGACCAACATCATCACCTGTAGTTCAGTTCCAACACCACTAACTCCAATACTTCATTTATACTCTTCTCAACTGCAATTTTAGTCTCAACACTCAAACACCACCATTTATCAGTTCACCACACCTGCAACTTAAGACACAACTTTTGGTCTCTCTTGCATTTGTTCTAACTACTTCTTATTTCGACCCTTCCACTGACACAACTTCATCTCGGATTATTCACCTTTAGAACACCACCAACACGATCTCCTGGAAGTTCAATAGCTTCAACTAAGGTTGCACATGAACCGAACCAGAACCGGAGAACCGCACCAAAACCGGCAAATCGGGACCAGAAACGTACTGAACCGGAGAAGGCGAGACAGGGACCGGGAACAGGATTCAAAACCGGTTGTATAGTAAGTACAGGGACCGGTTCTAGTTGATTCTCGTACCTTTACCGGACTGAATTACCTGGAGTGATTATATCCACTGATTTAAATGCATCTTAATCGTTGATGCTAGGTTTTATAATCTCTTAATCTCGTTAGTCTCTCGTTCTTTCCTTCCTCTTCCTCTTCTTCTTCACTTCTTTTGTTTTAAAGAGACACCACCACCATTTTATCACCACCATCACTTCATGACGAATTAGAGATCGATTATCAGTTTTACACTTTCACTCTCTCACTCGTCGTCTCCTTTTCTCTCAACTAAAAGAACAACAGCTGCACAATTCTTAATGTTAGATTGAGTTAGGGTTTTTACTTTTTTAGTGTTTGTTAGTAATCAGAAGATGGATATTGCTTTAAATTCAAAGTTGGCAGTGAATAAATGAAGAAATTGATATATTAGGGTTTGAGTAGAGAATAAATTGAGTGAAAATGGGAACTAGGGTTTGTATCAGAATCTGAAATTGAAGAAAGGGTTTTGGTTGATTGAAGAGATGAATTGATTCCTTTATTGGTATTAGGTTGATTCAAGAATTAGGTTTGATGTTTCTGGGAGTTGACTGATAATGGTAATATAATGGTGGAGTTGTTGTTGAAGTGAATCAAGCATAGAGAAATCTGGGTTTAGAATGTTGAGTTGGGTACTTACCCAATTTGATTTTGCATAGTTTGAATACTCTCTAATTTGTGTTAATGAAAAATCCTTGTGATTTTTATTGTAGATTGTTTGATGTTCTCTATTTTTACTTGTTTAATTTGTAAACTATACAATCAATCGTCTGTGAAGCGAGTTTCTGCACACAACCTTTTTGTGTTAATGCCTCAAACAAAATTTGGGTGTTGTGTGATGTTGGTATTACTCAATTTCTACTTTCAGTGTCATTGATTATGTTGTGCAACAAATATTGAAGGTAAAAACCCGGTACCGGTCAGTACCGGACTGGTCTTATAGGTACAGGTACAACTCCAGGTACATGTACAGGTACCGGTCCTCAAAATGAAGACCCGGACAACTACAGGTACAGGTACCGGGTTCATAAGAAACCCGGACTGTACCGTCCCATATGCAGCCCTAGCTTCAACTGCAACTCAATACAATCACCAATCGTATATATACATCTAACTGTATCATCACCAGAGTATACTTGCACAAGCCTAACACAACCCGCTCCACCTGATCAACTGAACTTCAAGCCAAGAACACAAATAAACCTTCATCATCTTCTTAAGCTCGTCACTGACTTCACTGTCACCAACACCCTATTCTGACCTCATCCCCCAAAAACATCCAACACAATTTAATTATTAACTCAAATATCCTCCTGCCATAATCAATTTCATCAATACAACAATTCCACTACCACCTCCAAGTCATGTACTCAACAACCAAACATCACATGCAATCCCAGGTCCACACACATCTCTATCAAATTCATTTAAATTATAAATTTCTATTATCTCAAACTCAAACCCTAAATTAATAATTCTACTTCAATCACCATCATATTCATCTCAATCATCACTCGAACCGAACCCAAATTTAATCCGCTGAAAACCCTAAATCTAATTCAATTAACTGAGAAAATAAAATTAAACTCTATAGAGTCATCTATACTTCAATCAAACACAAACCCATCTATAATCTATCGAATCATAACACTTTCATAAAGCAATTACGATAAATAAGAAAACTCTAAAGTACTTACCCTTTTCATCTTCTTCTTGTAATCAAATAACTGCAGCACCATCACCTTCTCCATTGATAAAACTAACTACTATGCTTTGGTGAATCACTCACATCAAATTAAGCTCGCCACGTCGGAAGAAGGAAAAAAGAAAGAACAGAAGAGAGAAAAGGAAGAAGAATAAAAGAAAAGAATGAATGAATTTCTCTCTCTCGGATTGGTGAAGATAAGGCCAACCAAAATGCTAAAGGCACCCGAGAAACGGATAAGGGCAGTCATGTGGTTTGAAGTAAAATGATAATTTTACCCTTCATACTAATCTGATGATATCTTCGTCGTTCGGTATCCAACTGATACGTACGAGTAGACCATTTCACATAACTTTTCAGATATATCTAGTAATATTAGTTTTGCATCTAAATCATTGTTAGATTAATTGCTAATAATTAAGCTTCATCTCTAATTAATCGAGTCATTAGCGACTAAGACATGACGAGCTTGAGGGTCCTTACAGCTTACTCATAAAAAAAATCTTGTTGAGTAAGATTTGTTAAAAATCGAGTATACTCTCGGCGAAAATTCTTTCTGATTAGTTGAGTTATTTTCTTATCGTCAAGAGCTAAACTATTGTCCGCAGACAGCTTTGCCTAAGTATTGGTTAGGTCTCAGGTATTTCTTCGATTGTTTTTGTTTTTGAAAAAGTTATTGTTGCAGCTGTGTTACATGCTACTCTTGTTCTCTAAAAATTTTCTCAATGGAGATATAAAATTTATTGAGCCAAAACTTTGTGAAATAAAATCTTCATATAGCAAACATGAACTGTTTTGCCTTGCCTTGTAAAAAGGTACGATCGGTTTTGTTTTTCTTTTGGGTTCGGATTGTGTTCGTACGAGTACCTATGACTTACTTGTCCCAAACTGTCTTTAGAAACCCTAAAAATTACCTTCCCTAAGAAACCATTTAAATACCAAACCTATTGAGTCATGTACGCATATTATAGGTCTTTGTCGTTTTGTCAAGAATGTCTTCACCTTCTCGCACTGGTAGTTTTGCAAGAGGTTTTCTTGATATATGTATTGGTTTCGAGTCCAAGGGGAGGAAGAAAATAACCCCTGTAGAAGATAATGATCAAAATCCTAATGCCTCATCCTACTATGCTTATGATCATCAGGATGTTGAGAATGAGGATATGGTCTCTGCTGAAGTGGTTCATGATTTCCTTAATTACTTTGAGGAAGCAAAACTGCAACTCGTTGATACTATGAAGGGTCTTGATGTGTTAATAACTGAGTTGAAAAAGGTTAATTTAGACATTGTTCTCATAAAGACACGTGTTCAAGATATTCTCAATGAGAATATCTTCTATGAAGAAGCACTGAATGTTGTTAATCACAATCTAGAAGGTCTCAAGACTCGTGGGGGTTCCGGATGTGGTCCTTGATTTCCGTTTGTGATCGGTTTTGTTGGTTTAGGAGTCTTTTGGTTTTATATGGATTGTCTTTTTTTTGTCTAGGAAACTTCTTATGAGAATTTATTCTTGTGTTTTAAGAAGGATAACTAGGGTTTGAAATAACAATTATTGTGAGTACACATAGTTACTACTAACGATTTTCATCTTGCAATGTTTTTAGATTTATTTATTTAAATTCTAGAGTTTATTTGGAAGATGATTTTGCAGTATTGATCTTTATGGTTTTATATATTGCAACTTGTTATGGGATATGTGTGTTTGCGTCCGTGAACTATGATTGTCCCATATTTTCTCAAAAGTTAAGTCTATCACATGTCTTTATCTAAATATTGAAAAAAGATAAAATTAATTTTTTGACAACAAAAGTTAAGCCTATTATGTCATTATGCAAATATTGATGAAAGATAGGAGATTAAGTCTATTACATGCCTCTATGCAAATATTGATGAAAAATAGAATGAATCTTTGAATATTCCGCAGTATTGGTCTTTCCCTGATAAACATCTTTGTGTAGGTATTGTGCGGCTCCATAAGTTCTCTTATGTTGAGCATTTCCTATTAAATTAACCATGGGTTCTCTTGTGGTTAATTTAATTGAGTATTTTGGATACAAATGCATTTTTCATGTGATTTGTTAATGTCCAAATAAATCCTTATTTTCTTGTGTAAGTAAGGTCGCTCTTGTTGTTCTTTCGGTAATGACATTATATGGGGGAGAGTTCTTAATTGAACTTGTGCTTAGTTGCCAAATCTTTGTGGGGAGTGCGGCTGTGGAATATTGTAGGAGTTTTCTTGTATCTTTATAAACTCCTTGATCAATACACTAGTTTCGGATATGTGAAATCATTGAAACAAAGTTGACATGTTCTCTTTTGGTCATGAAGTATCTCTATGGAAATTTCATTAGGATTCCACTAATTTTCGTACCTTTGCCAATTTACATTGACAAAAAGGGTGTGAATTAATGTGTAGTTCACACTACAAATACATATGGTTTACGGATCATTATATTTGCTCTTGTGGTTTTCATGTGAGATGAAGTATTGACTAAGGGAGAGTGATACATATCGCCATAGTATTGTTGTCAAAGTTGTGATACAATTGGACTTTGATGTTGTGTAATAATATTATGAAACTGTACAACAATGATTGAGAGCTACTGTTTCTCATTGTTATATTATAGCTACGTATCTTCAACAACTATGATGCTGAGTTGAACACATTCAAAATCACTAGAGTGCTTGAAAGTGACGAAGATTTCGAGTAATGCTGAAGAACCAAGGAAGTCAAGCATTTGGATTGAGATCTACAAAGTTTATTTATTTTTTATTTCATATGTATTGATAGTTTCGTCACTAAAATTGACAAAGTGGGAGATTGTTAGAGCAGTGCTCAGTCGAACTCGCAAGCGTTGATATCTCAAGCTTGTTGTCAAGTTTAGTTGCCAAAACTATAAGTCTTGATTTCTAGTCTACTCGTAGCTAAGTCTCGGACTAGGATAGAAAGTGTAGTTGAGATCTAGACTCCATGGCGATCATCATACAAAGACGAAGAACTACTTAAAGAACTGGTGGAACTTCATCGACTAAAAGGTATGTGGAGACTTGAACTTATATATCACTCAAAAGCCTATCTACTCTATCTCCTATCTTGATACAAAATTTGTATTGCTATATAGACTTCGATTATACACATTTGCTATTTCGAGCCGAGTTTATCTCGCTTATCTATTTCTCGAAATATGTGTTGGTAAGCTTTCGCTTTAGCCAAGTTCATCTTTACAAGTGACGAAATTCATGTTGATTTTTTCAATATCTTGAAAATCGCTTTGATTAAAAATAGTGTGTGAATAACCTCTATTTAACATCCTCTAAGAATGTTTCAATGATTGAATTGAGAGTTTAGAATATATAACCTTAAATGGATATAAACATTGTATGTGAATTCATACTTGTGTAAGTCCAAAATCCTTGAACCAAAGTATGCGTACTTTGATCCTCAGGATAAACGGAACTAAAGTCCGCGTACATGTACGTGTACTGTCGGAAGTTCACATCCCATGAATTTCTGCTGGAGTTTGTGAACTGGAAACAAACTCAATCCGGATACTTAAGTATGCGTACCGGTATGCATACTTGAGTGGGTTATTTTCTAAAAACGGTTTATTCATGAACTAAGACATATATAACCTAAGTAATGCATATTTGCAAACCGTGGCTATAATGTTCATGAATCGATTCGAGTGCATCAAAATCGTTTTTGCTTCGATTGTGTCTTGTATACTTCTAGGAGATCTAAGCAATTGAACAACTCTCTAACTAGTTCTTTTGAGTCATTTGAACTAGTCATGATGAATATGGTTGATATGAAAGTGCTCATATGTCTAACCATTTGGTTAACTACTGTTGAACCAACTAGATGTACACGTTTAGGTACAGTTACTAAAAGCTAAATGAACGTGCATTTCACTTGTGTATAACAAGCTAAGTTCGATCTAACAGTTGAAAGATATTAGCTTGAATCTAATCAGGTTTTCATATAACAGTGAATATTGAATGCTTTGTTACCAAGGTAACTTAGATTCCAAACCCTGATATGAAGACTATATAAAGGAGAACTCTAGCAACTGGGAAACCTAGTCCCCACACCTCCTGTGTGATACTAGTTGTATAAGCTAGAGTCGATTCTCCTTTAACCTTAGGTTTCTACCTGGACCCTGTAGGTTAACGACTTGAATGCTTCATTGGGATTGTGAAGCTAGACCCAACTATTTGCTCTGTAATTGCGTGATCTGATCTTGTTGTTTCTATCGTATTGAGTACAATTGTAAAATTGGCTTGAGATTAATTTCTCTGATAGCCAAGATAGAAAAGTAGTCACAAACATCTTCGTCTCATTGTTTGTGATTCCACAATATCTTGTTTCGCTAGTCGATTAAGATTATTGTGAGGTGATTGATATTTCTAGGTTGTTCTTCGGGAATATAAGTCTGGTATATCAATTGGTTCATGTGCACCTTGATTTATCAAAATACGGAACAAAACTCGTAGGTATTTCTGTGGGAGACATATTTATCTATTCATGTAGACTCTTCTGTGTGATACAAATTTGTTTATTGAAGTCTTTGACTTTGGGTCGTAGCAACTCTTAGTTGTGGGTGAGATATTATAAGGGAATCAATTGTGTAGTATCCTGTTGGGATCAGAGACGTAAGGAGCGCAACTGTACCTTGGATCAGTGTGAGATTAATTTGGGTTCAACTGCAGTCCAGACCAAAGTTTGTTTGTAGTAGGCTAGTGTCTGTAGCCTTTTAATACAGTGTGTGTTCAATATGGACTAGGTCCCGGGTTTTTTCTGCATTTGTGGTTTCCTCGTTAACAAAACTTCTAGTATCTGTGTTATTTCTTTTCCGCATTATATTTTGTTATATAATTGAAATATCACAGGTTGTGCGTTGAATCGATCAATTGGTAAATCCGATCTTTGGTTGTTTATTGAAATTGATTGATCCTTGAACATTGGTCTTTGGTACCGTTCAAGTTAATTTCTCTTGTATTCAATTAGACTCGCAGATTTATATTTTCTTGATTAAGTATTGAATCGAGAAATTGAGATATAACTCCTTGATATACTTTTTATTAAGATTGAGTCTGACTGTCTAGTTGATTCTCTTAAAAGTATATTGGAGTTAGTCCATACAGATTGCTAAGAAAATTATTGGGTGAGGTTGTTGTACCCCCACTTTCAGATACACATCTCCTAATAATCTGGCCCGGACAATACTTAAACGGATAAGGATCGTCCCAAAAGAAATGCTTAACCTCGGCTAAAAACCTAGAACGATCTTGCTTACCCCAATGTTGAGGGGTTCGACCAGTAACAAGATAATTCACTATATTTGCATACCAAGGTGATTGGGAAACAGAGAACAATTGTTCATCAGGAAATCTATCCCTTATAGGAAGGGAATCACTATGGGAACTAACAACTATCCTAGACAAGTGATCTGTGATGAGTGCTAAAAAGTGCATATTTCTATATATTTTTCTTGGCATTTAACTCATCTTTTGTGCATTAATTCTATATTTTATCCCATATTCTGTGTTTTCGTTGTTTTCAAGAATAAATACTTTTCTTAATTAATTTTGCATTTTTAGGTACTAAATAAAGCCTGGTTAACTCACGGAGCGAAAAGAGCAAAGGAACGGCAAAGACTCTCGCTAGGAGGAAGGGAAGAATGATGTTTGCAAGAGCCGGATCAACGAGAAGTGGGCTTGAAGAGGAAGAATTGTTCTTAAAGAAGATATGGGCTTGGCATACCCAAGGCCCAAAACCCTCACCCAAATCCATTTCCTATATCCATACCCGTTTCCCTTTCTAGCCGTCAGATTGGATCATCTCAGCATCCTACGGTCGCAGCATCGCCGTACATCAAAGTCTGAAACTCCTGTCTAACACTACAACACCTAACTCCATCTGGAGCCGTCAGCTTCGTTGTATCACTTAATCCAACGGTCGCTCAGAGCCTTCTTCTATCTTGCCGTCCGATTCATTTCATCATCTCATCATCCTACCGCTGAGCTTCGCAAATCATCAAAATGGATGCGCCCGCTCAACACCTAAGCATCAAACCCGTCGACCCAAAACAAACACCCACTCTCTTCTGCCCCAAATCTTTTTTTCCCAAAAACCTTCTTCTTCCCCCGACAGTTGCAGTCGAGCTCTGTTCTTGCCTCTCTTCCATGTCCACTGCCACCCTCTGCCTCACTACCATCTCCATACCCCGACACCACCTCAATCACCATCACTTTCCCCAACCCTCTAGCCTAGTTGCTTTTTCAAACCCACATCTCTCTGAACCCTAGGTGTGGAGTTGATGAAACAACTCGAGCTAGGGTTGCAGTACATCAATTGGAGCAGGAAGAGCACCAGAGGGACATCAAGAAGCATGGGTCGAAGCCAATTTACACATGGGTATGTCGAATTTGATTTTCCCCAAAAGTTAGGGTTTGCAAATTTAGGGTCTTGTAAAATTAGGGATTTTGTTGTAAGCTATAAAAGGGAAGCTATAGAGAATGCAAAACGGTTCTTGGGTCATCCGAGAAACCCCCTAATTGGGTTAATTTGATTTTTCAATCCAATGCATATCTTCTTCTTATCCACTATTAATGTCTGTTGTGTTAGTGTTCAATGTTTTGTTAATGTTTAAGCTTCAAGTATGTTCTGTCATGTGTAGTTAACTTTCTTGTGCTATTTCATTATGTTCTAAATCACTGGTGCTAAGGTTGAGATGAAACCAATGCCACTGCTAGTTAGTTGAAATCATAGATATTGTTCTTGTTGTGCTAGAACTGTTTAGGATAAATTATCCTTCAGGATTGCTTACTCATCTAAGTGATTGATCTGCGGTTAGTTTGTTTTGTGAGAGGACAGCTAATACTAGGATTAGATAATTATCTTAGTGATACTAAACCATCCTCCTGAAACAACCCTTTGATGAGCAGCAGGCTTGAACCCTCACTGCCATCTAGGTAGTCAGCAAGCCTAGAAGCTCACTGATATCTACACCAGGGACAAGAGTGATATTGAAATTGAGATTGCCTTAGCATAGGTTATTGGTGGATTCAAGACCTTAGTGTTTTACTTCTTTGTCACTGTTTTACTTAGAGAACTCACTGCTCTTTGCTCACTGTTATTCATTGCCTTTGCTTCTTTGGCTCACTACCACTGTCACTTACTGTCACTGCTTATCTTAGAGAATTAGCTTAGGAAATCTTCAATCACACACCCAAGTCCCTGTGGAATGACCCTGTTCTTGCACACAAGCTACAACTGACCATGTGCACTTGCAGGTATAACATGTAGGCTGTCTTTGCTCTTATTTTATACACTCTTAAAAGCCTACCAAGTTTTTGGCGCCGCTGCCGGGGACTTGGTGTCGTGTAGTGAAGTCTTTGCATATTAGTATAAGCATTTAGTGCATCATAACTTGCATTTTCATCTTTGCATAATTTTTCATCTTTGCATCATTTTCCCTTGCTGTTCTTGCTGTTCTTGACAGCTTCTGTTGAGCTTTCCAGGTGCTCCTATTGCTGTGCTGTTGTGACTCTGTTTTGCTTGGTTGAGCCCTTGCTGTTGCTGCTGATTGAGTTGCAGCTGGGCCTGCCACTTGCTGCTACTTTCTTCCTCTTTCCTGTTGCTGCTGCCAGCCTCTGCTGCTGCCAAGACTACTGTTGTAGCTGTTGTGGTGCTGCTGAACTTGTGGTGCTGCTGTTGATGCTGAGCTGCTTCTCCTGCTGCTGCTCCTGGTCCTGCTGTTGTGCCTCAGCTGTTGCTGCTGTGCAAAGGCAAGCTGCTGCTACCTTCTGCTGGTCCTGCTGCTACTGTGATCCAAAGCCCAACTGGGCTTTTGCAACCAAACTGAGCAGCTGGGCTGTGCTTAAGCAAGTAAGCCTAAACCCATTAAGAGAACCCAACCTGTGGGATTCCATTTTTAATTTGTGGGCATGTAATAATTTTTTCCATTTTTCTGTTGGGCTTGTAATCTTAATTAATTGTGGGCTTGTTTGTTTAATTGCTTGTGGGCTTGTGGTGTTAGATTGATTTGGGCCTGTAGTTTTAAATTAGAAAAACTGAAATTTTGAAAGCCCAACTGGGCCTCAGACCAAACAAGCAACAGTTGGGCTATTTCAAAAGCTACATTGGGCTTCAGTTTGCATACACATTGTGGGCTTAGTTCACCTTCCCTTGGCAAAGCAATTTCTCCCACCAATGTGGGCTTGCTCCCAACATTAAAACCAAAATTCTTGCTCCCAATACTAAAACCAAAATTTTTGCTCCCAATTAAAAACCAAATTTTTCTACCTCTTTAAAACCAAATTTGCTCCCATCAAAGCCAAAAGCTCCCAAATGGGCTTTGTCTTCAAAGTCTAAAACCAAGGTTTTCAAAACCCAGTAAACCAAAGTGTTTTCTTTTCCCATTAAGTCCAAATTTTCTAAAACCCATTGAAAACCAAATTTCTTTTCAAACCCGACAAAACCAAATGTTACCCATAAAAACCAAATTTTTCCCAAAAATCCAAACCCATTAAAAACCAAATTTTGGGCTTTGTAACATAGTTACTTAGCTTTTGAGCCAAATCATGTCTAGATCTTGGTCTACAGTTGGGGAATACAACAAATCCCTTAGAGAACTTGCGTATGGACATACTCCACGTTATGAACCTCCCATAGACCATGATGTCAATAGTTATAGGAATTATTATGGACATTTTCAAAGTCCCGAGCCTCAATACATGAACCCTAATAACTATTCACACATGCATCATTCACCACAACGTGAAAATGAACATTTTGCTAGTGCCTCACTCACACAATCATCACTGATCGATCAATTAGAAGCTCGAATCGCAGCTTTAGAAATGCAATCACATGAGGAATCTGTCACATCTAATTTTCTTAGGCAACCTGAAATCTATGCATGTCCCGCATGTGGTAGTTTAGACCACCCTGTTGAGAATTGTCATATTTTGCATAATTTTAGGCAATCTAGAGAAAATCCAAGGTATGAAATGCCCATAAATTGTGAGAATGGTAGTCATTGGGACCATAATCAATCCTTTGAGGGTTGCGATCAATATTTTGTAAACCCTAATGACCATGCACACATGTACCATTCACCACAATTTGAACATGAAGAATTTTGTACTCCCATGAATTTAGACTCCACCACAGAAGCTTTAAGACTCAGTAAGCAAAACTTTGATAGATCTACATCACGAATTCATGCATATTTAGATCAGATTTTGCTTCACCTACAAAAGGAGGAAATTCATGAGGAAATGTATGTTGTCCCTAATGAAGTGTCTAGTCCCATTCATGTAAATGATGTTGAATATGAACCTAATTTAGAGGAACATGAATCGACTAATGACACCACCACTGTTAATGAGGACCAATATGCATGCTACCATGATGATGATTATGATGATATGTTAGAAGAACATGAAAATATTGTGGAACCTGTTGGTTCAATAACATATGGCTTCTCGCCCTCGACCTTCATGAATGTTGTTTTTTCTAATACTCATTGTAATTCATATGATTTTGATATTGACATGGGATTCGTACAATTATTCTGTGAAGATGAGCATGACATAGGAATAGTTGAATCTTCTGTAGACACTAATGCTAATATGCATGAAAATATATTTGATGTGTCTGATTCTCTACCTAGGTCACATTGTGATATTTCTCCTGATTTGCCGATGCATGAGAATAAATTTGTTGATGATGTTGATGACTCTGATTGTGATCTTGCCAATTTGTTTGATGATTGTGAGCATGTTGTGACACGTGTAGAAGACTTAGGAGATGTTGATGTGATTAGTAATGATGTGCCTATCGTCCTACATAAGTCACAATCTGATGGCCTTCCACCCAACCTAGATTTGGTTTGTACCCATATTGTCAAACCGACTTTTCTGAGAGTCCCTAATCTAGGTTTGGAACTGTGTGCTTCCCAAGTCCTCTTGGACTATTTTGCTTCTAAGTATAATACATTTGAGGAACCACAGTTGGAATTAGCATGTTTGCCCGTCCCTAGCAAGTTCATTTCGAGTTAGACCTTGTGCATGATGAACCCCCAAAACTGCGAGATTTTGTTTCCAAAATTTTATCCGTTGAAAAATCCAGGTTTGGGGGTAGCTCATTTTGTTTCACAGTTTCACTTGCGTTTCTTTCCTGTTATATTTGTGTGAAGCTGTTGAAACCTCTACACTTTGTCTTTTGGGTTGATCCTCAACTCTTTAGATTGTTAGTGTATGGTGAATTTTTGTATATAATCCAGTAGATAAAATTTCTTAAAACCCTTTTGTTCCTTTTGTATATATTTTGCTAATCCAATATGATCTCGGCTGACATATGTTGGATTCTTGCCTTGAATAACGGAGTTCTAATATTGCTTTCGCCGAAATCGGGTATTCTCTTTCCTTTTTCTCTACTCAACATGATCCTCTTCATATGTTGTATTATAATTTTGTTCATATTTTGAAACATTGAGGACAATGTTTAGTTTAGGTTTGGGGGTGAAAAGTAGATACTTTGATAATATGCCATAATTGAAAACAAGAACTCCTTCTTTTTGAAAAAAATGAAAAAAAAAAAAAAAAAAAATAAAAATTGAAAAAACATAAAAATGGAGCTCATTTACCTTGAAATGTTGACTCTTGTGCAAATATGTAATTTTAGGAGTCTTAGTCTAGATATTTAGGCACCCTGATTCTAGCACAATTCACATAGTGATAAGAAATTGCACGCGCACGATCTACCAATACATGTATAGCCTCATCCTTGAGGTGTTCTATCGGAAGTTTTAGTTGCCAATCACTTTAGAATACTGAACGAAACTTGACTAGCTTGTTCTTTGGTTGGTTGGGATAGAAGGTGGAGGTTACATTAAGAAAGACAACCATCGAATTTAACTGGGTGCATCAAAAAGGGCTACCTCTTGCAAAGTGTCATGTAATCTTTTGTTTCCTTTTGTATATGTATCAAAAGTGTTTCCTTATTCAAAAAAAAAAAAAAAAAAAAAGATGTATATATTCAGAAAAATCAGAAAAAAAAATCAAGTATTTATCAATTCCATCCTCTCTTGTTCCAAAAATAAAAGAGAGTAGTCAATGTAAATAAGAGTCATGTAAAGAGTCACTTTTGTGTTTTATTGTAATAAGCAAGGAAGGGTGTATGCCATTGATGTACAACGCGAGTAATTGTGAAATACCTCCAACTCATTCACAATTCTCGTAAAGTCCGGACAGCTAGCTAGATTTCGACCTTGGTTCTTAGCCTGAGAAACTATCTCTTGGTGATTAGTAGTCATAACATCCGATCTTTCTTTACACATGTGTAGATACACTTTACACTCTTATCACATGTCTTTATTTGTTATCAGTGCTAGGATTGTGCCTTCGATAGCTAGATTGACATCTCCATTTTGCTGTGAGCTTCTAACTGCGCATGTCACATTTGATGGAATCTGAGCTTATTTTGACCTAGAACTTTGTAGGTACGTTCTAAGCAAACCTTCACGAGACTTCACTCGTCCACTAGGGACACTTAGTGGTTTAAAAGGCTTAGTGCATACGCTAAATGCATTCGAGAGACCAGCGACAGTGGTATAGGTAGGATTTCCTTAGTTTTGTTTTACTTGAGGACAAGTAAAATTCAGGTTTGGGGGTATTTGATGAGTGCTAAAAAGTGCATATTTCTATATATTTTTCTTGGCATTTAACTCATCTTTTGTGCATTAATTCTAATTTTATCCCATATTCTGTGTTTTCGTTGTTTTCAAGAATAAATACTTTTCTTAATTAATTTTGCATTTTTAGGTACTAAATAAAGCCTGGTTAACTCACGGAGCGAAAAGAGCAAAGGAACGGCAAAGACTCTCGCTAGGAGGAAGCGAAGAATGATGTTTGCAAGAGCCGGATCAACGAGAAGTGGGCTTGAAGAGGAAGAATTGTTCTTAAAGAAGATATGGGCTTGGCATACCCAAGGCCCAAAACCCTCACCCAAATCCATTTCCTATATCCATACCCGTTTCCCTTTCTAGCCGTCAGATTGGATCATCTCAGCATCCTACGGTCGCAGCATCGCCGTACATCAAAGTCTGAAACTCCTGTCTAACACTACAGCACCTAACTCCATCTGGAGCCGTCAGCTTCGTTGTATCACTTAATCCAACGGTCGCTCAGAGCCTTCTTCTATCTTGTCGTCCAATTCATTTCATCATCTCATCATCCTACCGCTGAGCTTCGCAAATCATCAAAATGGATGCGCCCGCTCAACACCTAAGCATCAAACCCATCGACCCAAAACAAACACCCACTCTCTTCTTCTCCAAATCTTTTTTTTTCCCAAAAACCTTCTTCTTCCCCCGACAGTTGCAGTCGAGCTCTGCTCCTGCCTCTCTTCCATGTCCACTGCCACCCTCTGCCTCACTACCATCTCCATACCCCGACACCACCTCAATCACCATCACTTTCCCCAACCCTCTAGCCTAGTTGCTTTTTCAAACCCACATCTCTCTGAACCCTAGGTGTGGAGTTGATGAAACAACTCGAGCTAGGGTTGCAGTACATCAATTGGAGCAGGAAGAGCACCAGAGGGACATCAAGAAGCATGGGTCGAAGCCAATTTACACATGGTTATGTCGAATTTGATTTTCCCCAAAAGTTAGGGTTTGCAAATTTAGGGTCTTGTAAAATTAGGGATTTTGTTGTAAGCTATAAAAGGGAAGCTGTAGAGAATGCAAAACGGTTCTTGGGTCATCCGAGAAACCCCCTAATTGGGTTAATTTGATTTTTCAATCCAATGCATATCTTCTTCTTATCCACTATTAATGTCTGTTGTGTTAGTGTTCAATGTTTTGTTAATGTTTAAGCTTCAAGTATGTTCTGTCATGTGTAGTTAACTTTCTTGTGCTATTTCATTATGTTCTAAATCACTGGTGCTAAGGTTGAGATGAAACCAATACCACTGCTAGTTAGTTGAAATCATAGATATTGTTCTTGTTGTGCTAGAACTGTTTAGGATAAATTATCCTTCAGGATTGCTTACTCATCTAAGTGATTGATCTGCGGTTAGTTTGTTTTGTGAGAGGACAGCTAATACTAGGATTAGATAATTATCTTAGTGATACTAAACCATCCTCCTGAAACAACCCTTTGATGAGCAGCAGGCTTGAACCTTCACTGCCATCTAGGTAGTCAGCAAGCTTAAAAGCTCACTGATATCTACACCAGGGACAAGAGTGATATTGAAATTGAGATTGCCTTAGCATAGGTTATTGGTGGATTCAAGACCTTAGTGTTTTACTTCTTTGTCACTGTTTTACTTAGAGAACTCACTGCTCTTTGCTCACTGTTATTCATTGCCTTTGCTTCTTTGGCTCACTGCCACTGTCACTGCTTAGCTTAGAGAATTAGCTTAGGAAATCTTCAATCACACACCCAAGTCCCTGTGGAATGACCCTGTTCTTGCACACAAGATACAACTGACCCTTTGCACTTGCAGGTATAACATGTAGGCTGCTTCATTGTCTTATTTTCTCACATCTTTAAATGCCTACCAATCTGCTACTACATTTTCTGCACCCTTTTTGTGTCTAATGTCTGGGGAAAATTCCTGTAACAATAGGATCCATCTAATCAATCTAGGTTTGGTATCCTTCTTAGATAAAAGGTATTTCAAAGCAGCATGATCTGTATAGATTATGATCTTAGAACCTAATAGGTAAGACCTAAACTTATCCAAGGCAAACACGATGGCTAAAAGTTCCTTCTCGGTAGTTGTGTAGTTCATTTGGGCATCATTCAGAGTTTTTCTAGCATAATAAATCACATGAAGTAATTTGTTTTCTCGTTGTCCTAAAACGACGCCTATAGCATAATCTGAAGAATCACACATAATCTCAAAGGGTAGGTTCCAATTAGGTGCCTGGATTATCGGGCAGTAGTGAGTAAAGTTTTAAGCTTCTCAAAAGCCTCTAAACAAGCATCACCAAAGACAAACTTAACATCTTTTGCAAGAAAATTGCAAAGAGGTCTAGAAATCAAGCTAATATCCTTAATGAATCGACGGTAAAAACCTGCATGCCCTAGGAATGACCTAATATCTTCTACGGTTTTTGGGACCTGTAAAGTCTTAATAAGGTCAACTTTGGCTTTGTCTACCTCTATACCCTTTGAAGAGACGATGTGCCCTAATACAATTCCTGATTTAACCATGAAATGGCATTTTTCCCAATTAAGCACTAATTTTTTTTCCTTACACCTAGTCAACACTAATGTCAAATGATGCAAGCACTCATCGAAAGATGAACCAAACACTGAAAAATCATCCATAAAGACCTCTAAGAACCGTTCTACCATATCAGAAAATATGCTCATCATACAACGCTGAAAAGTTGCATGGGCATTACATAGCACCCTAAAGCTTCCTTATTGTCTTGAAGTACATTTACTATCCTACTTTCCTGATCATTATCCAAATTAGAAGCTACAATCACAGGTAAAGTCTCAGATGGGCCTAAAAACACATACTTTAGAGTATCGGGTAGTGGTTTAAGGTCCAACTTTGGGGGCTCTTATAAAGAAGGAATTAGGGTAGTCTCAGAAACTGGTAACGGTTCGAACCTAGCTTTCTATCTATCAGTGTCTAACACAGGGGTAGAATCTAATAGAGCATTCACCTGTTCAATAGAGCTATCTTCGTCAAAATCTAAACCAAAATGGGATAGACAACTTTCTAATGGGTCTTCAGACAAGATGTTTGGTAATGACTCCTGAACTAAGGCTTCTATCATGTTCACCTCCTCAACACATGTGTCATATAGCTCATGAGGTTGCTTACTGACATTAAAAATGTTCATCTCCATAGTCATATTACCAAAAGATAAACTCATCACACCATTTCGACAGTTAATGATCGCATTAGACTTAGCTAAAAATGGGCGACCTAAAATCACAGGTATCTGGTTCTCTAGGTCAGGGACAGGTTGGGTATCTAGGACCACGAAATCCACTGGATAAATAAACTTGTCGACCTCAATAAGAACATCCTCGATAACACCTCGAGGGATTTTAACAGACCTATCAGCTAACTCCAGTGTCATCTGAGTAGGTTTCATTTCACCAAGTCCTAGCTGTAAGTATACATGGAATGGCAGTAAGTTCACACTGGCTCCTAAGTCAAGTAAAGATTTTGCTACCCGGTAGTTACCTATTGTGCAAGCAATGGTAGGAGAACCTGGGTCTTTGTACTTTGGAGTTGTGGTGTTCTGAATGATTGAACTTACGTGACTAGCTAAAAAGGCTTTCTTATGGACGCTAAGTTTTCGCTTTCGCGTACACATATCCTTAAGGAACTTGGCATAAGCAGGAATTTGCCTAATTGCATCTAATAAGGGAAGGTTTATGGTAACTTGCTTAAAAACCTCCACTATGTCATTAAAGTTCGATTCCTTCTTTGTTGGTACTAATAGCTGAGGAAATGGGGCTCTAGGCCTAAAATCAGACCTTTCAGGAACCGAATTCACATCACAGAAACTTTATCAGTCTCTTCAGCTACTGGTCCTGAGAGGTGAGATCCTGAGGGGTGAACTACAGTATGTTCACTATCGGGCATGGTTACCTTATTGTCTACAACTCTACCACTTCTAAGGGTTCTAACAGCATTCAATTGATTCGATGGTTTTGCACCTAATTCATGAACTCCTCTAGGGTTGGGTTGTGTTTGACTAGGAAACTTACCTTTTTCTCTCAAAGAATCACTTATCAGACCAACCTGGGTTTTTAACTCGGAAATAGCCTGACTATTTTCTTGTCCTATCCTGTTACTAGCTTGTAGACTCTGTTCTACGGATAACTGGAATTTTGCAGTTTGCTGAGTTAACAAGGCGAGAGATTCCTCTAAACTTAGGATTTTCTTATCTGACTGATTCTGAAACTGAGCTAGTCCTGAAGGATTCTTAGTATAGCCAAAACCTGGGGGAGCATTAGAATTACTAAACTGACCTTGACTTTGGCCCTTAGACCACGAAAGGTTCGGATGGTTTCTCCAACCAGGATTATAGGTTTCTGAATATGGGTCAATCTTTTGACGGTTATCAAATCTAGTGTTATTAAAAAGCATTGGCCTCTCTTCAATATTCTGGCCTTCCCAAAAAGGCTCCACTCTACCACTAGTCTGGCCCACTTCTAAGGCTTCTAACCTTTTTGCTATAGCAGCAATTTTGGCATCTGATTCATAGCCTCCTTCTACCCTATTAACGTTTCCTCTACTTAAAAGAATTGTTTTCTGGGGTGCCCTACTATTTTCCCATTGCTGGGTTTTTTCGGCGATTTCATTAAAAAATTCCATCGCCGCATCAACAGTTTGGTTTTCAAATCCACCAGTGCATAGAGACTCAACCATGGTCGTTGTGGAATAATCTAAACCCTCATAAAGGATCTGAACTAGCCTAACCTTTTCTAAACCATGATGAGGACACTGGGATAATAAATCATTGAACCTTTCCAAATACCTATATAAAGATTCTCCTCTTGTTGTGAAAATGTGCATATTTGCGTCCTAATAGACGATGTTTTGTGCCTAGGGAAAAACTTATTGAAAAAGGCAGATGTAAGTTGTTCATATGTCTCAATTGACTCGGAGTCCAAACTATACAGCCACGACTTGGCCTTATCTTTCAGGGAAAATGGGAATAACCTAAGTTTCAAAGCATCATCATCTAAGCCTCTAATTCTTAGAGTACTACAAATTTCCTCAAAATCCCTAACATGGTAATAAGGGTTTTCATTTTCTTTCCCTAAAAAGATTGGGAGCATCTGTAAGGTCCCAGGTTTCAGTTCATAGGGTGCCTCCGTTTCAGCTAACTTAATACACGAAGGACGGGTAGTCCTAGTTGGATTCAACAAAGCTTTCAAAGTTGCCATTTCTGGCGCTATCGGAGCAACAGGGATTCTCTCCTCAGTCAAAGAACGTTCAAAACAGACTCTTCAAAAGCCGGACTTTCTAGATTAAGGTAATCGAGACGCTTCGAACTACTAGGTTTCTCTTTAACAAATCTACCTAGTGCGTCTTTTACGTTCAGGCATACAATAGAATTTTCTAAATTGGAAGGGTAAGCAAACACAGATCAAGGCCGACTCAACCAAATCAAACCTATTGATTTCTAGCAAACAAAAAGCATGATGGCTCCACTTAGATTGTTTCTAGACCAGCTTCTAATCCTTCGAACGGGAATTCGTTACAATTTAAGCAAACCCCTCTGGAATCAATCCGAGTTAACGTAAGTTGAATAGAGGCGAGGGAAGCTCGGTGGAGCTTTGATACCCAAGGCCTCACCGGTATTACAAGGCGGCGCAGTCACGCATTCAACTTACAGAAACCGTCAAGAACTTCGAAGTATGCTTAAAAGAGTAACCAATATTTTTCGAATGACTTTCCTGTTAAGCTCGTTACCCTATCGGTCTCGTTCTAGTCAAAATTTTAGGCTTAGGTTCGCGTAGGTTACGTGTTCCTAAAGCGGGCAAGAAGAGAACGGTGATGAAATCCGAACCCTTATCTTGTATGGCCAGGCCTTGCCCTTTACTAGAAAAATAAATGTCGTATTCAGTCCTCAACATATATGCATACGAAGGAGTCCAGTAACTCGCTGACAGGGGATTCGCGAGTGTTTAGAATCTTACCTCCCGTTCCAGACGGGGGATGAATCGGTTGTAGTCGACTCGGGCCACTGACTCCGATGTCTAGTGTACGAACCCAAGGTGCAGAGACAATATCGTAATTGTCCTCCTTCTCTGCAAACAGTTTATATTTAAAGTACCCTTCCGTAGGGTAATAAAAAAATAATGTCCCAAAGTCCAAAAGTCCAAAAAAAATAAAAATTACAAAAATAATAAACCCTAATACAGTTTTAAATAAAAATAAACAAACCCTAAACTAAAATTGTCTAAAATAAAAAAAATTGTCTTCTTTTCTGTTCTTTTTGCTTTAATCTTTAGCTCCAAGTCTTTATGAAATCACCAAACTCCTTGGCTCAATTTTCTTTATGATCCAGAACCTGTAGACACAAGATAAATACCCAAAAACATAAAAAAGACAAAAAAAAAAAAAAAAAAAAAAAAAAATCTAAAACCCTAAAAACAAGTCCGCGTCGGCGGCGCCAAAAATTGATGTGATTTGTAGATAGTGGTAAAAGTGGTTCGATTCTCAGACTTGTGAAGGATATTAATTAGACTTAAATCTAATATTAAAATAGAAAACTCACTAAAAATTATAGAAAACTCAATCAAAGATGATATCAATACTAAAAGAAACACTGAGGCTAAGATTCCACTATTTTCCAAGTTCAAAGTGATTAAACCAATACTTATATTTATGCAATTTTCTTGTTTAATTTGATTCTAAAATATTGCAACAAGTAGATTTTCAAAAGTAATAATTGTAAATACCAAGTATGAAGCATCAAAAGTCTTAAAACTGAGCATACTCCATCAAAATAAATCACAATCACTCAAATAAAAATCATATTCAATAATATTTCAAGGCAAGTAATCATATAATTATTGCAAATAAAAAGATAAAATAGAATATACCACTTTTTGTTGGAAAAATAGCTTCCTCTATCGCCTCAGCAATGGGTTTAGCTCCTCATATTAATCATGATCTCAAAATATGTGTTTTTTGCTCAAAAGATGATTAAAAGAGTGAAAAGTAATAACACAGACTGTTTGCAACAGTGTATTGGTGTTGCAAAACAGCTGTTACAATGGAAATGTTACAGAAAAACTGTTGCTTTGTCGCTGATTTAAGGCTTCCCTGAAATAAGACTGCCCTGAACAACTTAATGTCTTCAGCTGTTAAACAGCGACACTTTTCTGCGACTGTCTACCGAGGGTCAATGTTCTTCAGCTGTTCTTCTTCTTCAACGGCAGCAGCAGCAGAAACAGAGTTTGGTAAAGCTCTGATTTCTTCTTCTCTGGCTCTCCTTAGTTTCCCAAACTCTCAACACCCCTTCTATATGACCTAAGACATCTATTTATATCAAAAATACCGATTAAATCTCTCCCAAATCTTCCAAAATCTCTTTCCTTCTCTTCACGGCCAAGTTGCGACAATTTCTTGTTTTAAGCTTTATACGCGTTTCTGAGCTTTTCTTTTTATTATAAACTCTTCCTTAGATAGATACAAATCTTTGGGAAGGTTTACAGCGTTTTAATCACTCTAAAATTCCCTAAAACAGGTCACACACGTGACTTTCCATATTTTCTTGTTGTGAGAAAAATTCGTCGTTTGAGCCCATTCTAATCGATTTAAACACACATATCAGATTCCTAGACCCATAAGGAATCTATCCTATGAAAATCATAGGTCTAATCGACCTCAAACTCCTCCAAATCACGATTGCCAAAACTGTTCTTCACTGTACTATTTTCCCGCCAAAAACCTGGTTTTTGAAATGTTGAAGATGGTTGCCCCTTATGCAGAGTAGGGGTGCGATTAGCAACTGGATGGAAATGGGATGCCCCTTAGTAATTAGGTTACCCCTTATCCAAAGTGAGAGTCCAAATAGCAAATGTCCTCTGGGTGCTTTCCGACAACTTTTCGAGCCAATTTTTTCCAAAAACGTTTATTAGCCAAAAATACCTACAAATAAATAAAACACCATAATAAGTACAAAAATGAGCCCTAACAATATATAGAATCGAGACAAATCGGACACAAAAATGTGTCTATCAAACTTGAAAACTTCATTGGGATTGTGAAGTCAGACCAACTATTTTCTCTGTAGTTGTGTGTTCTGATCTTGCTGTTTTCCATCGTGATTGAGTACTATCTTCTCTAATATTTGCTCGAGATTTAATCTTCGATAGGCAAGATAAAAAGTAGTCACAAACATTTTCGTCTCATCGTTTGTGATTCCACAATATCTTGTTTCGTTTCCATACGATTAAGATTATTGTGAGGTGATTGATATTTCTAGGTTGTTCTTCGAGAATATAAGTCCGATATATCAATTGGTTCATGTTCACCGTGAGTTATCAAAATACGTAGTAGAAGTCATAGGTTTATCTGTGGGATACAGATTTATCTATTCAATAGACTTTTCTGTGTGAGACATATTGGTTTATCAAGTCTTCGACTATGGGTCGTAGCAACTCTTAGTTGTGGGTGAGATCAGATAAGGGAATCAAATGTGTAGAGTCCTGCTGGGATTCAGATACGTAAGGAGCACAACTGTACCTTGATCAGTGTGAGATTGGTTAGGGCTCAACTACATTCCAGTCCGAAGTTAACTTGGAGTAGGCTAGTGTCTGTAGCGGCTTAATACAGTATGGTGTTCAAATCTGGACTAGGTCCTCGGGGTTTTTCTGCATTTGCGGTTTCCTCGTTAACAAAACTTCTGGTGTCTGTGTTATCTCTTTTCCGCATTATATTTGTTTATATAATTGAAATATCACAGGCTGTGCGTAAGTTCAATCAATTGTGAATCCAACCTTTGGTTGTTGATTAAATTGATTGACACTTGGATATTGGTTTTTGATACCGCCCAAGTTATATCTTATATTCAATCGGGCTCGCAAATTCCTATTTGTTTTGCAGATTGAATTGAGAATTTGAGATATAACTCTTTGATATACTTTTCTTAAGATTAAGTCCGACTGCCTAGTTGATTCTCTTAAAAGTATATTGGAGGTAGTCCATACAGATTGCTAAGTGAAATATTGGGTGTGGTTGTTAGACCTCCGCTTTTTCACAAACATAAACTAAGGTATTGTCAATAAACTGCAACGGAGGGCTAGTCGTTTTGCAAATGTGCTTAAACTTGTTCAAAAGTCCAAAGCTAAGGTACTTAAAGTTAACTCTTTTTCTTCTAAAATATTGATTGATTCTAAGGAAAAGGTAAAATCCCAGTTAAATAGAAGAGTCCGGACTAAACGTTATGTATTGAAGGATGTGCACATCAGGCCTCCGGGTCAAATTTGGATATTATTTCTTGGATCGTTGTCTCAAGTAATGGTATTGAAAAATTATGATCCACGAACCGTTAGGAGGATAAAAATGACATTTTCATTTCATTTTAGGTTTTATGTATTCTAGTGTGTGAACTTTTATGGCTCCAAAATACTGCATGGTAAATATAATTTTCTTCAAGACTCATATCTCTTTCACAAAAAGCTTCTCTTCTTGCGCCATATATTTGTGCTTCACAAATCCATTTTATTATTACGAATCATGGAGGCTCTAAGCACAACTTCTTCTCGTGAAACGTATGCTCCAATGGTTGTTGATACTTGTCCAACCAAAAAAGAAGAAGAGGTTCCCCTTTGTTTTGTTTCATCTCTTAAGAGAAAAAGGAAGAATAAGAAGAAACCTATATATAACGGATTACTCCAATCAGAAAAGGTTTGAAAATCTTCTTGAGAAACTTAAGAAAACCAAGAAGGAGGTGCAGCTACTTAAGAAGATTCTGCAGAAATCTCTCAAACTATAGGAAGCACTTGTCAACCAACAACCCACCAGGTTTGCACGAACTAACTCTTTCATTCATGAACCGTATGTTCCCACGGCAGTTGTTGATAAGGAGTTCAAAGATTTTAAATACTAGGAAACTTCTTGTGAGAATTTATTCTTACTCTTGAGAAGTATAAATAGGGTTTGGTATAGAAAAAATTGTGATTACACAAGCTATTTCCAACGATTTTTCATCTTGCATGTTTTTAGATTTATTTATTTAAATTCTAGAGTTGTTGGAAGATGAACTTGCAGTATGTAATCATTATTGAGAAATTCTTATGAAGTATATGTGCTTTTACGTTTTCGTGAATTATCTAATATTTCATATATACTCAGAAGTTAAATCTATTATATTTTTTATAAACGGGGAATAGAACAAACTCTTTGAGATTTTTCTCGCAGTATTGATCTACTTGTGATCACACTTTTGTGTTTGTTACTGCTTGCCACACTCCGTAAGATTTCTCTTATGTTGAGTCATACCGATTAAAAATTATCTTTTTTTCCATAACTGGCGTAGTGGTTATTTTAATTCGATTTTCGGATAAAAATCTATGTGATTGTTAATGTCCAACAAAATCCTTCTTTTCATAAAGTAAGGTCACTCATGTTGTTCCCTTGGGAATGATGATAGACACGTTTTTGTGTCTAAATTGTCCTCATTTATCTGTATTGTTGGTACTCGATTTTGTACTTATTATGGTGTTTTGTGTGTTTATAGGTATTGTTGGAAAATAAAATTTGGTGGAAAAATCGGCTCGAAAAGTTTCCTAAAGCACCGGGAGGACACATGTTATTCGGACTCGCACTGTTGGTTAAGGGGCGCCTTCTTGCTATTCGCACCCCAATTGTTGGATAATGGGAGATCCTTTCTTCTTCGTTTGAATTTGCTTTTGGCGGGAAAATGTTGCAGCACACGGCCAGATTTAGGGTTCGAGTTTTGATCATGTTCTGGAGAGATTCAAGGGCAGAAACTCTTTGGATTTGTTTATTTGAGCTAAAAAGAGATGATAGTAGTGTTGGATTCAATCCAGTTGGACCAGATAACCGCTGAGAAGGAAACAAAGCTACATGTTCACGGAAAATACTATGAAACTACGGGATTTTCTAGATATGATTCGGGAGATTTATGGAGAGATTCAAACGCTCCAATTGATTGATTTGGGCCTGTTACACTTAAACAGAATCGGTAAGTCCATTGGAATCGAGAAAATTGGGATGCAACGTTGGTTTGGAAGAAAACAGAGTATCTTTTATCCCCGTGAATTATTCTCGAGATTTTCTTTATTCTGGAAAGATTGCACGAGTTCAGAGCATGTATATCTTCTTCTGGGACGTGTATGAGTATGTTTGAAGTATGTTAGATTTCTGCAGACGCGTGAAAGATCTAAAAATGGAAATTATTTCTCAAGTCTGGTAGTGGAGAATAATATGATAAAGAGAGGATTATCTCGAATTATGACGGAGATTTGGTGGTGCTGCTATGTATTTAAAGGGTGTTGGACGTTCACAGAGGGGAAGGGGGAGTTTTGGGATAGTTTAGAGCAACAACAGAGTGAGAATCGAGAGTTGCAGAGAATACTTTTCTGCTGCTGCTTGGAAGAACACAAAGAGCATAACACCACAAAAAACCATCGTTCATGCTACAGTGAAAACGACAACGATCCGTGGGTCGTATCGCTACAACATCAACAACAGTTTATATTTATCGTTCTTTGTAACAACCAAGTTTGTAACAAATATAAGTTTACAACCCGGTTTAATCATTATTTTCTCCCATTTCAATATTTGTGAACACCATTTGAGCAATGAAATCAACTTTTGAGCGTGTATCCATGATGAAGAGCTAAACCCAATCCTTAGGGCGATGGAGGAAGCTGTTGTTTCGGTAAAAGTGATATATTTTTTATTTTAAATTAATTATGGCAATTCTATTATGATTTTTGCATTGAACTAAAAATGGATTATATGATTTTGATTAGTTAGGTGTATTTTCTTTTGATAGAATATGCTTTCTTTAGAGTTTTGATATTCTATGCTTGGATTAACATCTATTCTTTTAGAAATCTACATGTCCAGGAAATGGTGGAATCCTAGCCCCAGTCTCTCTACAATATGCACATCACCTTTTTGTTTGAGTTTATTATTATCATTTATAAAATTTAAGTCTAAAAAAATCTGCTTTCACAAGTCTTGAACGAACCATCTTATTACAACTTCATTGAAGAATACCATCAATTTTTGGCGCCGCCGACGCAGACTTGTCTTTAGGCTAGAGTTTTTAGATTTTTTTTTTTTAGTTTTTTATTTGTTTTTCTTTACATTTTTGGGTTTTTGTGTTTTCCTTACAGATTTTGGAATTTGGAGCGATTGAAAAATTTGCCAAAGCTTTTGGTGAATACTTAAAGATTTGGAGTAAAAGCAAAGCGAAAGGAGCGAAAGAAAAGAAGAAGAAAAATTAATTAAAAAAAAGACATTTTATTTTGTTTTTATTCTTTAGAGTTTTTTTTATTTTTTTTAGACTTTCTTTTTCTTTTGCACTATATTTTTGGACTGTGGACTTTGGGACTTTATTTATTTTTTTAAACCCTACATAAGGGTAGTTTAAATATCAATTGTTTGCAGAGAAGGAAGGCGATTACGATATCGCCTCGGCCCCTCGGGTTCGTACATGACATAGGAGTCGTGGCCCGAGTCGACTACAACGGTTCATCCCCCGTCTGGTGCGGGAGGTAAGTTTGTCGAAACACTCGCGAATCCCCCTGTCAGCGAGTTACTGTATTCCTTCGTTTGCATATATGCTGAGGATTTGAAAACGGCTGCTTTAATTTCCTAGTAAAGGGCAAGGACTAGCCATACAAGATAAGGGTTCGGATTTCATCACCGTTCCCTTCTTGCCCGCCTTAGGAAAACGAAACCAAACGCGAACCTAAGCCTAAAATTTGATTAGAACGAGACCTATATGGTAACGAGCTTAATAGGAAAGTCATTCGAAAAATATTGGTTACTCTTTTAAGCATGCTTCAAAGTTCATGATGGTTTACGTGAGTTGAATACGCCGCCTTGTAACGCCGGTGAGGCCTTGGGTATCAAAGCTCCACTGAGCTTCCCTCGTCTCGATTCAACTTACTTTAACTCGGATTGATTCCAGAGAGGTTTGCTTAAATTGTAACGAATTCCCTTTCGAAGGATTAGAAGCTGGTCTAGAAACAATCTAAGTGGAGCCATCATGATTTTTGTTTGCTAGAAATCAGTAGGTTTGCTGTGGTGGAGTCAGCCTTGTTTGTGTTTGCATAGAACCCCCCTTCCTTTTATGATTTCTTTCTTTTTCTTTTGTTTTTCTAGTGTATGCCCGAGGTTATTAGAAAGCGAGATTGGAAAAGAAACACTCTAGGTCATTTGATTAGTGACAAACCTGGTAGTTCTTCTTTTGAGAGCCCTGTCTTTGGAAATTTCAGCTTTGAAAACTTGACAATCAGTGAAGAAAGTACTCCTAGACCTTTGGTAGTGCCAGAAATGGCAACTTTGAAAGCTTTATTAAACCCAACTAGGACCCCTCGTCCGTCTTGTATCAAGTTAGCTGAAACCGAGGCAAATTATGAACTCAAACTTGGGACTTTAAAGATGTTCCCAATCTTTTTAGGAAAAGAGAATAAGAACCCCTATTTTCATGTTAGGGAATTTGAGGAAGTTTGTCGTACTCTGAAGATTAAAAACCTTAGTGATGTTGCGTTGAAACTTAGGTTATTCCCCTTTTCCTTAAAAGATAAAGACAAATCTTGGTTGTATGGTTTGGTTTCTGAGTCAATTGAAACCTATAACCAACTTACATCTGCCTTTATGCAGAAGTTTTTCCCAAGGCACAAAACGTCGTCTATTAGGACACAAATCTGTACTTTTGCTCAACAAGAAGGAGAATCTTTATATAGGTATTTAGAAAGGTTCAATGACTTAATATCTCAATGTCCTCATCATGGTTTAGAGATGGTTAGGTTAGTTCAGATCCTCTACGAGGGTTTAGATTATTCAAAAACAACCATGGTTGAGTCCTTATGCACAGGTGGGTTTGAGAATAAAACTGTTGATGAGGCGATGACATTTTTGAATGAAATTTCCAATAAGACCCAACAATGGGAAAATGGTAGGGAACCCCAGAAAACAATTCTTCTAAGTAGAGGAAATTTCAATAGGGTAGAAGGATCTTATGAGTCAGATGCTAAAATAGCAGCCATATCCAAAAGGTTCGAAGCCTTAGAATTAGGTCATTCTAGTAGTAATATTGGTAGAATAGAGCCTTTTTAGGAAGGACATAATGTTGAGGAGCAAGCCAATGCTCTTTATAACAACACTAGATTCGATAACCTTCAGAATTTTGACCCATATTCAGAAACCTATAACCCTGGCTGGAGAAACCATCCCAACCTTTCTTGGTCTAAGGGCCAGAATCAAGGTCAGTCTAGTAACTCTTAGGTTCCCCCAGGTTTTGGATATACTAAGAATCCTTCAGCTCCGGCACAGTTTCAGAACCCTTCGGATAAGAAGATTATGAGTTTATAAGAGTCCCTTGCTTTGTTAACTCGTAACATTGTGCAGTTTCAGCAATCTGTTGCTCAAGGTTTAGAAGAAAATAAGAGAATAGGTCAGAGTAACGCTCAGGCTATTTCCGAGTTGAAACCCAGGTTAGTCAGATAAATGAGACATTGAGAGAAAAGGGAATGTTTCCTAGTCAACCACAACCCAACCCTAGGGGAGTCCATCAAATATCTTTAGCTGGTGAGAAATCATCAAACCATGTGAACTAGATAAAAACCCTTAGGAGTGGTAAAACGGTAGACAATAAGGTAGCCATGCCTAGTGGACATACTGTAGTTCCACCTTCTACTTCCCAAGAGGATCCCGTAGACGAGGAAACTGAAACAGTCTCTAAGGATTCATAAGAAATTCCTGATAGGTCAACCTTTGTGCCTAGAGCCCCATATCCACATTTGTTAGCCCCAACAAAGAATGAGTCGATTTTCAACGAGATAATGGAAACATTTAAGCAGGTGAACATCAACATTTAGTTATTAGAAGCAATTAGGCAGATTCCTGCTTATGCCAAGTTCCTTAAAGATCTTTGTACACGAAAGAGTAAGCTTAATGTCCATAAGAAAGGCTTTTTAGCTGGTCAAGTAAGTTCCATTCTTCTGAACCAAACACCCCCTAAGTATAAGGACCCTGGATGCCCCACCATATCTTGTGCGATTGGTAATCACATGGTCGATAAAGCTTTACTTGACTTAGGAGCTAGTGTTAACTTACTCCCGTATCATGTATACACCCAACTAGGTCTTGGTAAGTTGAAACCGACTAAATGACACTACCATTAGCTGATAGGTCTGTCAAAGTACCTCGTGGTGTCATAGAGGATGTTCTGATTGAGGTTGACAAGTTTATTTATCCAATGGATTTCGTTGTTCTAGACACCCATCCTGTTCAGGACCCAAGTCGTCAAATCCCAGTGATTTTAGGTCGCCCATTTTTAGCCACAGCTAACGCTGTCATCAACTGTAGGACTGGGCTTATGAACATATCTTTTGGTAATATGACCACTGAACTGAATGTCTTTAATGTTACTAGACAACCTTCTGAGAACGATGATTCAGAAGAAGTGAATATGATTAGCACTTTAGTTCAGTATTTGGTTCAGGATAATTGACTTGACACTTTACTGGTAGATTCTTTAGATAATTTTGAGGAAACCATTCTCTTAGATCAGATATGTGATCAATCTTTAGAAAAAGCTCTTGAGTATTTTAAAGATTCTATAGACCCAGAAATTCAAGCAATAGTTAGAGGTTTGTCTGTAAACCCTAAGTTTGGGGGTAGTGATGGTTATTGTGATTGTATCGTATCCCTAATTAGAGTCCCTAACTTGGGACTCGAGCCTTGTGCATCTGAGATATTACTTGAGTCTTTTCAGACTCCGCAACCCGATCCTCCTGATACTGTCCAGGAGGTAACCCAGGTATTAGAGACCCGTTTTTTGAATGAATCTATTTATCGAGACACACATATGAAGTTCAATTACGCGCCGCAGATAAACCCAGTTGTCTTGACAGAAACCTTAGATGAGGACGTGCTCCTTCTTTTCATTTTTCTGAACAGTGCAGTTGTCTCATACTGGTGTCAGCTCTATTTGGTCTTATGCACCCACAATTGTTTCGACTATTGATATATAACTCTGGAAGGTGACAATCCTTTTTGAGGTATTTGATGTCTAGCTAAAGACTTTAAATTTAGCATTTCCTGGGAGGCACCCACGCTCATGCTTATGGTAATATCCTTCCTTATGTCTTTTTCCATCCATCAAGTGGTAACAGTTTCTTCTTGTTCATGCTTTTAATTTCATCTTTAGAATATTGAGGACAATGTTAGATTTAAGTTTGGGGGTGGGGAAGAAACTTTTTGTTATCTCTTAGATGCAATAAATAAACTCCAGAGCCTAGAAATTTATGCTTATTAAGGTTGGCACTAACCAACCTAAGTGGATGGGAACATCTTGGTTATAGGAGTTGAGGAACCAATATGATTAGATGGAAACATCTAAAGAATCTATTCATAAAAGCACAGAGCTCAGGTGTTAGAATTAAAAAACAAACATGGTAGTTTCGCCATATCTCGTTGAATCCTAATCCTTCTGTTTTTATTTTATTTTTTAAGTGATTTGGTGGGGCACACGATTCAAGTTGTTACCATTGCTATGGTGAAATAGAGTGATTGAGATACAACAAAAAAAAATTGAGACCAGACCATCAGACCAACCGGAATAAATTCAATAAAGTCGACCATTGGTGCCCTTGTATATGCCAGTTGTGTTGACCTAGAGTTAGGTTTATCTGCCACTGGTTCCCTTGTATTTTCCAGTTGTGTTGATATTAGTCAGACAGGTATCTCGGTCCATTAGGATAGGTTCATCTTGGCAGAGGCCTTCAGACAGATATGTTAAACACTGTTCACTTTAAACCATCTATTTTTCTCTTTATTCATCTTCTTAATCTTTCCATGTGATTGGTTGACTCCGGTTATGATGTCTAGAAACTATCTGAGTAGAGGTCTGTCACTATTATATGAATTATAGTATGCTGAGTGCAAACTCGTGTACAGCAATTGGAATTTCGTATCAGGGTACTTCCTCCTATAGTCAATGTTTGTATGCCAACCAAGGAGATTCTTTAGTGCCTTCCAAGGTTCTGCGTAAGATAGCTAGGGTCTGGAGTAAAAGTTTTGTGGGTACACCTCTTGTAAACCCTCCGGAGACAACACTCCGCCGCTAGGGCCACCTAGCGGTTTAACGGCTTGCTGCACGTGCTAAGTGTAGTCATTTTATTTTCTAGATTAGATTTGCTCGAGGACTAGCAAATAATAAGTTTCAGGGCATTTGATAGACACATTTTTGTGTCTAAATTGTCCTCATTTATCTGTATTGTTGGTACTTGATTTTGTACTTATTATGGTGTTTTGTGTGTTTATAGGTATTGTTGGAATATAAAATTTGGTGGAAAAATCGGCTCGAAAAGTTGCCTAAAGCACCGGGAGGACACATGTTATTCGGACTCGCACTGTTGGTTAAGGGGCACCTCAATTACTAAGGGGCGCCTTCTTGCTATTCGCACCCCAACTGTTGGATAAGGGGAGACCCTTTCTTCTTCGTTTGAATTTTCTTTTGGCGGGAAAATGTTGCAGCACACGGCTATATTTAAGGTTCGAGTTTTGATCATGTTCTGGAGAGATTCAAGGGCAGAAACTCTTTGGATTTGTTTATTTGAGCTAAACAGAGATGGTAGTAGTGTTGGATTCAATCCAGTTGGACCAGATAATCGCTGAGAAGGAAACAAAGCTACATGTTCACGGAAAATACTATGAAACTACGGGATTTCGTGGATTTGATTCGGGAGATTTCTGGAGAGATTCAAACGCTCCAATTGATTGATTTGGGCCTGTTACACTTAAACAGAACCGGTAAGTCCATTAGAATCGAGAAAATTGGGCTGCAACGTTGGTTTGGAAGAAAACAGAGTATCTTTTATTCCCGTGAGTTATTCTCGAGATCTTTTCTATTCTGGGAAAGATTGCACGAGTTCAGAGCATGTATATCTTCTTCTGGGAAGTGTATGAGTCTGTTTGAAGTATGTTAGATTTCTACGGATGCGTGAAAGATCTAAAAATGGAAATTATTTCTCATGTCTGGCAGTGGAGAATAATGTGATAAAGAGAGGATTATCTCAAATTATGGCGGAGATTGGTGGTGCTGCTATGTATTTAAAGGGTGTTGGACGTTTAGAGAGGGGAAGGGGGAGTTTTGGGATAGTTTAGAGCAACAACAGAGTGAGAATCGAGAGTTGCAGAGAATACTTTTCTGCTACTGCTGGGAAGAACACGAAAAATATAAGACCACAAAAAAAACGCCGTTCATGATACAGTGAAAACGACAACAAGTCGTGGATCGTATCGCTACAGCAGCAGCAACAGTTTATATTTATCGTTCTTTGTAACAACCGAGTTGTAACAAATATAAGTGTTACAACCCGGTTTAATCATTATTTTCTCCCATTTCAATATTTTTGAACACCATTTGAGCAATGAAATCAACTTTTGAATGTGTTTCCATGATGAAGAGCTAAACCCAATCCTTTGGGCGGTGGAGGAAGTTGTTGTTTCTGTAAAAGTGATATATCTTTATTTTATATTAATTATAGCAATTCTATTATGATTTTTGCATTGAACTAAAAATGGATTATATGATTTTGATTAGTTAGGTGTATTTTCTCTTGATAGAATATGCTTGCTTTAGAGTTTTGATATTCTATGCTTGGATTAACATTTATTCTTTTAAAAATCTACATGTCTAGGCAATACTATTAGAATCAATTTGAATGTTGAGTTGCGAAATTATTGTTTTATTAAATCACTAATATCGACCAATGGTGGAATCCTAGACTCAGTCTCTCCACAATATTCACATCACCTTTTTATTTGAGTTTATTATTATCATTTCTAAAATTTAAGTCTAAAAAAATATGCTTTAACAAGTCTTGAACGAACAATCTTACTATAACATCATTGAAGAATACCATCAAATGACATCAAATGGGGGAGAGTTCTTAAATGAACTTGTGCTTAATTGCAATATCTTTGTGGGGAGTGTGGCTGTGGAATTTGAAAGGGGATGCTTGTATCTTTTTAATCTCCTAGATGAGCACTAAGTATTTATTACTATTGAGATAATCTAAAAAAGTTGATATGAGGAGTTGTATTTTATCTATGTTATAATGTGGAATCTCAAAACTTCCTTAAGACTTGACATATCTTTTGATTGTTTTCATTACGATCCCGCGATTCTCGTACCTTTGTTAATTTTATTGACAAAAAAGGGGAAGAATTATTAAGTAGTTTCATACTACATACATATGGTTTACGGATCATTATGTAAAGGATAGTGAATCAATAATCTATAGGTTTTACCTATTATGCAAAAGATGTAAGTATTGATTAAAGGGGAGAAACATATCACCGTAGTATTACTTCAAAGTTGAGATATAACTGAACTTTGGAGAAATGAATAGTACCATGTTTCTATATAACGACGATTGAGAATATTTATTTTCAAAAGTTGTTATCTCTATGGAATCGGTTCTTCGACAACATCGATGTTCAGTTGAACACGTTCAAAATCATTGCAACTTGAAATTATGAAGAGTTCAAGGAGTTGAAGATGCCAAAAATATCAAGACATGTTGGATTCAAGAAGTTGTTGAAGCTTTATTGTTTATCAATATGTATTAATGTTTTTGTCACTACAATTGACAAAGGGGGAGATTGTTAGAGCATTGGTCGGTCGAACTCACAAGTGTTGCTATCTCAAGCTTGTTATCAAAACTATATCTTGATTTCTAGTATACAATTAGTTAAGTCTCATATTATGATAGAAATGTAGTTGAGAAACAAAGGATCATAACAATCATCACTGCGTTCGACCGTTTGAAGGCGAAGATCAACCGAAACTTTTGGAGAACTTCATCAACAAAGGTAAGTGAAGACGGAACCACCTACATCTCAAGTTATATTCACTTTCTATCATTTGAGGCGATGTCGCATAACTAATTGGACTAGTATGCATAGACAAGAATTTCGAGTCAAGTTTATCTTTATAATTTCTCGAAATATAATGACTAAGCTTAATGAACATTTGTTCATACTCGATGAATTTCGGTTAAGGACAATTTATTGTTCGAAATCAAAATCGTGATTCAAGTTTATCATTCAAAAATAGCCTAGAAAAGTGATATGTGTCATTGATGTTATTAAAGAATGTTTCGAATTGATTTAGAGAAATATAAAACTACTATTGATTCAAATACAAGATAGTGGTATCAGTTTTACTGGGAAAACTGTTGTACGTTTAAACCTGTATTACATGTATTCGTACAAGTAGCGGAGTAGCTATATACATATCGACTTATCGATTAGTGGTAAACATATTCTTATGTATATCATACCGAAAATATGTGTGACTCGTGAACCAGATCGGTATGCATACTCGTATGCAAACCATTCTTAAACTGTGGTTACGGAACCGGGGGTGAGTATCCAAAACGGTACATAAGCGAAAATGGTTATGTGTTCCTGAACTCGGTAGCGTTTCCAAACCGATACGCAAACCGATTAAGTTCACTGAACTCTGGAATTGGCAACAATCTTTAAGTTCCAAACCGGTACGCAAACTTAAAAAGTTCTGTGAACTCCAGAACTTTGGTTTAGAGGAAGTTTGCAAACTGATATGCGAACCTAAAAAGTTCTGGGAACTCCGGAACTCGGTTTTGGTTTAAAGTTTCCAAACCGGTATGCGTACTGTGACTGATCCGACTCACGAACCACTATGTATTTATACCTTGTACATCTACTAACCATGTTGATCATATTTTCAAGCGTGTTTAAATTATTTCTTAGAGATAATTAACATTTGACTAATTCTCTATAAACACTATACTTATTTGATCACATGTTTGTGACTCAGAGTTCATGTCTTACGTGTTCATGAAAATGAAGATTAAGCTTTTAAGTTCAAACCGGCTAGTTTCGGCTAAACATGTTGAGCATAGTCTTTGTACACTGTTCGGTTACGGTTTCACCTAACCAGAGTGTATATCTTGCTTATGTAAATCAGATTCAAAGATTCATCTAACGGTGGATATTGTTTGCTTGGTTCCAAAGTTATCTTAGCTTAAATCTAAAACAACTTATGCTTTGAATATCTATAAAAGCATAACTTCAAGTAACCGAGATATTTGAATCCCGACACTACTTGTTGGCATGTCCTAGTTTTATCTAGAGTCGTCATCTTCCTAATCCTTTTAGGGTTTAACAACTATAAATACTTCATGGGGATTCGTGAAGCCAAGTCCAGTTATCTTTCCTTGATAACTTGAGTATCCTGATCTTGATTGTTTATAGAGCTCGCTTCATCGATCAAGATAGGTAGTAATCATCAAAATTCTCTTCGTCTCAGACTTTGTTGATTCCACAAGTTTTATACTTATGAGGTGAATAATAATCTAGGATGCACTTCGGGTTGCATAAGTCTGAGTTTTGAGGATAACTAGACTTTGTCGGATTGCTATCGATTTCCATCACCTTGATCCATTTGATTTTGATCATACATTTCGATCGTAATCAGGAAATCAATTATATAGGCTTAATCTGTGGGCGGCAGATTTGGTTTAAAGTCTTCAATTAAGTTGAATCAACTCTTAGTTGGTGTGACATCATCTAAGGAAATCAATTGTGCGGAGTCTTGTTGGGATTCAAGAGGCATAAGGAGCGCGAATGTACCTTTGGTGGGATACCTTTTATGGCTCAACTACATTCCAGCCCGAAGTTAATTGGTAGTAAGCTAGTGTCTATAGCATCTTAATACAGTTTAGTGTTCAATCTGGACTAGGTCCTGGGGTTTTTATGTATTTGTCGTTTCCTCGTTAACAAAACTTCTGGTGTCTGTGTTATTTCTTTTTCCGCATTATATTGTTTATCTTTATAATTGAAATATCACAGGTTGTACGTTGATCAATCTTAGTAGATACATCCGACCTAGTTTGTTGGATACGACTAGATTGATTCTTAGACAATTGGTTTTTGGTACCGTCCAAGTATTTTCTTTGTGATTAGGTTCGCGGATTTGTTTCCGTGAACTTTCTAATCGCAAGAGAAAGAGATATAACTCTAGATACTATTTCTTGATCGAGTTTATCTCTCGGAATTGTATTGAGTTTGTCCATACAGATTGCCTAAGAAAAAAGTGGTGGTGTATTTTGGTACCCCGTTTTCACGGCTTACTACTGGTATATTCCTTGTTATGGACAATCGTGAAGAAATCTCTTCCATTTTTTTTTCTTCGTAGTTTTACTACAACGTGATCTACCATTTACATGTTTTAGTGTATAATCGCCTCATTATAAGGTATGATATCTTCACCCTGTCAGCGCCCGTCTTAGAGCATTCACCAATTTTAGGGCATTCGCTTCTCTTAGAGCATTCGCTTCTCTTAGAGCATTCACCCATATTAGGGCATTCACTTGCCTCAATATTCACTCTTCTTAGGGTATTCGCCCATCTCAGAGCATTCACTCATCTTAGATCATTCACCCATCTCAGGGCATTCACTCATATTAGAGCATTCGCCCGTCTTAGAGAATTCACCCATCTTAGGGAATGCTCATCTTAGGGCATTCACCCATCTTAGGGCATTCACTCATCTTAGAGCAAATTGTCCTAAGAACCACTCCCTTGTCGGTAAGCGAATTTCGGGCTGGATTTCTACTCATCTTAGAACTCACCACTTGTTACCCATCTGAGGGTGTTTACCTATCTAAGAGTATATGGATAATAATCAAAACGAACACATATGATATTACGCTAAAAGAAAATTATTTTATGCATGATATTAAAGACCTTATATATGAAAAACCTTTTGCCACCTTCTATTGACTCCGTTCGAAAATGCTTGACAAACGACTTAATTTTTTCCCTTGCTCCGTACTGAACTGTTTGCAAACCAAGTGTTGAACTTTGGGTCTGTTTAGAGTAAAATTTTTGCATGAATGCATGTTTCATGGCCTCCCATGTCTTGGTGGTGCTTTCGGGAAACATGATGAACTACTAGAGGTGTCTCATGTTAACAATTTTTCGAATTCTTGCATACAAACATCCTCATGCATCACGTGTTCATTTGATATTATTGTGAAGCGAATCAGATTTTTCATCGCATTACTAGTCCATCAAATAAGTGAAGTTTTGGGGACTCGGAAGATGCTCGTATTGGCCTCCTGCGTACTTCTCGGGTGAGAGGTGATTGGATGTGATAATCACCTGGCTGTTGTGTATCAAGGGTATAACCTTCCTCAACGTACTTAGTTATTTGCGTCCTTTGTGGAGAGTCGACTTGTACTCAGTATGCTCACTCTTGAGAGGTGGCTAAGGTATATACTGGGGAACATGCGACTGGATTCCTTTGGTAAAGTTCTCGTGGGATACCTTGGAGTGCATGCACGATATACCGCCTTGTAGGTGTCCTGATGAGCGATCTTTTTTGTCACTATGATTTGTGTCCTAACAGGTTAGCCTTCTAGCACCTTAATCATCTCCTTCACCTACCAACTCCTTTCGGGCGGGTGCTGGCATAAGTGATGTTGTTCGCGCGACGAGTGCTTGTGTCGACACTCTATCTTTTGTAGTTCTATGATCTCTTCTACGATCTTAAAGGTGTGTTTATAGTATCAGGTATTAGTTGGTTGTGTGAACTCTCACCACTCACGTGTCAAGTGAGAAGCGGACTTATTTGTCCATGGATAGCGACGAGCCAGGATTTCAAGAGAGGGAGAGTAAAAATTTTCTTTTTTCAAGTGGTTAATTCTTTGATCATGTCAAATATTTGAAGTATCCACAAAGAATAAGGTATTTATATCCCTGTCCATTGATCCGCAAAAACATCAAGGATTTCATACTATCCGAGCTCTATATAATTCAAGCTTTCGAAAATTTCGTTAAATAGTTCAGTTTTATCACTTTCCAGGAAGAGTTTATGGAAGTGTATTAGACTCATTACGTTTCTCTTTGAAAGGGTAGGCAAAAACTTATTTTTAGAGGGTAGGCAATTTCTTTTTTAGAACACTTAGTGACAAATGGGGTAGCCAAGGGTAGGTCATTGCCTTGGGCTGCATACGCCCATGTTCATCGGTGAACATGGCGACTCGGTGGTTTGGAAATGGGTTCCCTTGAACTATATTGATATTCAAGTTGATTTAACCTCTCTTCATGCGGTTGTAGAAACTCCACTACAACGTTCTACGTTCTTTGGTAAGATGATCCACCTTTTTGTGGAATTAGCAATAATCAACATGGCGCTTGTCTTGGACTCTTGATTACAACTGTTGTAAATGGAGACTGGATGATGTAGCATCTAGACGATGCTCATAGCTCGTAGTGCTCCTTAATATACTTGACCATCTTCATCTCATTCTCTAAGACTTTTATATTGTTCAAGTAATCATAGTTACTAGGACCTTGGGATGTGTATTGTTGTTATTGTGAGATGCTTGTGGTGACGTGGTGACCGTTCTCCTTCATTGTCTTGTTGTACATTTTGGCGTTGTCAGTCCTATCCACCCAGACCATATCTATGTGAGCCCTCATCCCGATGTGCTGGTGTAAATCTAGCTATGCATGCTACCAACTCTATGAGACAATGCTCAGTCTCTTTAAAATCCTTCAATGCTTGTTATAACTCCGTAGAGGCATGTGTGCTACATGAGGCTGGGTGTAGAGGCTCACCACTGTCGGTACTTGTGGGACTGTTAAGGATCGAGCAAGAGAGAGGAGAGCATAAACGTGGAAGCAATAGACTACATTGATAATAATTCGGTGTATTAATTCTCATGGCTTAATAGCCTATTTATATTGTTCACAAACTTGACGACCACTCAAGATACTTTCCTAACTAAGATCAAACTCTAAACATAGAACACTTTCCTAATATAACTCTCACAACGTAATGTGCATATCTCCTAAATATAGACTCTCATATATTATTTCCTAATACCCTCCCTCAAGATGGAGCATGTAGATCACGAATGCCCATCTTGGACCAAAGAAATTTAACTTCGGTTTTCTTCTTTCTTCTTCTTTTTTCAACGCTTTTGCGAAAAAAAATCTTCAGACCGTAGTTTAAGGACGTTTCGGTCCCCTTCATAGTTTAAGGACATTTCGGTCCCCTCCGTAGTTTAAGGACATTACGATCCCATCTTCGTAGTTTTAGGACATTTCGGTCCTCTTCGTAGTTTAAGGACGTTTCGGTCCTCTTCGTAGTTTAAGGACATTTCGGTCCCATCTTCGTAGTTTAAGGACATTACGGTCCCATCTTCGTAGTTTAAGGACATTACGGTCCCAATAGTAGTTTTAGAACATACAGGTTCCATTGTTGTAGTTTAGGGACATTTCGGTCCTATCTTCGGAAGAATACTTTTTGTACTCTCTCGACAACTCATAGGATTTTAACTTACTATTGTTGTTCTTTTTCTCATCACCTCTTGGTGATTGGTTTTTTTTTTTTTTTCACAACATGAATGTTGTTTCTTCTTCTCTCTTGTTCCAGTCACGCACTTCTTGCGAAACCTTCACACTTTTTTTTTTTTTTTTTTTTTTTTTTAAATTCTCTCACAATCTTTCTCTTGTTATGCTTCTGCCACAAGCTATAACTAACACAAATTCTGCCACACTTTGTAGGATTTCCAAGTTTCTCTCACAAACTATTCAACCACACTTAAGCTTTGTGCAACGCCTCTATCACAAAGTCTCACTTACTGTCACAAAATGTGACCTTTTCTTCTGTCACGCTTCTGTAACAACTGTGACATCCTTCCGTCACGTTCTCTTCATATGTAATAATTTTCCTCCAAGTGTTATTGTTATTTGTAACACTTTTTTTTTTCTTCTTTTTTTTTTCTTTTTTTTTTCACGGACTTGGAGTACAGAACCTCCTCACCCTCTCTAATCCTTTCTTCAGTCAGCATCATATCCATACTAACCCTTTCCTTCCATCGTAGCCAACAACCAACAACATAAGTCACCAATTCAATCACTTCCATTCGAGTCCCACAAGAACCCTAAGTACCACTACAGATCACGATGATCAGCACTGCCATTCTTCTCGTCACCACTACCAACACCTACTACCGATATTGGTAGCAACAGTCGTCCTTGTTAATAGTTAATACCTCTCGGCTTCAATCAATTATCACTGCCATTAATGGAAACAATGGCAGCAACCCGTTATCCTCCATCCACAGTAAACTCCATGAACCCATTCTTTAAAGCCATCAATCGATGGCAGTAATATTTTCTTATCTGATTACGGCAGCAATCCATATTTCCCGGCGATTAGCATTCATCAGTAACTGGCACTCAAACAGCACCAGTAACAGCCACTTCCTTGACTTCTTTGTAGGTTTGAAACTCACCTTCCATTCAGAAACCCTAAGTTCTCCATGACCACAAATCAAGCCACAAACGCACGTCTTTGGACTACTGTCATATCATGGCCTAACCTAACCTTCTTTAACCCTTATTCTTCTTCATCTGCGGCAGAGACGAACCTTTAAGTCCTTCTTTTCACGAACAAACCCACACGAACACGATTTGACAGGCATTAAATCACGGAACAACGATTCGTTGATTTCTCCAACTTTGTATCTTCACCAAACACGAGAACTCATGTTCTTCTCTTCAATACCAACCCAAACTTGAGTCACAACCAATGTTTCACAGTCTGCCCTATACCTCGGCAAACATCAACAACTCTTTTCCACCTGTATTCATGCCAGCACCCAACTACTCTCTTTTTTTAACGTTTTTCTATATGTAAAAACCTCCAATCACAACAGCAACCCAGATTTTTAGATGTCAGCTACGTTCTTCAACCTTGCTCCTTCCACAGCTTCAAACTCCTTTTTTTTTTTTTTTTTTTACTCGGACCCTGATGAACACCAACACAGCAAAACAATTCTCGAACTTCTTTCTCCCTTCGACTTTGCAATCTCTTTATCAAAACATGTCACTTTTCTTCCTCTCCTCTCTCCCTCTCATCTTGCTCTGATACCATGTTAAGGATCGAGCAAGAGAGAGGAGAGCATAAACGCGGAAGCAATAGACTACATTGATAATAATTCGGTGTATTAATTCTCATGGCTTAATAGCCTATTTATATTGTTCACAAACTTGACGACCACTCAAGATACTTTCCTAACTAAGATCAAACTCTAAACATAGAACACTTTCCTAATATAACTCTCACAACTTAATGTGCATATCTCCTAAATATAGACTCTCATATATTATTTCCTAATAGGGACTCAACGATGTCTCCATTGATGCAGGGTTGTGTATTATCACTGAGATCAAAGGTCAGTGAAGTCGCAAATGAAAATAATATTAATGTCAAAGGGCCAAGGTAATACAAATACGGAAAGAGTACCACTCTGATCCAAAAAATAATACACTGCTAAAATCACACCGAAAAGCTTTAACTTCTCGGTCTGTTCAAACACTATTTATAGTATTCATACATCTATGAATATCGTACATGTGAATTTTCCTGGTTCTCTCCCAATTTTGTCTCTCTGGTCCATACACGCGTCTTTGATGACATCCCTTTTTTAGGCACTCTCTTAGCGGATATTTGGCAGCCTTATCTGGGGTCAACCCGCTAAAGTATATTCTCCTTTACACAACAATCTTGTCTTGTTTGACCTTTGACCACATGACACGACTTCACACGCCTCAACACCCCCTCATGGCTACCTACTCATGCTTTCAGTGTGACCATGACATGGTCATGCGACCCCTCTCTTCCCTTCATTCTTTCTATGTTTTCTACCCATTCCTTCTTCTCTCTTTATGTCTTTTACGCTTGACCATTGCATGATCAAGCGTCACCTACTTCTTTTCCTTCCTCTATACATTCTCTATCTATTCCTCCTCCTCCTCTCTTTGTGTTTTTTTCCGAGTGACTATAGCATGGTCAAGTGGCACCTACTTCTTCCTTCCCTCTTCTATCATCCTATGTCTTTTTCAGCATGGTCAAGCGTCATCCTTTTTATCCGTCCGTCCTCCATTCACTACTATTTCCTCGAACGTCTTGATTCATTTCAGGGTGAAATCTCTATTTTACGCTTATCTTAATTTCGGGGTATCTCTACGGTATCGAGACCTGTCAGATATCCTGACGTTTAACTGGGCCGAGTCCCACACATTAATACCCTGACCCGACAAAACCGGACCCGGTGGTACTCGAGAGAAACGGGAATCATCGACAGTCCCACGGTGTGCTCTCATGGCCATATTCGGGGCTCTTCACCAAAGGAAAAAGCTTATAGAGTGGTCCTACTTGGGGCTGAACAGAAACCGAACCGATAACCGTAACCGCACCGATAACCGCATAACCGAACCGTAACCGCACCGAACCGATAATCCAACGGTCGGTGACGGTTTTCATTTTAATAACAGTTAGATCTACGGTTCGGTGTACGGTTTTACCCATAACCGCAAGATAACCGCACCGAAAAACCGATTAATAGGGACCGTCGATTAGTTTTTATCTTGATTAATCCTAGCCGTCTAGATTAAAGCCTACACCATATATATTTCGGAACCCTAATTTTTTCAGAAGTTTTCATCTCGTTCTCTTCTTCTCGGCTCTCGCTGGTCTGAAACCCCAGTCGCCTCCACCACCAGTAGAACCACCACTTTGATCTTTTAAACCACCTCCATCAAGAGCACCACCACCTCCTTGGGTCTATCTAGTAAGTAAATAGATCCCCTGTTTTATTTCTCATTCTCGTTTCGATTGATTTGTTTGTTTATCAATTTCTAGGGTTTTTTTTTTAATTATTCTTCTGTTAGGACTTAGAGTTTCTTTCTTCGAAATGGTTTGCTTGTTGTTTTGTGTTTATCAATCAATTTCTTTTGTCAAATCTTATTTTTCTGATTACAGTCATGGGTTTTTTATTTTAGGTTTTGGTTGAGTTGAGGCCTGAGGGGAGGAACTCAAGAAGGAGTCTGAAAGCTATTATCATTCAGTTTGAGTTAAGGGAAGGAAGGAGTCTGATTACAGGTAACTACTAACTAGTTATCTACTCATGATGAAGGAGCTGTTGGTTAGGTTTTATTTATAGTTTTTGTTAGTAGTCTTGTCCAGTAGGAGAAGAAGTTGAATCTAGCTAGGGTTATATTTAAGATTTTGCATTGGAGTCCAAGAGGAGAGATCAAAGTTGGGTTCATGATTACTGGTTTGATTTTTGTCTCTGTATTCATTTAGTTGCAGAGGGTCGCTTTTGTTTTGTTGATCTTTCTTTTACTAGCTCCATTGTTATTAGTACTAGTAGTTCTGTCTTTGATTGAAACTATCTTGCATTTTCAGTATCTTTTAATTTTATTTCTTATATCTGTTGTGATTGAATGCAAGTAAAAGACTAAAGCAACAGCTGTGCAGTTGGAATTTGAGAAAGACCATGGATCTGTAATTTCATTGGATTTAGGAATATGTTTTTAGGATGAACCCAACCTTGATACCAATGGGTGCAGCTTCAATTAGAAATTGATTCAAATTATGGTAATCAAGTTAGTTTCATTATCAAGTTCGGAACTAACTTGTTTACCTTTGGTTGTTTGGCAGGGTAATGATTGGATCAAGTTCAGTTTCATTATCAAGCTGCAAGATGGCAAGTGCATCTCCCTCTCCATCCCCTGTAGCTGGGTCTACTGATGTGACACTGTCAATAACACCTCAAGTTGATGCTACAAATCAAGAAACACAAGCTATGGAGCAGGCTACACAGGACCCTGCACCTGAGGTTGTACCGAAGAAGAAGGGGAAAACTAGATCAAAAGTTTGGAATGACTTTGTAAGGCTCAGTGAAGAACAAGCTCAGTGTAAGCATTGTAAGAAGAAATTGCAAGCACATAGCAGAGGAAATGGCACTTCCAGCATGAAGACACATTTAGGCACATGCCCTCAGAATCCCAACAAGAAGCAGAAGGGTCAGAAGAATTTGATGTTTCCACCTCCAAGACCAGGACAGTCATCACAACTGGTTGATGTAAGTTATGACAAGGATATGTGTAGGAGAAGATTGGCTGAGTTTGTCATCATAGATGAACTTCCATTTAGAATTGTAGAAGGAGAAGGGTTTAGAAGATATAGTGAACAGTTGGAGCCTAGATTCAAGGTGCCAAGCAGGATGAAAATTTACAGAGATCTTTTAATCATCTACAAAGATGAGAAAGAGAAGTTGAAGAAATACTTCAAGGAAAGTAAACAAAGAGTCTCTCTCAGAACTGATACATGGACTTCTCCAAACAACTTCAATTATATGTGTGTGACAGTGCACTTCATTGATATCCATTGGAAGCTTCAAAAGAGGATCATTCTGTTTTGCTTGATCAAGGGTCATACTGGAGTGGATATTGGGAAAATGCTTGAGAAATGTTTGCTGGATTGGGGGCTAGAAGATCTTTTTGGTGTGACTTTGGACAATGTCAGTGCAAATAGTGTGGCAATTGAGTATCTTCAAACAAGTGTCATCAATTGGACCGGAGCAAAAGTGAGATCTCAGTACATGCAGGTATAATTACTTTTCTTGGCTCTATTCATTATGACACTTGAAACTGATTCAATATGAAAAAAAATTCTTTAGGTTGATAGCATATAATCTTGCATAGCCATGAGTTCTTTATAATGTACTTGTTGCTTTGTGCTTGTTGTATATCTTTGTGCTTGCAACTGATTCTTTCATTCTGTTATTGTTTGATGAACTAGCTAGAAAATAATTCTTTGATGAACTGTCTGTGCTTTTATTGTTTCATTCCTGCCAGGTAAGGTGTGTTGCGCATGTTCTTGCGCTTGTTGTCAAAGATGATGTGCTGTTGTATCACAAGTCCATTGGAAGGATCAGATCAGTTATCAAGTTTGTTACCGGCTCTCCCTCTAGGTTGGCCAAATTCAAGGAATGTGCTGCTCTCGAGAAGATTGATTGTAAGAAGATGGTTTTCCTAGATGTGAAGACCAGGTGGAATGCTACGTATCTGATGCTTGATGCTGCCATTCCTTATGAAAAAGTCTTTAAGAGGTTAGAAAGAGAAGATAGGAGCTTTCGAGATAAGTATATTTTCAAAGAATCTGAATGTGAAGCTTTGCCTAATACTGATGCTGATATTGTTGTAATTGATAATGAAGAATATTATCATAGTTCATCTAGTGAATCTAAATGTGAAGTAGATGTGTCTAAAAAGAATAATACTAAGAAAAAGAACAAACCTCATCGTCATCATGCTCCATATGCTGCAGACTGGTCATATGTTAGGTGTCTTGTTAAGTGTTTGAAAATCTTCTTTGATGTTACTGTTAGGTTCTCAGCTTTAGTTCAGGTTACTTCACATGAATTTCTTTGGCAGTTGGCATTGATACATGAACAGATGGTTCGTCTTAGAGCTATAGGAAACCGAGATCCTCATATTTCTAAGATGGCAGAAATGATGTTTAAAAAGTACAACGCATATTGGGGGATTATGAAGATATGAACTCTGTGATGTATTTTGCTAAGTTGCTTGATCCTCGAGAGAAAGAATCTGGTTTGAAATTTGATCTTGAATGTTTGTATGAGCAAGATGATTTTAGGGTTACGACTGTTTTGAAAGCTGTGAAACAAGATATGGGAAAACTTTATGATGAGTACAACAACATGTATTCAAATGCCAATGCAGAGGAAGGTGACATCATTACTTATTATTGATCATCATTAGTTCATTACTAATATTGCTTATTTTATTTTTTTTATCATCATTACTTACTATTGATTGTTCTCATGTCTTAGGTACTGGCTCAACATCTGCTGCTGGTGTTGATGACATGGTTGTTTGTGTGCAAGAAGAGAACATTGAGGATATGCTTGAGTCGAGGAAGAAAAGGCGAAGAATGAATGTTCACAATACTCATCCAAAGTCAGAGCTTGAAAAGTATTTGCTTGATGACTGTGAAGCATCTACCAAGGAGTTTGATATTCTAGCATGGTGGCAGGCTAATAGTACCAAGTATAAGGTATTTGCTTAATCAACTCTTTTAATAAATTTCTTAAACTAGCATGGTGGCAAGCTAATAGTACCACGATCTTGGTGATGCTTCATTTTCTTAAACTCTTTTAATAAATTTCTCCATTTGTCAGTACACATACTTGGTGATCTCAAATTTATTAATAATCTTGTTTCTTCAGAAACCCATGTTTCTGCTCTTTTCTTTGGAGGTCTCATTTCATGATCAGGCCCACTACTGTCAGCTAAAACCATTTGCTGTTGTGGTTGTTTAAGGTACTATCACTAATGGCAAAGGATATTTTAGCAATACCAGTGTCCTCCGTTGCTTCGGAATCTGCATTCAGTACTGGAAAACGCATTCTTACTCCATGGAGAAGCTCGCTATCTGCCAGGACAGTTGAAGCACTTCTCTGTACGCAAAGCTGGTTGCAGAAACCTATCTCTCTTGATTTCCTATGTGACTACGTACCTGATGACAATTCCAACATTGAAGATGGTAATGGAATCCCTTCTCTTTTGACCTGAAATTTGAATGAGTGTATCTTCTTTTATCTGTTAGTTTCTCACCTGCTGTAACAACAACAGCAGCAATCATAATTCATATTCAGCCAAGTGTTTGTATTCTTCTTTGCATTCTTGTTGTTTTTCTTCTTATCTGTTAGTTTCTCTTATCTTATTTCTTCTTGTTTTTCTTGTTGCAGAAATTTTGGGGAAGGATGAAGATTAAGGAGATTGGCTTGAGAGATGGATGGACTGCAGTCTTTTAGCTTTGGTTAACTTGAGAAATGAAGATCAAATGGATGACTGCAGTCTTTTTATGTTCTTGGCAACATCGTTTTCTTTTAACTTTCGTTTCATCAGACTTTGGTTATCTTTTAGAATTAAGACTTTGGCTAACATGTTTGTGAACTTCAACTTTGGTTATCTGTAGACTAAACTTGTTTGTGAACTTCAACTTTGGTTATCTGTAGACTAAAGAGTAAACCTATACAGGTGCAGGGTATAGGTGAAAACCGAACCGAACCGTAACCGAACAGTATCGGTGCGGTTAAAAACCGAACCGAATACTGAACAATTCGGCTACGGTTTCAATTGTGATAACCGCACCGAACACGGTTAGTTGAACGGTTTTACCTATAACCGCACCGAACCGAACCGTGTGCAGCACTGGTCCTACTCCAAACCCGAATGTGTCGCTCAATCCTGACGAAGTTTATTTCCCGCCACTCTAACTTTCCCACCAGCTAATTCTTTGTTTACTCCCGCCATCGTCATAAAATCTCTCGTCAAAACCTTACACTGCACACTTCTTTATTAGTTTAGTTTAATGCTGTCGCTGCGTTCATGTTCTTATTTCGGCAGAAAATCCCTAATTTCAACATCATTCCTGTCCCGATTTCTCTTATCCAAAAAACCCTCGTTGATCTCAATCTCCCCTTTCTCTTCAAAAGCTAATCGTAACCCTAGAATCAAATATCTCGAAATGTCTGATCCACCACCACCAAAAAATGCTTTCGCTATGCTCATGGGTAATCGACCTAATGCAAAGAAAAAACCCCAATCTCCTTCTCCTTCTCCTTCCAAGAAGGACCCTAAAACCCTAACAGAAGATGCCCTTAAAGTTGAAGCTGTAACCGAAGATGGTCCTCTGGCTAAGAAACCTAAAACCCTAGAAGGGGTAAAAGAAGAGTCAAAGGAGGTCAAGAAGGAAGACAAATCAGTTAATTTGGGTGAAAAGATTGCTTTGTTGAAAAAGAAAGGATTAGATTTTAAGCCAAAATCGGTTGCGTTTTGGAAAGACGGGGAATCGATTCCGTTTATGTTTCTTGCTAGGGCATTTGATTTGATATCTAACGAGTCATCAAGAATTGTGATTACAGATATTCTTGGTAATGTTTTTAGAACTGTAATTGCTACTACACCTGGAGATTTGGTTTCTTTTGTTTATCTATCTGCATGTAAAATTTATCCTGCACATGATGGGATTGAGCTTGGCATTGGAGATGCTGCTATTATTAAGTCACTTAGTGAAGCTTATGGAAAGAGTGAGACTCAAATTAAGAAAGAGCTCAAGGTAATCTAATATTTTGATTAGGTCTTTCTTATGCAGATGTGCATCCTTAATGATAAACTTGTATACTTGATTGATTGAAACGAGAGAGATTATCGTTGACAATTCCTTGCCATACTTTTAGTTGTACTATTGTGTATTTCTTGTTTATTACGCTGCTAAGTGATGATGGGTTTTTCTGTACAGAAAGAGGGAGACTTGGGTTTGGTAGCAAAAGCAAGCCGTTCTTCTCAATCTACAATGTTCAAGCCTGCTCCATTAACTGTTGCGAAGGTTTTGGATACATTTCGTATTCTTGCCAAGGTGCTCTTTATTGCTTAATTGTTTATGTGAACCAGAAATCACTTATTTGTAATTTTACGCCTTCGTAATTTACTAATGCATTGCTTAATGTTATTATCTGCTAAATGTTGTAGTTTTCTTCTAATATAATAGAGATACTGTTGATATTGCCAATAGTGAATTTAGGTTTTTGGAGAGATAACAGTAATGGTTGTTGAAGAATTTCTCTGCTATCATCTCAGCTTTGCCATATGTTTGATTTATTTTCAGTTTTTATTGAACTTGGTAACAAGTTTTATCGAGTATATGCTTCTTGTTGCTTCTGCTATTTAATTCCTGCATTTCTTCTATATCAGGTTTCGGGGAAGGATAGTCAGGAGAGAAAAAGGAACCATATCAAAGCACTTCTTGTTGCAGCTAGTGATTGTGAACCTCTGTATATAATTCGTCTTCTGCAGGTGATAACTAAGACATGAGATATCCTTAATTTTCCATTTGCTTTCGTTTGCTCTTCCTGAGCTGTAGCTACTCCGTTGTTGCAGTCAAAGTTGAGGATTGGTTTGGCAGAGCAGACTGTCTTAGTAGCTTTGGCTCAAGCTGCTGCATATTCTGAAAGACCGTCAGATCCTCCTATTGAAGAAGTTAGTTGACTATACTAACTATTCTTTTCTATGAAATATTATGTTAGTCATTGCCAACTGAAGAAATAAACAGAAATAACGAAGAAATATATTAAGTTATTCTTCTGTTTTCTATGCATTTCAGGCTGTAAAGGTTATAAAGCAAGTCTATTCCGTGCACCCTAAATATGATACCATTGTCAGTGCTCTTCTCAGTGATGGTGTGTTGAAGCTCCCCGATACATGTACTTTTGTACCAGGTGTTCCTATTGGTCCTATGTTAGCCAAACCCACAAAGGGGGTGTCCGAGATTCTCGACAAATTCCAGAACAGGGATTTCACCTGTGAGTACAAGTATGACGGGGAACGTGCTCAGGTATCTTAACTTCCGAAATCACCTCTAGTACGTGTTTTAAATGTCATCTGTTTTATGCGACCTCTCTTGTTGAGTACAGATACACTACCTCGAAGATGGTTCAGTTGAGATATATAGTCGAAATGCTGAAAGAAATACTGGAAAGTTTCCTGATGTTATTCAATCAGTGCAAAGGTAATGGTGTTTCATGGCAGAACCCTTTTGCTCTATAATTAAGTTGTTCGTGCTCCGTACATGTTGTATATTATAAGACAGTCAGACACTTAACCTTGAAATCTAGAAGAAAGAATGTGCACGAGAGTGACAAGTGATAATTGTTGTGTATACCCAGTCAGCTTATCTTGTCATGTAGAGATACCCAAGATCCATGTGGGAATGGATGCTATTTGATCACCTCTGCACAGAAATATATAGTTTCTGGGTAGTTTCAGTCGCTGGTTTGTATTGATACAAATACAATGTGCTTAAATTGAGAACAATGTGCTTAAATTGAGATTTAGGACTTCTGGAACACTGAGTATCTTTATGTACATGTGCAACTAGGATTTTCTTAAAACAGAAGATTCCCACGGGATATTAATAATAACTCATAACTGGATAGATTAATGTCTGATATTGATTTTGCTTTTGTTTCATACAGCGGCCATATCTATAATCTTGAGTCTAGACCAACTATTAGTGCTCTTCCTCTTTAAAATAAATCGGTGTTTGGATCTTGCTCTGGTGAATTGCTGAAATGTAATTTCCAACAGCTATATCTGGTTGTTGTTTTTTGTTTCAAATAATTATCTGGCTTATATGTTTTTGGGGTGTGCTTGACTTGGTCTCTGTTATTAAATTGTTATGTTGGCTATTATAAATCTTCCGTAGGTTCTTCTTACCAAGAAACAACTGTACTGGTTGCTGTGATGATCCTTCGCAAAAACAAATTCTGTACTTTTGACTTGTAAAAGAAAGCCCAATATACAATGCCTAATCTGTATTGTGAGATTGTAGGTTCAAGAAGCCTTCAGTAAGCTCGTTTGTCCTGGATTGTGAAGTTGTGGCATTTGACCGCAAAAACAGTAAAATTTTGTCTTTCCAGGTACCATTCGATGTACACTACTTTACTAGATTTCCAGACTTTAAATTCCTTTTGAGTTACACTTAGGTAGGTTGTTTTACTAGACAAGTGTAAAACAGTTTTTTTAATTGAAGAAGCTGAGTTTTCTCCTAGTCCTGGGTTATGTGGGTTGTGAGTTTTCTATTTTCCCAGTACTGATTTTGGTCTACTGTTTATTTCTGAATTCCGCAATTTAACTTCTGCCAGAAACTGAGTAACCGGGCTCGTAAAGATGTTTCCATCGATGACATAACAGTTCAAGTTTGCATCTTTGCTTTTGATATATTGTATCTCAATGGTGAACAACTTCTCCAAGAGCAATTAAATGTCCGTAGAAAGGTATGATGCTTGTGGTGCGTTTTTTGGAATTAGGTGTTGAGGTTAAAAATTAACACATGACATATCTACTTTTGAAATTTCTATCCACCATTTCCATCAGATCTTTCCTTATACATATGGGCAGCTGAAGCTAACATCATTTCATGTGTTACCACAGCATCTTTACGACTCATTTGTGGAAGTACCAGGAGAATTTAAGTTTGCGACAGAAGTAACATCAAATGATCTTGAAGCAATACAGACTTTTCTTGATACTGCAATTGTGGACAGGTATTATAACGGCTAGTCAATCTATTCTAGTGGTGATGTGTCGGTGTCACTAAATAGTAAATAACTATGGTTCTCTTCAAACATATCTGTTGAGCTCCTCTCTTTCTTCTCTTTTTTTAAACTTCTTTGTAAGTATAGGTTTGTTAATCACAAAACCCCAATAACTAGGCGTGAAGAAAGAAAAGTCCCCCACCCAGATGCAAGTGGGATTCGTACCCCATGCCCCTTGGTGCAACTACCAAGTGTCTGACCAACTAATTGTTGGACACTTGCTGAAAGGCAAAACTTGCTGTCGAGCTCATTAGCCAAAAAACTTGTGTGTATTGCCCTTGGTAGTCTATAAAGCTAATGCGCAAGTTTGCATCTCGTTTCACGAGAAGAAAGAGGTGCTCAATGTTGTTTGCATCATCTTAGCAATTATGCAGGTTCCTTTTTTATTTTACTCGCAGTTACTATATAAACAGTTGTTCTTACTGTTGATTAATTCGGTTAAACATGCAGTTGTGAAGGTTTGATTGTCAAAACATTAAGTACAGAAGCTACTTATGAGCCTGCGAAGAGGTCCAACAACTGGTTGAAACTGAAGAAGGATTATATGGACAAGTAGGGCTCCAAGTTTTTCATTTTTCTCTTCTTCTCCTTGTTCAATTTTTTGTTTTCTTCCTGTTCTCTTAATTCTTTAATTGTAACTTTATGTACAGCATCGGAGACTCCCTAGATTTAGTTCCTATAGGGGCATACCATGGCAGAGGAAAACGTACTGGTAAGTGCAAAAAGAAGTGTGCACCTGTATTTTTTTGGGTGCAACTGTCAGGTTGACTGGCTAGGTGAAATGAAACACTGACATTGAGGTTGCGAAATTTTTTTGGATCTTCTGTAGGTGGTTATGGAGGCTTTCTTCTTGCTTGTTACGATGATGAGAAAGAGGAATTCCAATGCATATGCAAGATAGGTAATGAATTTGATGCTTCTTCCGAGAATAATATTTTAAGATGTTTATATAGTATGGCTAGTCGCCCACATTCTTTAATCTGTAGCAACCAAACGTAGGTCTTGACACGTATTTGTCTGATGATTTAGGCACCGGATTTTCTGAAAAAATGCTCGAAGAGCGTTCTTCCAGTCTTGAAAGTCAAGTGATTCCTCAACCAAAGGCATGTTTTCCATTTCTTGGTGGAAACCTTGATAAAGATATTCTTTTCTTTTTTTTTTGACACATTTGAATCAGATCTGAGCTCAAGGGTCACTGAGATAGACTCAGATGAGTAAGCAAAAACAAACACCCTCCTAGTTTTCTGCATCTGGTTTTTATAATTTCAACCTTTGTGTTTGGTCACTTTCAGTCATACTACCGCTTTACAGATGCAACTAATCCAGATGTATGGTTTGAACCAACTGAGGTAATTACTCACCCTTCTTTTGCCTTCGGTAATATATTTAATTATTTACTATGTGGCTTTAAGATGTAGTTACTAAATCTCAATTACTATCTCAGCGTTAAAATCTCATTGCTTTCTTGTCCTGTGGTAGTAAACTACTTTACTAACAAGATTCTGCTTACAAGCAGCAGAAACATTGTATTTAATGTTGTCAATAATAATTGTAAAAAAGTTTCCTTCTTCTGCTGTGCTGTCCGCTGATTGATTACTTATCTCATTCAGGTGTGGGAGGTCAAAGCTGCAGATTTGAGTATTAGTCCTGTTTATCTTGCTGCAGCTGGTGCTGTGGATGCAGTCAAGGTTAAATGTTTTTGAGTGTTTTGTTTGGTCGGCTTTCATTCAAATCTAATATTCTCTTCGAATCTTTAAATCCTCCTATTTATATCCATGTCTTATTTTGCAAAAGGGCATTTCACTGCGATTTCCACGCCTGCTTCGTGTACGAGAAGACAAGAAGCCAGAGGAAGCCACAACGTCTGACCAGGTGAAGCAATATAAACAATAATTTCTTAGAAAAATGTAAATGAGTTTCAATTCTGATTATCTAAATGTGTGTTAATGATGCTCCAAACTCATTTCAGGTTGCTGATATGTATCGTGCTCAAAAGATTAACCATGGAAACAACCAAGATGAAGAGGATGATAACTGAATCACTAAAAGAAAAGAAAACTCATAACCTTCGAAAGTTTAAGATTGGTAATCATCATCAGTAAAAGCATATTAGTGGAATCGTCTATGGGAATATCTTATCAAAAAGCAGTACACAATTCTCTGACTGTAATGTCAAGGAGTACAGCTTGTTAGGGACAACTGAGGAGGTGCTTACATGTGAGTCCACGTTATACATTATACTGGGTCATTTGTTTTCAAATGGACGTTAAATGATATATTAGTTCTTTTTATTTCTGCCTGTTAATTTTGCCATAGCATTGTGCTTGCTATTAGTAAGTTTAGAGTTTTTTATCGGTACTGAATCAACGCCACATTCATGCAATCTCCCTCCTGACATACTTAGGAATGGAGTCCGCTACCCTTGATCTGTCAATGCGTGTCTAATACTATGGTTTCGTAGAGTAAATTCTTTATAATGTATACTGGTGTGGCCGCGAAGTTCATATCAACTCCTTGGCAATGCATAATTTTCATTAAAATTGTTTCAGAACAAGAATGTAGGGTTACAACATTGCAATGTAGTTCACAGATATTAGTACAGTTTCCCTTTTTATCAATGAAAAATATTAACTGCATTTGAATTTAGCTATTTCTCTCCTGCAGTCATTCCTTGTTCTGGTATCCAAGGTAGCTGCCATTCTCTGGTCGAACTGTTGAAACTAAGAACATTTCCAGTATGAACAGAAAGCCATCCATTCCATTCTGGTGATGATCTGCTACTAGTTGGTAGTTAGGAATTTCTTATTATTTATTATGAGATGACATTTTTAACAGTAAAAAAGACTCAAAACAATATGAAGAACAAACAGCAGAAGCAATGAACCCAAAGGACCACAGATACCTAAACGATTTGCAGACTTAATTAAAAAGTAAATGGAGATGAACGATAATTTCTTTCATCCGATTTCATCATGTAATGAAAGAGCCAATTTGGCAATACATAACGGCCAAATATGTCTGGAGAAGGTTAAAACACATTAGAGAGTTCATCTTACTTTTTGCTCATGGCCGGCACTGTTTAATAAACAGTGTTTATATCTCAGTTGGGCTCTTGAGTGTAATCCTAGGTCATGGTTTCTGCTTCATCTGTCCATAGCTTTTAGGCAACAACGTCAAGTGAAGGTATGCCGGTTAACATCAGTATGATGATACAGCAACACTGTAGTAACCCTACTGATGGATTTTAGAATTAGATTTGTGGACCCACATGCCATGACAAAGAGGATTCTGGTTGTTGGCAAACCCACTGCCAATAACAACTCCAAATCCATGAAATTACTCATTCACACATCCCCCCCCATACAGTTCTTGTACTTGACATATTAAACTTTTTCATTCATAATATGTATTGTGTGTAGTACAAATACATTCAAAGCCACACTGCAGAAATTTCAATACCCATCCACAGTTGACCATGAAAGACTAAAACTAAAAGTAAATGGAGACCAAAGCTAATAATGCTCACCCAATCAAGCAACAGCCTAAAAGAAAAATCTTTAACCCTCTTTCTAAATTGAAGTTGAAGAGTTATAACCCTCAATACCTAAGACAATCTGCTATACACGGTTCCAAATAGACGTATAGCAATGATCCATTTCATCATGCCTAAACATATTATACTAAATTTTCTATGAGATAAGGTCTTCACATATATAGACCATCCTACATATAAAGTGCAAATAATGAAAGAGTAACAGTCAATTGAGTAGAACCCTTTGGTACTTGTGGGAATTGATAGAAGAATCAGAACCTTCACAGAACATCAAACTTCTTTTCCTCTTGTTGAGTGTTCCACAACTCTGATTGTTAATGCCTAGTTCCGGTTGTGGCTGTGGTTGTGAGGGTGAAGGAATGGCTACTCCAACTAGTGGTATCTCAGTAAGTGGTGGTGGTGGGTGTCTCCACTGTGGAAGCGGCCCAGCCAAGAGTAGTGTCTGAAGCAACGGCCCTGCTTTCATTACAGCTTGTAAAAACTTGCCTTTCTCTGGCAATGGCTTTTCTGGTGTTAACTGTAGATTGGGCAACGGAATGGTATCCATCATCATCAATACAGGAGATGATACAATACTTTCCTCACAATCCGATGAAGAAATTCCAGTGCTAGAGTCTCCTCTTTTTGGTTCATCTTCAATGCTTGAGATGCCGGTGACATAATTAGCAGTTTGTTGCTGTTGTTGGAGCAAGAGTTTGTCTATGAGAAGACTCTGACATTTTTCTTCTGCCTCATCTCTCTCTTTGATGGTTCTGTTTAAAAGATCTTTGAGATGGGTTACTTGTTCCTCTCTTCTAATAATCTCTTCTTGTGCTGCTAATCTTGTTGATTCCAGCTCCAAAGTTGTAAACAACAGAGAATGCCTCAATTCTTCCATATTCTGCAAAATTCAAACAAACCCCATTAAGTAAAAGCTCCCTAACAACAACCCCAAACAAAGAACAAAACAAGACAATGTATATGTGAAGTGTTTCAAGGAAGATCATGTTTTTACCTTTCCCTGGTAATAATAGTTATGAGTCCAATTGATAGAGTTTCTTGAATTGTCCATTTTCTTATGTTAAAAAAAACTTATGAGCCTGTGACTTACAGACTAGAATAAGAGATGGAGAGATTTGATGTGTAAATGGGTGAATGGATGGAGAGGTAATAAAGTGACAAGCTTCTTCACTTCTTATAACAACTTCTTGATACACACTATTTTCTTTTCTGAGTGTGACCCCAATATTTGATATGACCATTTAAATATATTTTCTTAATAGAAATGGATTACAGGTAATGTTTAGGAATTTAAATTGGAATTATTGATAGGTTAATAATAAGCTTAAAAATGTCAATCAAAATCAAAAAATATGTTAATGCACATGGGTTTGTAAAGAAAAATAAAAACCCTGTCAATATCACTCCTCTTTTTATGTCTCTCTTTTCCTTTTCTCCTCCTAACCTAAACTTCGTATTCTTCTTCTATTTTTTGCATATAGTAAACCCCAAATCACTAACTGTTCCAAAACACTGCTAACTGAGAGTGAAAGGAAATACAAAATACTGTTATGTGCATGTACGTAGACCTAAAGATATTGTCTGTCCAAAATTCTCTTCTGGTGTTACCAATTGCCATGTGTCCTTGCCCCATAGAATACCGAGAATCTAAGATCACCATAACACCACACAATGAAATATTTTTTTGGTGGTCAATTTTGTCACAACCTTTTTAGTCAAAAATGTAGGTGCGATTAGAGGAATTAAAGTTTTTGGATCAAAAATGTTTGCCAAAGATGTCCATTTTCGTTGCCTTTGTGTGTACTTGTGAACTAGAAAAGTTTCAGCATTTGTTCTTCTGGTACTACTCTTTAGGCTTAAAGAAGAAAAACAAGTGATGATTACAATGAGGCCCCAACAAATGCCATGCGAACAAACGGTTAAAACGAGAATATAATTGCGACCGGTAGAAGAATGAGTACTACTTGGGGCCAATGGATTGAAAAGGAGGTACTTTGATAGACAGGGACCTCAATATGGCTCCTCTTCGTCTCTCAAACACTCCAAACTCACATCATATCCTTTCAAGACTTAAAGAAATGAAGGCTAGCTTTGATATTACTTTTTTCCGTTATAAATAATGGATTTTTATCTTTAGAAAGTAAAAAAAGTGAAAAAGAGCGATGGAAATCCAGACAAAAGAGGACAAGAAAAGATCAAGGAAATAATAGCGGGGGAAGATAGTTAAATAATTTTTCCCACCAAAGTAGGGATGGCGCCACGACCCCGCGGCTTTATGTCTCATCCAAGACTCCCTTTTGCTTTTCCCCTGCCTCCCGCCTATTTGCATTATGCTTAGCCCCACAGTGCCGCAACGAGTCTGGTTTTGTGTTTGCTCATTCAAAGAATATCAATTCGCAGTCGATCATTCAGTAATAGTTAAGATTGGTTCTCCGAATGCTAAAATTTTGGTTTATCTTTTAGTAACTATGCAAATTAAATCAAAAATGTTTTATGAATATTTTTATAAAAGTTCCCAATAGACTCATAAGCACTATTTTTTTTTCTTCTAACCTCTATGTCGCTGCTTTCTTTTCTCTCTTAACAATGTGTCTATTTGAAAATCAGTTATTGTAGAAGATTGATAAGACTACAAGAATTACTTTGCATAAGTTATTTTATGAGCCGGTGGTGACTCAATTCATGAGATTGGAACATGTGGAACGAAGATCGGGGAGAACCCTTTGTGATAACAATATGATACATCTCGAAAGCCAGACATGACAAAATATTTAGAGGCACAAATCCGGATAAAAGAACACCAGTACAAAACAGGACTAGGATGGAAACTCAACCAAAGGGATACCAATCCATCTCCTAAACCTACTGCCTCAACTTAAAACAGAAGTCAGGGTTGGACTTTTCCTCCGATACGAATGATGAAGATCAATACAACAAAAACTTTTAACAATTTCACTAATACATGTCTTGTTGTTCTAATCTAAGGCATTCTAATGGTTGGTACATGGAGGTCAGATTGGTGGTGTGCATACTTCATAGTCTGGATGAGGTGGAGGCTCAAGCAATTCTAGAAGCACTAAAGTGGACCAACATGCTTAGTGTCACATGTTCAAACTATGCAAATGCAACATCCAATCTTGACAATGGCACTATGTTCCACAACACAGTCTCGGCCTATTCACACTTGGCCAATTTATTTTCTTCTTGACTAAAATTCTGGTCACCCACTAAACAGAGGTTCTGCTCACGATCATTCAAGCCACCAAAATCAACACGCACACTCTATTTGATGCATAAAATGATAAGCCAAACAAAGGGATAAATGCACCAACGGAACTTAGTTTTAATCTTGACCGAAGTCTTATTATACTGCACACTTAGGGTTAAATAAACTCTCCTTGTTCTGAACACCCAAATCTTTACAAGATGAAGCTTTTATAGCCTTACAAAAATTATATACAAAATAACTGACTAGCAGTTACAGATTTGCTTTATTCAAGGCAGTTGGCCAACCGTGTCAACTTTCCTAACTTCTTTCCTAAAACCATAGAGAAAACTCCTAGCCTTAGAAAACATAAAGCAAACACCAACTCCATATAACCAACTTTTAACCGTCAAAGGCACGTGCCTGGCACATGTCTCTAGCCTTGTTGCGCCTAGATAGCTTAAACTAGCCAAAGTACTGCTATCATTTATGCGCGTCATTGCCCCAATGATGCAAGTCTTGCTTGCACCCCCTACATGCCTCATGCACACAGGCTATGTGACATACTCTTTTGGCACCTATTGATGTTGATCTCGCATCTTTGGCCATTTCCAAACCCTGTTTGGACCATGCATTAGTATGGCCTGCAACTCTGAATGCATCATGCATTTCTGGCCTTGGCCAAGTTGCAGATAATGCGCCACCTTTGCGCATTATTACTAGGCCGCTTGACGGACTAGTCATGCTTAACCATGATGTATTGTAGATTGAAGGAACTTGCAGTAAAACTTACAAAGGAATCATGAGCGAATAAACAACACTAGATTATAAGGTCTTTTCTAGAAATAAAAGCTATTAAGGAAAACATTCATGATATGCATGCAATAAATTACTTTTTATGTAGTAAACCTGGTGGATTATGCATTGCCCTAAAAAATCAATGCAGTAATACCCTGCTATCAAATTAGTCCTTCATCTAGTTTTATTTTAGATATTTTAACATCTGATAAAATGAAATCGCTACCCTTCCTCCAACATGATGCCTATTGCTTCTCTTTATATATTCAATTCAGGTGACAAATATATTTTGGCGGACTTAGACGATCTAAATCAAAAAATTATGTGATCTACTATTAAAATATTATAGAAAATGATAATCAATGGTAACTCACAAGAATATCATAGAACAAGTCTAGATAGATTCTATAGCATCTTGAAATCTGTATTTCAATAGATAAACGTTATATACAATCGATATTGAATTTTTATCAAATCTTGTATCTGATCAATAATTCTTGTCAATCCAAGAGAAGGACATGGATGATAATTTTATAACCGATCAAATCAAGATACAATTTCCAAAGATATCAAAGAAAAGATAAATTTGCATGTGCACCACGAAAACCAAAGTGAAGTTTTTCAAAGTGTCATTTAGTTATCGAAGTTCCTTAGGTGATCGGGACAAAATTTGCACCAAAATAAATAATGTTTACAGGGATTTGAGATTCTTTGTTGTCCGAAAGTCTCCAATACATAGTAATCGATCAAGTCTATGTGGTTTTAAATGTAAGCAACAGTTTCATGAAACCTAAATAACTCTCAGTGTTGCTAAGTTTAAGTTCTTTTCTCAGATACAAAAAGTTTATTTCTTATGAAATTTCTTTACATTGAGGTCTTTTTTTCCATAGTTTGAAGTGTTGAAACAATTAGGCATCAAGTAATCACGTAGCATAAGTAAATTACTTTCAAACATAACTTTAAACTGCTTAAGTTAGGTGTTGATAGGTGATTCCGTGATCCAACCTTAATAACAACAAGATATGTTTTAATGGGGAGAAGAAGATTGCTTTCATTAGTAATCTCCTTCATTTTATAGTCATCTCTCTCCTTGGTATTATTACCAAGCTCCTCCTTTAAAAGGTATTTGCAAGTATATCCTTCCTTCCTTTCTAAGGCGAACTTGACTCTTTGGTCTTCCCTCTTGAACTAGAACCTTGACTTTTCTTAATTAATCATTGATAACTCCTCTCTTTAGGCCCAAATTACCTTAAGACCACTACAAAATTATCATTATTCCCCTTATAGGTTTAGTTCTTATGTAGTTGTTTTTAGGGTATCAACATTAGGCATGCAAATTCATAATTGCAACTACGCAAATCAAAATCCATAACTTGGTTTAAAAGTTAGATCAATTCTTGCAAGAACTAAAAATGTTTGTCATGCGAGAAGAATAACAATCATAAGTGTGTGAAATGTTCATCTTGAAAACAAATAAGGAAAGTGCACCAAACCTAAGAAATTTTTTTTGTTCGGTTACACTTTGGTTTCGGGAACTCAATTGAATTCAGAGTTCATGAACTTCAGGATTCGGTTAGGTACACGAAACCAAAAGGTTTGGTTCGCGATTTCAAGTGATTTTAAAGTTCAAGAACTTCTCATTACTTGTAGATTCGAGAACTCAAATGATTTTGGAGTTTAGAAATATCAAGTATCAACTAGGTTCGCGAACTCAGGTAATTTTTGGAGTTCAAGAACTTCCGACGACATGTTGGTTGGCGAACTCAGCAATTAGATTCTCAAAATCAAATGCACAAGTTCATAAAATTTTCTCACTTAGTTCGTTATTTCAAAATACATCAAGCCGAAACATGAATTTGAAAATTTACCAGACAATTGACATTGGTTTCTCTGTACCATAATCTTTTTTTGCAATTCGATCATTTACTAAAGTCTTCGACTTGCATGATGCATCTTCGAAGCCTTTATTTTGTAAAGAACATCAGTAGCTAAAAGCCATAAGCAACCCTTCAAACTTTTTGATTTTATTTTTACTCAACCTCTAGAGTTAATTCAAATGAATGTTTGGGATCCTTAACATATTGCTTCCTTTTAAGGGTACAAATATTATGTTAACATAATTTACGATAATTCAAAATTTTGGTGGATTTATCCTCTCTCGGTCAAATCTAACTTTCAGACAATCTTTATTCATTTCAAACATTAATTTGAGATATCTCTTGGATATTCAGTAAAGACGGATCATGAAAAAGCGGGGATATAACAACCACACCCAATAATTCGTTCGGTAATCTGTATGGACTAAACTCCAATACAATTCTGAGAGCACCAACTTAAAAGTGAGCTCAATCAAGAGATATATCTATATATCTCAATGCAATCAGAAAAGCGAACAGATAGAAATCCGTGAGACTGATTAATATGAGAAATAACTTGGACGGTACCAAAGACCAATGCCCAAGTCTCAATTAAGTTATGCCCAACAATCAAGGTTGGATTTATCAACTGATTGAACTACGCATAACCTGTGATATTTTAATTATATAAACAAATATAATGCGGAAAAGAAATAACACAGACACCAGAAATTTTGTTAACGAGGAAACTGCAAATGCAGAAAAACCCTGGGACCTAGTCCATCTTTGAACACCACATTGTATTAAGCCGCTACAGGCACTAGCCTACTACAAGTTAACTTCGGACTGTAATGTAGTTGAGCCCTAACCAAGTCTCGTACCGATTAAGGTAAAGTTGTGTTCCTTACACCTCTAGAACCACGTCGGATTCTGTGCACTTGATTCCCTTAGCTGATCTCACCCTCAACTAAGAGTTGCTACGACCCAAAGTCGAAGACTTAAAAACAAATCTTTCTCTTACAGATATGTTTATCCTTTATTCGGTTTTTGTTATGTCTTTTGGTAGAAATCAAGGTGAACAGGAACCAATTGATAATTCGGTTTTACACTCCTGAAGAGCATCCTAGACATATAAATCACCTCAAAATAGCCCAACTAATTAATAGAAAAAATTGTTGCGGAATGACAAGAGTCTGAAACGAAGAATTGTTGTGATTACTTTTTATATCTTACCTATCGGAGATAAACTTCGAGAAAATTTTAGAGAAGATATTACTCAACACGATAGAACAAGTAAGATCATAATATGCAACTACAGAGAAAATAGTTCGACCTGGCATCACAAATCCCAAATGAAGTCTTCAAGTCACTAACCTAATATGGTTTTGGGAAAACCTAGGTTTTGGGAGAATCGACTCTAGTTTGAAACTAGGAAACATGAAAGTGTTGGGATTAGGTTTTCAAGTTGCTAGAGTTCTCCCTTATATAGTATTTCAAATCAGGGTTGCTTAAAATCAAAGCTAAGATAGCTTAGTAACAAAGCATTCAATATTCACCGTTAGATGAATTCTTGATTTAAGATTCAAGCTAAGTCTGCTTAGAAATTAAGCAATTAATCTCCACCGTTAGATGGTCTTAGCTTGTTCCACACAAATGAGATATACCTTCATTTATATTTGGGTAACCGTACCTAAACGTGTATAGTGAGTTGGATCAATAACAGTTAACTGAAGTTAGCCATATGAACACTTTTGTCTTCACCATATTCATCTAACACTTCTAGATCAAATATTATGATCAATTAATCATGAAAGATAATCAAATGAATCAAATTTTGTTTCAAATAGAATTGTTCAATTGTTCATTATCTCATACAAATATATATTAACAAATTGAAACAAAATCGGATTGATTTGTAATCATACAAAGTACTTATACAAGAATCAATTCATGAACATTGAGCAACGGTTTGCAAAGATTGCATTCCTTAATATATAAATGTTTTAGCTCATGGTTATGAGAATCATATATAACCGATTTTAGAACTTAACCACTGTGTTCACAAACCAAGTACGCGAACAGCAGCTCCGGACCTTGGCCTGTCCAGCCGTTCGCAAATCAGGTTCGCAAACAGCCGTCCCGGACCCAACTCAGGTAGAACCGTTCACATACTAGATACGCAAACAAGGTTCTCGGACCTTCACAAGTAAAAACGTTTGCATACTGGGTACACAAACAAGGTTCCCCGAACTGAATTATACCAATATAGTTCGCATACCAGGTATGCATACCGTGACATAGGTAATTGTTCTAAACTCTCATTTCAATCATGAAACATCCTTAGAAGACGACAATGGTAATCTCATGCTTACCATTAGCTTCAATTAATTTTCAAGTGATTGAATGATCAATACAAACTTTCCATGTTAACATCAAATGAATGTCTCACACTAATCATATAAGATGTTCAAGGTAATTTTCACATGATCATCTTTTGACTTAATATTTAGTTTCCAACAAATAAAATGTTTCCAACTAAACTTGTCAAGAATATGATGAAAATAGTTAAAGCAAAAAGCTTCTAACACATATTTCGAGAATAAATAATCAGATAAACTCAGCTCAAAATATCAAATGTGTATAATATAAAATTTTATATAGATATACGACTTAATCTCATTAGAAAATATAATATAGACTTCTGAGTGATAGATATGTTTTAGTCTACACATACCTTTTGTTGACAAGCTCCCCTCAGTAGATCTTCGTCTTCATTTGGTGAACGACGTGAAGTCTAAATCTCAACTACACATTCTATCCTAATCTGAGACATAGCTATAAGTAGACTAGAAATCAAGTATATAGTTTTGATTAACTAAACTTGACAAACAAGATTGAGATAACAATGCTTGCGAGTTCGACTAGCAGTGCTCTAACAATCTCCTTATTTGTCAATTTTAGTGACAAAACTATCAATACATATAGATTACAATATAAATAAACTTTGTAGTTTCTCATCCAACATGCTTGATTTCCTCGGCTCTTCAAAATTCCTTGAATTCTTCGTTGTTCAAAGTACTCCAGCGATTTTGAACGTGTTCAACTCAGCATCATTGTTGTTGAAGATCCGTAACCATAACAATAAGAAAACAAATGTTCTCAATCATTGTTATACAGTGTCATAGTATTATCATATCGAATCAAAGTCCAATTGCATCACAAGTTTGAAATAATACTATGGTGATATCACTCCCCTTTAGTCAATACTTTCATCTCACAATGAATACCACTCCCCTTTACATAATAATCCGCAAAACCATATGTATGTTGTGTGAATTACCAACTAATTCTCCCCCTTTTTGTCAATATAAATTGGAAAAGGTACGAAAACTACGGGATCATAATGGAATTCTCAAAGAGATAATTCATGACTAAAAGAGAATATATCAACATTGGTTCGATGATTTCACATAGTCGAAACTTAATGTATTCATCAGGCATACAAAATCATAAGTTTTCATGTCCCCACACTCAAGAAATTATTTAAGATACACAATCATACATCGATACTCAGTAAATATTCTACTTAGTAAATATTATATGTTGAATCCAATCAGGTAAGATGTTTGATTCATTAAATTCCTTAATTTTACAACTGCTCTTTAAGTAATGCTATGGATTTGTAGAAATCTGAAAAGTGGAAATTTTACAACTGTTTTTCTATATATTTGCGATAAAGCCCAACATACCAAAATGTTCTTCGAATGATCAAGCAATACTGTTATTTTGATTTTGAAAGTAACTCAGATTTTATTGTTGTTTTATCTGTGCTAATGTCATTAATATATGATTGATTGATACAGGTTTTTGTGATTCAGGTTGGTGGAAAAGGGCAATAGTTAGAGTAAGGACTCAAGGTTTTTTTTTTCTTCTTCAATGGCTTGGATTAGCTATAATGTGGTGAAATGGCTTGGCTTAGCTCTAGAGGGAACACATCTCTTCCGCTCAATAATTAAGAAGTATCTGACGAAAATTCAGTTTTTGTATCCTAATCAAAGTCACAAAATTGACGGGTACGAAACTAAGTTTCCGTATGCTTATTAATGTTTGTTTGACCTTCTTTTTTTTTGCACCCCTCTAACATTCGATCATAGCCATTCATTATTTTTAAAGGATCTATCTTCTCCACCATCGGATTGCAACGGATAATTTGGCAAAAATGTTTATAAATAGAAACTAGTTTTATTTCATATCACTCCAAATCATCTTCATACAACTTAATTTTTCCATTCAAATCTCCTTAGATCATCTTGTCAACTTAATAGGTTCTTCCATTTTTCTTGTATGTCTCATTTAGACAAAAATGTCGCAAACTAAATCGAGAAAGAAATATTATATTCTTGACGACAAAGATCTTGTTATTGCATTTGGTGTTTTAGAGAGAGAACATATCATGTGTATAAGAGTACGCATTGGGAAAAGGTTTTAGAATGATTTGTACAAGTTTGTGGTTGAAATCCTTATAATTGTACTGTAAATGGAATTCAAAGTAGATTCAGCATTATCAAGAAGCAAATTGATGATTTTCTAGATTTCTTGCAATTGTTGACATAAATAATCCGAACTTATATCATAATAGTTGGGTATGTTATCTAAACTTGTCCACAACACTTGTTATATTTTTTTGTTTATATTTTTATTTATGTTAACTTACGTGGGTTATAATGGCGTTTAACGGAATTTTTTAAGGAATACAAGAAAGCCTTCGGTTGCCAAGAAGAATTTGAGATGCTTAAAGACATTAGAAATGTAATACAGTATCAGAATGAAGAGATGGAGGAAAATGTGTGTATTACATCTTTTTCAAGACAATACCCTAGTAATACCCCAAATCTATTTTTAAATCAATCCCAAAATACTCAAAATCCATCTTCAAGCCAAGTTCCTCAAACCCCATTTGAATATCAATTTTGACTATCAATTTTAAAATTTGAATAAAAATAAATAGTTACATAGCAGGCAAGCGAGCAACAAACTGCGCCGCCAACCCTTTTTGAATTGCAAAATCTATCCTATTAAAAATAAAATCTCGTGAACCAGGAGTCATGACATTGTTGTGCATGAGTTTCTGAACCCTCTACCAATCAATATCTTGTGTTTAGCAGCGCTTGTAGTATCTCTCTTCAACAAGGAAATCCAACCATTACCAATCAATATATAACGCATAGATCGTTGTTTCCTGGAGGAAGGAATGCCGAGAATGTACCCGATAAACGCAAATCAAGAGCTCAACTTAGAAGGACCACAACCAATAAAAAGTTCTTTCAAATAAGCACACCTACTATACCATTATCTCAAAAATTATACATGAGCAATGCGGGTACTAAATTTGTTGAATATCTCAAGATAAAATAATTGGCCTTCGCTATAACGTAGCTCTAAGAAAGTAAAATGAACTACCATAGGCTTGGCCCAAGAAATAAAATGGCTTGAAACCATTACAAATGTCAATTCATTCGCGGAATCATACAAATATGGTATACAATTTTTCCTTTTTATGTTTTTTCTTTCCCAAAACTCAAAATTTACAATTTGCCACGATTACAAGTTTTTCTCATTGTTGATCACAATGTGAGCAAAATTACATGTGAATAAAATTATGAGGTGTTACTTATTTCCCCAAAATTTCATGATTTATATGGGTTGATCAGCTCTACTAACGGTTGATACCAGTCCATATAGGACAAAAAAATCCTAGCGATCCAGACCATTGGATCGATGGACTGGTATCCCCCGTCAGCCCATATAAATCATGCAAAAAAAAAAAAAAAATATAACTAGTGGAGACCGTAACCTGTGTTTTATCTTTTCAATTTCTGATTTCCATAATCACTACTATTGAACTTGTAAAAAGTAGTTGCGGGCACGTACCTAACCAAACTACTTTCTTGTAGGGAAATACGAGCAGTTAGTTAAAAAATGGGCTCTCAAGAGCCTAATAACTAACTTCAACCAATAACTAGAAAAAGAGAGCAAATATTGTAACGTGAATACCCCCACCATTTTTCTACATACCTGGTTAATACAGACAAACCGGATAGAGCAGTTTCCAATTATTAAATCAACCACCAAAATAAAGAGGAGACGTAGAAATCATAATAAGATCCCTTTTACCAACACACAATCTACTACCAAATCATACTACTAGTTGAATTCTATTATATAAAACCTAGAGAGGGCATACATAACCCTTATATGCAATATATGTGTGGAAATTCTGTGTTTTTTCCATTTGACTACTCTTAAAATAAATATCCCATTCCAGAGCCTCTCTTTAAGAAAAGTAATATTTTTATTTCTAAATAAATGTGAAAAATGAAGATATCATTTTTCTGAAACGGAGGGAGTATCGAAAATCCTAAACGGCAATCAGGATAACTCATAAAACTTAGATGACAATATCGTAGTATCATATTTTCTTAACCTTTCAAGAAATTGGGAGTCTTGAAATGGCGATCTGAAACAATTACTCCATAGCCTAATGGTACTATCTCACGATTCTCACTAGGGCTGAACATGGTTTCGGTTTTCCGCTGGAATCGGACCAAACCAGACCAATTAGGAAGAAACCAAACCGAACCATTTACTAATGGATTGGTTACGGTGTAGAAAGTGGAAAACCGATAGTGTTGGTTTTGGTTTGGTTTGACCTCTAAAACCGAACCAAAAACCATTGGAAAACCGATTAGTTTTTAAACTTAGTTTCTACCGTTGATTTACAAGTATTAGATTCTACCCATTGATTTAGAGGATAAATAGAAACTCTAAATCTAATATTTCATTATGATACTCTTCGTCTTTCTCTTTCTCTTTCTCCTTCTCTCAGTCCCCTCTCCACCCCCAACTACAGCCGCTGCTACTCGACTTTTTTCTTCCTGTCTTCCTTCTTTTTTATTTCTCAATAACTAAATTAAGATATATTATATATCTTCTTTTGATCTCTAGAATTAGAGTAAGTTTTAACTATTCTTGATATTTTATTTTATTTATTTATTTGTCTGTAAATTTGTGTAAACCAATACTATCGGCAACTACGATTTTTTTATATGTAAATTTGTGTAATATTTTTTTTGTTCGATATAATTATTGGTTAACCAAAAGTCACTGGGACAAACCGAAACCATTTGAAACCGAACCAATGGTTAATGGATTGGTTTGGTTTAGATTTTTAGAAACCAACAATATTGGTTTCGGTTTTGGTTTGGCTAAAAACCGAACCAAAACCGACCATGAACAGCCCTAATTCTCACCTACGTCCATTTTGATGATTTTTAAGGCCATATAGGACTTGACTTTAGGCATGATGCTGCTGCCTAGTTGCTAACGGCTGTACGCCTGTACCAGTCACAAGAAAAGAAGCGAGGGAACCAGTGGGTCCAGCTTGCCGTTTCCGTGTGGGTCCAAATGTGGCCCAAATTAATAAACAACCGACTGGGTCCAAACAACATTAGATATGGTTCGTTTTAAGACCCCAGAATCCGAATCACGTCACGAATAGATCCAAAACTAATACGCACTGTCAATTGACCATTAGATCATAGTTCAAAGTCTTGCATCACGGAAAACATCTAACGGTGTAAAAAGTAAAGTAAGACTGGTCAGCATTGACCCTAGTTAGTAAGTTCGCGAATGATTCGCGAATCATTCGCGAATTTTTCCGTATCACGAATTTTACCGTTTTATTCGCGTACGTTTGCAACTCCGAACCCAAATCGCGTATTATGTGGCATTCCCGGATTATTCGCGAACCGTTCACGAATTTTACGTATTCCGAATGATACGTCCGCTTAATTCGCCATAAATTCTTTAGCTTTTACTTTTCAAAAACTCCACTTTTTGGGCTTTACTGCCTTCCGAGCATACACGACCGAATATTAGACGTGTTGTAATTTTTATGAAACAAAAACGACTGAAGAGATTTGAAGGTGAAGGTGAGAGAGATCTCAAACTCACTAACCAAGCATCTAAACCACCATACGACGTCCTCTTGGATAACTAATGTTGTATATATTATTAATATCATCATATTAAGTTTATTTTTTCTTTAGATAACTCACACATATGCATAAAAATTGGTCTATGACCTTATAAATACAAATTATTTGTTATATATAGATACCGAATTTTCAGAGCCGAACTCACATTTATAAATCGAATTATACACGTACGTATGCCTTTCCGAATTACTGACGAATCACGTTCCGCTGACCGAATTTTGGACCGAATCTGGATTTTACAAAATCGTATAATACTCGTACGTTTGCCGTTCCGTACGTTTGCCGAATCCCGAATTACTAACTAGGGCATGGACTGAAGGCTGGAGCTAGTGTGCATATAAAGGTTTTGCGCACCTCACGCGTTTTCAAAAGATCTCAGGGCCCGTTCCATCATCTGCGCATGTGGAGATTGATCATGAGTATCTATTGACTATTTAAGTAGTTACTTCAGTTGTTTGATTTGTCTTATCATAGGTATACACGTGTGCATCTCTTAACGCATTGGATTCTTTTTGGAAATATGTTGCTTAGATTTTGGTTGCTGAACTAACCATGTTTGTGTCTTTATTATTTTTTTCACCTACTCTTCCATGGAGTGCAAGAACTCACAGTAAATATGCAGTTAACTACTCCTGACATGCAGAGTGGAGATGATAATGGAGACAAGCGTTGGAAAAAACCTACTTTCAGCGGGGATCATGAACCAAACAATTATAGAAATAAACATTTTGGTGAAGTTTCTTATCAACAACAAGTGTTAAAAAGAAGAGTATGATTAAAACTCACTGTAGGGGTTAATAACTTTAGTTAGTTTAACAGTATTCGGTAGATGAGGTTCACCATCAATGCATCAACTGCTTTTAGCTTCCAAAAACTCTACTACTACTGGCACTATTACTTACCAGTTACCAGTGTGGGTCAGTCTGGTCACTTCGGGTGCAATCACAGTTTTTCTATGTTCTCTAACCTAGTCCCCAGTGTGACCTTCTATTCATCCAACAAGTATTGAGAACATAACTACACATCGGTACACCATACAGAACAATGCAAAAAGTTACCAATTGATCCGAAAGTTTTTGGCAGAACTGAACAAAAATACATCCAAAATGAGGCAGATCCAGCATCAAGTAACCATGAAATATTGAAATGTGCGCAAAAATCTTTATCATGACAAGACAAACTCTAACTTCTTCATCGGCACCCTCGGGTAATGATGGAACGGGATTAGACTATCAAGTGAATTCACATATGCGATTTCTACAAGAGAAAATGCTACAGGCTACAGCATTACAGTTAGTTGGTTAGAAAGGGTAGATGGGGTACACTTTCCATTTTTTCCACCATCACCCACTTCATTGCAAATTCATCACTAAGCTCTTCGCATTTTGATGTTAAGAGGAATTTCCTTGTAAGACTGAACTTTAACAGCTGCACTTCGCATTGGTCGTCCAATTGATGCTCTTCGTGGTTCAGGAGTTTCAACCATGAAGGCACTTGATACCTTTTTCGCCTCTTTTACAGTTGTGGAGTCTGACGAAGTTGCACCACTTTCCTTCATTTGTTCATCAAGCAGTAAGCAAACTGGAAATTTCGCATCCTCTATTTCGAATAAATCTTCAGCAGGCTCTGGCTGTTGAGGTTGAAGTCTAGTAGATTGCCTTCGCTGCTGAACCCTGATAATCATATAACGACCCAAAACAAATATAAAATGAGAATCCAGAAATGTTCACTATAGGACAAACTAACTATATCTTTTACTATACTCGGACAAACCTTTTGCCTTCAGCCTTTTCATCAGTAGGTTCTTCAGGTACCTCGGGCTTAAAGGCAGAAGATTTCCTTCTCAAACAACGTCTGATTTAACAAGGACATTAAAAGAGTGTTACAGGTCATACTTAGTAAAGGGTTTCAGTGGAAGTTTCATAGAGCAATGCAAAAAAAAGTAAAACCCAAAGAAACCTTTTATTGTCCGCCTTTTCTTCATTAGCTTCTGTTTGTTCGGGTTCAGAAACAGCAGAATGCCTTGGAAAATAAGAAATTTCAGTGTCAGAAGCTAGAGAAAGAATCTCAAATATGTATATTAGGAAATTAAAAACAAATTACTGCAACTCTGAGATGCATTTGTAACATAAGTTAAAAACCTTTTATCGTCAGCCTTATCCTCCATTACTGCTTCTTTCGTCACAGCAGAAGACTCTACAGCTGCAAGCAGATCGATCATCATTACTTCGACTTACAACAACTAAAACAAGAAAATAACTAACACAAAAACTTAAGGTTCGAGCAGTTACGGTGATTTCTCGATTGTCGCCTCCTGTTGGAATTTGAAGGTCCTTTAAGCTCGGTCTTATCCTCCATTACTACTTCGTCCATCACTGCAGGAGACTCTACAGCTGCAAGCCAATCATTCACCATTACTTCAGCTTGCAAATAATATAACAAAAAGGAATTATATGATAAAAGATTCCAGGTTTGAGCAGTTACAATGAACTCTTGATTGGCGCCTCCTATTGGAATTTGAAGGTCCCTTAACCTCAACCTTACACTCGGTAGTTACTTCGTCCATAGCCGAAGAAGGCTCCACAGCTGCAAGCAAATAACTCATCAATCATCATTAGGTTACAAATAATACAACAGAAAAGAACAAAAATAAAAGGATCCAAGGTTCAAGAGGTTACAATGAATTTTTGATTGCCGCCTTCCCTTTACCCCCACAGTCTTCTTATTGACTTCCTGCAATTTGGACAGTTGAACAAGGGTATAATAGATGAAAGAACACAAAACATCATAAAAATATGAGAGTTCAGTGAAGTAGTACCTCAGTATGGGCCTTTTGACATGGTTCATTCTCCGTCCTCTCCTGCAAAATAGGTATAGACTGCTGAGTAAAGACTATCCTATGATAGAAGCTAAAAATGGCAACAACAACTAGCAAAGATACTTCTGGCACTCACCTGAAGTTGCAAACTTTTCACAATAGCATTCCTACATCCAAGCTCGTGCTGCATTGCTTTAAGCTATGTACAGAAATAACCAAAAAATTTGAATGCATAGAGGTCACACAATAAGAAGATCTAAAGGAATGTTCACAACTTGAGTATTTAAAAACTTACTCTATCTTTGCCTATGTTCACTTCCTGCAAATTTCAACAACAACATTCAATCAGTGCTCACCAAACATCAAACAAAGGATTTATCTAATATTCTGAAGCAACAAAAACTGTATGACACAGAATGTGGTAATAAAACTGACCATTAACATCTTACTGTTTGCTTGAGCAAGATGCCAGTTCTGCTGCTGCAGTTTCTGCATAGTTTCTCGCATTTTTTTTATCTCGATTCCAGCCATCGCACTATATTTACTGTTAATTAAAATCAAGAAAACCCAAGAACAAGTAGAACATAAAGACAGGAAACTTAAATTCCAAAAATAGCTCCATTAAATTTCCATTTAGAACAACAATATGTGTAAAACTAACAACTTGACCATTATAAAAAGGATACTTTCTTTCTGCAATAACCTTCCGAAGCGCCACATTTTCCTGAGACAAATGTTCCAGAAGAGTTCAAACAACTGACCTAAAGCAGATATGAAGGAGTACACAAAAAATAAATCCAGTGGAAAAAAGAAGAGCAAAAGCTATACCTTAAGCAGCTGTTCAATGTAATCCCTCTCTGAGCATGAACCAACAAGTTTCTGCTTCTCATCTTGGTGGGGTGAACTTAATGAATTAGTTATATCAGAGAGCCTTTTACCACCCAAACCCCCCAAAGACTGTTGCTTTAAGACTTTATCTCCATTCATCTTCCCTAAATATAGAAGCAAATCAAGTAAATGATCAGATACGAAATTGGGGATTTTCAACTCCACCTATTTCATAAAACCTTGAAAAAGAATTGGGGGTATCCATAAACACCTAGAACAAAAAGACATGGTGCGAGAGAAAAACTAAACCAAGTACATGATCAATCAAAACCAAATTGATATCTAGGATTTCGCGGTTCGATTGATAATTAGGGTTTCGCGGTTCAAAACCCTAGAGAAAGTAATGCAATCGCAGTTCAGCGTTTGATATTCAGATATAAAGAAGGAATTAACATCATATACATATATACGATCTAAAAACTGTGATCACGAAAATGAGAACTAGGGTTTAAATCTGTACCTCCAATCCCGCAATTCTCAGTATCAAGAACGAAAAACTCTTTCCTAGCCATTGGTGAGGGAGAGCATAAACAACCCTAATTTCTTCGCTCTCTTTCTCTCTTCTGAAAAAAAGTAAACCCTAACTATACCGAAGAAGGGGGTGATGAAGAAGGAAAAAGAATGAGCAAGAAAATTTTTGAGGAGATGATGAGGAACGAATGGAAGCGGAAGCAGGAGGAGAGGAGCCAAAAATGCAAAATTGCACTCTAGAAAGGTATTAAGAGGCTGGAAACTACGACGGCTCTACGAACCTAATTTAAACGCTAAAATCAACTCCGAACCTTAGAAATCTATGGGACCCTTACAGGTATGGATACAGATCAACTGTTCCGATCTGATTTTAAACGTTGCAGTACTTGATGTGTCCAATCTAGATCTTTGGATAGTTGAGCCAACAGCGTGGCAACATGGTTCGTACTAGTAATATCAATATCGAGTACCGACGGAAACAGCCGAAACTTGTTCTTCGGTATACTGAGACGATACAGTGATACGGTCATATCAACTAATATCAAAAGCTACGGCTGCAAGTGGCCGAACATACAGAAACTGATGACACCAGAGGTTGTGTAAAGAGAGGGAATCCACGGTAAGATTTGTTACATGCAATCTAAGTTCAATTTTCAATCAAATTGACCGGCAGTAGAATTTGTATCTTTACGAAATAAGATAGCCCAGCTGTTTTTTAATTATATTTTTAGAGCTTTTTGTGAGAGAGTTCAAGCTTTAAACTTCTGGAACATGAAAATTGAATAACATCTTAGCTGTAGAAAGCGGAAGAAATAAAAAGAACAAAAAGTCTTCCGAGCATTTGAATGCTACTTTTTTGGGGTTTTTTTCAGTTGCCCAAGACAAGGAACAAAACAAGTGCCTCATGCACCTAGACCTGAATAATTACACTTTGCTAAATATATTAACAAACATTAATGCAACAACCCATTAATGCAACAAAAAAAGTTATCCAAAATTCTAACAAAAAAAAGTAGCATCCTTGAAACAACCCATCAGTATACTTTGAGGTAATCACATCTGTGGCACCTGCTGATTGCAATATCCTCTGCCAACAATCAAGAATGGCTTCATTGGGCATCTTCAAATGAGATCCATCTCTCAAAAAAATAAGTTTATAACTCTAAATTTGTTGCTCCAAGTAGTCTCTGTGTCATTAATAGAGACTTAACTGAGAAAACTCGATCGTAAAATCATGTCATTCCTCAGAATAAAAAATCCAACTAGGGATCTAGATGCGTGGAAAATCTAAAGAAATTAGCTCAATCGAAGACCAATTCTAATCAACTTCCTAACACATTTACATTTACACCCCAATATGGTACCAGAAAAGTTTTTTTTTCCAGTCAAAATACCAGTGATCATTTATACTGACCAGAGAAAAGAGTTTGTACATGATTATCTCAATTTCTTCTGCTGAAAGTGCTTTGAAGAAGGTATGAAGCTTTATTGCGTACCTGCAATTTTAAAGTTTCGACTTAATGCACTGATTCACTTAATCTATACGAGGATATCATCTATCATATTATACGACTCACCTTCGAAGCATAACACCTCATATCTGTGCTGGAAATTTGGCTAGAGCAGTTGCGAAGATAAACTCCTAACATCTGAGGAATATAGGGTTTGTCTTCCAGTGGAGGACCAAACAAAAGCCAATTCTCAGCAAGAACCAAGTATATGAACATCAGAAAAAAATCACAGTTTCTATCCTTCACATTGATGGATATGAGAAATCTAAGAATGTCTTCTCCATCAGACACCTGTAGTGAACAATGGAAACACATAGATAGATGTCAAGCCGCAATTAACCTTGCGTTACTACATCAGTGAAGTAGTCATCTGTAGAAAATATGAATCTACATAATAACTAAATACCTTTTCATCTATGGATTTTAACAATATCTGAAAGGCCAATTCACTTCTGAGGTGTTTACTACGAGCATCAACTGCAGAAATGCACTCCACAAGTCTCAAGCAGTTCAAGTCTTTATTAACTCTGTATATATGGATATGTTACCACAAAAGTTAAACACACGAGAGTTTAAGGAAAAACATGTGGACATCATAGATAAGTAGTTGTTTCCTATTGGTGATGATTACCTGCAAGCAAGAGATTTGGCTACTTTCACACGGCTGATATTCCACTCATTGTCTGTAAAGAAATTAATAACTGATACCATGCACTCATAGAAAAGTAATGACAGGCCTTCAAGTCGGCGGTCTAAATAGAAGCGAATTATAACGCAAAGACAATCTTCGGCATCAGAACCTGAGATGATACTCCATTTACTTCTGCAAAAACCATGTAAGAGTGCAACAATACATTAGTTGTTAACAAGCTTCTGTCCATCTTAAAGACAGCCAGTGATTCCACAAGTTCAAATTACCCTCTTGCAGAAGTAAAAGTGGAAGCAGTGACATTGTATATAAAAATAATTAACCTTATTGAGTTTTCCTTAACATTAACTCTAGTCGACATACCTTGCTTCACTACAAGCACCAAGAAACCTGACCCAGCATCTAATATTTTGAGGGGGGCCTTCAGAATGATCTGAGTGGAAAATTTTACCATATTAGAAAATGGAAACAAGAGAGATATAATGAAGTACCAAGAAGGTGTCGTCCACACAATAACGGAAAACGGGAAAAGCCTCAGCAACTAACCTTTGCCAACCTTATCTAAAACAGATGAGGGATCATTTGACGAATCAAGTAGGTAACCATAAGCGACCAAAGCTTTGTTTATTTCAGCATAGGTAGGCAACCAGTCAATTTGCGTTGACTCCTAAAACAAAACAATTCTGGTAACTATGACTTTCTAGACCTCCAATCAAATATTGCTTGAACTCTTCTGTAGAAGGGTCATTATCAAATTTACCTCAGCATTGGCTTGAAGAATGGAGCACCAAAATGTACATGCAGATTCACTCAATTTTTCCTTCGAGGAGTATAACACTGTTAACAAAAAATGTGATATGAGAGTCTAAGTTTGCAGGATACAGAGATGTTTGAGGTAAGGGGACAAGCTAAGGACTCACTCAGATTAAAGCACCAAGTTGCAATAGATTCTTCAACATGACCACATTTGAGAACCAATTTCAAAAGCCATCCATTTATTAGTAATCCCTGAAGAAAAGTTTCTCCTACAAGAATGAATCCACATATCAATAACGGGAACAAAATCCACATTAACAATGCCACAGATAAGGTCTAAGCAGCATTATTTGACGAAGATACATAGCAATAGAGAAACATAAAACCTTTTTCAGAGTTCAATTTGACAATTGAGTTAAGCTCATTCCTCGTGAAGGATTGTACAAGCTGGCAACTTCCAAGCTCAGGAAAAACTAGTGAGGGTGTAGCTTTCTGCAATTCGAAGTATATCTCAACAAATTATGCACAGTTTAATTATTCTTCTTAGAAAGGAAAAAAAGCACAAAATGTAAGATTGGCATAGAGACTAGACAAGTTCCAATTATTTCCTGTAACTGGGTCTAACAACAATTACCTGATCACCGAAAACACTTACACCCCAATATGGTATCTCAAATTCAGCTTTTATTCCAGACACCTACATATTGCTTAGAATCAATAGAATGCATAAACAAATTCACACGGGACAAGCGGATTAAGTTTGCAAGAGCCGTTACCTCTTTTTCACTGTTAGCGACATGCCCTTCTAGTGTTCTGATTAATCTTGCCTCCTTGTTTCTCATTATTGTATCCTCATCATCTGAATTATATCGTTTCTTAGGTTTCGCCTTTTTAGCCCTTTTAGCCTTTTGCTGAACCTCATTACCTTGTTCCGCATAATAATCACAAAGAAGGTCATCTAGCCCAATCACTTTGTTCCTGTATCAACAAATACTTCACTTAAAATACAAACAAATATTTGTGATTGCAAATGTTTCAATCCATAATCAAGTCAGAGGAACAATAAACAGTTTGGAAACCGCGATTCATTAAAGAAATAATAATAATAATAATAACGGAACTGTAGAGAAAGAAATTGAGTGATTAGATTTAGGGTTTGTTTTTGGACAGACCTTCTTTTGGAGGAAACGGCAGTAGATACCGATGGCATGAGTAGCGAATCTTCGGTTTCAAAATCCAAGGGTTTATCATCCAAATCCATATCCATCGTCTTCTTCTAATCCTCTCTTGCTCTTCTTTGTATTCAAAAGGTTTTGAGTTTTCTGAAGCAGTTATTAAAAGAGTATATATTCCCACCGTTACTTTTTAACAGACCAGTTTCTTTTCTTTTTTTTGAAAACTGAGAGAACTAATTATTGAAATGGTTCTCATGATACTTGTCAGTCAAAGAAATAAGTAAAATGGTCCACATAACACTTGTTATCAAAAAAAATTAAAAAACAAATAGTCCCAAAAAATTAAAATAACATTTAACTTTTCCAATTAGTAAACTGGCCTATTTTTTTGAAATATTTATTTATAGAAACTGGTCTATTAATAAAGTAATGGAGTGAGTATTTGAGAAGATATAAACTTCTTTCTCTCTCTCCAGCGTTAATAAATGTCCACGTACTCACGTCTAGTCCACTTCAAATGGGCGCCAATCAACATTTTCCCCCTCTCTCAAAACCTAAATCCCGCCAATATCTTTTGAAGATTTCAAAAGAACCATAATATTGGGCATACCAAAAACTTTATAGGCATACAAAGTCATTTTCCTAACCAGGGTGTATTGATAAGGGGTGTCTAATGGGCATGCAATGACCTATACACCCTTAAACACTTCGAAAATATTGATTTATAGGCTTTAGGTTCGGCTGACTCGTGTTGATGAGTTATCAGCCGAACTTCCCGCTGTAGACTGAATTCTTTCGATCTTGTTTTGATCATAACTTCTTCGTCCAACGTCGGAATGACCTCATTCTTTTTGCGTTGTCTTCGTATTTTCATTCTCTTGAAGATGAAGATAAAATCTACTTGATTTTAATGGGTTAAAATCTACGATTTTCATTATATAAGCTGAACCATTAACATTTTTTATTCCTGAACTCTCAGGAATAGGTTCGGCTTACATCTATGAGCCGAACCAACCCATTGATGAACAGTTCGGCTTACATCTATGAGCCGAACCTCACATAATTTTTCTTCCAGATCACACAGGACTAGGTTCGGCTCATTATGATATTTTTAAACAAGCCGAACTAGTTGGTTCGGCTCATAACAATAACACTTTCAGCTTGCCGAACTGTTCATTAGTTGTCAATATCCAGGTTTCAGATCAAGGTTCGGCGCATAATTTAGTTGCGTTGTGAGCCGAACCAAAGTTCGGCGCATAATGTTGTTGTTTTTTAAGCCGAACGGTTCTTCAAATTTTCAGCCTGAAAGTGTATATGAACAGTTCGCCTAATACGATTTTCATTATATAAGCCGAACCATTAACATTTTTTATTCCAGAACTCTCAGGAATAGGTTCGGCTTTCTAGGAAAATTTTATACAAGCCGAACTAGTGTCTAGCAAATGTTCGGCGCATACCTAAACAGTTTCAGCTAGCCGAACTGTTCATAAAGGGATCGGTTCGGCTCATAAATGTAAGTCGAACCTTTTCATCCTCCAATGGTTTGGGAATCATTGGTGTAGTTGATGTGCATTTTCCTAGGTTTTTTAGATGATATATGACCCTCCTCATCCTCCACTGAATCAAGAATTAGAATTTTCTCACTTTCTCCTTCTCTTTCTCTCCTTCTTAACCAAACCAAAACTTTGATTTTTTTTCCTCAAATTTTTGATCTAAACAACTCTTATAATTCAGAAAATTATTTTAATCACTAAACAAAATATTTAATCACTAATCAAGATTATTAACACTAATACGTAAAGGGAAGATTTGCCATTAAAAAAAATTTGGGTTAAGGGGTTATCTGATTATGCTATTTCACAACCTTTTTTGTCTTCATTCAGTATGCCTTGGAAGATTTTGGTATGCCCAAAATTATGGTTCTTTCAAAATATCCCGTTACAAAGCCCAACTCGAGCCCGTTCCTACCACGAGAAAATTTTACGTTTAGTCCCAAATTAGTTGGGATTTGGACGCTCTAGTCCAGCCTCCTCAGGCCTGGTACTCGGAGATCCAAATATCACATTTTTAAAACGAGTTAATTCTTTTTTAACGATTCAGTCCAAAACCGCATATTTCTAATAGCCAAAATGCCCTTTATGTAAAAGTCGTTTTCATTATTGCGTTTCTCTGCTAACAAATCTCTGAAAGAAAGACCAGAGATTTCTGCGTACTTCAGTTGAAATCAACAGCATATCTAGTTCTTCGCGGTTGAAATCAACATCATGGTTCAGATTCGAATTCGATTTCAAACGATAAATGGTTCTTCATCAAATCACAACAAGTTTGTTCTTTTCAGATCTGATTCTGCTGATTCTACAACATCAATAATCTCTTGTCAATTTTCAATTTCAATTTCAATTTTTCGAATCCTTCAAATATCGATCCATGGAAACATTGTGAGAAACCTTTTATTTACTGATTAAATTGATTTACTTATTTCAATCTCAGTTCATCTTCATTTTTTTTTTAATTCCAAAACATTTTCACCTGCAAAATTTCATATTTTTGTTTATCAATTTTACTTCCTTATATATATGTTAATTGGTATTAGTTTGATGTGTTCTCAATTTGAATACCTACTCACGATGAATATTGATTCCTACTACACTAATTACTTGTTTCCTTCTACTAATTGGAATTACACAATTGTCAAGTTTCATATTGAAGACATACTGATATAGGTCAAGAAACCTATTTGGGTACATGATAAATGTTAGCTATTTTGAAACCTTACAAATTTGATTGATTATTATTGGATATATAGCTGTAATTGCTCTTCTTAGTAATAATAAACTAGAAACGTTAGAGATTACAAAAAAAAATGAGCGTACGGTATTTCAAAGAACAAGAAATTTATATGCTTTCGAAGATTATAAAAGAATAGGGAAAGTTGTCATGTTAATTTGATGTTCTTACATGTGTCTCTCTACTTGATTGAACTAAAATTTTAAGATGAGAAATACATATTATATCTGGTATTTGATTTCAAAAGCCAATTATAAATGGAACCTGACTAAGCCTGACATAACTCCCTTAGCAGTAACGCTATGCAATTTCTGTTTGTTTTTGGTGTTAGACGTTGTTAACTAATTTGGTGGGCATATACTATATACGTACACAATACACATTTGGAAATTATGTTAGTTGGAAACATGTATAGAAGAATTTCATTCTATATTGGTTTCTTCTTTAGGTTCAACACTAGACCACAAATATAAAATGCAACCATACAGAAGAATATTGTATGCAAAAAATTAGAAGTCAACTTTACTAGATCGGCCTCTGAGTCGAACCCATACAAACCGCACCATAAAGAAGCATAAAATGTTATATAGTACACACTATGTAGCTGGAGTTACACTACTTTAGGGATGACTTACCACTTCTCTACCCACATGGAGAAATAGTCACGACTAGTCCTAAGGTATGGCGAGAAATTTAAACGTAACTATTCGTGAAAAACTTGAAACCTATATATGTTTTGAGATAATTAATAACCAGTGTAGCAACTTGAAAGAAATAGTTTACTATACAGGTATACTATTCTTTTTATTTTTATGTAATGGCCTGATCTTTAATTAGTTTTATCGGTTATATATAGAGTTAAAAACTTGTTTGCTACAGTGTCATTGGTGGAGCAATCAGTACCAGCTAAAGTGCTGCAAAAATTGACATATCTCATCATGATAATATCATATTTAGAAAATATCTAGAGTACTCACAAGACATATTCTTGTAAAGGCTTCACACATTTAGATGTCTAGTGTCTTCCATGCGTAAATCGAGGGATCCATTGTGTTGGACCCCAAGTGATTAATCTACCATTTTTACGAGTTAACAAATAAAAGAACAATTTCTCTTAAACCAGAAGCTTTATCTAATTACCTCAAGAGCATTAGTGAATATAATTTCTCATCTTATTTTAGTTTAATCGGCTTAGAAATAGTCTGAAAATATGGGGCATGTAATTAGTATAGTTTCTTGACTTCTTGATGCATAGTTTAACGTGCTCTTTCCATTCTGATTTTAATGTGTACGTAGTTGTACACGTGTTGATTGTTAATGTGTACATAATTGTACACCTTTTGATCGTTAATGTGTACATAATTTTACACCTATTGATTATGTAGGAAAGGCATCTGATTCCATTTTTTTGAATTTTGGTGAAGGGATGTGCCAACAACCTTCTTTCTACCTAAGAATTGATTTTCTAGGAATTTACAAGGAAATGAATAGAAGCTCCACCGCATCTTTTGGAGGTAAACTTTGTTGTACTTGTTTGTATTATTAATTAAATTTAGCTGAATATATATGATTTGCAACACCAAATATTATTAAGATGCATTACAGTTAGGTATATATAGGATTTCAGACTCATTACATGCATTCCAACCTTATTTCTCTCCGGCTCATAGGTTTCATACTTTTACAGTTATTCTTTTTTTTTTCTTTTTTTGCGCGTTCAATTCAAAGATGCTACAAAGTTCTGTTGCTAACTCATCATCAATTTTAGACTAACTGTATTCTAACATCAACAACAAATTATAAAGGTTGCTAACTTCAAGAAAGTATATGATGGGTATAAGCGTAGATCCTCCTCCCTTGCTTGACAAATACAGCATGCAAAACTCGCCATTTATTGTACGTGGATTTTCATTCATAAATCTAATCATTGTTTGCCATGTAAACCATTCGTATATATGTAGATTTGTGTATATTAATTGATCCTTTACTTTATTTTTTTTATTTCCCAACAAAAGTGACTCTCTGCACAAATTGAACTCTTGAGTTTCTATCCTATTGAACACCTGCCAATTCATTAGTTTTATAATATGAAATTTCACATATGTTAAATTATTCCTCATTTCACCTCATGAATAATCAGGCGAGCACCTCCGTTGGAGAAGTTAAAATTCTTGGAGCGTTTCTTAAGATGGACATAGTCAATCCTCACGGGATGCAGTTTCAACGGGAGGTAAGTTAAACTTTCTTATAGTATTGAAAATATTTTTGGTGTTTGCAAGTTCTTTGTACAAGGTTTGGTTCAATTTACTTAAACAGCTTATCATTTGAAGATTTTAATCTGGGCGACAATTATTGCAACTAGGGATTGGTAAAGAGAAAGCTGCAAACATTACTCAAGATGTGCAATGAACAACATGGAAAATCATTGATCATGTGAGTTTATCTTCTTCTTTTTTTTAATCCGTTTTTGTTTTCGTTTATATTTTTTTGTGAATATTGAAATGGTTGTCGCCTTGATGGTGAGAGTAATCTAGGTCACAGAGTTATACACATGTTGATTCTTAATGTATATATACTTATGCACATGTTAATTCATAATGTCTCCATAGTTGTACACCTGTTAATTGTTAAAGTGTACATAGTTGTACACCTATTGATTGATAACGTGTACATAATTATACAATGTAGATTGTTGATGTGTATGTAGTTGTACACATGCTGATTATATCATACCCTGATGCACCTTTGGTATCAATTTTTTTCTTCGTTTTATGCATTTAATTTAGCGACTCACAAGCTCAAAATGGTGGAGCGCCCAAGCCTATCACAAGGTTTGTGGAGGTTGATGGTTCAAATCCATATTATTTTTCATATATTATGTTTATACAATATGAGTAGCTATGTACATACTAGTGCACCTGTTTAAATCCAATTAAATATATTAATTTATGGGAGAATATGGTTGTTTGTTTCATGTTTTATATGGGTTATATGTGCATCAGTATATTTTCAATTAAATATAGGTCGATGTGTGGGTATGAATGGTCGATTTTATATATGAATGTTTTGTAGGGTGCATCTATGTAAGTCCAATAAAAAAGTAGTTTGTGTGTGGTTATGAATGATCAATTTTATGCATGTTTGGAGAGGTGTATAAATACGTACGCCGATGTAATTTCCATGAAAAGGAAGATTAGGTGCGGTCATGAATGATCGTTTTTATGCATGTTCTGTAATGGTGTACATATTGATGCACAACTATATTTTCCCATGAAAAAGTAAATTTTTGTGCGGTTATAAATAAACGGTTTCATGCATGTTTTGCAGGGGTGTACATATTGGTGCACTAGGATAATTTCCATGAAAACATAGGTTTGAGAGTGGATATGAATGACCAATTTCATCCATGTTTTTTTAGGCATATCCATGTTTTGTTGGTGTATACAAAGTGGTGCACCTGTGAACAACTGACTGCATAAACTTTTAAAAGTTTCGTGCAGGTGCACTTTTTTGTACACATCAAACAATGAAGTGAAAATTAAAAAAATTTAAAAGTGAAAATTATATAGTCACATGGGTACTCTTTTTGTAGCTATCGAAAAGAGCTTTCCGAATATATAAAGTTTGTGAATTTTGGATGAGCGGTTTCAAAGATAAATCGTTTTAAAATTATATTTATATTATTTAAAATTGGTGACGTCATCATAAGTCATTGTGGATTAAAGTGAAAATATTTGGACTAAATTGTAATATTAAGGGTTATTAGTGTACTTTCCATATTTCAAATAAATAAAGGAATAATTTATACCTGGTTGAATAGGTGTGGACTAACTAGTATATTTGGATGGGATTTTGGACTAAACCATATTTTTTCCAAGAAGAATTCCAGACACCGGACTTATGGTTTACACTTGTACTTGCACTTTATTTACGAGGCTAGCATGGAACCCGTGCTACGTACCGGGTATGATGAGAATTCAACCCCCGTTTGGAGAGGCAGGGCTTCGCCCCGCACCCGTTCCAGAAAGGGTCACTATTAACGATTGCAGTGTATAATGAAAATAACAATTATTATTTAGTAGGTTAACAGTGGGAACCAAATTCACCAATCGCATTTGGTTAACGCGTTTGAGATATATTAGATATCCTCTTATGAAAGTACTTTTGAAAAATTATACCAACCTCTAAAATTAGTAAGTAGTTCATAACACTGTCAACTTCAGTACTCTAAATATAATTGATAATGCGAGATTTGATGTCTTCTGCTCAAAGTAGCATCACAACTACCCTTAGTCTTGCTAGATTTTAAAATACCTATACATTTAACATTTCTTGGCTAATCATTTTTTGCAACTTAAAAGTAAAAAAACAAAGTCATAATAATGTTTCAAAACCCTAGTAATGGCTTCCAGTTCAGCCAAATCCTGTTTGTACCTCGTTAAATATCAGAGAAACTAAAAAAAAAAAATATTAATATAAAGTAGATTGACAACTCTAAATAGTAGGAATACGTATAAAGTGCTTCCCCTCGAAGATGATGTACTGATCTAACTTTCTTCAGAAATCATACAATTTCGTTAATAATCAATCGTGCAACTCAACTGCTCTTATAGGCTCCAACTCCTTGCACTTAAATAAAAAATCACACTCACTATATAGTTGCATCAATATCTGATATTAAAAGACACTAAAAAAACACAATACAGATATAAAATAGATTGCTTGCTCTAAATAGTGCATAACATATGAAATGCTTCCCGTCATAGAAGATTTGATCAAGGAAATGTATACAAATAACTCATCACTTGGAAAAACTAATTAATCGATCTGGGAAAAAAATAGATTTAGTAGGACTGGGGTTACCCTCACTTCAACTATAAGTGCGGAACATGCCAGATCCAAGCCCATCTCAAATACAAAGATGACGATCTTTAAGCACTCTCCCTTGAAATAAAATATATTAAAAAACACTTCGTTAAGAAACACAACGATTCAATAATATTCCTATTCCCTGAAAACATAAGAAGTTTTTATCTTAACATTTAAAAACTATACCACTGCAAAACAATTACACCATGATGCATAACTTTTAATTTGTTAAAGTGATCCACTAACGGTAGGAAAAATCAAGAAATACATCCCAAAAACAAACTGATGGTGTTACTTGAGCATGGATAACTAAAAGCCTGAAACAGCATAAATACTTATACAAAGAAAGGTAGAGAACAAACATCAATAAAAACGAAGAACATAGGTGGAAAAGAAAATCGTGGATCACCAAAACAACATAAAATTACCGGCATATGAACATCATCGATCTCCAATTACCATGCAGATATTACTCTGATTTATAATAGACCACGTCAAATCATTTGTTAAATTAACATCAAGAAAACAATAAGCTAAAATGTATGCACTATATTGTACCATATCAGCGGAAGAATATGCCTTCCCCTAAAGTAATGGATTATGTAATACAAAATCACAGACCTTATTCATTTCAGAGGCTATATTCTTAAGTGGATACGTGAATTAGGAAACTATAAATAAAAAAGATACGGGAATTAGGAAGAGTAAAGAAACCCGAAAAAATGACTTCCCTTAAATTTAAAGAACAAAAGAGCAAGAATGTAAAAATATAATATGACTTTATATTACTCAAAGATACCATGACTGTATATTACTCAAAAATCAAGGGAAGAAGATGAACTCTGCAAAATCATTTCAGTGGATTGTTTGGGTCGATTTTGTATTCTATTACTTTCATAAATGTCACAAATCCTAGATTCTACTTCTACTATTAATGGTCATATTCTATGCTTAAATACACATGATTCCTTCTTGGTCATATAGTCTAACAAAATCAATCAATCGATTTTCTCCTAGTTTTACTAAGTCTTAATTTATTATACAAAAATGATTCATAAATGAGGAGAAAATGCAATAAATTTTCTTAAGCAGGTGAATATTTCGTCCAAATATTATTTTGTCTGGTATCTATGACTGCATTTTCATGCATCTGCTAATTTTCATTAGGAATGATTCAATTAAATGCCAAAATAAATATCACATCTACACGCGACGCTATACAAATATTACAAAGGAGATTTAACAACTATATATATATATATATATATAATTACCTACCACTGCAAACCCATCTCCATTTTTCTCTCTAGGTGATGTCGTTTTCACATTTAGCTACTCACAAAAATTATTAAATTCATCTAGATGGACTAACCAGATTGTGGTAGAAATTATCAAATTCAATATAAATTGTAATTTCTCAAGGAATAACAAAAAGTAAACTAAAATGATAATCATCCAAGCGTGATGCATAAGTTCAGTGACAGGATGAAAAGCTACACTTTGGTGATTCCGATTTCCGACTAACGACAATAAACCGTGCGTTTGATGGAAAAGAAAATGCGACAACACATAAAGTAAAAAAAGCAGCGATGCCACGGACACCAAGTTTGGTCAGCAGGCATAATAATTCCCTCTCCCCAAACTTGTACTTATTACAAATAACATTAATGCAAGAAGCTGACGCACTCGCAATAAGTATATAATCTGAGCTAAAACAATTAAAAGAAGTTTCATATATATCAAAGCTTCAATTGATCAAACCAACAAAGAAAGATTAAGTTGGTGTAAAAATTATATGAAAAAGTAAAACAACCCGACTCTTGGATGTAGTCTTTTTTCTTCTCCTTCACCCATTATTCCCCACATTTTGCAATCTATCTTTGATTCTTTGTCATTGACCTCCAGAAAAATTCTCATGTTCATTTATATATAGGTAGAAAAAAAACTTGAAAGTTACATTGCTAACGGACACTTTATAGCAGCACCATTAAAGGTTACATTTTGTAGGTTACATTGCTTACAGACACTATACAGTACCCTTAAAGGTTACATTCTAACAGACACTATACAGTACAAAAAAAAAATCATAATATGTTCAAATGAGGTTGAAATTAGCAGGATCTTTCTCCGTGAAATTAGCAGGATCTTTTTCCATGAGGTTGAAAACATACACCGATTTTCAGAATTCATATATTTAAAATTACCAGGATCTTTCTTCACCGAACACAATCATTACTTGAGTATTAGTTAGGCATATTCGATGTGGTAAATTCTTATATTGATTTTTCAAACGAATGTGAAAATAAAATATCCTCTTTTACATTTACGACAGGAACTAAGAAAATTTGTGTATGATATCGGCCATCTTGATGTGTATATATGATATATCCCTAACCAACGATGCTAACAACGAATGACACAAAAAAGGATTTATTAGTTTATGAATAAAGTTCACATGGACTATTATCAAGAGTGTTTTCTAATAGAATAAAATCTCCTCTTTTACATTAACGACATGAACTAAGAAAATTTGCCTATGATATTGGCCATCTCGATGTGTATATATAATGTATTCCTAACCAACGATGCTAACAACGAATGACACAAAAAAGGATTTATTACTCATTAGTATATGAATAAAGTTCACATGGACTATTATCAAAAGTGTTTTCTAATAGAATCGCAGTTACTATATTTATGTGAATTAAAGATTATTCCTAGGTGCTAATCATCATTATATGTTTTAATGAGGTGGAAATTGGCAGGATCTTTCTCTATGACAAAGAAAAAAAATCTTACTTGCCTATTAACAGGTCCGGGTGCAAGATGGGGACTCCTGTAAATTGAAATGTGAAGTGAACAAAGCTGAGCCCGTGGTAGTTTGTTTGTTTCTTTTCTTTTTGCTTCTTACTTCTTGTAAGTCGGCCCTTGTACATTCTTTTTCTTTCTATTTGATTTTCTTCTTCATCAAAAAAAAAAAGTGAACAAAGCTGAGTATGAAATAGATAGTTATAAATATACCCGTGATGCAAACTTCTTAACATAATTTGCACATCTGACGTAACTAATTTATATTATCATATCATGTAAGCCTCATTTTATAGAACATGAATCTTACCAGAACACTAAATTATGTGTTGTAAAGAAATAATAGCATATATAAACTTTTGCCTACAATAAAAGAAAAACATAGATGTTGTTGCCATGTCATACCACCATGCAAACTATTTGGAGGCTTATGGACCAAGAATACTCAATTTCATTGAGAGTAAACTTCCCATCTTTAGAGAAGTCAGGGGATCCTATGCAGACTGTACAACCCGATAGGAACTAGAAAAAGCGGGAGCTGATGCGGCTTTCCAATGGGAAACATACTGGAGTGGACACTGGATTTCTTTTAGGAGCGACTCCGAACCAACCTTGCTGTTGCTAATAGAAATGTATGCAAAAGCCCGGAAACAAAGATATAAAATCAGTGATGACTTTGGTAATCAAGACAAGTTTGATATAAACTTTATAGCTCAAGATTTTACTTTGGTAACGAAGGAAAATGTAATATGGGTTGTAAAACTAGATGTTTTTTGTAACTAGTATATGATCACTCATAGCTGGGTGATCACAACCTATGGGCTCCCTTAACCTACCTGAATATAAAAACTTGGAATGAAAATGTAATGAATTATCGAAGCAATGACCATGGAAAAAATGGTACTTTATTATCAATATATTGATGTATGCTTTTGGAAAAAAAAAAGAACTTTCCATCTTTAATTTTATTTGCAACTTGACCCACAAGGTAACCGAAGAAAAACACCAAGCATTTTGATACAATTAGGAAAAGAAAATCAAAATCACACATAAAGATCCAAAAGCTGTCAAAATGAAATCCACAATTAAATCCAAAACCCACCAAATATGGTTCAAGAATCGAATCCGAGTACGACATTAGCCCGGTACTCGAGGACGACATTAGCCGGGTACCTAGAAATCAAGAGAGTTGAATCAATTTTTAATCTTAAGAGATAAACAAAAAATTATGTGTGGGATTTGAAAGTTTTTCCCAATCATTCTTGCATGACAGAAATAAAAGGAAAGCGACATATCATAAGGTTCTCCATCACAGGATGAACGCCTGTCTTCTATCTAGAAATGAATAGTTTCCTATAGCTCGTTCACATAGCTACTCATTTTTTGAGTCCATAGAGTTTGAGAACAAAGTAAACCAAGGTAAAGAAAATGAAAAAATGGGAAATCTTACTCATGGTGCTACATCCGATCGCATATCGAGCTCTGTCCAAAACAACAATGTATGTTCTTTTATGGGTGCTAACTCACTTAATCTGCAGTTTGAGCTCCAACTTTATTTGACTGCTCCATAACCTAAGCATGGGTCACACAATCAAGACAAAGTAAACGTGTATACCCAAGTGCCAAGAAAAAGAAAAGCATCGAATTGAATTTGTACCTGTTTTGAGCCAAAAGCATCCAACTGAATTTGTACCTATTTCTACAGTAGTCAGTAAATGTGACAAAGTAAACTTGTGATACCCAAGTGTTAAAAAAGAGAAAAGCATCAAACTGAATTCACACTTGTTTTGAGAGAAAACATGATCATTTTTATTCATACGACCAGCATCAATAAGCTCTTAAGCTCTTAAAATAAAGTGTGAGAACAAAGCAAATTCAATTTGATATTTTTCTTTGTTCGGATTGGTAGAATATGTTGAGGATACAAAATTAGTGATATCAATGTTAGGTTGTTAGTTAATGTAGGAATCTTTTGTATCAAACGAATATAACATCTATTTTTCCTAATCAATCTTTATTACCTCTATTTCTATCTTTACACTTTCGAAGCTGGATTGTTGGACTGGCAAAAAAACCATTGTATTTTGTAATATGGATACACCAAGATAGAGAAAGAGCCATAGATTTACCAATATCCTCCATACATCAACCTTATAGAACTCCTGCTGAAAAAATATCCGCATTGCCAATTAAGACCTACGGGAACAAACAACAAACACTAATTAGAACTCCTGTTAGAACTCGACTGTTTCAATTCCTTAGTCACATTATTACTGGTGATGGTCCTGGTTACGAACTTCTTCAGCAGAGACTATCTACCTTGCCATTCAAATATGGAGGTATGGGTGTTTACATTATGCAGGACACTAAGCATTATTGTTTTCTCGCTTCGTGTTTACAGACTCTAGACTTGTAGTCCACTATGCTCAGACGCTCAAGCGCCAATGGCAGTAGCCTTTCTTTTCAGCGAGCATTAGAATCCTTTAATTCTCTGTGTGGAAATGTTTCTCCTATTTGCATTGGTAATTTTTCCACTCATTCTATGAACTCCTTGGAAACTATTTACTTTGATGCTATGAAGAAGAACTTACCTACCAACTATATTATGTCTGAACGTGATTCCGTGCTTTGGCAATGCAACCAAACAAAACACGCCTGGGATTTCCTACTGGCGATTCCAAGTTTGGGGCTCAATCAAGTTATTGGAGCTAAGAAATTTAGTGTAGTTCTCCGGTACAGGTTAGGGATCCCCTTGTTTGAGGCTGATGGTGCTTGTCCCTGTTGTAAAAGAGATATGGATGTCCTCGGTGATCATGCCTTGCACTGTGCGAATGAAGTTGGGCTTAAGTTTAGACATTATTTGGTGCGCGACACTATTTCTGACATGTGTTTCCGAGCAGGTGTGCCTGCTAGGAAGGAAGTTGACTTGGGTTTCTTGCAAATAATGGCACTGCTCTATGACCTACTGATATATTTGTATATAATTAGGAAAATGGGCGTGATGTATGTTTGGATGTGATGGGTGTTTCTCCTTTCACTGGGGGTGGGGTTCGTTCTTATGTCTCGGGTATGGCCGTCAAGAATGTTGTTACTCGTAACATTACTAAATACTTGGAGAAGTGTACGTCTCAAGGTTATGGTTTTGGGACGCTTGCCTTTACCACCTTAGGGGAGCTGGGGGGGGGGGGGGGGGTGAAACTATAGAATTCTTGAAGCGATTACGCAATTATATTGCTAGCCATGATGCTAATGTTCGATTTGGAGAATTTCTTTTTCATAGGTTGGGTGTAGCTATCCAAAGAGGTGTTGGAGCTCAGCTTGTTGTTAGGCTTCCAACTAGTTTCTTACCGAATGATAATCCTCTTGGGTTGTAATTCTTTTTCTTTTTGTTAGTCGAAAAACAATAATCAAAAATAAAATAAATAATAATAATAAAATAGTAGGGATTTTGAAATTTGTGGGTTGTGAAGCAGTAGTAGGGATTTTGTAATTTGCGGTGTAGTACAGAATAAGGGTATTAAAGTAGTTGTATAGAAGAAGTGTATTGAAGAAGCATTGTGTAGTGTTTGAAGTGAGTACAAGGTTCCGTCAAGCTGTTGTATTAAAGGGTTTTGATTTCTCCAAGATTGCTTAAGGTACTTGAGTGTTGTATCGAAGAGGTGTTTTGAAGTTTGTAGACAATATAAGTTGTTTTGGTCAGCATTATCTGTGCTGGCTCAATTGTGGTTTTCTCTAGTGGTTTATCCAAGTTTTGCAAATTGGGTTGTGTGTGATTGTAGTAGCAGACTCAGTAGTGTAGGAGATTCAGTGGGTTGTCTATGTGTTTCTGTATGTGTTTGTTAAAGCTACGTGTTTGTTGAAGCTATTTTCTTGAGGTTCAGTTGTTTGAGCAGTTTTGAAGATTTGGTTGTAGGAGTTTTATCTTAATTAGTGTTTAATGAATGGTACCTTAAGTTTTCAATTGGGAGCCTTGTTTACCTAATTTAGCTCTTAATTTACCATTCTTTGAATCCTAATTGGCCTTTTAGTTGGTTCTGCACATCCTCATCCAAAGGATTTCCTACAATATCTATTACAGCGGTTACTTCACAGAACCATGCGTAATACCAAGGCTAATTCTTCATCAGCAAGGGCTAAATCTTTTTCAGCAATTCCTTCAACACCATCATCTATCCCTTCTACATCAACATCTCAGCATGAACCCCATTATACTTCATCTCAGAATCCATTTAGATTATCACAAGGGGACAAGATTCCTTGTCCCTTTAAGAATTACGATGGCTGTCAAGGTGGTGTTGCTGGCAGAGGCTATCCGAAAAGTGCAATCTATCGTCACCTACATGATATTCACTTCCCCACTGCAGAGGCCAAAGATATATGCAGGGACAGAATAATGAGCAATGTTGATTGTTTTGTTGCATGGGAACGATCTCTGAACTTAATGAAGATGTGGTTATGTACTAAATGCATGCATACCCATGCATGGAGGAAACCTTGTTGCAATCATCTTCCTGGTGATATCATCCCGGGTCCATACAATGAAGGAAAAGCGGACTTTCTAATTCATGGGGTTGAGAAACTTTGTGCTGCATCTGATGGTGATTTTCCAACATCTTCAAATTCAGGGTTGAGCAGGAATTGGATGGTCTCACGGTGGAGATGCTCAAATTGATCTTTCAGCAACACTTTACTACTACAGTAAGCATACCTCCACCATGTAGATTGAATTTTTCTCGAACCCTAAAAATGTCTCTTCACAAAGTGCTTGTAAACCCTAATAACCTTGATGATTGGTTGCAACTCTTATTACTTCCTACATGTACCCTGAATCTTTACATACCAAAATGTTCAATGGAGGAACGTTCTGGCAATAGGAAAAATTTGCAGGTTGCCGCAATCAACCAAGATCTGGTACAATGGAGAGAAATTAATGGTTGTGTCAACATGGCTCAGAACTTACTTAAGTCCTCAAAGAAAAACAATAGCCGCAGGCAGTCCAGCAAGAAAAAGAAGAAGAATACTAATATTTCATCCCGCAGGAGAAAGCTAAGTTACGGCCATTATACCGCAACTATCCGTATTCTCTCTTCCGATGGAATAACACCTCCCACACCAGATACATTATATGAACTCCATCAGAAGTATCCTTACGCCCCACGTCCTTTCATTCCTGCTACAGATATAAATGCCCCTGCCATAACTGTAGACACCAAAGCAGTTTTGGCTGCCATAAAGAGTTTCCCAAAAGGCACCTCTTGCGGCAGAGATGTCCTTCGAGCCCAACACTTACGGGATGCCTTGAGTGGCTCAGCTGCAGCGGTGGATGGGGAGATTTTACAGTCCATTACATGTGTGCTCAATCTATGGCTTTCCGGTGGTTGTCCATCTATACTGGGGGACTACATCACAAGCGCTCCACTGGCTCCATTGCTCAAACTAGGTGGTGGCATCAGGCCAATCGATGTTGGCGCTATATGGAGAAGGTTATGCTCAAAGCTGGTCGCTACTGCAGTGTGTAAGGACATGACCTCCTACTTAGGCAACCACCAGTTTGGTGTGGGTATACCCTACGGAACAGAAGGTATAATGCATGCTATAAATAAGCTTTTGGAGTTGAAGGGACACTGTAACACTCAGACCATGATGCTCGTCGAATTCTGCAATGCGTTTAATCTAGTGGACAAATCAACATTAATTCGAGAAGTTCGCACACATTGTCTAAGTATATCCAGGTGGGTGGAATTCTGTTACTCAAAACCTGCTAGGCTTTATTATAATGATTCCATCCTCTCTTATGCTCAAGTCATGCAATAAGGCGACCCACTTGGTCCTTACTCTTTGCTCTAACCCTCTATCCTCTTGTTACTGAGATTGCGGCCAATTGCACCTTGGACCTCCATGCTTGGTACCTTGACAATGACACTATTGCAAGAGATATATTGGAGGTGGCTAAAGCTCTGACAATTATACAGCAGCAAGGTCCAAAGAGAGGTCTACACCTGAACATTGGAAAGACCGAGATTTTCTGGTCAACATCTGATCCAAGGAGTAGTCTAGAGAATGTTTTTCCTGCAGATATTGAAAAACCGTGTGATGACGTGAAACTTCTAGGGGGACCTGTTAGCCTGGATAAACAGTTCTGTAGTGACATGGTACAAGGCAGGGTTACCAAAACTATACAACTTATGAATGAGGTTCAATAGATGTAGGACCCGCAGAGCGATCTCCTGTTACTGCGCAACTGCACTGAAGTATTGAAATTATACTTATCACTTCGCACTACTAGCCCCATGTTTTTGCAGGATGTTGCATATATTTATGACAACCATCTAATGCAATATTTACGGCGTCTTATCGTTGGTGATGGTGCTGGGTTTGGCCCAACTCAACAGCGGCTAGCCACCCTGCCAGTTAAAGAAGGCGGTCTTACAATCTACACAATGGATGATACAAGTAAGTATTGTTACTTAGCTTCCTCTGCTCAAACAAAGTTTTACAGGACACCATCCTACGAAGTACGGCACCACGTGAGTCGAGTCCAAGATATGGACATGCTCTTCAGATTTTCAAACAGGCATGTGGGTTATCAGCCTTCAGCATCAAAGACACTGCCTCTCAACATATGAAGTCCATGGAAGTACTATACTTTGATGCAGTAAAGGAAAAGTTACCTACTAGCTTAGTTTTAAACGACCGTGAATCTTTCATGTGGCAATGCAATAGAAAGGAGCATGCAATGGACTTTCTCAAGGCCATTCCAATAAGCGGATTGAATCAGGAAGTTGGACCACGTCAATTTAGCTCCATCCTCAAATACATGCTAACCATTCCTTTCTTTGTTGAGGACAGTCAATACACCATTTGTAACAGACCAATGAACATATATGCGGACCATGCCCTTCATTGTGCCAGTGAGGTAGGCTTGAAATTCATGCACGACATGGATCGTGACGTGTTCGCATACATATGCTACAAGGCTGGAGTGGCCGCAAAAAAATAGGTCTCACTAGGTTTCTTCTCAAATGACGCAACAGGTAGAAAGTCGGCCGACATTCTAGTCTACAACTGGGAAGGTGGAAGGGACGTATGTTTTGATGTTACTGTTGTCCCTCCCCTAACAACCGCTAGAACTCAAAGCTCCACCACATACCAAGCCATTAAAGCCGCAGTCACAAAAAAGCGCGCCAAATATTTGGACTTATGTGAAACACATGGTTATGATTTCAACGTGCTGGCCATTACTACCTTAGGAGAACTGGGAGAAGACACAATCCTCTTACTCAAGAGATTATGCGATTGCCTTGTTAGTCAGGACGCCAATTCTAAGGTAGGAGTTTCTCTCTTTCATAGGCTTGGTATTGTTATTCAAAAATGTGTAGGGGTCCAACTTGTTGCTAGGTTACCGTCCATCGATGTTGCACCTAATTTTGATTATGATTAATAAATGCCTTTGCGGCATCTTTCCAAATAATAAAATTAAATAAAATCGATATACAAACGTTGATCACATCTACATCGAAATATCCTAAAATCATAAAATCTTAGCCCTAAAAAAAGAACAAAGAAAATCAAGTCATTTCCAAAGCGTAATCGATATCAAATGATGAGGCTTCGCTTGTGCACTTATATTCAAAGTGATATCAAAAATTTTAAAGTTACATTTGTTTTTTATGTATCCCAATAAAAATCAAAAATATTATTATGTTTCCATCTAAATTGTAACAATAATAATATCTATTGGATTTCTTACCTTATATCAAAGGGAAGTATTTATGACGCATTATCAATGTTAAAGATTTTTTTACCTTAATTAATTTGAATATTAGCCTAAACAATTTTTGTATATCTTAAAATGAAATTATTAATCATCCATATATTTTTTACGCTAAAAATGATCCACAAAATATAAATCAGATTTTTTTTCTTATATTTACTGAATTTTTTACCTGATAATCACGAATTAAATTTTTTAAGATGATACTAACAATTATTCATAGATTTTTTTTACTTTACAAACGATCCAAAAAATATAAATCTGACTTTTTTACTCCGATCCTTTGGATTTTTATTATAAATTCTCGAGATTAATATAGTATTTTGGTGGAGATCAAATAATAGAGTGTATTTTTTTGATTTTTTATCATAAATGTCCGAAATTAATATAGTATTCCATAAATATGTTGAATTGTTTATCTATTTTTTTAATCATAAATGTCTGAAATTAATATAGTATTTTCCTTTATTTTTTGGATTTTTTATAATAAATACATGAAATTATAAAAGATCCAACAAAATAAAACTTGTTATTTTATGGGTCGGGAATCGGGATCCCTTGACAAAAGGTGTTGACAAAGTTCTTTAACAAAATTTATTGACCGTGTGATCCCATAGATCTGACGGCCTGCTTCTTCAATGACGAGACACTTAATTTAAGTTTGGTTTGTGTTTGGCTTATTCGTTCAAGTGAGGGACAAACGTTAATTATAGGAAATATAATGATTGAATAATGGAGAAAATATTTAACTGAATTATAACCTTCATCTTCTTCGCATAGTATCATCTAATTAAGCGTATTTTGCATCTGCTTCATTTACCATTTTAACGTATAGAAGTTTAAAACTTGATCTTCTTTATAAATATTAGAATTAGAATTTTGAATTGTACCGTCAGTAACATTGATTTTATTTATAAATATTATAATCTAAGAGCGATGAAAATAGTATACATTGGACCATCAGTAAAAACTCCAAATAAGAAAAGGGAATAGAACTGTGATCATGATTCGCCTCCTAAACACTAGTTTAGAGTTGGCTTTTTTTTTTCCCTATAATTTCTCACCTTGATTTTAGAATCATGATTATATGGACGGAATCTTTAGTCCCATCCACTGGTTTGGAAACTTGAAGATGTGGACGTGCATAATTTTTCTAGATCGAGGCATCCACTCCAACTAATTTGATTGATCTTTCATAGAATCTTCGCACCCTATACATACAATATGGTAAAAGGTTCAAAGTTTTCTTTTTGCCATTAGTAGCAGAAGAAAAAGATTATGATGATCATCTTGTTGATTATGATGACGAAGATAACGTGGTGGTTATGACTTTCTTAGCGGGAATAACACAACACATTTAAATGACCAGGATTAATAACCTCAGGAATAAACGAAACGACACATTAGATTATCAGAAACAATTGTGACGGGATTTAAAGCCTCTGGAATATCACAGAGATCTCACATTCTTAGGATAATTTATTTCCCATAATCCCTTAATCGTGTTTGCCTTTTTCTTCATTCGACGAGCCAAACACCTAATTAAGTGCCACATCATCCGTAAGATAAGCCATTGGATGTATGGGATCCCATGGTTAATAAATTTTGTTAAAAGGTTTTGTCAAATCCGTTTGTCAAGGGATTCCGATCCTTTTTTTATTCCATAAATATGTTGAATTTTTTCGCCACGAAACGGTCAAAAATGTCCCAAATTAATATAATAGCTTTCTTTATTTTCTGGATTTGCACAATAAATACAAGAAATTAATATAGCAATTTTTCTAAATAATGAGGGTCGTCCGTCGCGTGTGTCCCAACAATCCACCCAATCTACATCGCACATTGTCAGATCAACGCACCATATCTAACGAAATTTCATCCGACGAATACGAATGGTTTCTCAATTAGCCAATGAGAGCGCGAGGTTACGCTCACCAACCAATAGGAGAGAGGGTAAGCTCCACCAGTGCTACTTTTATTCTAGAGTGAGGGATGGTATTGAGTTTTTAGGTTGTTAATGAAATGCCTCAGCACTCCCTTTGTGCCAAAATGTCTGAAAACATTTCTTATGTAAAGTTTCCAAATTAACTGTAAATATCAATTCAACCAATTTGAACGAAGAAAGTGATATATGCAGAGTTATTCGGTAGCCTCACATCAATCTAAGTAAAGGCATCAAGAAATATTTAAAAAAAAAAACCTTGTTGGAAAGACAATGAATAGAATTCCAATCTAGGTAGGCAAAACTGACCATGAAGCTACTCTGGCTTGGGGTCATGATCACTTCAAAATCAGACCAAAGGGCACTAACATTTTTATTAATACTTTTGAAAGATGGAAAGAGTACAATGATATTTCAGTTGGAGCTTGACGGAACTTAGATGGTTATCTCATTGTGCTTAAGGAATAAAACCCTACTATGGATCCAACGAATATTGATTTCAATATTCATCAATATTGGATTGATATCGAAAAGATGCCTCCATAATTCCAGAATGATGATGTTGCAACCCAAATTGCAAGCATAATAGGATGAGTTATAAAGCTTGAACCAAGAGATGGTTGACCAATGGAAAATGATAATGTAAGTGCCCTTTATTGAATTCAACATCACTAATCCAACGTTAAGGGGTATTCTTGCATAAAATATAGCTAAATACACAGAGTGGATCCCAATTTATTTTCAGAAACAACCGAGGAAGTTGTGTCTTGATTGTCTACTTGCAAATCATATGAAAGAAGAATGTGATGAAAATCTAGGCATGTTAAGATAATTGCAGATTATATTTTCAAGCTTGGTGAAGATTTTGAAGAAGTATTGGATCATAGAACTAACAAGTCAGATTTTTTTATAGGGGAGACTACACATATCTCTCAAAAAAAAACTAACAAAAGAAAGAATAATGCAAAAAAAATAAAAAATAAAGTGTTATTCCAGAGGATGGTCATCTAGTCTTTACAATTTATTCTCAAAGCTCAACAGGGGAAAAACAAAAGAACTGGAGACTATGGAAGCTCATCCCATGTAAGTTTTGTTGGTCAAGATGAATTTCTGGATGAGCAACTTCAAAATAACCAAATTGATCAAAAAAGCAGCCACAATATGGAATTATTCTACAACCAGATGTATACCAATGAAAATGGAGATTAGGACAACCTCATTCCTCAACATCAAGGGAACCAGGGATCCCAGAATGACCAGGTTTATATCTTCGCTAAATCTAATCCTTTTATAATTATTGTTATTTTTCAAAATTCTCAAATATCTAAGTTTGCCTTAAATTTTCAATTCTAAAGTTTTTTGCATCCTCATAAGCATATCATTTATTACATTCTCATTCAGAATAATATTATTTATTACCACATGCTTTCCAAAATGAAAATACTAGCATGGAGTGTTCAGAGTATATGAAACAAAAGAACTAGACAGTGTCTAGACAATTACATATTCAACTACAATCCAAACATAATACTTTTGTCCGAGACAAAAAATAAATTTGATCAAGTTTATAAATATCCGATACATTTAGGTTATTATGTATAATATAAATTGTCAAGATATTATAGGAAAGATATGCGGTTTAGCTCTTTTGTGGAAAGACGAATTAGGATTAAAGATCACATACACTTCTAGCAATATGATGCATTTAATTGAATGTTCTAATAGTCAAAACAATGTTTGGTTTCTATCTTGTTTGTCTAGTTCTCATCGTAGTAAAGAAAGGGAAGCTCAATGGAAGTATCTCAATAAGCTAGGAAAAAACCTCATAATTGCTTGGGTTATATTGTGAGATCTTACCATTGCACTTTACTCCTTAAAAAATTAGTATTTCAGCACGTACCCTTCTCGTTCATATTATATTGTTCATGATACTTACATGGCCTACGAGATACCATTTACATGCTCTCCTTCTATATCCAACAATAATTGGTTTTTATGATTTCCAAACTCATGTCATAAACGATTTCCTACCATATGGATCAGATCATGCTCGAGTTCTTTTCCCCACTCAACCAACCACAAAATAAAATTCGAGGCCAAAAAGATTCTATCAAGTTTGGTTTTACAGATCTTTCACGTAAGAAAGTTGCAGAAACTTGGAATTCTAGAGAAAACATTGGAGGCTACTACAAAGGCTCTAAGAAACTTAAATCACAACGTGTTTGGGAACATAAACGTATAAATTAACAAGATCAAAAAACAACTTCAAAGAGAAAACTATAGGGATACTCAAGATAATAATCTAATTAAATTAATGAAAGACAAACTGAATTTTTGGTATTACAAAAAAGTTGTTATTCAGTATCAGCAGGCTAGAGAATATCAAATTAGAAAAGAGGACATAAATACTTTACTCTAAGGCTAACTTCATAAGAAAAGGGAATCACATTGATACTCTCATGGATGAAGATGGAGAATGTATCTCAATAAAAATAAGAAATTCAATCCTCTTATAGAATATTTCAATATTTAACAAGATTTGCTCTTACAAAGCATTTCTGATAGATCGTCAGAAGCCATTTTTAATATCAACTTTGGGCTTTACCGGGTCCTGATGGATATCAAGCTGACTTATTTCAAAACATTTGGGGCATAGTGGAAGTGAAGGTAATTCAACTTTTCCAATATTCTTTTTGTCACTGGTCAGTTTGTTGTACAAATCAATGAAAACTTTCAAGTGCTACTACCAAAAAAGAGATAGTTACCAAACCAAATGATACAAGACTTATAGGATTATGTAATATCATTTGTAAGCTTATAACCAAAATACTAGCTTCAAGGCTACAACTAATTGTTCACAAAATCATATCACCCTAGAAAACAACATATGTCCATGTCATAAACATTCATGACAATGTCACAATTGCACATAAAATGATGCATTGTATAAAGCATACCAAAGCATTTTCGAGAGTTGTTAGAGTGAAGCTTGACATGGCCAAGGCTTCCGATAGGATGGAGTTGGACTTTTTACATCAAATCACTATTCATATGGGTTTTTATCAGAAATAGTGCTAGCTAATATATCAATGCATTATCACTTCAAATATATATATACTTATAAATGACACTCCTGCGACTTCTTATTTCCTACAAAATAACTTAGACAAGGTGAATCTATTTCTAAATATCATATTCTTTGTATGAGAGGTTTCAAAGGAATGATTCAAATGTTACTCAAAAAAGATCATTGAACCAGTCATTCCAGCAACTGCGTAACCTGCAATATGTCACCTCTTATTTTCATATGATTGCATATTGTTCTCTAAAGCCAGTAGAAGATTTATTAGTAATTTAAAGAACATCATCTAAAATTAACCTCTTCTTCAGGTCAACTTGTGAATCTTGAAAAATCAGGTATGTTCTTCGGCAAGAATTTGAGTAAAAGAAGCACGTGAAAACATAACTAATATGTTACAACTGAAAGAATTTATTAATGAACCATTGATTTTCCCGTTGAAGGTTATTTTTATGTTACAGACTTTGGTCATTTGCATGTAAAAGGAGTTTATATTGAATTTGTGATATTTATTTAGTGGCCATCCTATTTAGTTTTTTCCAGAGCTTGGGACTCTGATATTATGAATTTTGAGCCTGCTCCTGATTGAAATGGCTTTTGACCTTTTGAACATTCCAACTGTTGGTGTCTCCACGTATGAAGTCAGATACTCTTTCATTAGTATTTATATGGATTTGAAGAACTGAAGAACATATTGTTAGAGCACTGCTCGGTCGAAATAATAAGTTTTGTTATCTCAAGTTTATTTTCAATGTTAGATGCACACACTATATCTTGATTTCTAGTTTGAAAAGGAGATGGTTCCAAGTACACCATTAATTTTTTTTCGTTCGACAACCTGTATCTACTACAGTTTCAAGTGGACCAACTCAAAAATCCTTGTCCATATGTATATAGAATTTATATTGAAAAGACGAGGGTACCCAAATACAACACAATATTTTTGTTTCAACCTATAAATCCTCTTACCAAGTGTGATCGTCTATGGACAAAGTCGAGACAATACAACAACTTCGGCATTCACACTTTGTGTGATCGTTTATGGATACGAGATCGAGACAATACAACAATCAAAGTGTGATACTTGATAATAGGTTCGGTAATAACCAAACTCTATAGGATCACTATCAAGTATGGCGGAGTTAAAGTTTGTGTATTTTTACTTTATTATAATAACAATTATAATGCGTAAATGAAAGTAAAAAACACAGCAAGATTTTGTTAACAAGGAAAATGCAAATACAGAAAAACCTCGGGACCTAGTCCAGAATTGAATACTCTCATAATCAAGGCGCTATACAAAATCTAAACCAACTTCTTATAGTTGAGACCAAGCAGACTACCCCTAGCTACTTAGTTCCCTTAGTATCCCTACACTTCCGACTTCAAGAGTCACGCACTGGTACAATTTCTTTTGATCGTATTCCAAACAATAAAGGAACAACAAATCTGTTTGGTGACAACTTCTTAGATTCTTTTCAAGATAAAGATATCTTAAGTCATACGCAAAGGATCTTCCGTTTAATATAATAAAATCCTTTGCCTGGTTAGATCAATCTAACTTTAACTATCAAAACAGTCAAGTCTAGATTCGCAATCAATCAATATAGATCTCAAAGAGAAACTATAAATCGATGCCGATCTCGCGAAACTAATCAATCGAATAAATCCGATTATAGTTGGATCCCAGCCGATCAAGGTTTGGGCATACATTCACAAGATACAAAAACTAATAAGAAATCTTCTTCATCTTCAAATCTTCTTTAATCTTCAATAACCTGCACAACTCCATTTGAATCTCTTGTGATCAATCACTGTAGATGGTGGATTTTCGACAAAGGCTAAAACCGTAAAACCATAATTATACATACTCCTGATCCAGCAATCATAGGAGTATCGAGGCTCATGTCTCTCATCGAAGCATGCAAGCTCATGCCACAAGAATCTCTGACTGAGAATACCGTCTCTCAAAGTATACGTAGATGTGTAGTCTCTCAGCTGAGGCAACGACATATCTCATGAATACTGAGAAATTTCAAAAATTACTTCTATATAGAATCGAAAGATTGGACGGCTCCTAGACAGCTTTCCTGCTAGTATAGAGCAATAACGTCATCAGGATGTAACAATGTTTTCCCTGACTATATAAAGGAAATATGAAGCTTCAACAAGTCCATATTTCTCAATTCTCAGATAATTAATGCTCCTAGACAGCATGCCTGCTAGTATAGAGCCATCATTAATTATCTCTAATCCTTGAATTCATTAACTGAATATTCAGGAATATTCTACGTTCTTCATAATATTTCGTTACTTCAATATGTGGTTCTTCCCAGCAGAATTCCATGGGTTAATGATAAATATTCAACGTACGTGCATCTGAGCCGCTATCGAGTAAGCCCCGACCAAAATGGTGCAAGTGTATTCAACGATAATGCACTAACGAGCACCTGAATGCACGAACGAGCATTCCGAAACACGAAGGAACAATGAACCTATGCAAAATAGGAAGAAAAATAATAAATAATAAAATATTAGCTAAGGCGCTAGGGGACTGGGCCCACCGGTCGGTCAGTCACGTCGTTGCCAGTCCCACGCCCAATTCTATATTTTATCATATTTTTATTATTTTCCTTGATCTCATGAAAATCCCTTCATTTGAACAAATATCCTTCATTTTAAGGAAACTCCTCAGTTTCATGGTGTTTTCTCCGTATCAAAGAAATAATAAAATATTGGAAAAGGTATCGCGGGACCAAGCCTACTAGCCAGCCGGTCATGCCCTAGTTGTGGCCGGTCCCACACCTTGCATTCCTTATTATTTTATTATTATTTTCTTCATCCCATGAAATTCCTTGATTTCATGATATTTCCTTCACATCAAGGAAAAGATATAAAATTAGGGAAGACTAGCGGTAGCGGGCCCTAGCCGGCCGACCATGCCCTAGTCGTGGACGGTCTCACACTCCCTTATTATTATTATTATTATTATTATTTGTTTCCTTCATCTCATGGAAACTCCTTCACTTCAAGGAAACTCTTTGGTTTCATGATATTTCCCTAAAATCATGAAAATAATATAAAATTAGGAAAGTGCCATGGGACCGGGCTTATTGGCTGTCCGGCCATGCCTTGGCCATAGCCGGTCCCACACTTCATGATTTCTTATTTTATTATTATTATTTCAATCATCTCATGGAAATTCCTTAACCTTATGAAACTCCTCAATTTCATCGTATTTCTTTCACATCAAGGAAATTACATAAAATTGGGAAAGGTGTCACGGGACCGGGCTCGCTAGCCGGCCGGCCATGGACTAGCTGTGGCCGGTCCCACACCTTGTAATCCCTTCTTTTATTTATTATTTCCATCGTCTCATGGAAATTCCTCAGTTTCAGCAAAACCCTGAATTCTTCATATTTTCTCAAATGTTGCTCAAATGCGCATTAGAAAATGTCAAAACTCTCAGCACTGAGACATGAACACTTCGGTGACATGAGCATATTACCTTGACCGACCAAGGTTGGCTCTTTGGCTTGCAAGAGGCCGATCCCACACATTTTCATCATTTGACCTAATTTGTTCACATTAGGTTCAAACTCTTCCAAACAACTTGGAATTTCATAAACCGATCGTCAGTCGGTCCCATGACAAACCAGGGCTAGTTTCATGACCCATTGGTCGGTGCTTCATCTCTTCATAATTTATTAGGTTTTATCACCTAAGGTTCAGACGAATATTATTTTAATGAAGATTAAACCAGCATTTAATCATCTTTTTACCAACTGGTCTTCAAGAGACTATGGTATTTTGCTCACTTGAGCATCTGGCGTTACATGGTCGACTCATCATCCCATGTAGTCGGTCCCTCCTTCGCTCCGTGGTTGATTTTCAATAAATCACCAATTGATCAAAATTAGGGTTTCGGATCCAAAGCTCTGCAAAACATAACTCTAAGCAGATTCAAACACTAATAATTTTATGTTGATCCCATGATCAACATTCTAATTAATTATACTCGGTTCAGTTACCAGTATTTTAAATTAATATTTTATTTTGGTCCTGCTACCAATAATTCATCAAACGAGCAACATTTGCTCAGATGAGCAATATTTGCTCAGACTAAGGAATATCAGTTCAACTATCAATATTCAACAATCCATCGAATCAGCAATATTTGCTCACCTTAACTATCAACATTTACTCGAGAATTATACCTCTGTCTCAACAAACACGTACAATTCATGAGTCTTAGAACATTTGCAAATCACGTTCGACTCAGCAATACAAGGACTCATCGTCCCATAAAGTCAGCAACTGACTAACTAAATACACGTCTGCCTTGCAGACTCCACAATCACGAGACATCAATCGTGTCACATGGAGGATATTAACTAGGTTTTTGGTCTGGCGGTCAAGGGCACGTGTGTTCATACACACGATGATAATGTGAGCAGGTCGTGCAATCAGTTGGAGGAGTTAGAAAAGTAGTAGATGTAAATCAACCAAGTCTCCGCACGATGAGCAACTGGTTTTAACACGATTTACACTGCCCCTCTCTTTGACTCCAACAACTGTCACACTTCATGGGATCAAGGTGTTTACAATTCTGGCAATATAAATAAGTCTATGAATCATGATTGAAAAAGAATACAACCTTTCATCAAACAGACAACAAGAGATTAACATCTCAACGTCTGAGCAATTACTCTCAACAGAGAAAATTCAATCAATCAGAACTTATCTTATTTCTTCACACAGAATACACAACGCACCTACAATCTTCGATCACCATTGATCTCACACATTTCTCAGCTTCCCTCCTACAGATCGACCCATCCTCTCTTGTGATCGAATTGACTCTGGAACGACCATTTTCTTGGTTTAGGCCGGAGTCATACAGATTTATCTATCGAACTTAAAGCACTCCCTTCTTGCAGTGCATCTGTGTGAGGTTAAGCATTTCGCTCGGTTCAAGGAGTCTCCTCCGCACGGTCGTCTCCTCAATTCCGTAAAAACCAGCAAACCGTTTTGCCCCATCTATAGATTGGCGGCCGCAATGGGAGATTAGTCTCTCGGTTTCAATCTCACGTTATCACAAAGATGGTCGATATTAGGTCTGGTTCAGTTACCAACTCGGGTTCAACACCCAACCCTAACATTACAAGCTCTAGTGGTACTGCTAATACTACTCCTCCGGCGCAACCTGCCAACACTACTCCTCCGGCGCAACCTGCCAATACTACTCCTCCGAATACCGGTGCTCCAGTGATCACCCCGGCAAACGATGGTACTGGAGCTATCAACAATCCTCTCTTCGGCCGGTCTCCTGAAGAATTCGGAGAAAACCCGCCTACTATAGGTGATCTCATGAAGGTGCAAGAAACTCTTGCTAAGAATCAGGTTGACATGGCTGCCACACAGAAAGAGCTATGAAATTATCTCAAGACTCTCACCGATAAGATGTTAGAGAAAACTCAAGAGAAAGGAAAATCCAAAGAAACATCTTCGGTTGCTGATCCTGAAGTCACTCCAATCAATGTAATATGATGATGAAGTCCACAAGGTTGCAAATAACCTACCAACAAAGGAACCTGCAGGCTTCATCACTCGTAAGGACCTGGAACGCTTCATGGAGGATCGAGGAAAAGAAAAAATACCATCTGTCCACCGTCTTCAACCTCCATATCCTGCCGCTACGCAAATAATTCCTCTCTCGAAGGGTTACACCTCTCCAATGTTCACACTGTAAGATGGAACGAGGAACGCTCGAGAATATGTCTCTCGATTCCTGGAAGCATTAGGCGAACATGAACACAACCATGTCGTCCGTCTGAAGGAATTCTCGAAATCCCTGACAGGCGGAGCATACACGTGGTACAACAACATTGCACCTAGGAGCATCACTGGCTGGGGGAAATGGTTAGTGCTTCCTACCGGAAATACTTCTTCATCTTAGAGCAGATTAGACTTAGATAGAATATCTCAGAAGAGCAATGAATATCCGAACGATTATGTGAAGATATTCATAATCCAAGCTTTGTATTTTCATGACCCGAATGTCGCTGAACAACGACTGGTGGACTTGTACATCAATGGAATGATCTCAGTCTGCAGAGACTTGCTTTGAAATCTCTGTTTCTAGACTTTCTCAGAGCTTCATGAAGCATCCAGACGATCAACGACTATTGCACCTGCTTTTACTGGAAAGAGGAAAGTCTGCAAGGTCGAGAAACCTCGAAGCAGCCGACGCCCAGTCAACAAGCAGTACAATATCCAACCTTCCATGAATGTTGCTGAAGGGAGCAAGAGAAAATCCAAAGTGCATCCACATAAGAACGCTTCTCCAACATCCCAAGCTCCACCGAGAGTGCAAAGAAAGGATAACCAATCTTGCACAATCCTCGACCCGGCATCAACGAATGGGAAAATGGTCAAACAGGGACTCAAACATCCATCTTCCCACTGAAGAAGTGATCGAGTTACTGGAATTCTGGGTTCAAGATGATGCAATCTACTGTTCATCAGAGAGAGCCAACTGAAGAAAAAATAGAGAATCTCAGGTACTGTCATCTTCATAGATTCATCAATCATCCAACAAGTAACTGCAATATTTTGAAGCACATCTTCAAAGAGAAGGTTTATCCACAATAGCTTCAACTGGTACTGAAGGAGTACACACAAATCCTCTCCCAATCAGAACCTTTATACTCTCTGAACAACTAGTCAAAGAAGCATTTCAATTGTTGATCGAGCATATCTGTGAAATTGGCACAAAGGAAAGACATGTTCACAACACCGAATTAAATTGTGTCAGATGTCTACCCATCCCGGAAATACTCCTCATCTACAGACAAGGAGATGCACGACTGGGGACTTCTTACCACAGTCCATCTCAGAGGAAATGAATTTGGAAGAATATTGATCGATCCTGACACCGCCATCAACATCGTTCCACTGAAAACCCTCAATAAGCTACTCATGATCCCCATCTCAATCAGAGACCTTGAAGGAACACTTGGAAATACTTATGGCTACATCACTCTCAAAGTGGACATAAGTTTAACCTGGACAGAAACCAAGTTTCACATAATCAAGAGGATCTAGGATATGACATGTTCTTCAGACGAGCGTGGATCCACGCTGAAAATATTGGTACTGATGAAGCGCCTTTGGTTGCACATCTCTCCAACGGAGAAAGTTCTGATCCAGAAGATTTGACGGACATTCCATCATCAGAGTACTTGGAGGAATTTCAAACTTTGACGAGGTTGAAGCAAGAACCTGCAAAAGATGCATAAACATTCATCAAGAGGTTCCGCACTCAGGCAAGTCTCATTCCATGTCTATGTCATTTATTTCCTCACATGCTATCCTAGCATGGGGACTCAATTATGCTAGCAACTCAGCAAGACGTTATGAATGGTAGCTTCGCCGCATTAGTATTTTACCAAGTGGTTGAATCTGACGTTTCTCTAAATCAAGCACTGAAACATTCATTACTGAGATGATGTCCAAACATGGAAAAGAACACTTTAGGAGTTTCTCCTGCAAGTTCATGTGTTCCACAAAATCAGAAAGCTCCGATGTCTGCACAAGTGTCGAATCCCACTACCGCAACGAAAGGGATGCTGAATCAACAGAAGATACTCCAAGGACGAGATGATCAAACCCCTAAGACATTCGATGCCAAGGAATGTGCGCTTCAACGCTCAAGCATCTAAGAAGCCTTGAAATTGTACTCCCAATCAAAGAGTACACCTTCGATAATGGCGCGTCTGGCTTCAACACAAATATCTCGACGATGACACACTGATTCAACAATAGCACGATCAAAGTGCAACTGAAGAATCTATAAGTCTTCATTATCCCATGATAAGACTTTTGAAGCAGACGCAACATCACTCATCCATGCACAAACTCCTTCAACATATATCGGGGACTTGATCCTATTGGAAAGAATTAAGAATGTTGCTGCTATCTGCCGCAACAACATCAATTCCATGACAAAACCACTTCATGGCAAAGTCATAATGTTCAGGAGAATTTGGGTTGAACTCCCAGTACACCTTCATTTTAGGGATGCTCAACCCACCAACTAGTTCGTGAATGTAAAGGCTCACTGGATGGAGAAGCAAAGACTATGTCGATAATCATGGTTCTATCCTTTTCGGTCTCTGGAGCAAATCTAACCATAGTATCATCATCAGCAAGGATATTTGGAGGAATCTCAGCATCAACAAGAATGTCTGTAGAAAATTCAAGTGTGATCTCAACATCAACAACGGTCTCATGAGCAACATCCTCATGACAGGGCTTCATCAACTAACCATTCGATGAAGCATTTCTCGATGAAGCGGACTTCTCCAAGCATTAATGATTAGTATCAAGATGTGTAGACATGAAAATATGTTCACATGAAAGTCTTCCCAAAGCTTGCACGACTGGTGGGCACAAGCCAGAGACTTCTACAAGATGTTCTCATCATCTCTACAAATGAGATACAACATACTTCAGGTTATAGGTTTACAAAAACGTACCAATGGGTGAGGAATGGGACAATACTTCCTCAGCGAAAGATGTTCGTCTATGTCTCTTCTACAACATACCGAAATGGCGCATCAATCGGACATACAAGCTGAAAGATATGTCCTTTACCGTCAGGTCTATGAAATCTGAAAATTTTTGTACGAGATTACAAATTAAAACATGTGCATGCTTCTTTGGATGGCCTTTTCAACTCCAAATTGAGTGATTTTTTGCTCATGTGATAACTCAGTCTCTTAGCTTCAAACGTTGGGGTCAAGCATAGAATTCTGGCGTCGTATGAGGTTCCTACAGCTTCTATAGCATACAACATGCAAACAACAATTCTTAGATGGGATTCATAACTTCCACAGTCGATCGGTGTCCACCAGGTCTTTCCACTAAGACCTTCATCAAGGTACCTCCAACTTTGACCAACTAGGTCTTTACATCAATTTTTCTACCTGGGTCCTCTATCTAGATCTTTCCAGAAGAAGGAAAACAAAAAGGAGAGATTTGACAAAATACTGGGGACTGACGGACCACTGATCATGGCGATTAGTTTCGCAGTCCAAGACCCGTGGCACTGACTCTCATGTGATGATCATTCATCATAAAAGGAATGCTACCACTGGGACATGCGACCATGGTCATTACATCACCCCCTGTTGAGAGCAACCTCAGTTATGGTCTCGTGACCAGGGTTTCAGAAGTGATGTTTCTACAACTGACAGAAACAAGATGACACTACAAGCACCATGCTCATGTATCAATCGAGGGGTCATGATCTCAAATGAATCAATGATATTAAAATCCTTCACCAACCGTTCAAGACACAAGCGAATGGTCTAAAGACACAACAAGAATGTTTTACAACAAGCTCGTCTGAGATGATTTTACACTGTCCCGCACAAATCAGCGATCTGGGAAAATTTTGTGAAGAATCTAGGGATAGGTAATATACCATTCACTTTGTATGGATGTCTACTACAACATATCCAAAATTCACAACAACTGGAGAAACGAGCAAAAATACGTGGCCAAAACTTTGGACTACATGTCAGCTGAAAATTTTCTGAAAACCTCTTGGAAGTTTACTATTTCGTTTATTTTGGCCCTTAAACGTGCTCAAAAGACGAAAAACTTCTTCGAAAAAGCTTGGAAATTTTTTGAGGATGAAAAAACATGAGTAGATCACAAAATTCTGACATCGGACGAAGATTCTACAACATTTTCAATGAAGACCTAACTTCTGAATTTTCTGATGACGAATTATGACTAAATTCTTCATTCATCCACGTCAGGATCTACACCATTAACGCAAGGCCGCACTTCAACTTCAGCTGATAGTCTCACTTGCGGAAGTCGACGGTGTTTCTGCTGATGAGATATGAGCTTCTCATCTTCAGCTATTTTCTTCTGTGACATTTCATCACGTCTCTGCTTTCTATCCGCATCTGCTAATACCAATAAAGCATATATCTTAGCACGGACGACTCCCAGATGATCGAATCCCAGACGATTGAGAGACATGCAATGTATCAGCTTGCTAGCGTCTCTGAGCGGTTGATTCACCTCGGCATGAACATCTGCAGAAGTCTTCATCTTTGACTTGATATTTCTGGAGCGTTCCCCGGAAGAACTAAAAGGGTGGTTGTAACTGGAAGTCACCATTATCTGAGGCGAAATACATGAAGTCATGGATATACCAATAAAAAACACGCAACAAAAATGGTAACAATCCAACTCTTACCTATTTACAATTTCACTAGCTATAACGATTATGATGTCAGAATTTCGAAAGCTTGCCCGTTCCTTCAAACCGGCAAAGGCGAGCAAAATTCATTATTCAAAATCATAACTTGATTTTCATAAAACCTTGAACAACCCACGTGAATTTTAACATCCACTGATTTTGCAAAAATTGGACAGACGTCCATTCTACGATTGTGAAAACTCACATACATACATTATTTCACCATGTATAATTGTCTACTTTCAACAGTTGTTCAAAATCAAAACATTGATTTTACAAGAAATATGTTTTAACGTGAAACTCACGTCTATATATATTTTCTCCCTCGAGAGTATATTTTCAAAAATTTGTGAAAGCTTACATATCGAAAATAAATTTTTCATGAAAGCTCATAGACAAATTTTTTACTAACAGCCGCACGTCCATTAAAAAAAAACTTTTTCTCGTACAAGCATCCACCTTTGAAACGAGAGTTTATTAGAATCTCACATATTAAAAAAAAAAAAATCTCTCCTACATTAGGGATTATTGCTAGTTTCTTAAACTAACGATCGAATGAACGTCCGCTCCTAAAACAATGGTTTTTACAAAAAACTCATGTTTATACATGCATATGTATATATAATTTTGACATGAAATACTCATGAACAAGTTATCAAGTTCTGAAAAAGAAATAAAAAAAAAAGTGGTGCTACACCAATTCATGCTCGTCAGACGATGCTCCACCATGCTACTGGGATCTTCGTTCAAGCTATGTTTCGCTCGTACAATTGAAAATCCGGTAACATTCTATCTTACGACTAAGTTCAATTACTTACTTCGTCTGTAACTAGAAAATCACCATCCAGTGCTGACTGAGGAACATGACTGTCCCTCACTAAGCAGGGGACTTAATGTAGATGGTGGATTTTCGACAAAGACTAAAATCGTAAAACCATAATTATACATACTCCTGATCCAGCAATCAGATGACTATTGAGGCTCATGTCTCTCATCGAAGCATGAAAGGTCATGCCACAAGAATTTCTGACTGAGAATACTGTCTCTCAGAGTATACGTAGATGTGTAGTCTCTCAGCTGAGGCAACGGTATATCTCATGAATACTGAGCAATCTCAGTAATTACTTCTATATATAATCGAAAGATTATACGGCTCCTAGACAGCTTGCCTGCTAGTATAGAGCAATAGCGTCTTCAGGACGTAATAATGTTTTCCCTGAATATTAAAGGAAATATGAAGCTTCAACAAGTCCATATTTCTCAATTCTCAGATAATTAATGCTCCTAGACGACATGCCTGCTAGTATAGAGCCATCAATTAATTATCTCTAATCCTTAAATTCATTAACTGAATATTCAAGAATATTCTACGTTCTTCATAATATTTCGTTACTTCAATTCGTGGTTCTTCCGAGCAGAATTCCATGGGTTAGTGATAAATATTCATCGTACGGGCATCTGAGCCGCTATCGAGTAAGCCCCGACCAAAATGGTACAAGTGTATTCAACGATAATGCACTAACGAGCATCTGAATGCACGAACGAGCATTCCGAAACACGAAGGAACGATGAACCTATGCAAAATAGGAAGAAAAATAATAAATAATAAAATATTAGCTAAGGCGCTGGGGGACAGGGCCTACCGGCCGACCAGTCACGCCGTGGCCAGTCCCACGCCCAATTCTATATTTTATCATATTTTTATTATTTTCCATGATCTCATGAAAATCCCTTCATTTGAACAAATATCCTTCATTTTAAGGAAACTCCTCAGTTTCATGGTGTTTCCTCCGTATCAAAGAAATAATAAAAATTGGGAAAGGTGTCGCGAGACCAAGCCTACTAGCCGCCCGGTCATGCCCTAGTTGTGGCCGGACCCACACCTTGCATTTCTTATTATTTTATTATTATTTCCTTCATCCCATGAAATTCCTTGTTTTCATGATATTTCCTTCACATCAAGGAAAAGATATAAAATTAGGGAAGACTCGCGGGACCGGGCTCTAACCGGCCGACCATGCCCTAGTCGTGGCCGGTCCCACATGCCCTTATTTTGTTATTATTATTATTATTTGCTTCCTTCATCTCATGGAAACTCCTTCACTTCAAGGAAACTCCTTGGTTTCAACAAATTCCTTGATCTCATGATATTTCCCTAAAATCATGAAAATAATATAAAGTTAGGAAAAGTGTCATGGGACCGGGCTTATTGGACGACCATGTCTTGGCCATAGCCGGTACCACACTTCATGATTCCTTATTCTATTATTATTATTTCAATCATCTCATGGAAATTCCTTAACCTTATGAAACTCCTCAATTTCATGGTATTTCCTTCACATCAAGGAAATTACATAAAATTGGGAAAGGTGTCACGGGACCGGGATCGCTAGCCGGGCGGATATGGACTATCCGTGGACGGTCCTACACCTTGTAATCCCTTATTTTATTTATTATTTCCATCGTCTCATGGAAATTCCTCAGTTTCAGCAAAACCCTGAATTCTTCATATTTTCTCAAATGTTACTCAAATGCGCATCAGAAAATGTCAAAACTCTTAGAACTGAGACATGGACACTTTGGTGACATGAGCATATTACTTTGACCGACCAGGGTTGGCTCTTTGGCTTTCAAGAGGCCGATCCCACACATTTTCATCATTTGACCTAATTTGTTCACATTAGGTTCAAACTCTTCCAAACAACTTGTAATTTCATAAAACGATCGTCAGTTGGTATCATGACCAACTAGGGACAGTTTTATGACCCCTTGGTCGGTCCTTCATCTCTTCATAGTTTATTAGGTTTTATCACCTAAGGTTCAGATGAAAATTATTTTAATGAAGGATTAAATCAACATTTAATCATCTTTTCACCAACTGGTCTTCAAGAGACTTTGGTATTTTGCTCACTTGAGCATCTGGCGTTACATGGTCGACTCATCATCCCATGTAGCCAATTCCTCCTTCACTCCGTGGTTGATTTTTAATAAATCATCAATTGATCAACAATTGATCAGCAATTGATCAAAATTAGGGTTTCGGATCCAAAGCTCTGCAAAACATAACTCTAAGCAGATTCAAACACTAATAATTTTACGTTGATCCCATGATCAACATTCTAATTAATTATACTCGGTTTAGTTACCAGAATTTTAAATTAATATTTTATTTCGGTGCTGCTACCAATAATTCATAAAACGAGCAACATTTGCTCAGATGAGCAATATTTTCTCAGACTAAGGAATATTGGTCAACTATCAATATTCAACAATCCATCGAATGAGAAATATTTTCTCACCTTAACTATCAACATTTAATCGAGAATTATACCTCTGTCTCAAAAGACACGTTCAATTCATGAGTCTTAGAACATTTGCAAATCACGTTCGACTCAGCAATACAAGGACTCATCGTCCCATAAAGTCAGCAACCGACTAACTAAATACATGTATGCCTTGCAGACTCCACAATCACGAGACATCAATCGTGTCACATGGGGGATATTAACTAGGGTTTTGGTCTGGCGGTCTACTGCACGTGTGTTCATACACACGATGAGAATATGAGCAAGTCGTGCAATCAGTTGGAGGAGTTAGAAAAGTAGTGGATGGAAAATCAACCAAGTCTCTGCACGATGAGCAACTGATTATAACACGATTTCCACTTCCCCACTCTTTGACTCCAACATCTGTCACACCTCATGGGATCAAGGTGTTTACAATTATAGCAATATAAATAAGTCTCTGAATCATGATTGAAAAAGAAGACAACCTTTCATCAAACAGACAACAAGAAGTTAACATCTCAACGTCTGAGCAATTACTCTCAACAGAGCAAATTCAATCAATCAGAACTTATGTTATTTTTTCATGCAGAATACACAAGACACCTACAATCTTCGATCACCATTGATCTCACACATTTCTCAGCTTCCCTCCTACAGATCGACCCATCCTCTCTTGTGATCGAATTGACTCTGGAACGGCCATTGTCTTGGTTTAGGTCGGAGTCCTATAGATTGATCTCTCGAACTTAAAGCACTCCCTTCTTGCAGTGCATCTGTGTGAGGTTAAGAATTTCGCTCAGTTCAAGGAGTCTCCTCCGCATGGTCGTCTCCTCAATTCCGTAAAAACCAGCAAATCTTTTTACCCCATCTACAATCACGCACATAACGGAGTCAGATAACAATATGTTATCACAGTATGTCTTTAGATCTAACAATAGTTCTAAATATCCCGTCGATACTTCGATCTAGTTTGTGTGAATCTTATATCAGAAGAGAAGATTCTCAAGAATAAACAAACTAGGTGCAATAAAAGTTTCAACAACCGTTAGTCAATCAAATCAATCAAAAACCAATAACACTGCAATTATCTAGTTTCCCACAGACGGTACTCGTAAAGCTTCTTGATCCCACTAAAGTCTTTAAACGAGCGGTCATAAGAGATTTCACCTAATTAGGATACTTTCCTCTCCAAATAGATGGCTCCACCAGAAACAACAAGAAATGAAGTTTGCCTGGCTCCTAGGATGGTTTGCTAGAAATGCAAACTTAGATATTTATAGACCAAGGATGTTTGGACACCAAGGAATTTCTAAAACCGAAAATATTCTCAAGATATGCAATGAATGGCAAAATTCAATTTTCATAATTCCAATAAAAGCTTGTCCAATATTTCCGAAATCTCTCAATATAAAATCTTCAATTAGTAAATGCACATTACTATTTTTTTTATTCTCTATAAATATGCATTTAATTGCTGGTAATTAAAGAATATAAAACAAAAAACCTTAATTAAAAGATTCTCAATTTATTTCGACACAGGATCACCTTGAGTACTAAGGTATATATTTGAACAATAAATGATAAGAGTTGATGCTCGTGTTTAAAGTATGTTGACATATTTTTCACTGTAAATCCTTATTTCATATTTACATGGATTTACATTCTTGGAATCGGTCATACCACACTTCCAAACAAGTTTAGAATTAGTTTCCCTGTATTCCAAGACTACTATGTGATTGATTAAATATAAAATCACATACATGGGTTCAATCGGTTCTACCAATCACCATGACCGGTTATACCTCAATATGGAAATACTTGTGAACGGTCACACCAGTTACCAGGACCGGTTACACCAGTTACAAAGATAGGTTCCATCTACACATGGTATTTTTTGGGAGAGGTCACACCAGTTACCAGGACCGGTTACACCAATTACAAGGATAGATTACACATACTCATGATCGGTCACACCAATTATTAGGATCGGTCTCACCAATTACAAGGATCGATCATACCATAACATGGTGACTACTTAGGATCGGTTACACCAATTAATAAAAACCAGTCATACCAACTCATATGTCAGGCATTGTGATTAGTTATACCAAGATACATAACATAAGTTAAGATCGGTTTCTACCATCTCACACATATTGGTCATCAAAAGATTTGCAATGAATAGCCGGACCAATAAGCCTAATGATTTCCCTTTCGATTCATAAAACAAGTTCATGAATGTACTTCCTTTAAATAAATGTAAAACATCTTTTACTATGATGAAATGTTCACCATAAACCATTCACATAATCATAACAATATATACAAGATTATGCCGATGTCATATCTACGAAGTTCAAAAGATAAGAGTTATACTTCATAGTCTAATTCCCTCATATTATGAATACTATTATGATCATGTCATATCACTAGAGAATTATACAATATGTACAGGATATACAGCTTCGCAGTTATGTTTTCAATATAGCACGAATTGAAAGATACGTTAGGAATGAAACAATTCAAGTCAATATTACTAACCTCAAGTGGAAGGATGATGTCGTCTTTGTAGTTCGCAACTTCTTCACATTATTCAAGTCTTCGGAGTAATACTTGTATGCCTCAACATTCCTAGACTTTCTAGTTTAACCTAAACGAAGTTGACTCTAGTATTTAATCAAGCGACTTTAGATGAGTTTTGACACACTAACATATAACAACCAAACTTGACATACCAACGTTTGGTGAGTTCTACCAAGCTATGATCTAACATATATCTTTGTCTCTCCACTATCGTCACAGAGTCAAGAAAATAAAATCCGTGAACCTAATTGTATATAAGAGTACTTGGGCGATCTCAAGAATCAATATTCAAAATCAAAATAGTCGTATCCAAATAATTAAATCCAAATTATTCCAAGTCTAAAACTTGTTATCTATCTTTAAAATACGAATTTTACAAGAACGAGTCTCGTAATTGATCACAATTAATATGGACTTAATTACAAAGATTGCTTACGTACTAGTTGTTCTATTCTTATTATAAAGATAAATGAATATAATAAGGAACGAGCAAATACGAGACACCAAAAGTTTTGTTAACAAGGAAAACTGTACCTGGAAGAAGAAAAAATTGGACCTCGTCCAGATTTAAATACCAAACTGTAGTAAACCGCTATAGACACTAGTCTACTATTAGACTTCGGACTGGAATGTAGTTGAGATTGATTCATCCTCCAGGCATTTCAGCTGCAATCGTGCTCATTAGGTCTCTTGAACCTCCCAAGGTTCTACGCAATTGATTCCCTTAGTTTACATCCTTTACAGCCTAAGATTTTCTTCTGTACAAGTGAAGACTTTTGATACCAATCTGCATCTAATAGTTAAACCTATTTGATTTCCCTTTAGATCAATAAATCAAGGGTTGAAATGTGTTTGCAATGACAAATCTAGCACCTCAAAAATATGGAATACTTACACTCAATTAGCTGAGAATCCTGGATTATTAACCATCTCTCAAGAACAATCTTAAACCGATCAATAAAGAAGAGTTTTAGATATCTATCTTGAGGGATCACAAATTCTGATACAAAGAAAACTTTGCCACTTCAATCTATCTCATCCCTGAAAAAGATTATTAAAACCTTGATAACAAAAAGATCAAGATACACGAACTATCAAGGTAAAGATGGTCGGACCTGGCTTCACAAATCCCTAAGTGGAGTTTTTAAGTCGTAAACCTAATTATATTTCTCAGAGGAAACCTCGATTCATCGAGGAAGACTCTAGCAAATAACTAGGACACAAAAGTGTCGAGGATTGAATTTTTTAGTTGTCTGAGTCTTTATATTTATAGAATTTCAAAACTAGGGTTGCTTAGATTCAAGTTAAAATAACTTGAGATCCAAGCAAACACTTTCTGAGTTTAAATAAAACTCTTGTTAGGAGTTCATGTAAGCATGTAAGAAGTTTGTCTTGAAATTACAAAGAATAATATAAACTATGGTCCAGAGTAGTGGAACTATCATGGTCGATTGGTGATTTCTGATACCCAACCATCATGTTTTATTCATAATCCAAGACTGACTTTAATAGACTATAGACCAAAACTTAGTTTTGAGCAACTAAAATTGACAACAATCTTGGCATAGAAAAACTTGAGAGTTTTACCGGATGAATTCCTTGAACTCATTATGTATATCAATGCTCAGATTCTAATCATCCTAGCATTAACGACATATTTCCTTAACCCTCGTGTCAGTGTTCTGATGGCAGACGATTCACTGCCTCAACACTTATCCTAGCATTAACAACATATTGCTCAACCCTCATCTTAACACTCATCATTGTGTTGTCACGACATCACCGCCTCAACACATCATCCTGGTGTTGAGACGACATCACTTCCTCAATATTCATCACTTTGTTGTCACGGTGTCACTACCTCAACACATGCATCATCTTAGTGTTGTTACAACATTATTGCATCAACACTCATCATGATATTTTCACGGCATCACTGCATCGACACATCATCTTAGTGTTGTGACGGCATCACTGCCTCAACACTCATCACTTTGTTATCATAACATCACTTCCTAATACATCATCTTAGTTTTATGACGACATCACTTCATTAACACTCATCATAGTGTTCACGACGTTATTTCCTAAAACTCATCTCCGTGTTCGATGGCAAAAGCATCACTGCCTCAACACATCATCTTATTATTCACGACACCATTGCCTCAACACTCACTTTAGTGTTCTGACGCACTATTTCCATAATAGTTATCATGATTTCACCAATTCGTGATTTTCATACTATGGTTTTTCTATCATTACTCCTTGGACGATCACTCGATATCTAAATGTTAGAGCATAACTTGGTTGAACCCACCAAGCGTTGGTATGTTTAGTTTGGTTGTCATATTTTAGTATCAAAACTCATTTAGAGTCACTTGATTAAATACTAGAGTCAACTTCGTTTAGGTTAGACTAGAAAGTCTTGGAATGTTGAGACGTACAAGTATTACTCCGAAGACCTGAAGAATGTGAAGAAGTAACGACTACAATGAGGACATTATCCTTCCACTTGAGGTTAGTAATAATTGACCTTGTTTCCATTCCTAACATATCTTTCAATTCGTATTATATTGAAAACATAACATGCAAAGCTGTATATAAGATCAAGCCAAGTCGTATTATAGGTTGATATTTAAAAGATTGTGGTGTATTTGGGTACCCTCATCTTTTCAATAAGAGTATCAATCCAAGTCAACTACAGATCCTCTGGTGAAAATCTCACGACTAAGTTAAATTACTTGTCTTTCTCATGTTTATAAAATCACCATCTAGTGCAACAATGTTACTGTTCCGTGCTAAGCAAGAGACTTAATATTGATGGTGAATTTTTGACAAAGGGTAAAATAGTTATTTTACAATTTCATTTGAAGAGGTGAATTTGTCTATTTTTGCTCAACTTAATGTGAAGCATGTTATCTTGACTCCTATTGGTTAAAAACTAGCTTAACTAAACATGGAGTGAAGACCTCCCATGATTGGTTGCAATAAAACTCTAATCATGGTCGAGAAACAAATAAAATTAGAATAACGGTTAACCGTGACTGCATAAATCAGTTAAGGATCGGTCCAAACCACCCAACTTAACCGTCATCTCATCTTCCATGATAGTTTTATGGCCTCTCACCTTCCATGATCGACCAATCAGGTCTCATAGAGTTGACATGTCACCCTTTTTTGTTTCAGCCAATCAGAACATTCGAAGCTGATCTAAAAACTTGGACCATCCCTCTTTCACACCGACCAATCATATCTCTTCAAACTTGGTTTTCCATCCCTCTTTCCCTTCTGAACAATCATATCTTTTCAACTTGGTCGGACGACATCCAAAATGTCACCCAAGGTTGACCGAACAGTTGGGAACAATTAGTATAGAATTTAAGTATGAGTTATATGACAAAAATTTCATATGGATGTCTAATATAACATACTAAAAAATCATATCAATCGGATGAACGAGCTAAAAGAAACAAGTTAAAGAGCGAGCTAGGTCATGGCTGAAAACTGACAGAATTCCTCTTGAATGCTTCATGGGTTTTCACTGTCGGGCTGTTTTCACCTCCTAAACAAGCTCAAAACCTAAATTTTCTCGTAAAAAAATAAGAAATATCTTATAATTAGAATGGTGGGGTCAACCATCAAAATATGAGTTCGTATGAAGATTCTACAACAGTTTTAGTGAAGGGCCTCATATATGAATTTTCTGACTACGAAATTTCACGAATTTCTTCATACATTAACATAAATTTCCATCCACTTTTTCATTCAAGAGGTGTGTTAATGCGATTATTAGACCATATTTCTTACTACATATGCGTGATTACTTCCATACTCATGTATCTTTTTCTCCACTCTTTCTTGACCACCCATTGATAAGCACGTAAATGCTACATTTTATACCCATGTTTATATTATCTAGGACTCGATATTTTGGCTAATAACATTATTTTGAGCTATTTACAGAAAATACAAGCGAATGCGATCATCCAAGAATAAACAGCTAAATGTGGGTGTTTTCGCATCAAATTATGAACTTTGGAGTCAGTGGATCAGACTAGTACATCGGGCCTGTTAGCGTTGTATAATTTATGAGCTGATGGAATTACAAATTGGAAGTAACCATGAAGATATGGAGGGAAAGTTTACATTTTAAACAGTGCTTTAGTGGGACTTGATTGGTTTGTTTTCTAGCCCATACATATATTTTCTCATTAAAAGGAGGATTGATGACAGATTTTAATAATGGCTCCCACTGAAGAATGTTTCACAAATGAAGAAAGAAAATCTCTCTTTGAACGTGTATGAGGTGCATGCAACGTCTCAAACTAAATACCATTTTTGGTTTGCATGGAATGATGTAGAAAGTGGAAATTAGTAGTTATTGAGGAATGAAATCTGACAAAAGAGGAAAAGACAACTTATTACTTTCCTTTGTTGGTGGGACTTCATGGTAGTGTCGACATCATGTGTTCTGGAAATTAAACAACGTCTGGATGAAAATAAGATTGGTCGGCTACTGCGGAAGGAGGGGGTTTCTGGTGGCTACGGTGGAGGTTCGGTCTGGGGGAGTTTTGCATGTGGTGTTTTTCTTTTGGCTGCCATTGAAGAAGCAAATAACAAGGGGGAAAGAAAACGATTATTATCAGGTGACGATGGTGATATCAGTTTATTATCCCTTACCCATTTAATTTATTTTTATGGATTTTGAGAAATCCATTTCTATGGTGTGCTAAATTTTATAACTAAGGTTCATGGAGAAATCTACTTTGAGTATAGACCATTATGAAATAAATTGGAATTATCTTGGTATTAGGCTATAAAAATGAATCTTGAAGTCTATAATTTTGTTTATTGATTTTATTAGAATACGAGTTGTTGCACACCGGCTTTGTATGATACATTAGCCTAAATTCATATTCATATGGTTTGCAATTGTATTTATTAGTATTTGATAATTCATGCTTAGGTTAATTCTTTTGATGGGTTATGCTTAGACGAAGCAAATAATAATTGTGAATCTATAAACTATGTTTTTGATAATTCTCTCGTCATTATAATTTGATACGTCATGCTTAGAAATTTGATGGGATATACTTAGGAGATGCGAGTTTATGATCGGAAATTATAACAATCATAGGTGTTGCAATTTAACAAAGATATAAACACATATTTATAATTAGAGTTCTTTTCGGTGCATAATTATAAATAGTAGTGGAATCCATAGACCCTGGTTACCGACTCCTTCTCATTGCATTTTATTAATTTTCTTTTGTTTTCGTTCTTTTTAAATCCTTAATTCCATAAATGTCAAAAATATCATTTCTGGTTAGTCGATTAAGAATATTGGTTACGGTATTTTCCACCGCTCCCTGTGGGAACGAACCTTACTTGCCTCTGTCTACATTGTAGACACCGTGCGATTGCGGTTATATACATATAGGTATCTCCGGATCCTATCACCCATCATCTCTCATTGATATCACAAAAAGCAGTGCTTGACTTACTAAACAACCACATTAGGCATCACATGTTCATCCAAGCATGTCAACACACGTTGACATAATATACACTTACAACTTATCATACTCATCAATCAGGTGTAGTGAGTTACAAGTCAACCTAGTCATACGGGTCACCTGATGAGAAAAATAGAGTTATTTTTATTTTGGTCTTATCGAATAAGCGATTGTTTTTATACAATCGGTTTAGCAAAGGAACTAAGGTGCTTAGTTGATTTTCGGTTTGCTAAACTAAAATGGGAAAATTGTTTCGGACAATTGTTTCCTTGGTAACATATCAAAATAAAACTACTTGTAGTTTCGATTTTTGATATTGGTTATCAGAAAATGGTGTGTGGAACCCTCGTGCTTAACTCTATAGGTTGCAATTCTATTTTGAGATGTGTAAGATTCTTTTCGGTTTGTCCTTTATTTTTTTCGTTTCTTTGTCATTTTGTGACAAAAATGAGGAGAAATATATGGAGTAAAAAAGTGATACCGGCATTGATTTTATATTGATTGGTATCACTAAGGAAAAGAACATTGGTGATTAAACGTTTATCTAAACGAAAGAGTGAAAGCACATACTAAGAGGGAGTAACATATCATATTAATTGGTATCACACAAACGTGTGGATTGAAAATATACCTATCTTCCTTTAGGGGGAGTATTAGCTTTGTTATTATAATGTCAACAACGACATTTTTAAGGATTGAATGTATGCATATTATTATGTTGTTGAATTCGGGAATCAAGCGTATGTGTAATGAATTCTTGTAATTTGTTTATCCATATGATGTAAGAGTTTTGTCACTAATTTTGACAAAGGGGGAGATTGTTAGAGGATAGCTCAGTTGAACCCACCAAGCGTTGGTATGTCAAGTTTGGTTGTCATATTTTAATGAATCAAAACTCATGTTAAGAGTCGCTTGATTATGTACTAGAGTCCACTTCATATAGGTTAGCTTGAAAGAATTAGGATATGAGACATTACAAGTATCGCGAAGACTTGAAGATGTGAAAAATTAAGGAGCTACAACGACAACATCATCCTTCCACTTGAGTTTAGTGATATTTGACTTGAACTGTTTCATTCCCTAACGTATCTTTCAAGTCGTGCATATCGAAAACAAAACTGCGAAGCATGATTGAACTCTAGATTGACATAGTATTAAGGAATACAATACGAGGTTTATTGCTTAACCATTAAACTTTGTCGATAAGACATCGACATAATCGTTCAAATGCTATTGTGATTATGTATGGGTATGAGGTGAGGATTTCATCCTAGGGAATAATGTTTTACATGTGTTCTAAGGAAGTAAATTCATGAACTTGGTTTGTGAATCGAAAAGGAAATCGTCAGGTGTTATTGGTATTGTTATTCATTGCATATCTTGTAAACAACCAATATGTGTGATTAGTATAACCGTTCATGACTTGTTTGTGTTCTTGGTAAAACTATTCACAAAGGCCTGACTTATGTATTGGTATGAATTTTATTAGTGAAACCGATCTTAAGTAATCATCTAAGATGATATGATCGAGTTTGTGATTATGTCTGACCAAATTTGGGAAAAGGGGAACCGATCCTAGTAAGAGGTGCAGTACATCACAAAGATCCTTGTATGAGGTGCAGTAAGTTTATAGCAGAAAGGGGAACCGATCCTATGGACATGTGCAGCAAGTACAAGTTAGATACCATATATATGTGGGGAACCGATACTTGTTTTGGTGGAACCGTTAAACCCATTATTTGTGATTGAGTGTTCTTAATCAATTGCATAGTTCTTGAAATTCAGATGAACCAGTTCTAAACTTGTTTGGAATTGTGGAAAATCGGTTTCAAGGTTGTAAGTATGAAGGACTTACAAAGTAAGGATGTCGACATACTTTGAACACGTGATGTGCAAGTTAATCTTTAATTGTTCAAAGTTATTCCTTAATAGCTAAGGAAAGAAAATCCCAGGATCGAAACATAAATAAGTTAAGAATCTTTTAATTAAGGTTATTAATTTCATTTTTAGGAAAAATAAGAATTAGTAATGTGCATATACTAATTAGAGATTTTACAAGAGGTATGGATCATCATTTTTGGATAGAGCATTTTCAGGAATTATGGAAACCGAATTTTTGCTTTAATGAATATCTTGAGAATATTTTCGATTTTGGAAATTCCTTGGTGTCCAAACTTCCTTGTCTATAAATATTGAAGTTTGCATTTCTATCAAACTAATCCTTCGTAACATCAAACTACCTCTTGTTGTGCTGCTACTGGTGAAGCCGCCTATTCAGAGAGGAGAGTAACCTAATTAGGCAAAATCTCTTACGGCCGCTCGTTTTAAATTCTTCTTTGGGATTGATAAGCTCTATTAGTACCGTTGGTGGGAAACTAGATAATTGCGGTTTATCTTTTGTTTTCATTGATTTGATTGACTAACGGTGGTTGAACTTTGATTGCACCTAGTTTGTTTATGCTTGAGGATCTTCTCTTCTGATATAAGATTCACTCAAACTAGTTCAGAGTTTCGACATGGATCTTTAGACTATTGTTAGTTCTAAAGATGATCTTGTGATAATCCATTGTTAACAGACTCCGTTCTGTACGTGATTGATCACAAGAGATTCAAGTGATTGTGTGCAGGTATTTATTGAAGATCTTAGAAGATTTGAAGACAAAGAAGATTTTGAAAATTTCTGATTTGGGGTTCATAATCTTTGGTGTGCACAATACTTGTTTCGGTAAAAAGAGGATCCAACTATAATCGGTTTTATCTTTGTGATAAAATTGGATTGATTAGTTGAGTAGATCGGCATTGTTGATGGTAGTTTTTAGTATAGGGCGAAAACTGTAAAACTATATCTACCGGACCCGGCATCAGATGTAGTAGAGATTGATATGTATATATTCCGAAGGGAATTTGGAGAATATATCAAAATCTGATGAGTGCCTATGTCTCTCTTCATATTATATTGAAACTCAAGCTCCTAGATGAATTGTTCACTAGTATAGAGCCTAATGAGTATATAAGATCCTAGATACATTACTCACTAATGCCGGAGCCTGCCGAGTATTTTTCCTGTGCTATATGTCCCCGGCCGAACCCTTAATATTGATATGACATGAGAATTTGTGTTCACTCGCAGCAGAGTATCACGAATTTCCAAGTATCAAGGTTAAGGTCCTTGCATAAAAGTACTCAATCGGAAAGCATACTGCTCTCTGGAAATAAACTTAAAGAACTCTGTGTCAGCACATGGAATTCAATCAATTTTGTGATAATTCACAAAATTCAGATATTACCCTGACTAATTTGCAAAAATTAGGGTTTTGCGCCCTGTGCAGTATATTAAACCCCGCCGGTCGAAATTAAGCTTAGGCGAACTAGGCAATTAATCAATCATAGATTAGTAGGTGCAAAATCCTACCCAAAATCAGAAAACAAGGAATAAAAGGAGTCACGGAATAGGAGCAGCAAAAAAGGGAGGTGTTGCCATGCAATAGGCCAGCCGGCGCCACTTGCAAGTGGCCTCACCCCATGTTGCCCGACCGGCCCCTGTTTCCCGTTGACCAATCAGGTCTCCTTAAACCCTCCACACGCACATGAGTTATGGCTGGACCTATACTTGCCGGCCCTATTTCCCATCGACCAATCAGGTCGCTTTAAATTCGCTACGCGCACTGGAAGTGTGTCCACGCCCATGCTTGGCCATCCCCTCTTTTTATCGACCAATCAGGTCGCTCTAAACCTGCCACAATATTAAAAGAGGCAAAATTGCGCTAGATGGTCACAATGCCAAATTGGCTTTCCAAAACTGCGCCAACATGCCAATAGCATGCCAAACGTACATGCCAAACGTGCCATCCCGCTCTGCATGCTAATGGCATGCCAAACATGCCATGCCGTGTCAATGCACTAAACGTGCCACTTTGCCGCAGCATCATGCCGAACGAGCCATGAATAGCGCGCCTATGCGCTAACCCACCTTCTGTTCGTGGCCAACGCCATAACAGACTTCAATTAGGGTATCCTAATCAGAAACACGACCTTGCTTTAGTGGCGTTAGTCGAAACCCTAATTTCCGGTCATGGCTCAAATTACGCCACTTCGGGCCACACAACACGCCACAAGCCATGTGGGACCTAGGAAACCCTAAGAATGGTGCCATACCTTAGCCACTCATAGCAACCCTTTCTCCTGTGGACGTTTCCACATTATGGCTTTGTTATAGTTCCTTTGGCATGGCTATGGCACCGTTTGCACAAAAACGTCACTGTGCCGCGGCCACATGCCACATGCACTAATTAGGTTTTCGGCATGCCAAAACCTAATTTAGGTAAAGTTGATGCGCCAACCAAGCCAAGTAATGCTGCCCAGAGTATTGGGATTGATGTGGCAACTGGAACTAATATTGCCAAGCCATATTTGGGTCTAAAACCAATGTTCCAAAATCTAGCGGCCATGGCCATGCCAGGCGCTACTTGCGCCACCGTGTCACCGGCATGCGCTAACTATGCCAACCATGCCATTGTGCCACTAGCATGCGCTAAATATGCCACTACGCCATTGGCAGACTGTGCTATCATCAGGCGCCAACAGAATGTGGCCATAATCAATGGCCACCCTTTCTCATGAGTTACAATCTCAGCCGTCCAAATTAGCCACAGAATTGACAGGCCTGTGGAAAGTCTTAGGCGACCAACTAAGACAAGCCTAATAGCATCACATGCTATTCTCCTACGGAAAGTCTTCTGACTTTGACTTGCTGATGAACACGCAAGTGTGACGCATTTTCACCCATAAATACATTAGTTGGGACTCATTTTATCACTAATAAACTTGTTTGTAGGTGTTTTTGGGCAATAAACGTTTTTGGAAGAATCGGCTCGAAAAACTGCTAAAGGCACCCCCGGAGGACACATGTTATTTGGACTCTCAGCTTTGGATAAGGGGTACCTATTTACTAAGGGGAACTTAATTACTATTCAGCACCACATGCTAAGGGAACCTCGCATCCGGATAAGGGGCATCTCATCTTCTTTATTTGAAATTGGCGGGAAAAACTGGTTTTTGAAATGCCGAAATTAGAGTTTTGATTTTAGAGGAGACTGAGTGAGATTCAATGGCTGGATTTGATGCTATGGGTTTATGAGAGTAATACAGGAAATGGTGTGGGCTCTGGAATCAACTAAAATTGTCTGGATAATCCACTCGAAGCAAGACAGGGAGTATGCTTTTCATGGGATATTTGGTCGGATTTTCTGCATTGAATTTCAACGAGACTCGGTCGGATTTGTTGCATTTTTTGTATTCAAACCACCGTGTTACAACTAAACATGGATGGTAAGTCTTTTGTTTTTGAAAGAGAAGGGAAGATCTCGTCGGCTAAAGAAACGGAATTTTGAAGATTTACGAAGATTCTGTTGGTGTTATTTTTGGAAGATTCGGAGGAGATATTATCCTGGGACTCTATTCTGCATTGATACGGGAAGATTTGAAGATTTAGGACACGTAATGAGATAAAAGAAAGAAGGTCATGTGAAACAGGGAAATGTAGATATTTTCAGCCATTCTCTGTGATATTTTTGGTAAATGGCGTGTGTTTGTTGCACGTTTGACTTCTACTGGGACTAAAATAACACATGTTGGAGTGTTCTGATTAAGATAATAACTTGTGAAGGATAGAAACAAAGAGACTTAATAGATGCAGATGCGTATAGTAAAGAAATAAATGAAATAATTCCCGAGAGTTAATGAGAAGATTTTGGAAGTGATTGCTGCGAGTTTTGGATCCCTGTTGAGTATATAAAGACTGTTGGGATGTCATAGAGGGGGTATCGAGTGTTTGGGGAGGCTATAGAGTGGAGAAAATTGCTGCAGAGAAATCTGTAGCAGCAACAACAGAAAAATAGTGAAGAACACGAAAAACAGACAGACAAAGACAGTCGTTAAACTCTGTCGTTTATGCTTAAGATATAAGACTGTCAAGTGCGACAGTTTACCGTTATTCTTTGTGTCAGTGGGTTTGAAACACTTATAAATGTTGCGATTCTCTGTTTTAATTGATTTTCTCTTTTTCTCTTCTTTGTAGACACCATTTGAGCAATGAAATATTATTTTGAGAGTGTTTTCACCATGTGGAGCTAAACCCCTACACTTGGTCGACGGAGGAAGACGAATTTCGTATATGGGTGAATTTATTTTATTCTCTATTTGAATTTTTCACTAATTAAAATAGAATTATAATTTTGATTAATTAGTTATCATTTTATTTGATGGGTCATGCTTGCCTAGATGTTTGATGTCCCATGCTTACAATTTATAACTTATATTTTGAGAATCTACCTTGGAAAAAATAAGAGTCCATGTTGTTTTATTTATTGAGCGATAATTGTTGAGAATGAATAATTGAGCCTTATGTTATGAATTCGGTGAACTCCTAGTCCCAGTAACTCTCGCTTTCATTAAACCTTTAAATTTAATCTTCACAAGTCTTAGGGTTCGAATCTTTATTTACAACAACGACAATCAAAAGTCTCATCATTTTGGCGCCGCCGACGCGGATTTGTTTTTAGATTAATTTTTAGGTTTACTTTTTATTTTGTACAGTATTTTCAATTTATTCTAGATTTTTTTTTCCTTTGTATGCGTTTCTTTTTGTATTTGTTTTCAGGGACTTTTTGAGGACGATGACTTCTTCTGAGGAGACGTCACCTAAGATGACGCTGGCGGAATATAAGCGTAGAAAGTCAAATTATCAGGAATCCTCATCTGAGATGACGCTTGCTGAATATAAGCGTAGGCAACAGTATGGAGTTTCTACTCCACATGTGGTAAGTGAAGAATCACCTTTAACAATATATGAGAAGTATTACAAACACACACCGCCTAGTTTGGAACAAAGATTGAGAGTTCTTGAATGTCAAAGATTATATGCTGATGATGATGAATCTTGTAGTGACTCTCTGTTCCAAACAGAACATATAGATGATCATTTGGATGATTGTGTGGATGATTTGCCTAATTCCATAGATGAATCCATCCCACAAGATAATTCACCCAACTTAGAGGTTGTTTCTAGACCCCTAGACTTCCAAAAGTTGCCTAATTTAGGGTTAGAATTGCGTGCTTCTAAAGTGTTGTTGGAATACTTTGCATCTAAACACCCAGAGGATTTGCCTATTTCTGATACCGTGCATGAGCCAATTGAAAATTTCCCAGTCCCAATAATATCCCCATATTATGTTCTTTACACACTTCCTTGTGTTGTAAAAACTTGGTTTGGAGGTAAGTCTCTGTTTTTTATAGTTTCAGTGTCTCCGCATCGTGATAAGATAAGTGTGAAGCTGTCATTTTTAAATGTTGTATTTTGGGTTGATCCCCAAATTTTCAGGTTGTTAGTTTATGGGGATCCTTTTTATATATTTCAGTAGGTGTATTTTTATTTTATTTTTTATATTTTAATTTACTTTTTGCATCTTATGAATTTCCCATCTTAAATTTTGCGTTGGATGACTCAATTACATTGAGGACAATGTAATGTTTAAGTGTGGGGGAGCGATTAACTTTTTACTTTATTTTTTCAGGAAATTCCTTGCAAATCATGATCAGCTGTTGAGCGGGTCTATTGTTGGTTTGTAGGTATATTATGACCAGCTGTGTAGCGGGTCCAAGAAAATGAATGAAAAATATTAAAAAAAAAAGACCAGCTGTGTAGCGGGTCTCTCTTTCTCTGTTATTAAATGACCAGCTGTGTAGCGGGTCAATTTTCTGTTTTGCTCGAAGACTAGCAAAATGTAAGTGTGATGGAATTTGATGAACACGCAAGTGTGACACATTTTCACCCATAAATACATTAGTTGGGACTCATTTTATCACTAATAAACTTGTTTGTAGGTGTTTATGGGCAATAAACGCTTTTGGAAGAATCGGCTCGAAAAACTGCTAAAGGCACCGCCGGAGGACAAATGTTATTCGGACTCTCAGCTTTGGATAAGGGGTACCTATTTACTAAGGGGTACCTATTTACTAAGGGGCACCTAATTACTATTCAGCACCCACCTGCTAAGGTCACCTCGCATCCGGATAAGGGGCATCTCATCTTCTTTATTTGAATAACAAAAATTGGCGGGAAAAACTGGTTTTTGAACTGCCGAAATTAGAGTTTTGATTTTAGAGGAGACTGAGTGAGATTCAATGGCTGGATTTGATGGTATGGGTTTATGAGAGCAATACAGGAATGGTGTGGGCTTTGGAATCAACTAAAATTGTCTGGATAATCCACTCGAAGCAAGACAGGGAGTATGCTTTTCATGGGATATTTGGTCGGATTTTCTGCATTGAATTTCAACGAGACTCGGTCGGATTTGTTGCATTTTTTGTATTGGTACCACCCTGTTACAACTAAACATGGATGGTAAGTCTTTTTTTTTTGAAAGAGAAGGGAAGATCTCGTCGGCTAAAGAAAACAGAATTTTGAAGATTTACGAAGATTCTGTTGGTGTTATTTCTGGAAGATTCAGAGGAGATATTATCCTGGGACTCTATTCTGCATTGATGCGGGAAGATTTGAAGATTCAGGACACGTAGTGAGATAAAAGAAAGAAGGTCACGTGAAACAGGGAAATGGAGATATTTTCAGCTATTCTCTGTGATATTTTTGGTAAATGGCGTGTGTCTGTTGCACGTTTGACTTCTACTAGGACTAAACTAAAACATGTTGGAGTGTTCTGATTAAGAGAATAACTCGTGAAGGATAGAAAAAAAGAGACTTAATAGCTGCAGATGCGTATAGGAAAGAAATAAATAAAACAATTCCCGAGAGTTAATGAGAAGATTTTGGAAGTGATTGCTGCGAGTTTTGGATCCCCGTTGAGTATATAAAGACTATTGGGATGTCATAGAGGGGGTATCGAGCGTTTGGGGAGGCTATATAGTGGAGAAAATTGCTGCGGCACCAGCATAAAAATAGTGAAAAACACGAAGAACAGACAGACAAAGACAGTCGTTAAACTCTGTCATTTATGCTTAAGATATAAGACTGTCCAGTGCGACAGTTTACCGTTATTCTTTGTGTCAGTGGGTTTGAAACGCTTATAAACGTTGCGATTCCCTGTTTTAATTGATTTTCTCTTCTTTGTAAACACCATTTGAGCAATGAAATATTATTTTGAGAGTGTTTTCACCATGTGGAGCTAAACCCCTACACTTGGTCGACGGAGGAAGACGAATTTCGTATATGGGTGAATTTATTTTATTCTCTATTTGACTTTTGCACTAATTAAAATAGAATTATGATTTTGATTAATTAGTTATCATTTTGTTTGATAGGTCATGCTTGCCTAGATGTTTGATGTCCCATGCTTACAATTTATAACTAATATTTTGAGAATCTACCTTGGAAAAAATAAGAGTCCATGTTGTTTTATTTATTGAGCGATAATTGTTGAGAATGAATAATTGAGCCTTATGTTATAAATTCGGTGAACTCCTAGTCCCAGTAACTCTCGCTTTCATTAAACCTTTAAATTTAATCTTCACAAGTCTTAGAGTTCAAATCTTTATTTACAACAACGACTATCAAAAATCACATCACTTGCCACACATAGCAATCTGATACGCGTTTTCCATGAAAACACTCGAGACATCAAACATGTCACAAACTGGGGGATGCTCATCAAGGTATTGGTCTGGCGGTTTACAGCGCGCGGCGTACAACACGCCCATTATAAGAAAGTGTCAGAAAGCAGGGCAGTTAGTGGCGGCAAGAAGTAGTGGGTGTAAGCTAACCCGTTTCCTTCATAGTAAGAACGTGGTCTCTGGCATTTACACATTACCACACTTATCCATCACTCAATCATTCCCACTTTATACGAGATCAGGGTGCGTTCAATATGACTCGTATAAATAGGCTTTACCTATTTCAACCAGGCAACAAGTTTTTGCTTAACAACAACACAGTATCCAGAAAAATACCAAAGAACTGATAGCTTACATTCCGCAAACCAGTTCCAAATTCTGATACAAGTCATAAAATATCCACACCTTCAGAATTAACCATTCTGGTCTCAATACCTTCTTCACTTCCCTCCCTAAGACCAACCCTTCTCCTTCACTTAGTGACCGAAGCAAGAATGGAACGACCATTTCTTGGTTTAGGCCAGGATTGTACAGATTGATCTCTCGAATCTAAAGTACTACCGTGCAGTGCATTTGTTTTAGGTTTAGATTCGTTTCTCATCCACACACCCAAATTTACCAAAACCAGCAAACACAGTTTTTACCCATAAACAACTGGCGACCGTAGTGGGAGATTAATCTCTTGGTTGCGAAGCCAATTTCTCAATTTTCATTCCAATCCTCCTAAACTCAAGATGATGGATCCTAGGTCTAAATTCAGTCATTAACCAGAATTCACTTCAATCACCAATCCCAAACACTTCCAAAGACGCTGATGCTCGAAATCCAATCACCATGGAAGGTATGGCAAATATATTAGAAGATGTTGTCGCAAATCAAGCTGATATGTCAAGCCGCAAAATGAGATGTTTTTTCTTTTAAAGAGTATGGAAAACCAGCTGTAGCAAGATCCAGCAAACATTCGCTCGAATAACGCCACCAGTTTCAGAGATGGCACAAAAAATGATGAATGCTTATCTGAGGTATGTGCCCCCGCCAACGACGCTGCAGGACAGAGTATGTGGACGTATCCAATGAGAGAAAAAGGGAATTACCAACACCAATGTACTGTCCGCAAGTGCAGTCAACACATCCCATGGTGTTACACCATCTAGCACCAACACCGGAAGCATCCCCTCTGGCGTGACACCTGCTATTACCAGATCCAGAGCCGGAGCCGCCATTACTCCTAATATTCCTTTGATCATGACGCCTCCAATCATCACCATGGATGCTACCACTTATTCTTCAGGACGAGAGAATGAAGGAGCTAGAGGAAACCAACCTCCCATTACCATTGTCGATTTAATGGAGAGACGGGAAGTTCTTGCCAAAACTCAGACGAACATGGCCACAACTCAAAGGAAGCGAAGCAATGAACATCCGACTGATTATGTCAAGTGATTCAGAATTCGGGCGTTAGATTGTCATGATCCAAATGTGACTGAACATCAATTGGTGAAGTTGTGCATTAATGCTTTCTGGGGACTCTATTCACAAAACCGTATAATCTATGATGGAGCATGTATTTTCAGCCCTCAACCGTGTTGCGTCGGGCAGGAGATTGTATTAAATTGGAGAATCTACCCCGAAATCCCAGTCTCTCTTGGAAGGTACGGCTAGTAAATGTAACTGGGGACTCTTAATCACTACTCACCTAAAAGGTGTCGAGTTTGAAAGCGCAATGATTGACGCGGCCTCCGACTTCAACATTGTAACCATCAAGACTCTGAGAGTTACAAGGGAAAATCAAACAGAAGTAGCGTATTCTTTACCAGGAGGAGAAAACACGACTTGTCGACCAGCACTATTTGTGCACCGTTTTCCCATCTGCCATATCGTGTCAACTCGTCTTTCGAAGTCAAGGGTTAATGGAGCCCTCACTAGAGTTTGCTCCAGGAGCTGCTTCAAAGTTTCGCTCCAGGAGATGCTCCGCTTCAACGTTTCACTCCAGGAGCCGCTTCAACGTTCTCTCCAGAAGTCGCTTCAACGTTTCGCTCCAGGAGCCGCTCCGCTTCAACGTTTCGCTCCAGGAGCCGTCCCGCTTCAACGTTTCGCTCCAGGAGCCGCTTCAACGTTCTCTCCAAAAGCCGCTTCAATGTTTCGCTTCAGGAGCCGCTCCACTTCAATGTTCTCTCCAGAAGTCGAAGCCGCTTCAACGACCCCTTCCTGCCAAGGTTCGTGCCCGTAACCACCACTCCTCCCTGCCAAGGATTGTGTTGTAGCCGCCACTCCTTCCCGCCAAGGATCGTGCCGTAGGCGCCACACTCCTCCTTGTCAAGGATCGTGATCGCAGCCAGCCAAGCGAACCTATTTTTTCCCCACGACAATGTAGTCTCTTCTAATCACATCTGCTGTTGTTGCTGCTCGTTTGTTGATACCAACCAGAGCTTCACCATAGTAACAACCACTACGGACAGAGGTAATCCGAACTTCTGCATATTTTAGCTTCTCATAAAGGAAGTAATAGAGTCACCAGTATGGAGGCAAGATGGTGATACCTTTATCATGGTTAACCCACCGACCATACAAGATAGAACCACGTAAACCACCCTTGGGGACTGAGTCTCAACACAAGATCCCTTCATTGTCAAGGACCTCTTCAACTCAGAAGAGACGGTCACACAAGAAGTCATACCGTGACAAGGTCACCACTCTTCAAAGATGTAGCGCAAGGATATCACCACCTCCTTGTCTGGAAGGCGCCTGACCAACAAGCAGTATTTGGCTCAGCCATTCATAAGGGTTGTTGTTAGTGAAGAATCAAAGAGGAAAATCGCGCCTCAGCAATCTACACATACCAACTACACCATGTCTGCCACATCACCTACTCAGAACTCAGCACCGCCTACCCAAGGCATGCATGAAGCCGCAATATCGCCGACAAATCCAAATTCGGTGTTTCTAGATTTCCAGTTTCCTATGCAAAGAGTGCATGGGCTGCCAGAAGTTGGATACAATGCAGAGCTATCAAGTGTGACTCCCGCCCACTGATCAACAAATGAGGAATCCAAAAGATTGCCGCCTTCATCAATTCGTCAACCACCTTATCAGCAAATGCAATAGAAGAATTCCTCAAACATGAAACCGTACACGTGCGTCAAAGACTCCAAAAGCACGCCGCAGAGGTATTCACATATCCGGCCACCCCATCAGATCTATGACCAGATGGAAGTGTAACTGAGACTGCTCTATCGCATCCTATTCGATACAATAGTCCAAGACTCAGAAGATGGTCCGAAGGATGTCGCTTGGAATGAAGTCCTTGGATACTTGATAGCAGCACGTCGGCAGCGCAACGCCTCTCAGCTCGTCTAATTCACCCAGCGGTTTTGGAAGATTTCGACCATACAAGCATCCACAACATATCATCACCGCAATCAGAAAGGAAAGAATAAGCCTTCCAGACACCGTCTCAGCAGTCTAGACACCAAATAACTTAAAGTCAAGGACGGATCAACATCACAGCTACACTCTCCAAGATTATCCCTGACATGATCATTGACGAGCATATATTTCATCCATCCATCCCAGGAGTGCAATGGAGTTTGATAAATTTTGAAATCTACTGGAGAGGTTAGATGCTCATTCTTCTGGAGTCAGAACCTTATTACACATTCTGGAGAGGATCGATGGTACTGTTGGGTGGCTACATGCACAAAATAGAAAAGAGAACCTACCTTGAGTTCTCCTGGATCGCTTTGCTGCTGATTATAACTATTGGAGATTGCTTTGTTGCATTTGACGCTCGCTTTACCGCCGCTAACAAAAAGGTCATTCATACCGAGCTAAATGTCCAAGTTTGATCAACTACTCATGGATATTACACTCGAGTCTAAAAATACGAAGACGATTGGCACGCCTATGATCGATCTGTTGCAAACGAACGCAAGAAGTAGACGAGCGAATAATGAAACAGGAGGAAGTTAGCACGCCTTTTTATATGCAGAGCGCCTTTGAAATTCGAGTAGAGGAATATTTTTCCTTTTGGACCATGCACGGAAGAAGGCAGCTGGGCCCGCAGCGCCAACGCTCCATGGCACCAACCTCTATGACCGAACCAACAGTGCGCCAGCACGAGAAACACCAGCCGCTCAACTTGCAATACTCCGTAGACAAGCTAGCCACTCAACCTGCAACGCTCCGTGGTGCCAACACTCTATAACACCAGTACTCCGTGGCCAAGTCAGAGGCGCGTTGACACAAAGATCACAGACTGTTCATGCCTCTTGCCAAAGTTCAGTCTGATTTTTTCCTGGTAACCTCTTCATGTCCTGCCCTTTCGATTTGTTATCCTTGTCTGTCACCATCTCCTGCTTACCCCGCAACAATGCCGATGTTACGTGCTAAGCAGGGGACTTAATATTGATGGTGGTTTTTAGTATAGGGCGAAAATTGTAAAAGTCTATCTACCTGACCCGGCATCAGATGTAGTATACATTGATATGTCTATATTCCGCAGGGAAATTGGAGAATATATCAAAATCTGATGAGTGCATATGTCTCTCTTTATATTATATTCAAACTCAATCTCCTAGATGAATTGTTCACTAGTATAGAGCCTATTGAGTATATAAGCTCCTAGCTGCATTACTCACTAATGCCGGAGCCTGCCGAGTATTTTTCCTGTGCTATGTTCCCCGGCCGAATCCTTAATATTGATATGGCATGACAATTTGTGTTCACTCGCAGCAGAGTAGCACAAATTTCCAAGTATCAAGGTTAAGGTCCTTGCATAAAAGTACTCAATCGGAAAGCATACTGCTCTCTGGAAATAAACTTAAAGAACTCTGTGCCAGCACATGGAATTCAATCAATTTTCTGACAATTCACAAAATTCAGATATTACCGTGGCTAATTTGCAAAATTTAGGGTTTTGCGCCCTGCGCGGTATATTAGACCCCGCCGGTCGAAATTAAGCTTAGGCGAACTAGGAAACTAATCCGCCATAGATTAGTAGGTGCAAAATCCTATCCAAAATCAGAAAACAAGGAAAAAAAGGAGCCTCAGAATAGGAGAAGCAACAAAGGGAGGTATTGCCATGCCATAGGCCAGCAGGAGCCACTTGCAAGTGGCCACACCCCATGTTGCACGACCGGCACCTGTTTCTCGTTGACCAATCAGGTCACCTTAAACCCGCCACACATACATGAGTTGTGGCTGGGCCCATACTTGCTGGCCCTATTTCCCATCGACCAATCAGGTCGCTTTAAATTTACCACGCGTGCTGGAAGTGTGGCCACGCCCATGCTTGGTCTGCCCTTCTTTTTATCGACCAATCAGGTCGCTCTAAACCTGCCACAGTATTAAAAGAGGAAAAATTGTGCCAGATGGTCACAATGCCAAATTGGCTTTCCAAAACCGCGCCAACATGCCAATTACATGGAAAACGTACATGCCAAACGTGCCATCCCTCTCCGCATGCTAATGGCATGCCAAACATGCCATGTCGCTTCAATGCAGTAAACGTGCATGCCAAACATGCCAAACGTGCCACTTTGCCGCAACATCATGCCGAACGTGCCAACGTGCCATGAATAGCGCGCCTATGCGCTAACCCACCTTCTGTTCGTGGCCAACGCCATAACAGACTTCAATTAGGGTATCCTAATCAGAAACACGACCTTGCTTTAGTGTCGTCAGTCGAAACCCTAATTTCCAGTTGTGGCCCAAATTACGCCACTTCGGGTCCCACAACATGCCACGAGCCATGTGGGACCCAGGAAACCCTAAGAATGACGCCATACCATAGCCACTCATAGAAACCATTGCTCCTGTGGCCTTTTCCACACTATGGATTTGCTATAGTTCCTTTGGCATGGATATGGCACCGTTTGCAAAAAAACGTCACTGTGCCGCGACCACATGCCACAAGCACTAATTAGGGTTACGGCATGCCAAACCCTAATTTAGGTAAAGTTGCTGCTCCAACCAATCCAAGTAATGTTGCCCAGAGCATTGGGATTGATGTGGCAACTAGAACTAGTATTGCCAAGATATATTTGGGTCTAACAGTAATGTGCCAAAATCTAGCAGCCTGGGAGCGGCCATGGCCACGCCAGGCAGTACTTGCGCCATCGTGACACCGGCATGCGCTAAATATGCCAATCATGCAATTGTGCCACTGGCATGCGCTAAATATGCCACTACGCCATTGGCATGTGCCAATGGCTCTACTGTGCTATCATCAGGCGCCAACAGAATGTGGCCATAATCAATGGCCACCCATTCTCATGAGTTACGATCTCAGCCGTCCAAATTTTCCACAGAATTGACAGGCATGTGGCAAGTCTTAGGCGACCAACTAAGATAAGCCTAATAGCATAACATAATATTATCCTGCGGCAAGTCTCCTGACTTTGACTTGCCACACATATCAATATGATATACATTTTCCATGAAAACACTTGAGACATCAAACATGTCACAAACTGGGGGATGCTCATCAGGGTATTGGTCTGGAAGTTTACAGCGTGCGGCGTACAATACGCCCATTATAATAAAGTGTCAGAAAGCAGGGCATTTAGTGGCGGCAAGAATTGTAAGCTAACCCATTTCCTTCATAGTAAGAACGTGGTCTCTGACATTTACACATTACCACACTTATCCATCACTCAATCATTCCCACTTTTTACGAGATCAGGGTGCATTCAATATGACTCGTATAAATAGGCTTTACCTATTTCAACCAGGCAACAAGTTTTTGGTTAACAACAACACAGTATCCAGAAAATACCAAAGAACTGATAGCTTACATTCCGCAAGCCAGTTCCAAATTCTGGTACAAGTCATAAAATAGCCACACCTTCAGAATTAACCATTCTGGTCTCAATACCTTCTTCACTTCCCTCCCTAAGACCAACCCTTCTCCTTCACTTAGTGACCGAAGCAAGAATGGAACGACCATTTCTTGGTTTAGGCCAGGATTGTGCAGATTGATCTCTCGAATCTAAAGTACTCCCATGCAGTGTATTTGTTTTAGGTTTAGATTCGTTTCTCATCAACACACCCAAATTTACCAAAACTAGCAGAAACAATTTTTACCCCTAAACAAGCATGAATACAATTCTTTGGATTAAGAGTGTTGTTTGCAAAATCTTAACGATTACTTCGGTAATTGAACATAAGATAGATCTAAGGACCTGACGAAGGAGTTTATGTTAAGATAAACAGAAGAGCCTTTGTCCGACTCATATCACTTGGTTGAAGAGAGTTGATACCAAACAGATTTGTTGTTCCTTTACTGTTTGGAATACGAACCAAAGGAATTGTTCCAAGTACGTGACTTATTCATAAGTTTGAGGCATGGGAATACTGACAGAACTAGGTGAACTATAGGTTTAGTTGCTTGGTATCAACTATACGAAGTTAGGTTATTTTGTATAGCGGCTTAATCCTGAGAGTATTCAACTTTGGACAAGAACTCGGGGTTTTTCTGCATTTGCGGTTTCTTCGTTAACAAAATCTTACTGTGTCATTTACTTTTTATTTTCCGCGTTATAATTGTATTATTATAATTAAAGTAAATTACACAAAATGTTAATTCCTATTTACTTAATAAGTGATCCCATTGTGTTTGGTTAAGTCCGAACCTTTTTATCAAGTAAACATATTTCGTTGTTGTATTGTCTCGATCTCGTATCCATAGATGATCACAAGAAGTGTGAACCGATTAGTTGCATTTTCTCGACTCAGTCCATAGACAATCACTTTCGGAGAAATGACTTATAAGTAGGAAAAATTTTAGATTGAGGTATATTTGGGTGCCCTCGTCTTTTCTATTGGTATCATAGCAGGCAAACACGAAAAGATCTAACAATCTGTGTTTGGTGCGATACAACCTATAAGAATTGAATTTAATGTCTGATTCAGTTAACGTTGAGCAAGAAGATGATATACTTCTTAAAGGATGTTTGTTTTCAAAACCTGATAAACAGCTATGCACTGTTAGTTCACTAGTGGAACACACTCAGAAAATATTAACCATGATGTGTTAATGAGAAAACAAATTGTTGTGGCAAACAAGTCAGATTCAGATGACAGTGATGAGGTTAATTTTTTCATAAAGCTTGCTGAAAAATATAATCTAAAGGATAATATCTATTATCCATCTGCCGAAAAGATCGTCAGAGAATTCTTGATTCATGAAGTTATTGAATGTAAAGGACTTGAACTTGCTCAAGACAAAAGAGTTATATTAGTTAAAATAAGGATATGTGATTCTAACCTCCAGAATCTCTCTAATATACAACATTGTGATTCTAATTGTCTTCACAAGAATCATGATGGATGTGTTTCTAGGGATAATCTTATGACTAGTATCCGGTCAAGACCAATTGCCATCCATGGTGACAATGATCATCTCTCAGACAGAAGTAAATATCAACTCTTGCACACAAAAGGGAAAGATTTCATATCATGCTGTTTTGTTGTTGCTCAACTGTCTAAGATTGAATTCAGGAAACAATCTCATCAAATGATGATGTCATATTCCAAGAAATTCCTGAGTCAACATAAGAGTTCTGGTTATTTCACAAGTCAAAAAACTTCAAGTCACGATTATGATTTTGATCATTCTGTTAAATCTGATCACTCCAACTGTGACACTGTGAAAGAAGTTTATTCTTGGAAGAATCCCAAAATGATAGATATTCAAAAATATCATGATGGATCATGTTCCATAAATTCTGAGCTATCACTAGCTCACACCAACAACTGATGTTGGCCTTCAGAATTTCCCTAGATGTGATCAATTAAAATAAAAAGGGAAATTCTTAAAATGAGCACAATAATATGAAAAAAGTATAATATTATACTCTTGAATATCTAAAGTATTTTTATACTTGGAATATTTATTTTATTTTTAGAAAAATACTTTCGAATCTTTGGGAAGTCCCTGAGAAAAGTTGTGAAAAATATTTTCAGAACTCCTAGGTCATTTGGAAAAACTCTTATGTTGTTTCCGAAAGTGTATTTTTTTTCACAAATAAGATACCGCAATTAGGTATTTCATTCTTGGAAATCAAGTTTGAATTCTTATATAAACCATCTATAGGACCGATACGCTATGTTTTGTCTGCGGTCAAAGATGGGTGAAAATACTACTGACATTGAATCTCAACTTCGAAAACTTGAGACCTTTCCAGTTGAGTTCAAGTGCTATTTCTCAAACGAACATAAAATAAATCATATTTCTTTTGAGCTTATGCTTATGTTAATGGGAGATTTTGAAGTCGCTCGTGAGCTTTTGGAAACTGCAGTAGTGAATGAGAAGCTGATCGAATCAAACCTATTGAAGTCTGTTGTAGAATTGAATCTTCTGGAAAAAAAACTCAATCATCTGAAAGAGAAGATAAGACCCAAGAATCAAAACATCGAAGAATCTTCGGTAAATAATGAGAGGTCTTCTAGATATTAAGTTATATGTTGTTATACTTAATCCAAAAAAATAGACATCAATTTTTGATTTCTTTCAATGATTGTATTAGTCTATTATGAATAAAATTATTTGATTTATAATTTTTCTTGTGATAGTTTTCGGTTTACATAGCATGTTCTTGAATGCTTTTATCTTATTGCTATGTATGTTTATGGAATGTTTGATTTCGGTTTTCTAACCTTGATATTCGATCTCATAATGTTGTGAACCCTTGTGGTTTGAGTGACTTTTTGATTTAGCAGGATTAAGTTCTAGCCCATATTGGTAGGCTTTATTAAAGAATCATGAGGGGTTCTGGTAGGAACAATATGTGACAAGGTCACAATATATTGAATCAATTTTGGTTTAGCATAAAAGCATACACTACACCACATCAGGGATTTTGGAACATTTCATTTTTGGGTTTGCAACGTATATTAACGTTGGGATCATAATCCGTTGCTCATAATCTAGAATACGTTGCACCATATCCGGATATTCCAAAAGAAAAGAAATAAAAAAATGGAAACAGGACACGCTTGCCTTTGTTAGAATTGTTGGGGGCTTAAATGTCTACTTAAAGTGATTATATCTTATTTTTCTTATTTTTCTTCTATTTTCGTTCTTTTCTCTATCCCTCTCCATCACCCAAACCAAAACTTATCTTGTTCTCCTCCTCATTTTCTTCTGAACAGAGATCTTGGAAATCAAAATCCTATGTCCCTCTCCCTCAACGAAAACTTGTGAACCAATATTATCCTCAGCTAAACCTAGATCTGTTAAAATCAAAACTGTCCTTTGTAGACATAAATCAAACTCAATTTGCTATAAATCAAAACCCATCAGAAATCAAACCTAATTTCACTTACCGAAATTTCGTTTTAAACAAACTCAATTTGCTATAAATCAAAACCCGTCAGAAATCAAACCTAATTTCACTTACCCAAATTTCGCTTTAAACCCTAGATATGTGATTTTTGCTTAAATAAAATGCGTTTACCGGTGAAACCCTTATTTCATTGTAATTGATTTTGTGAGTCAAGTTTATTTTGCACAGTTGAATACCAACCTCAATGAAAACTCTCTGATCTGAAATTTTAATTATGTGAATCTTATTTTACATCACGAAAAATACGAAGAAGGTAAGTCAAGAATTATGGCTTTATTTACTTAAGAGATTTAGTATGGGTTTTCTTTTAATTTAAATTTTATGGTGATGGTGTTCTAAAGATACTGTTTGTATGTGGTGTTCTGGTAGATGCGAGCTGAGAATAGAGAAAGAAGAGGGGGATCGAATTTGATTGGTGGTAGTTGCTTCAAATGGTGGAGTTTAGGAGTGTTTGCAATGGTTTTCAGGTGAGGAATGGTAGAGATAATGCATAGAACTGCTGGTGTTTGGAGCAACAGAAGATGAAATGGGTTTTGCAGTTTTAGTCTGAAGTTGAAGTTGCAGGTTCAGGGGATGGATTTGGTTACTGCTAATGGATGGAGAAGATATGTGCTGAAATGGCAGTTTCTGGTGGTTATGTTGGTGATTGTTTGTTGAGGAATCTGAGATGGAGATGGAACTGCTAGTATTGATGAGATGGTTTGTTTTTGAAGCTGTATGTGGATAAAATGCAGAGAAACAGTGGGTTATATTTTTGCCGATGCTTAGAGCTTGTGCTGATGCAGTGGATGTATGAGATGGAGATGGTTGAGCAGCAGAGAGGCCTCGAAATGTGTTGTGCTTGAATCTTGTTGTTATCAACAGAATGGACTGTCTTGGTGATGTGTAAACAAGGAAAAACAACAAATATGGTGTTGCAGTTGAATGAATGGGTTGAGCTGATATTGAGGAATGAGATGAATTGCAGATGGTTGGTGGTTTGATATTGCAGGAATGGAGTTTTGTGGTTCAATGGCCTTGTAAAAGCAGAAGCAATTTCAGGAGCTGGATGCTAGGGTCAGGAAGCTACAGCAAGTGTAGATGATGTTGCAGAACAAGAAATTGTGATGGACTCCATAGCTAGTTCACAGATATTTACAATGTCTTTTGGTGAGAAAAAAAACCATTTCTGGGTGCAATCCTAATTATTTTTTTGCTCTTTGAAATGATTTTTAAAATGTGATATCAAATTTTATGATTCAATGGTTTTCTTGGTCTAGACCACTAAGTTTTTGTGGATGTTTTGTAGATGGAAACAGGTAGCTCTATGACATAATGCTACATCATTGAGCATGCTCGATTATAAATGATAATCCGGTTTAACCCATTATGACATATATGAAGCTGATGAGCTAAGCTGGAAGCATCCCCCTGCACGTGGATGGCAATGGACATTATATTCTTTGGTTTGCTTCATGAAATATCCTTTTATACCAAGTAAATTTTTCTACACTTCCGTGACGCAGAACAACTTTGTATGTTCATCCTCCCAACTTTGTTTGGCTGCAGACTAGATAAGTCGAGTATATGAGTACAACAAATATGTTTTAGTAGAAAAAATCCTACACACTAACTCCTGGAGACTCGGCATCCCTTGCAAATTGATAAGACTGCTTTGGACCTGTAAGTTGAGGAGAGTATATTGGTCATTGTAGTCCTATCAGTATGTATTATGAAAAGTTAGTAGGATGCCAACATCAAATTAGGATTTTGAATTATGTGTAATTTAATATACTGATTGTTTTTAAGCACCTAATTGAGTGTGAAGTCTGTCACACCTGACACAGGTGCTAGTTTGATTTGCTGATTTCAAAATTAAACTCCACGTCTCTTGTTTGTTGTTGATCATGTCACAAGAAAAGTTGGCATCCATATATTTTTAAATAATGCGAAGGGTAATTGAGAGCTATGTAGTGTGAGGCGTGCCTAAGGCACTCAAGGTGACCAGGAAAAAAGAAAGAAGGTATGGCTCGCATTTTTAGCGCCTTGGGCAGTTTATTACCATTTTGGTTTTTTACATACTTTACTAATTATTTGGCTTTAACTTTTTAGGCCAGTTACGTTTCTTTGCAGTACAATCCAACTGCACTTACTTCAGATATATTTCCATTGTATCTTTATCAAAATAAAATAGAGTTTGGAAGATGGGGTGACTGCGATTGCAGTGTGTTAAACATATACAACTTTGAAAATGTGGTTTTCCATTTATTTTGTGGTTTGAATGTCTTCTGAACTGAATGAGCATCAGAAAGTATGATGATGAAAATTTGAACCGCGCAACGCCTTAACCGAAGAGGACCAAATTTTTTCCAAAGTGCTCAATGCTAGTCTCCACTAATTCTCTGATCTTTTGCTGTGCATTGAAGAACTTGGAGCTTTATGAGTACAACAAATATGTTTAGTAGAAAAAATCCTACACACTTTATTAGCTTGCACCCACCCACCCACCCCCCGTTTTCATCAATACCATGATAGTTACGAGATTTTTTTTTTTTCTTTTTCTTTTTCAGTAGTGGCCTCCGCTGAAGGTCAATCACTTGCTGACGAGTATTCCAGAAGTGCTCAATACCTTGCGTATTTTGGTGGAAATGTTGGGTTACGGTATGCTGAGAGTTGTCCTCGTGGTGGGATCTGCTACTTAAACAGGTGATATTTTTTATGCTCTACTTGTGTGTATGTGATTTTTTTGTTAGTTCAGTTCTGTTAAATCATTGTACTTGAACAATTATGGGTTTGTCAGTTCTTTACTACTTTTACTCACTGGTTCCTTCCACAATATATGTATGAACTACTCTCTAAAATTTGAATAAAACGCTCATGTACAACATATAAGCATTTACTATGCCAACAACATATATACTTCCTTGTTCTCTTTGATTTTCGTCTTTTGGTAATCAGTTAAATTACTCTTGATGAATATGATATGAGTTAAATTTTTTGAATTAGATCTTCAAGTTAATATGTTGTCTCTTGATGTTGCAGCAGCATGGTAAGTTGGTTGACAAAGAAAATCGGCCAAAGGAGGGTCTTGTCACTATAGGTGTAACTTCAGGTGCTTCTACCCAAGATAAGGTAATTTTCCTCACAACAAAATTTGTTCTATTTTCCAGAGTACCACACGCCGTAAATCTGCATCTGAAGTGGCATCACTCTATGGCAATACAGTGATATTTTGTGTGACATGATATATGTGCTTGTATGGTTTGATTTGATGGCCCTGTGACCGTACTGCTAAGTGTTTGTTGGTGGAATGAACATTATCGATTCTATACTCATTTTCTTTGTAATAGGTTCATATTTGTTTTCTTATGATTTGTAATTAACATTTTGATTTTTCTTTCTGCAGAAAAGATGCTATGAGGCTGGTAATTTATGGATGGATTGGTCGATTACATCATGTCATGGTGCCTAGCTGCAGCAAAAGAATCGAGGTACCTCTTAGAGGCTAGTCGAAACTTGGAAAAGTCCTGAAGTGTGCCAACATACACAGTCCCACTATTTTCTTGTTGCTCTAATCCTTAAAGCCAGGACTAAGCGTAGTACTGTGAGCATATTTGGAGTAACAACCGGAAACAATAGCTTCATAACAATATTTCTCATGTTCCAGAATGGAATTTCATTGTATTTTTTTCAAACTTAGTTTATGTTGTTGTAAGGATTAGTGATTATCTGATCAGATTGGGTCTTTTAGTTGATTTACAATGGTATATGAAGGTGCAGAAATCTACTGGAATTATTGTCCGAACTATCATCGGATTTTTTTCACATGTAAATGGGTTTGCAACGTATATAAGTGTTGCTCAAATTAGAGTAATACATTTCCTAATTTATTGTAGTCGTTGCACAAATTAAAGAATCCGTTGCTCAGATAATGTTGGTAAACTTGTCGCCAACGTTTTTATGCGTTGCACGAATTAATTTTCCCAACGGATTTTCGCGTTGCACACAAATTTGCTACGCCACATTCCAACGGATATGAGCGTTGGTGAAATTTATTGAAACGCTTATGTCCGTCCCAAATCGGACGTTTTGCTGTAGTGATATGTGTATCAGCGCTTTTCAACTTTTGCTTGCAATTGTTAAACCGATTTTCAACCTTTCTCTGGTAAAGGTTGGTTGTTGTTATTCTTTTGTTTTTGCATAAGGATGACAACATGATGATATTTCGATATCAATTCTCCCTAGACGAAGATGCAAACATATTGGAGAAGTGGATGCGAAATTCGAGGTAACGAGTTTGTTAGTTAATCGTTTTCCTGTTTAAGAAAAGCTTGTGTTTATTTCATATATATATTTATTGCTTTTGCTTAACAAAATTTCGGTACAATTGATGTTTATTCCATTATGTGTGTATGGATGTATGTGTGGTTCAATTGGTTCCGGTTAAGAAAAACTATTATTTTGCTTTATTGTGTGGTATCAATTGTTTAGGCTTGCAAAATTTCGGCCCAATTGCGGTGCTTTAATGTCTATGTTGTTTCAATTGCTTCCGATTGAGGTGAATAATTATGCAAGTTGATTTATTCGGTTTGTATGAATTATTTATGGCTTAACGAAGAAAAGGTTTACGGGATGAGTTGTTTAGTCCAATTCGATTCCGGATAAGAGAAACTAAGTTAATTCTGATCTTAGTTAGACTTATCGAAGTGAGGTTTCGGTTATTCAATTCTAATCGAATGCCTTAATAAGAAATGCTAGTTAACTAACCTAGTACTTGTCTTGTTTAAAATTGAAAGGTCTAAGTTTATGGATAATTATAACCTGATGAGTAAAATAGAGTTATCTTTATTTTGGTCTTATCGAATAAGCGATTGTTTTTGTACAATCGGTTTAGGAAAGGAACTAAGGTGCTTAGTTGATTTTTGGTTTGCTAAACTAAAATGGGAAAATTGTTTCCTTGGTAACATATCAAAATAAAACTACTTGTAGTTTCGGTTTTTGATATTGGTTATCAGAAAATGATGTGTGGAACCCTCGTGCTTAACTCTATAGGTTACAAGTCTATTTTGAGATTTGTAAGATTTTTTTTCGGTTTTTCCTTTATTTTTTTCGTTTCTTTGTCATTTTGTGACAAAAATGGGGAGAAATATATGGAGTAAACAAGTGATACTGGCATTGATTTTATATTGATTGGTATCACTAAGGAAAAGAACATTGGTGCTTAAACGTTTATCTAAACGAAAGAGTGAAAGCACAGACTAAGGGGGAGTAACATATCATATTAATTGGTATAACAAAGATGTGCGGATTGAAAATATACCTATCTTCCTTTAGGAGGAGTATTAGCTTTGTTATTATAATGTCAACAACGACATTTTTAAGGATTGAATGTATGCAGATTACTGTGCTGTTGAATTCGGGAATCAAGCGTATGTGTGATACATTATTGTAATTTGTTTATCCATATGATGTAAGAGTTTTGTCACTAAAATTGACCAAGGGGGAGATTGTTAGAGCATAGCTCGGTTGAACCCACCAAGCGTTGGTATGTCAAGTTTGGTTGTCATATTTAGTGAATCAAAACTCATGTTAAGAGTCGCTTGATTATGTACTAGGGTCAACTTCGTATAGATTAGCTTGAAAGTATTAGGATATGAGACATTACAAGTATTGCGAAGACTTGAAGATGTGAAGAAGCAAGGATATACAATGACAACATCATCCCTCCATTTGAGGTTAGTGATATTTGACTTGAACTGTTTCATTCCCTAATGTATCTTTCAAGTCGTGCATATTGAAAACAAAACTGCGTAGCATGATTGAACTCTAGATAGACATAGTATTAAGGAATACAATACGAGGTTTATTGCTTAACCATTAAAATTTGTAGATAATACATCGACAAAATCTTTTAAATGCTATTGTGATTATGTATGGGCATGAGGTGAGGATTTCATCATAGGGAACAATGTTTTACATATGTTCTAAGGAAGTAAATTCATGAACTTGGTTTGTGAATCGAAAAGGAAATCTCCAGGTGTTATTGGTATTTTTATTCATTGCATATCTTGTGAACAACCAATATGTGTGATTAGTATAACCGTTCATGACTTGTTTGTGTTCTTGGTAAAACTATTCACAAAGGCCTAACTTATGTATTGGTATGACTTTTATTAGTGAAACTGATCTTAAGTAATCACCTGAGATGATATGATCGAGTTTGTGATTTTATGTCTGACCAAATTTGGGAAAAGGGGAACCGATCCTAGTAAGAGGTGGAGTACATCACAAAGGGGAATCAATCCTCGTATGAGGTGCAATAAGTTTATAGAAGAAAGGGGAACCGATCCTATGGACATGTGCAACACGTTTTTAGGCAAAGGGGAACCGATTCTATGGACATGTGCAGCAAGTGCAAGTTAGATACCATATATATGTGGGGAACCGATCCTAGTACCTAGTCAACCGAATTTTGCAAGCTAGTGTGACTATGCACAATACTCACATGGAGGTAGAACCGAAACTTGTTTTGGTAGAACCGTTAAACCCATCATTTGTGATTGAGTGTTCCTAGTGAATTGCATAGTTCTTGAAATTCAGATGAACCAATTCTAAACTTGTTTGGAAGTGTAGAAAATCGGTTTCAAGGTTGTAAGTATGAAAGAGGACTTACAAAGTAAGGATGTCGACATACTTTGAACATGTGTGGTGAAAGTTAATCTTTAATTGTTCAAAGTTATTCCTTAATAGTTAAGGGAAGAGAATCCCAGGGTCAAAACATAAATAAGTTAAGAATCTTTTAATTAAGGTTATTAATTTCATTTTTAGGAAAAATAAGAATTAGTAATGTGCATATACTAATTAGAGATTTTACAAGAGGTATGGATCATCATTTTTGGATAGAGCATTTTCAGGAATTATGGAAACCGAATTTTTGCTTTAATGAATATCTTGAGAATATTTTCGATTTTGGAAATTCCTTGGTGTCCAAACTTCCTTGTCTATAAATATTGAAGTTTGCATTTCTAGCAAACTAATCCTTCGTAACAGCAAACTACCTCTTGTTGTGCTGCTACTGGTGAAGCCGCCTATTCGGAGAGGAGAGTAACCTAATTAGGCGAAATCTCTTATGGCCGCTCGTTTTAAAATCTTCTTTGGGATTGGGAAGCTCTATTAGTACCATTGGTGGGAAACTAGATAATTGCGGTTTATCTTTTCTTTTCATTGATTTGATTGACTAAAGGTGGTTGAACTTTGATTGCACCTAGTTTGTTTATGCTGGATGATCTTCTCTTCTGATATAAGATTCACTCAAACTAGTTCAGAGTTTCGACAAGGATCTTTAGACTGTTGTTAGTTATAAAGACGATCTTGTGATAATCCATTGTTAACAAACTCCGTTCTGTGCGTGATTGATCACAAGAGATTCAAGTAATTGTGTGAAGGTATTTATTGAATATCTAAGAAGATTTGAACACAAAGAAGAGTTTGAAGATTTCTGATTTGGGGTTCATAATCTTTGGTGTGCACAATACTTGTTTCGGTAAAAAGAGGATCCAACTATAATCGGTTTTATCTTTGTGATAGAATTGGATTGATCAGTTGAGTAGATCGGCATCAACACAATTCTTTGGATTAAGAGTGTTGTTTGCAAAATCTTAACAATTACTTCGGTAATTGAACATAAGATAGATCTAAGGACCTGACGAAGGAGTTTATGTTAAGATAAACAGAAGATCCTTTGTCCGACTCATATCACTTGGTTGAAGAGAGTTGATACCAAACAGATTTGTTGTTCCTTTACTGTTTGGAATACGAACCAAAATAATTGTTCCAAGTACGTGACTTATTCATAAGTTGGAGGCGTGGGAATACAGACGGAACTAGGTGATCTATAGGTTTAGCTGCTTGGTCTCAACTATACGAAGTTAGGTTATTTTGTATAACGGCTTAATCCTCAGATTACTCAATTCTGGACAAGGTCCCGGGGTTTTTCTGCATTTGCGGTTTCCTCATTAACAAAATCTTACTGTGTTATTTACTTTTATTTTTCGCATTATAATTGTTTTATTATAATTAAAGTAAATTACACAAAACGTTAATTCCTATTTACTTGATAAGTGATCCCGCTGTGTTTGGTTAAGTCCGAACCTTTTTATCATGTAAGCATACTTCGTTGTTGTATTGTCTCGATCTCGTATCCTTAGACGATCACACGAAGTGTGAACCGATTAGTTGCATTTTCTTGATCAGTCCATAGACAATCACTTTCGGAGAAAGGACTTATAGGTAGGAAAAGTTTTAGATTGAGGTATATTTGGGTACCCTCGTCTTTTGAATAGGGACACGGTTTCACCACTTTACCACGATCACTACCTTCTTACTCCTTCATGACTTCCACTTCCTATGAGATCAAGGTGTACAGTTATTACTCAATTAAAATATATTTTCAATCTCTTCAACAAGGAGGATCATCACAAGTATCCAGAAACAGAGAGAACATACTGCTTATCGTCTACAAGCAAGTTATATCTTATGATATACAGTCATACGCCATCACATCTCACATAGTCTACCACTATGATCTCAACACTTTTCTGCTTCCATCCATAAGACCAACTCTTCTCCTTGGTTTGTGACCGAAGCAAGACCGGAACAACTATTTCATGGTTAGGCCAAAATTGTTCAAATTGATCTCTCGAATCTAAAGTACTTCTGTGCATATTTGTTTGGGGTTTAGACTCATTTCTCATCAACCTACCCCCTTTTACCATTTTTAGCATAATCAAGTTTTTACCCATAAACAAGTTGAAAGTAATTAAAGGATATATTCTAGGATTGATATTAAACAAGTATCTCTACTAGGACCGATCCTAAGGATCTCTAGTATGATGGATCCCCTACCAAGGATCTATACTAGGACCAGTCCCAAGAATCTTTACCAGGATCGATCCTTAGGTTAACCAAAATAAGACATTTTTGATTTGGTCGTTATCTTAGGGTTTGAATAACTATCAAAAATGTGGTTTGGTTAATATAAAAGGTTCATAAGATGTCAACATAGTATTTAAACATGTGGTAAACTCTTATCACTTAATGTTAAAGTATTTTCTTTGATAATCAAGGTGTTATCCCAAACCGAAATATTCTAAATATCTTTTTGATATTTACAACTTAGTAAATATCCCAGTGGATAGGCATATCTTTGGTTGTTACATTAGTAATATTATATGCTAGCTACTATTAGTTGTCATCCAAGAGAGATTTTGGTATATGAGTTGGATTACAGTTGGAATATTAAGAAACCGAAAATAAACATATTACATATCTTTATTTTCGGATCTGGTAATTCCTTGTTGTCCAAACTACCTTGGTCATTAAAATTAGTAAAGCTTGTAGTTCTTACAAACTTATGTCTTGGACATACTGAACTATTCTTGTAATACTCATTCGAGAGGATAGTATCCTAATTAGGTAAAAATCTCTAATGTGCGCTGTGGGATTAATAAATCCCTAGTGGTACCATTGGTGGGAAAATAGAATCTTATTGTTATTTTAGTTTTCGATTATTGACTTGATTGACTAATAGTGAAGTTGAACCTTGACAGATCTAGTTTGTTTATAAAGTGATCTTTCTCCTCTGACATAAGGCCACTCGAACTAGTTCAAGGGACGATTTCAGATCTGCTCTATTGCTTCTAGATCCGAGGATAGGACTTTTTCTATCATGTATTGTTAACATACTCTGCTCTGTATGTGATCAATCATTAGTGAAATCAAGTTGTATGTGAATATGCTTTAAAGACTGGAAATTGAAGATGAAAACATTTCTTTTTGGTATTCCGATCTTTGTGATAACTTCATGCACACTTGATTGACTAGGATCCGATAAGATAATTTACCTCGTATAGACTTCTTAAGCTTGTTGCATAGATCAACAATACATCTTTGTGTTTCTCTCTGAAATTTACTTTGATAGTTTGTAACTAAATTTGATTATTTAGGTAATCTTGATCCTAGTTAATCTAACCGAACAAAGGAGTTTATATTCATTAAACGAAAGAATCTTTGTATTCAACTTTATCTCTGATTAATTTGTTGATCTGGGAGATTGATAGAGCGGTAACTGAAACCGATTAGTCATTTACTATTTCGAATTATGATAAAAAAGAGTTGAGTTGATAAAGTCCTCACAGCATGTGAAACGACTTAAGATAGTGGATTTTATCTTGAGAACTAAGTGCTCATACCAGATTAGTTGTAGGTGCAGAAATACTGAAGGAACTGGGTAAGTTGGATTTAGTTTACTTGGTCTCAACTATATGAAGTTGTAGTAGTCTTTGTATAACGGATTAACTATGAGTGTATTCAAAAATGAACTAGTTCCCTGGATTTTTATGCCTTGCAGTTTCCCCTGTTAACAAAATATTTTGTGTTATGTGATTTAGTTTTATTCTCGTATTATATTGTTTTGTCTTTATATTTAAAGTAAACACACTTGTACATTAATCAACACTTGGTTTGATCATAGTAGATTGGTTTAGATTCGAACTTAAGCTACATACCAAGTGTACATCTTGTTTAAAGTAATCTCCTTGATAGTGCTTGTTTGTATTAGATTACACAAGGTGTGCCTTGTGGTGTACTTGGTACCCTCGTCATTTCACTTTGTGATTTTTATAAATCAAGTTCCTGATCTAAAGTTTCGGGAACTTAGAAGATTAATAAGAACAAGATCCGGATAACAAGAACTACCATATAAAAGATTATCTGATCGGGCTTCACGAATCCCTTAGTGAAGTCTTTCAAATCCGTAACCTAATTATGTTTCCCCGAGGAAACCTAGGTTTTAAAAGGACGACTCTAGCCTACAACTAGGACATAGAAGTGTCGAGATTAAGTTTTTAATGTGCAAGGAGTTCTTTATTTATATTGATGAACAACCTTGGTAGCTTACAAACAAAGCTAAGTTCATGAACTGTTGGTCTTCTTACTTCTCGATTGTCCTGGAAAATATACTCTTTTTTTTTGCTAACCTGTCTTTCTATAATAACATCATCATCATCATCATAGTGCATCAAGCAACCATGATTGCCAAACTAAAGATCCAAGTGACACCCTCAAATCAATTTGTCACTTAGTTTTGTTTGCAGAATGTTTTCCAGCATCTATTTGGGCGTACCCTGTTTATACCCTGATTTAAAAATATTTATTTTCGGGTGAAAATCCTCCTTTTTAGATGTTCACTTCTTCAATAATTATTGAGAAATACGACAACAAATAGAGAACCAATACTCTAATATCATCCACATCACTTTCATATTGATGTCTAACCCACTACTAACCATGTCCAAGTAGTATAATAACCTCCTGTAGCAAAGAGATCCCTAATCATATCTGCAAAAGTTGTCCAAACCATTAGAATCTACCAGGAATTTTGAAACGTTATATGAAGTGTTTCCTAACAGTACTTGACCAATAACCTGAAGAAGAAAAATTATCGTCGATTTCTCCCAGTTGTCATAGTTGTCCATTCCTTTCCTACTGTTTATATAAGATGCAAGGTGAGAGATAACTACAACCTAGGAATGACTATCGTAAGTTACTTGAGCTACTTTATCTTGGGGATCTTGGGATTTATCTTGGGAATCGCGGCTAGACGTTGTAAGTTGACAATTACACCACTGTAGTACAAAACATCAAAACTTTGACAAATACTTTTCGATAACCTCCGATTAAAATTTATGGGCTCATCTTTCCATATTGGAATTCTCGTCAACATCCGAACCTCGGAAATGAAAAATTTTATTGGTATTACACCTTATAGGTATAAGAGCACCTGTTAATCACACATCTGAATTCTTAAATTTAAATGAAAACATTTAGGAAAATTCACAATTCTATAGTACATGACATGCCGATCAATCTCTCTGAGCAACAATTTCTTAGTAATCATTCATCTTTCGTCAACTAGTCCTCGTCTTCATTTTTGGTGCTTTTTTACCGGATATATGATCATCTCTATCAATTCTAGACAATTGCGGGAATTCACAAGATTGTTAATAGGGGGACCGGTTTGTTTGAGAGTGTACCAAAATACAAATTAGACAAAACAACATTTACCTTAGGGTATCCTGTTAGCAGTCGTGGGAATTCGGGCACTTCCATGGTATAAGCTAATGAAACAAATATACCATTTCACCAGAAACGGTAATGGTCGCCCGTTTTATGTGGAACGGCTAACCGTCGTCTCCCCACAACGAAAACAGAGAATTATTACCGTGGCTAGGCTCTTCCATTGATCCCAAGCCTACGTGAAAAGGGATTAGGAATTGATTGGGAGGAGCCATAAATTAGGCTCTAGGATTCCCCCACTTGTTTTCTTTACTTTTGACCTTTTGTACTCACCTTGTTACTTTTGTCTAGCAAAATTTAAGGACGTATTTACAGCTAAATTAGCTAGTTTCAGTAACAGAGAAGAGAGAGAGAAAAAGAAAGAGAGAAAAAGAAAACTCTTCTTCTTCTTCGTCTTCTCCAAATCTCCACTCTCATCTCTGTGTTTGTCTCCATAATTATCAAACATCCAGTCTTTTATCTTTCTTCTCCTTGGAATAACCAAAAGCCCCAACCAAAAAGTAACACATTATTATTATTTCTTTGTTAAATGCAACAGCATGTTAATTTTCTTATTAATTACACCCATCCAAGAACACTGCTAAGCTCAGGGTTTTATAGAGTGAAGTTGAACACTACTACTTCCAGTACTACTACAAATCACAACTTCACAACTCACATTAACTCAAAACCCCTTCACCATGTTGTTCATCACTAGCAACTACATTCTCTGTACTTCACTTCTCCTTACTCTATTTACCCACACTCTAGGTTCTACCCGCTTCAATCTTTCACTTCCACATCAACATCCTTACCCTGAATCAGTTGTTCAAGAACTTCAAAGGTAAAAGAATTATCATCTTGGGTTTTCATTTTTTTCGCCCGAATTTCACATTTTCTAATCTGGGTTTTCACTATGTTTTGCAGGAAAGTTAATGTGTCAGTTCATAGGAGGCAAATGTTGGGGGTTTATGACAAGGGTCAGTCATCATCATCATCATCATCATCATCATCCTCGTCTTCGTCATGTTTGACAGGTAACCCAATTGATGATTGTTGGAGATGTGATACAAACTGGCAAGCAAATAGACAGAGATTAGCAGATTGTGGTCTAGGGTTTGGTAAAGACTCATTAGGTGGAAAAGGAGGTCAGATCTATATAGTTACAGATTCATCAGATAGTGATCTTATTAACCCTAAACCAGGTACATTAAGATATGGAGTTATCCAGACAGAACCACTTTGGATTATCTTCTCAGGTCCTATGCAAATTAAACTTAAAGATGAGCTTATAATTAACAGTTTTAAAACACTGGATGGTCGCGGTGCAAATGTACACATTGTTGGTGCTGGTTGTATTACATTGCAGTATGTCAGTAACATTATCATTCATAACATTCATATTCACCATTGTTATCCTTCATCCCCTGGTAATGTACGTTCCAGTCCGGATCATTACGGCCGAAGAACTAAATCTGATGGGGATGGTATATCTATATTTGGAGCTAGGAAAATTTGGATTGATCATTGTTCATTGTCTCACTGCAAAGATGGTTTAATTGATGCTATAATGGGCTCAACTGGGATTACAATTTCGAACAACTATTTCTCACATCATAATGAAGTTATGTTACTAGGTCATCAAGATGATTATACGCCTGATTCAGGAATGCAAGTAACTATAGCTTTTAATCATTTCGGTGAAGATTTAGTTCAACGAATGCCTCGATGTAGACGTGGTTACATTCATGTTGTTAATAATGATTTTACGCAATGGGAAATGTATGCCATTGGCGGTAGCGCCAAACCGACAATCAATAGTCAGGGGAATCGTTACATAGCTCCTGCTAATCCTAATGCCAAAGAGGTACTATATTATTATATTATGTCATTCCATATCATTCAAGTTGTTATTGTTTCCCTGGCCATGAAGTGGTGCTAAATTTCCATGTTGATAAATTGTTAATGTAGGTGACTAAGAGGGTGGATACAGGGGAATGGGCAGACTGGGATTGGAGATCGGAAGGAGATATAATGGTGAATGGGGCATTCTTTATACCATCAGGAGGTGGAGCTGGCCGCAGTTATGCAAAAGCATCTAGCGTTGAACCTAAATCATCTGCTCTCATTGAACAATTAACCATGAATGCAGGCGTACTTGGTGGCAACAGGTATTCTTCTCTGATCATCTTCGTTTCTGTTTCAACCACTACCTCATCTGCTTCTTAGATTCTAAAAACACTGCATGCGTAGTGGCAATGAACTCATATTCTAGAATACAAAGACTACAACGTGCAGCGCCGGATATGCAATCTAACGGTTGGTGATATACATAAAGAATATGTTTGGATGGACGATTATAGAGAAAACATTATCAGTAGTTTATTTATGCTAGATATTTTCTTCTGTTATTTTAATGTGAGAAAACAAAACGGTGCCTGCTTTGTCTTGAGAATCTGTCCCCACTAGGATTTGACCTGGTCTTTATAGTTTCCAATGGGGCTCACACCCTATAATGTTTATGTCGTTCAAAACTGTAATCTGGAACCTCAGTCCTCGATTACACTTCCAAGTTCCAACAAAACTCCCTAGATTTATAATTTCATCCCATTAAAATATAGATATTTTGTTGGCAGACCCCATACGCGGTTGAGGCTGTAGTTTTTGTTTGGATGGTGGTGGGGGTGTTATGGGAAAAGAGAAGTTTTTTTTTTTGGGCATGGGAATGTGAGTTGCTTTATTCTCTTGCAAGCTGCGTTCCAGCAAATAGAATGGTGGGGACAGCTCTTAAATCCACCATCATTGTCCTACAACCACTGGATATATACAGGTCTGAATAGTCAGAGCTATATAGGACTTTTTACTGTTTTGTTTGAAATGATAGATTACCTCATAGGAGTTTAAGATCTTTAGTTATTTTAAGATGCTAATTATAAAAGTCTCTGATGATCATTTTACTTTTGACAATAGACAATCATAGCTATGCGTATGGATAGAGTGTGTAGTTCTACTTTTGAAAACTCTGGACACTTTCATTATGTTTTTCTTGAACTGGATACTTTAATTTATTATTAATCTGTAAATTTGTCTTGTGTGTGTAAATAGAGAGAATGGGGATAATGGACCTAGTGATGGTGGGGGCGGATATTATGGCGGTGGTGGTGGTGGCGGCGGCGGTGGGAACAATGGAGCAAGTGGATTCTTCGGGATGATCTTTGGAGCTGGAATTGGCGCAGCTCCCTCTTCATCTCCTCCGCTAATGACGGTTTTAATGATAATAATGTCTTCTTTCCTTTTGATAATTTTGTCTACCACTAGGCGACTTGGTTTTTGGTTACTATTACAACTATAGCAGTATATTATTGAAACAAAAATCCAAAAGAAAAAGGAGAGTAGATCATATCAAGTTTTTCTTTGTCTTCGAGGGTTAAACAAATTTAATCCTTTTGTCTAAGCAAGCATGATAGTTTTAGAATCATTGAGCATATATTAATATATTATTGACCTTTTGGAAGTCATGTACATACACATGCAGTGGGCCCAAACTGCAAATAGAAAAACATTTTTTAGGGTTCGTTTTGGTACTCTCCGACTATAGCCGTTGAGAGGAGCCGGTAATAGTAGTAGATGGATGTGTGTGGTTGAGCTGGATTTAGATCCCCTGTCAGTGTCAAAAGGGCCTCTTTCATATCTTTTTCTCATTTTTCTGTCATCAAGATCTCTTTCCAGCCTTATGTTAGTGTCTGGGAAGATGGTTAACTCTTGCTCTTGTTTTAGTGATAATTTGTATGATCTGGGTATAGAGAGAACATGGGTTTGTTTTTGCCAATTCGGTTTCACACTTTGCTTACACAAAATTGCCAATCCTATCTCCCCTCCCATCAGCTGTCTCTCTCTCTCTCTCTCGATTTTACCCAAATCTTGTTTCTCTGTCAATGTTTACGTCTGATTTAGCTTTTTCTGATTTTAACGGTTGAAAATTGTCACTACCGTACCCACTTCCACCAATATTTTTCTCTCCTCTAGCTGTTTAGCAACCATCATGAATAAGTTTATTACACTGCATAGTTTGTTCCGGCAAGTACCTAAACCCAAATCTTCAGTCCAAGTCCAATTAAGGTTCATGGATGCCGATGGGGAGGGTGACGGCGCACTGATAGGAATTTTAAGGGGAATTTAGGCTCATGTCCAAGTTTTCAGGTCCAGCGACAAAAAAGATTATTCCCAAGACATAATTATTTGAAGTAATGAAAAAGGAAAAAAGAAAAGATTATCTCATAGGAGCATTAGTATGGCAGTTTACAACAACATGCTTTGTGGCAACTCATCCATGACGAGAAGGTAATAAGTAGCTGAATGGTTAAGAGCAGTTGAGAGGATGAGGGAGTAGTGGTCATACAGCCTTCCTGACAGAGAGGACACGACTTCACCACAACCTCCATGATCATCACTTCTCCCTCAACTTCCACAAATTACGAGAAATCAATGTGTATTCACTATAACTGTAAATAGATGGCTTCATCTGTCCAGAAGGATATCTTAAAGATATTCAGATTCACAGTCATAAATCTAACATTCACCACAGTTCAACAACTCCATATTGCAATATTTTTTGGTAAGTTTTGCCAATCTATACTTCTTCGGTCGCTTTAATAAGTAGAAGTGGTCGTGTTTGGCGTGAATTTTACTTGTTAAGATCAGAAAACTTCAGAACTAAGATACTTAGGGAGAATGGCCGTAGATTCTTCATAGGACTCCGTTTGGAGTCCGCAACCCTAACTTTGAAAGATAAGAGGATAAGATTTCTAATGCAAAAAGAATGACTCAATTTCGAGTTCGTTAAGTCAGTCTAACCCGTGTATACTTTTGAATTCATAAATTCGGTATAAAATTTCACGAGTTTTTCAGATTGCACTAATTTTGGGGTTGGGGTCGTATTCTAGACCGTTTGAACGTTTGAGGCACCCTTTTGATATATTGTAGTAGAGATATATGGAACATATTTGCTTCAGTGAGTACCCTCGAATTCCTTACATATTGTTGCCAGTTGTCAGGTCTTCGCGCTGGAACGTGCGGCTGTCTTTTTTTTTTGAAAGGAGTCGTTGTTTCGTTTGAACTCTTGATACGTTGAGACTCTTAGACCTCATTAACCCTCTTTGTTTCAACAAAGACCACGACTTAGCCTTCTTAGGGTGTACACCCATCCCAAGTCTCAATTTTACGTTTTTCGCCATCTTGTTGATTTTCTGAGAGATAAGCTTGAATGAATCTACATGAACTCCGTAAAGGGTGAGTTTGGTTTCTTAAGGGTGAGAATAGAATGGGGTAACCTTGTATTTTTATCATGCGGCCTGAAATACATCAACATAAGCAAACCCTAATCACAAACCCTATATATACACCTTGTTTCCTCACTTTTTCTTTAGCATACTTCGTCTAAGTCCTTATCTTGTTTACAAAGCCATATGGAAATAAAGACATATATTGATGTAGAGACGACTATCCCTCCCAATATACATGAGCTAGGCTATGGATGATTGTGATGTTGTGCTTAAGATTAACTACTTCCTAAACACCCCAAGATCTTTCCACAGAAAACAAAAAACTACGCGGAATTTAAACAAGAACACAAAGAATTATAGTGGTTCGGCAATGTGCCTACTCCACTGCAGCAAATAAACTTCTTATTGAATACTTAGAGAATAGACAAACTATTTCTTCACACACCTCTAACAATTCAGACTTGGATACAATAACCAAAGAGTTATCACTCCTATTTATAGGCATAGGAATAGTCTAGAAGATACTTATATATATAAGTTCTGAATAGAGAACTATTTCTTAATAGAAATCATATTCCTAAAATAACTTGCAAACTGATTTAGGAAATCAGTTTGGTCTTTCCTAAGGTAAGGTGTTTCCTAAATCGAGCCAATAACTAACACTTCTCCACCTTGGCAATATTTCAAGGACAACTTCACTATTCTCTGATTTCTCCACCTTGGCATGAAATCTGACATTCCATTTCCTTCCAACTTTTGTTGTTTTCACTCATCCGAAGATGCTTCACTTCTTCAATCACCATAAAGATGCTTCACTCCCTTTTTGGGCTTCACATGTGCTTGACAACACCACTACACCCTAAGGTATCTTCAAATATGCACAACGCTGATCAAGTTTAGACAATGTCAAAAAATTTCACCTGACACCACCTTGGTGAGCATATCTGCTGGATTGTTGGAGGTTCCAATCTTTTCCAGCAGAATTTCACCTTCTTCAACAAGTTCCCGTACCTTGTGATATCGTACATTAATGTGCTTTGTTCGAGCGTGATAAACTTGGTTCTTAGCTAGGTGTATCGCACTTTGACTGTCAAAATAAACTCTTACTTGCTCTTGCTGAATCCCCAACTCCTCAAACAAACCTTTCATCCAAACAACTTCCCTTATACCTTCTGTAGCGGCCATATATTCAGCTTCAGTTGTCGATAACGCTATCGTAGGTTGTAAGGTTGACCTCCAACTTATCGGTCCACTTGTAGTGATAAACACATACCTAGTAGTGGACCGAAACTTGTCCAAATCACCAGCGTAATCGGAATCACAATATCCGACTACTTTGCAACCAGTTCTCTCATTTAAGGTACCTTTAATCACAATATTCACAGCCTGCTAGTGTTCCTTCCCTGGATTATGCATATATCTACTAACCATACTAACAACTTGTGAAATATCAGGCCTAGTGCATATCATAGCATACATAAGGATTCCAAAAACACTTGCATATGGTATTTCAGCCATTAACCTCTGCTCCTCCACTGTTTTTGGTGACTGTTCAACATTCAATTTAAAGTGTCGAGCTAGAGGTTGTGTTACCGGTTTAGACTTGTCATCTAAACCAAACCGCTTCAATATCTTTTTCAAATAAGACTTTTGAGAAAGACTAATAGTGCCATATTTTCTATCTCTCTCGATTTCCATGCCCAAAATTTTCCTTGCTTCACCGAGATATTTCATCTCAAATTTACTACTCAACTGATTTTTCAATCGTTGAATCTCCACCTCGCTCTTATACGAAATAAGCATGTCATCTACGTATAAAAGTAAGTAGATAAAGGATTCATCTTGGAGATGTTCGAAGTACACACAACAGTCATAGTTGTTGCTTGTGTAATTTTGTGTCTTTATAAACTTGTCGAATCGTTTGTATCACTGCCTTGGAGACTGCTTCAAGCCATACAACGATCTCTTCAAGTTACATACCCAATCTTTTTTACCTGCTACTTCAAACCCCTCAGGTTGCTTCATATAAATTGTTTCCTCCAAGTCACCGTGTAAGAAAGAAGTTTTCACATCGAGTTGTACAAGCTCGAGATCTAAAGAAAGTAAAATTCTAATGGAAGTATGCTTTACCGTTGGAGAAAACACTTCGTTATAGTCAATCCCTTCCATTTGCGCGTAGCCCTTAACTACCAACCTTTCTTTGTATCTTACGTTGCTTGTAATTGGAGATCCTTCCTTCTTTGTGTATACCCACTTGCATCCAATTGTTTTTTCTCCTTTAGGTAGCTCCAACAACTCCCAAGTTGCATTCTTGTCAAGAGAATTCATCTCTTCACTCATGGATTTCTCCCACTCCACCTTTTCAAATGTCTTGACAACTTGTTTATAAGTGGAAGGAATTTCTTCTTCTACAATCGGTAATGCATATGCAACTATATCCGTAAACCGTTCTGGTTGGCGAGTATTTCTTCGTTTTTTTCTATGAGCAATACTATCATAATATGTAGCTTCTTCTGGTACATCAGATTGTGTTGCTTCTACTTGTACCTATTGTTCTGGTTCTTGGGCTGAACCATCAGTTGTTCCCAATTCTAAATCTCTGTCAGAACCTTCATCTTCTGAATTCTCGTTTATGTGGACATACTTGGCTGGTTTCTCATTTGGTTCAAACACCGCCATTTAGCGAATTTCTACTTCTATTTCAGATGATTCATTCTTCCACATTGCAGTTTCATGAAAGGTAACGTCCTTACTTATCACTACCTTCTTCGATTCGGGGCACCATAACTTGTATCCTTTTACCCCTGATTGGAAACCAACGAAAATGGCTTTCTTGGATCTAGGATCAAGTTTTCCTTCCCTCACATGGTAATAAGCGGGACAACCAAATACATGTAACATATTGTAATATGAAACTAGTTTACCATACCATACTTCCATCAGAGTTTTACTTTCTAGTGCCGTTGTTGGCAACCGACTCACTAGGTGACACGCATATTCCACAGCTGCAATCCAAAACTGTTTGCCTAATCTAGCATTAGACAACATACATCGTACTTTCTCCAGTAATCTACGATTCATGCGCTCCACCACCCCGTTCTATTGTGGAGTCTCCCTTACTGTGAAATGACGCTCAATGCCTTCATCTTCACAGATTCGCAGGAACGGACCAGACTTGTACACACCACCATTGTCTGATCTTAAGGCCTTCACTTTCCTGTCGGTATTCATCTCGATCTTCTTCTTCCACTTCAAAAATACCCAAAACTTCATCCTTTCTATTCATGGTGTACACCCATGCTCTTATGGTGAAGTCATCTATAAAGGAGACAAAATATCTTCTGCCTCTCAAGGATGCAGTCCTTGAAGGTCCCCATACATCTGTGTGAACATAGTCTAGAATTCCCTTGGTGGTGCTTTTACCAGTCATAAACTTCGTTCTAGTTCTCTTCCATTTCACACAATGTTCACAAAATCCCAACTTTCCGCATGATTTTGTGCCATTCAACAAGCCTTGTGAAGTCAGCTTTTGCAAAGACTTTTCTCCGTTATGCCCTAAACGCATATGCCATAGTTTGGTAGTTTCCGACTCAACACTATCCGATGCTGCTGCAATTCCTCCCCCCACACTTGTGTTTCCTTGCAGAAAATACAAGTTTCCATGTTTCAAATATTTCATAACAACTAGCCCATTGGGATATACCTTCAAAACTCCACCTTTCAATGTCATCTCGAATCCTCGGGAGTCAAGTTCGCCTACTGAGATTAAATTTTTCTTTAATTCCGGTACATAATGAACATCTTCAAGTTCTTGAACGACGCCATAATTCATCTTCAAACGAATCTTCCCAATCCCTTCAACTTTACATGTATTATTGTTACCCATAAGTGCCCTTGGTCCATCAAACTTAACGAACTAGTCCTTCCTATGGCACATATGGTAGGAAGCCGCGCAATCTATAATCCACTCAGTTGTATCTGCAACTAATGCAGAATCATGAACAATAATAGAGAACTTGTCACGTTCATCATCTCCAATAGCACCAGACTTGATTTCAGCAATGTTTGCGTCTAAGTTATTCTTCTTGTCCTTGTTCTTTGCTTTAGGACAATCCTTATTCCATTGTCCACTATGATGACAAAAGGAATGTTCATCATATGCTGGGATTTTTGATTTGGCCTTTCCTTTGGACCTTGATTTACCTGAATTCTTCTTGTCAAACTTCCCCTCTGACTGTCAAGGCTTCAATAGTCGTTTCCCTGTTCAAATCTTTATCCCTTTGCCTAATATCATGACTTATAAGAGCAGCAGTTATATCATCAAACTTGAGTGTTTTGTACTCTATCTTATTCGGCAAACTATCAATGAAGGTAGAGATGCTAAAAAACAACAAGTCTTGGTTTTATCATCGATTTTCACATCGATATTAAGTGCATCAGCAATTAATCTGTTGTACTCAGCGAGGTGTTCGACCATAAAGGTTCCTGTTTTTTTGTTGAATCTGAAAAGTCTTCTCTGCATCATGATTCGGTTTGTAACACTTTTCACTACATACTTTTCTTCCAGACTCTTCCACAACTTGAAAGCTACATCCTCATTCATCACGTCGTACTTTATCTCCTTCGTAAGGCACAAACGGATTGTGCTACAAGCCTGACGATTCATCTTTGTCCATTCATCGTCCGTCATCTCTGGTGCAACAGGTTTTACTTATAATAGAGCATTTCTCTAGGTCTTGCTGACTCAAAGCATCACGAACTTCACATTGTCACATGGTAAAATTGTTCTTACCGTCAAATTTATATACTTCAAACTTTGCATTCGACATCGGTTAATTTCGACATCTTCACCTTCAAACTCTGTTTCTGACTTCAAACAAGCTAATTCTAGACGAAACCCTAGAACTGGCTCTAATACCAGTTTGTTGTGCTTAAGATTAGCTACTTCCTAAACACCCCAAGATCTGCACACAGAAAACAAAAAACTACGAGGAATTTAAACAAGAACACAAAGAATTATAGTGGTTCGGAAATGTGCCTACTTCACTGCAGCAAATAAAATTCTTATTGAATACTTAAAGAATAGACAAACTATTTCTTCATACACCTCTAACAATTCAGACTTGAATGCAATAACCAAAGGGTTATCACTCTTATTTATAGGCCTGGGAATAGTCTAGAAGATACCTAGAAATAGAAGTCCTAAATAGAGAACTAATTCCTAACAGAAAGCAGATTCCTAAAATAACTTGCAAACTTATTTAGGAAATCAGTTTGGTCTTTCATAAGGTAAGGTGTTTCCTAAATCGAGCCAATAACTAACATGCGACATAGTCCCCAGTAAGCAACGATTTATATATTATAGAGCTTCAAGGAAGAGAGTTGGAGCTCGAGGAATGGGTAAACCCCAGCTTGTTCTGCAACATACGTGGGTAGGTGAAAACCTATGGTTAAGTTTGTAATATGAAACCCTGTCTTGTGCGACATCACTTCAGAGGCCGTATAAACTTCGTCCGACCTTCGATTGTAGCGGTTGACCCAACTCTCGGAGATATAAGACCCCCATTTTATTAGAGAAAAATGCAGACTTGGTACATATTTGGTCGGTGATAAGCGTGTGCAGATCCGAACTCAGTAAAAATCCACATAATTTTAGCAACAACATATTTCAGTGTATCGACCAAATATCTTAAACTGCGTCTTGGGTTGTTGAGCCCTTTTAACACGACATAACAGAGACATGGATGAAGATTTTTCATTAAGGGTGCATTGTATAATTCTCTATCCATTAGTCCCTTTTCGTCAAGTTAACATGCAGAAGTGTGAGGCATGTATGAGTAGAGGAGAAGTTACATACTCGTTTTGACCCAACACAAACCTCAGTTTGTCTCATTTCGTTTTCTGGATTATAGGGAGACTTTGAATATTTTTTCCACTTGCTACGATCCTTGGTGGATGCATCTTTAATACAAAAACATAAAATATGTTATAGCAACGAAACAATTATGATTTGTATTTTCATGTCTTTAGTTCGGATCCATATGTAGTTGTGGTTGCTAAACTCAGAGAAGATGTTGGCGTAACGAATTCCACGATATTGGAGAGAGATACAACTTTAATATCTAGGGTCACAGATGAGAGCCTCTTAAAATCATTGGTCCCCTAGTCCCCAAGCGATACCCTTATGTACGTTGTGATTTGTGTGCGAAGAGTGAAGCGTGTAGCATATAATCGTGTTGAATGCACTTGGTTATATCAAGTAATAACTGTTTATCTTAAAAGATTCTTGATTCATTACATTCTCTAGAGACTCAGTGTTGATGGTTCCAAGTTTTCTATATGAGGATTTGTTAAAACTTTGGTAAATTCCTTTCTTAATCCCATTCATAGTAGTTCTATAGATATTTATACAAGACTCAAAACTTTCCTAAGACACGGATTTGAGACTTTCCTTATAAGTATCAAAATCATGACTTACATGGACAATCCTTTCCTAATATATCACTTACCTTATCAGTCTCACATTAGTGACTTACATGGACAATACTTTCCATAGACTGACCACTACGGTCTTGGAAAGTATTACACTTTCCTTAATACCCCCCCTCAAGACGGAGCATGCAGGTCACAAATGCCCATCTTGGACAAAAGACCTTGAAACTGAACTCGGCCTAATGATTTGGTGAAGATATCCGCCAACTGCAACCCCGTAGGAGTATAAGAGGGAGAAATAATTTTCTTTACTATCGCATCCCTGATGAGATGACAATCAACTTCTATATGTTTAGTTCTTTCGTGAAAAACGGGATTCTGAGCAATATACAATGCCGACTGACTATCACAAAGAAGACTCATTCCCTGTGTATGACAAACTCCCAAATCACCTAGTAATTGCTTCAACCACTTCAATTCACAAGTAGCTGCAGCCATAGATCTGTATTCTGCTTCAGCTGAACTCCGAGAAACTGTGTACTGCTTTTTGGTCTTCCAAGATACTGGTGAATCTCCAAGAAGCACAAACCACCCTGTCAACGATCGTCTAGTCAAAGGACAGCTTGCCCAATATGAATCACACCAGCCTTTTAAACTTAGACTACTATCAGAGCGCAACAAAATTCCTTGCCCAGGATTCTTTTTCAAATATCTAACTACCCGAAGTGCAGCTTCCCAATGTTCTTATCTTGGATGCTGCATAAACTGTGACAAAATATGCACAGAATAAGCTAGATCTGGTCTAGTCACAGCCAGATAAATCAATCTTCCAATCAGTCGTCGATACCTTTCTGCATCACTCAGCAACGACCCTGTTGCCAAAGCTAGACGATGATTAGTTTCCATTGGAAACTCTGCTGGTTTTGCTCCTAATAACCCCGTCTCCATAATAATGTCCAATGCATATTTCCGTTGACAAACATAAATGCCTTGCTTACTGCGAGCTATCTCCAAGCCCAGAAAATATTTTAATTTTCCCAAATCTTTCATCTTGAAACACTGTCCCAAATATGTTTTAAATTTATTTAGCTCCACTATATTATCTCCTGCAACAATCAAATCATCCACATACACCAAAACATTAAGTTGCATCTTTCCTTTGATCATAGTGAAGAGAGAATAGTCTGAATAAGATTGCCGAAAACCATAATTCTTCAAAGCTGTTGATAGTTTTGCAAACCAACAACGTGGAGCCTGTTTCAAACCATACAACGATTTCTTCATTCTACATACCATATTAGGATTACCTCTCGCAAATCCAGGTGGTATTTTCATATACACCTCTTCCTCCAAATCTCCATGTAGAAATGCATTGTGCACATCCATCTGATGTACTTCCCAATTTTTAACAGCTGCAACAGCTAGAAAAGTGCGCACTGTTGTCATTTTTGCTACAGGTGCAAAGGTCTCTTTGTAATCTAAGCCTTCCACCTGATGATTTCCAAAGATCACCAATCTTGCTTTTAAACGAACCAAATTCCCATTTTCATCATACTTCTGTATATATCCATTTACTTCCTAGTGCTCTCTTGCCCTCCGGCAATTCTTGCAAAACCCAGGTATCTTGTTCTTCTAGTGCTCGTATTTCTTCTTCCATGGCTTTCCGCCATCCTGGATGTTTCATTGCTTCTTTAAAATTGCGAGGTGCAGAACTCGCAGTTATAGCTGCAAGAAATTTCTTATACGGTGTAGAAAATTTATCACAACTAACATAATATGTCAAAGGATACGGCGTACCTGAGGAGGATGATTGTGATGATGAAGATGAGATGGACTATTTTCTCGAGTGGTGTGCGTCACAAATCCCTTAAGCCTACTCGATGGAATTTTCGTACGCTTTCCTTTACCCATATCACCTTCTACTGCAACATCATTGCCCGGACTCATAATCAGCAGATCTCTCTTGAACTGCTACACGTTCTTCTTCCGTTGCAGTCATATCTTGAACTGCTACACCTTCTCCTTGTGTCACAGTCACATCTTGAACTGCTACACCTTCTCCTGTTGTCGCAGTTACACCCGGATGCCTACAACGTCTCCTGCTGTCGCAGTTACGCCTGGTACTGCCACAGTTTCTCCTGTTGTCGCTGTTACGTCTTCATCATCACTCCAGTCAAACGCTGGATTCAACTGATCAGTCTCAGCTGATACACCAGTCACCTCGGTCTCAATAGAATGACCAGGCTGATCACTCTCTTGCGAGTCGAAACTGTTGGCTGCTGCAACACAGATTTTTCATTCTTATATGGGAAACTATTCTCACAAAACTGGACGTCTCTTGACACAAGAAATTTTCTTTCATCCAAGTCATATACTTGCCATGCCTTTTTACCAAACGGATATCCAAGAAAAACACACCTCCTTCCTCTACTTGCAAATTTGTCCCCTTTATTACTTTGATCATGCACATAACACAGGCATCCAAACACTTTCAACTGATTATACGGAGGTTGCTTTCCAAACAATATTTCATACGGCGTTTTATTTTCCAGAATAGGTGTAGGAGTACGATTAATCAAATACGCAGCTGTCAATGCGCATTCTCCCCAAAACCGTATTGGCAAGTTGGCTTGAAATCTCAAAGCCCTTGCCACATTCAATATATGTTGATGCTTTCTCTCCACTCTTCCATTTTGTTGCGGAGTGCCTACACACGATGTTTCAAAAACTATCCCATTAGTCTTAAAATATCCACGCAATGAATTAAACTCGGTACCATTATCACTTCTAACAATTTTGATATCTTTATCAAATTGTCGTTTCACAAGAGCAATGAAATCAAGAAACGTTCGTTCAACTGCCGTTTTATTTGGAAGTAAATGAATCCACACACCTCTTGAAAAATCATCTACTATTGTTAAAAAATACTGTGCTCCACAAGACGATGTAGCCCTATAAGGACCCCATAAATCTATATGAATCAACTCAAAAATACAACTGGATTTACTTAGACTACTAGCAAAGCTACTCCTATGTTGTTTCGCTCTTGGGAAATGTCACAAACTTCATTATGCTTCTTCAATCTACTCACACCCGGCAACCTTTGCAATACTTTTTCTGATGGATGTCCCATTCGTCGATGCCACAGCTCGTATGATTCTCCACTGACTGCCATAACTTCAACTCGAGGCACACCACAGAAAATATACAGTCCACCTTGTCGTTCACCCATTCCAATCACCTTCCTCGTCAACCGGTCCTGTATAAGACATAAACTGTTAGTACATTGTACCGTACACATTAATTCATCAATAAGTTGTGTGACTGAAATTAGGTTACAAGTTATTTGAGGCACATAAAGCACATTATTAAGTCTCAAACCGACCTGCAGACTAATAGTCCCTATTTTCTCAGATTGTGCATATTTTCCATCTGGGAGTCCAACAGTACGCTTCACAATATCTTTCACATCAATCATGTCATCTCTTCTACACGTGACATGATTTGTAGCTCCCGTGTCAATAATCCAATTCGGTTTAGTTTGCTTACCTTGAAGTTGGGACGTATTTTTCTTTGCATTCAAAAACTCAAGCACCTGTCTGAGTTGTGTTGCGGTTACTCCCATCAAATCTGAGCCGTCTGAGAAATATGGACCATTTGACTGCTTTGTCTCTGATATATTTAGATTATGTGCTCTAACCTGATTTCCCGTTCCTTGTCCTCTACCTCCTATTCCATTCGCAAATCCACCACGACCTCTACCACCGGTTCTTCCACCTCGACCATATCCTCTTCCACTTCTAGGTTTATCTCCCCACCATTCAGGGTATCCAATAAGCTGAAAACAACCTTCATCCGAGTGTCCTTGTCTGCTACAATGCTTGCAATATTTATTAGGATCATAAGTGTTATTGAGAGTACGTTGATCAGATTGTACCTTGAACGCCATCACATTGTCATGAACTTCCGGTGTGGCAGCTACATCTCCTCTTCTGAGACGTTCCGAGTTTATCATTGTTTGATATGCTACATCTATTGAAGGTAGTGGATCTCTTGCCAACAATTGTTCACGCAAGGAACCATAGACAACATCTAGTCCAATTAAGAAATAATGTAGTAAATCTTCTTCTCTCAAAGTACTAACCTGTGTTGCAATATCACACTCGCACTTGCCACACTTACACGTTGGTACCTTCATATATGTAATCATCTTATCCCATATCTTATTCAATTTTCCAAAATAAGCAGCCGCACTTTCTGTTTGCTTTTGTTTACAATCACTTAAAGATGTCTTTAGCTGGCATGTCCGTGTTCCACTTACAACACAAAACCGTCTCTTCAAGTGGTTCCTTAACAAGTTGGCATCATCATAGTCTCCCAAACTCGATCTGAATGATGGCTCCAATGTGTTGCTGATCCAAGAGACAAGCATTGACTGAATTGCCACCCATTCTTCCAACTATTCACTATCTTTAGGTTCTTGGATTGTTCCATCAATGAAACCAAACTTCCTCTTAGCTATTAATGATCTTCTTATGGCTCTAGCCCATTCATCATAGTTATGTCCTTTTAGAACAACCGGTGTGATAATTATACCTGGACCATCACTGGATCCTAGGTGATATACTGGATTCTTCTTTTGCGTATCATAATCTATATTCTTGTCTTTGCTTGATTCTCCATCTCCACCCATTCTCAACGATTTTTTTCGGTTTTTCAACTGGCTCGTGATGCCATGTTAAAACTTTGGTAAATTCCTTTCTTAATCCCATTCATAGTAGTTCTATAGATATTTATACAAGACTCAAAACTTTCCTAAGACACGGATTTGAGACTTTCCTTATAAGTCTCAAAATCATGACTTACATGGACAATCCTTTCCTAATATATCACTTACCTTATCAGTCTCACATTAGTGACTTACATGGACAATACTTTCCATAGACTGACCACTACGGTCTTGGAAAGTATTACACTTTCCTTAATAGGATTGGATGTTTGGGTCGCCTTATGTTGGATAAGAAAATGTATGATGTATGGTTCTTCGTGAATTCCCAGCTTGATGTACGACTATGGGTTCTTATTGATTAGAGATAAGTAGGAACCCTATAGTGCTCGAGATCGAGTCTTCAGAAAGGGAAATTGATACTCTACGGGTAGGAGACATCTGTAAAGAGACATGTCGATTTTAGGTCATGTGGTCAAGGCGCAGTTGTTGTAATGCCTCTGCTGGATATCTTGACAAGGACCTATGTGTGCTTCTGCAGTAAATTATCTGTTGAGATCCATATTTCTTCTAATAGACAATTAGTCGAACTTAAGAGTAGTAGACGCGCTATAGGAACAGTAGATTATCAAATGCATTCTTGGTTTAGCAACGCAAGGAATGCGCTTCAGAACTAACAAACAACTGATTTGCATTACAGTTATTGAAGATGGAGTTATTTGGAAGTCTGCGAGGTATATTCCGACTTCGGAACATGGCGTCTTGATCAAAAGATCTTTAAGTTATCTATAGTTTTTTTTCTTCTTCCGTTTATCACGTCTAAATCTAACACACAGGGGCGTCTGACGAGCTGGCTTTTTCAATAGAATAGGCTTTGAAAGCGTGAACTGTTGAAAATCGTCTGGATGATTAGCTTATGGCCGGAGTCATGAAGGGCTAAGGTCTTGGATCCTTCCCCTGTTTAGTTCAGTGACACTAACTAGTTGTGGATGTATGTCAAGTAGTGGAGTCTTTATCGAAATAGTTTTCCTCACGAGTATAATTACGGATTTATTTTCCCTTCAATGGTTCGGTTGCAAAAATATTATCTTTCTCCTTCATGCCTGAATTGAGGTCATATCGGCAGATGAAGTAGAGATTTGTTGTTGTATATAAGTTGGAGGCTTATCGAGACTTGGTCTTGCAATTGCTAGGGCTAGTTCCTCTTCTTTAGGACAAAGCAGGTGCTAAGGTAGCATAACGATTAACAACTTTTCGTCTTCAAATAAGGATTAGCCTTGGTTGAGCTTTATCTGGAGCTATAGTCTCGTCTTATACTTTTTGTGACCTTCCAGGGGATTTAACACCTCTAGGAAGAGTGATGAGTTGTATCTTGGATGGATATGGTGGTCTGTCATAATAGGTGGTTCTGCAATATTTTTTATTACGTCACGAACTTTTAGAGCCTTCCTATTTGTTTTTTTTTAACTTAATATTGTAGACGATGAAAATACAAATCCAACGGAAAAAAACGAGATCAAACGGATAAAGAATAAAGGAGTTGTGAGTAAACTAGTTAAGTGTAGTAAACTTTCTGAGTCCTTTGTGATCTGGTTGAGGGACCCGTGACCTATAAGAATTTGGAGCAAGTATTTATCAGCATCTTCAAGTTTAAAGCATCATCGGGTACTTGAGAGGGATGAGGTCAGTTGGATGGTTTCTTATTTGCTATGTCACGTCACGAATTTCATTTTCTCTGGTGAGTTCGATTGTAGAGCGGCTCCCTTCCGTGCTAATCTCAACAATTTTAGTACTTCTTGTTTGATAAGTGTGTACTCGATCTAGATTGGTTAGATCTGTTAGAGCACTGCTCGGTCGAACTCGCAAGCGTTGCTATCTCAAGCTTGTTTGCCAAGTTTAGGTGATCAAAACTATAAGTCTTGATTTATAGTCTACTTATAACTATGTTTCAGATTAGGATAGAATGTATAGTTGATCTTTAGACTTCACGACGTTCATCGATTGAAGACGAAGATCTACTGAGGAGATCTTGGAGGAACTTCATCAATAAAAGGTATGTGGAGACTAAAACTTATCTATCACTCAGATGTATATTTTATTCAATCTCCTAATGAGACTAAGTCGTATATCTATGTATACTTTTATATAATACACATTTGATATTTCGAGCCGAGTTTATCTCGCTTATCTTTTTCTCGAAATACGTGTTGGAAGCTTTTTGCTTTAGCTACGTTCATCATTTTTCTTGAAGAGTTTAGCTGGAAACAATTTATTTGTTGGAAACTAAATAATAAGTCAAAAGATGATCATGTGAAAATTTCCTTGAAACATATTACATGATTTGTGTGAGACAATCATTTGATGTCGACTCGGAAAGTTTCGTATTGATCATTCGATCACTTGAAAGTTACTTATAAGCTAATGGTATGTGTGAGACATCCATTGTCATCTTCTAAGGATGTTTCAATGATTGAAATGGGAGTTTAGAACAATTAACTTTTATCTGGATACAACACAGCATGCATACCAGTATGCAAACTGTTGTGGTATGATTCAGGTCCCGAAACCTTGTTTGCATACCAGTATGCGAACGGTTTCAGCTGAAAAGTTCGGGAACCAAGTTTGCATACTAGTATGCAAACGGTTCTACCTTAGTTAGGTCCGGGATGACTGTTTGCATATCCGTTTGCAAACGGCTGGACAAGACCAAAGTCCAGAACTATAGTTTGTGTACCAGTTTGCAAACTTAGCGGTTTAAGTTCTAAAATCAGTTAAGTATGTTTTCATACTCATGAACAAATACATTAATAAATTAAGGAATGCAATCTTTGCAAACCGTGGCTTAATTTTCATGAATTGCTTTCGATTACAAATCAATCTGATTTTGTTTCAATTGGTTCTTATATACTTTTATGAGATATATACAATTGAACAACTCTATGAGTAACACAATTAGATTAATTTGATTATCTTTCATGATTGGTTGAACATCATATTTGATCTAGAAGTATCGGATGAATGTGGTTAAGACAAAAGTACTCGTATGGATAACTTTTGTTAACTGTTATTGAGCCAACTCAATATATACGTTTAGGTACAGTTACCCATATCTAAATGAAGGTATATTTCATTTGTGTGTAACAAGCTAACTAACGGTGGAGAGATATTGCTTTGGTTTCAAGCAAACTTAGCTTGAATCTTAAATCATGTTTTCATCTAGTGGTAAATATTGAATGCTTTGTTACTAAGCTATCTTAGCTTTGATTGGAAGCAATCCCTGATTTGAAAGACTATATAAGGGAGAACTCTAGCAACTGGAAAACTTAATCCCGACACTTTCCTTTGTCCTAGTTAGACTAGATTCGATTCTCCTTTAACCTAGGTTTTTCTAAAACCATTATAGGTTAACGACTTGAAGACTTCATTTGGGATTTGTGAAGCCAGACCCAACTATTTTCTTTGTATTTGCTTGTTCTGATCTTACTTGTTCTATCGTATTGATTACTATGTTCTCTAAGATTTGCTCGAGATTTATCTCCGATAGGTAAGAATAAAAAGTAATCACAAAGTTCTTCGTCTCATTCTTTGTGATTCCACAATAACTTCTTCTACTACCATATAGTTAAGTTATTGTGAGGTGATTGATATTTCTAGACTGTTCTTCGGGAATATAATACCAGATTATCAATTGGTTCCTGTTCACCTTGATTTATCAAAAGACGAAATAAAAACTTCATAGGTACTCCTGTGGGGAACAGATTTATCTATCAGAATAGAATTTTTTGTGGGATATAGATTTGTTTATAAGTCTTCGACTTTGGGTCGTAGAAACTCTTAGTTGTGGGTGAGATCATCTAAGATAATCAAGTGCGTAGAGTCCTGCTGGGATTCAGAGGCGTACTAAACGCGGCTGTACCTTAATCGGTATGAGACTTGGTTAGGGCTCAACTACATTCCAGTCCGAAGTTAACTTGGAGTAATCTAGTGTTTGTAGCATCTTAATACAGTGTGGTGTTCAAAACTGGACTAGGTCCCAGGGTTTTTCTGCATTTGCGGTTTCCTTGTTAACAAAACTTCTGTGTCTATGTTATTTCTTTTCCGCATATTTTCAGGTATAAATAGGGATAAACTAGGCTGAGTTTGTCCCTTTATTCCACCGTATTTAGTCTATTTTTCGGTGAGAAATAAGTCGGGTATTTCTCACACGTGTCATAGACAGCCAGACCAAAATCCTAATTGGTAACCCCATATTTATGTGTGGTTTAGTTAGCTTTTGTGATGATGTTTCAACATGGAGTGATATTCTTTATAGACAACGCTGGCCAAGATAAAGAAATATTATATTCTTTGTGAGCATGACTAGAATAAAAGTCATGTGAAAGGCAAGGATTGCTTTGAAAATCGTGTGCAGAGTGTTAGAGGAGCTGAGATTGGGGTCTACATCTTCATGTCTAGTCACGTATATCATGTGAAGTCTGAATTCTTGCATGTGGGTTCCTTTGTTGAGCATGAGGATCTCAATGGAGTTTATCCATGTTCTTGGATAAACATATATAGTTCAGACTTAATTTAATAGCCGTGAATGTGTTTTAGAAGCTGAAAAGAGGCTTGTGCTCGTACAAGACTCTTCGGATGATCTTGTTCATCTCGAGTTATCATGAGGCCGGTTGAGGCTTAGCTCATGATATTGAGTATGTTCATAGTCAGTTGGGACTTGGCATGTGTTCGAGATGAAAAAAGAGGCTTGCGTTCCTAATAATGTCTTTATGAGACCTTAGATCCCTTGTCTTTGACCAGCATATCTCGCAGGCATGTGCTGTCCGTATTATGGGACCGACATGACCAATGTATCTCGAAAGGATGTTCTAGGAGTCTGTCACATGGCCTGAGGAAGAATAACAAGTGTATCCGACGAGGATAATCTAGGAATTATTCAAGAAGTCTCAGTAAGTCAAGTCGGGACCTAGAGTAAACAAGACCAGTCTTTATCTCATGGGGTTGTACTTAGAATCAGTCCCTGATCTCAAATAGGGGCGATTCGTACTTACAAGAGATGGTATTGAAAAGATGAGGGTACCAAAATATACCTCAATCTAAAACTTTTCCTACCTATAAGTCCTTTATCCGAAAGTGAGTGTCTATGGACTGAGTCGAGACAATACAACTAATCGGTTCACACTTCGTGTGATCGTCTATGGATACGAGATCGAGACAATACAACAACTGTTTGAGGGCAAAAACTGATTTTGTTGTTTTTGGTAAATTTTGGGTGTGTTGATGAGAAACGAATTCAAACCCTAAACAAATGTACTGCACGGGAGTACTTTTAGATTCGAGAGATCAATCTGTAAGACTCTGGCCTAAACCAAGAAATGACCGTTCCAGATTCAATTCGTTCACAAGGTTAAAGAGAAGGGTTGATCTTAGGGAGGGAACCGAAGAAGGTGTTTGAGATCAGGATGTTGAATTATGAAGGTGTGGCTGTTTATGACTTGTATCAGAAAATGGTTTCTGGCTACTTGTGTTGATAACACTTGTTTTTGTCGAAATAGGTTGAAATCCTATTGTTTGTGGGTGAAAACCGTTTCGGCTGATTTCAGTAATTTCATGTGAGTACGGGTGAGAAACGAATCTAAACCCAAAACAATGTACTGATAGGTGTTTAAAACACCTAATTTTATAGCTAGTATTTATTTTTTCTTTGCTACTTTTCTTGTAAATTATGTATTTTATGTTTGCTTTTGAGTTTATTAGGTGCAATGGAGTCATTTGGATCAAAAGAAGGAGAAAACGTCCATTTGGAGCGTAAAAAACAAAAAGGTCAAGTCACAGGCGAAGAATGAGCTGTCAGTTCTCCGCAACTGACAATTGAGCAAGAAAACAAAATAGGCTGTCAGTTCTTTAGAACCGACAAGCTATGTAAGAAATGGGTAGCCCTTATCTGGAGAGTGGGTGTCTTGAGTAATTTCAATCATTACTAAGCCCTAAAAGCAAGAGAAGTGTTTTCTCTTCTCAATCAATTCCGTCTACAATTCAGAGACGAGAGAATAAAAGTAGCAGCTGCTGTTGTTACCACCAAGAGAAATCAGATTGAAATTGAGAAATGAGTGAAGCAGATGATGCTGGTGTTAATTAGAAGATGGTGGATTCTGTTAATTAGTTCTTGATGGGTTTGAGGTGGTTTCTGAAATAGAAGGAGAATTGTTGATGCTGCTGAGAAGAATCAAGATAAAAAAGATGTATATGTTGATTTATTGATGATTATCATTGAGAAATCTGAGAAGGTGGAAGATGGTTGTGCTGGTAATTTAGGTTAAGAATTGTTTTAAGAAGGGTTTGGTTGATTCAATCAAGAGATGAGAATTTCAGTACAAGGATGAGATGGAGATGGGTTTTGGAGTTGGACTGAATTGGTGCAGTGATTCAAGTTTACTAAGATCGGAAGTATGGTTTGTGAAGATTGAAATAGGGTGGATGAAGATTGTGCAAGGTTTGTCTAACCCTTTGCATATTGTTTCTTCTCCTTTATCTCGTATTGGTTTGAATGTATGTGCTTCGGAAACATTGTTGAATGATTTTGTTTCTCGATATCCTCCATTGGAAACATTTGATTCTCATACTATGCAGGTTTGTGAACAAGAAACCGTGGAAGTTCCCGAATTTTATATTTTATATCCACTTCCAAGTGTGGACAAGAATAAGTGTGGGGGAAACTTCTTTCGGTCGATAGATTTTTTTCTGTTTTATATTACTAATATTTGTGCGAAGCTAGTATTTTCAAAACAGGTGCTATGGGTGGATCCCCAGCTTTTCCGATAATTGGTGTATGGAGAATTCGTCTTGCAAGTCGGGCTAACGACTTTAAACCAAGCGCTGAACGGGAGGCAACCCATAGGTTTTGTATGTTAATCCCTTTTATTTGTTGTTTTTATTGTTTTCATATCATATTTGCATCCCCATGTTTAATTTCGTAGAGTCCAGAATCTATTTTAGAAGAAAATTTTGACGAATCCCTTTTCGTCAGAAAAATTCAGACTGCACGTAGTTTGGTTCAGAGACCATAACTGTCAGACCGTTTGTCGAAACACTGTGCCCTTTTGAAACTATGTAGAAAACACGTAGATGAACAACTTTTTTGAAATAGACTTTTTCCAAATTCCTTACCAATTTGTACAGTTTTTGCATTTAATCTGCTGCTACGTCAGAATTCAGAATTTTCAGTTTTGCACATTGAGGACAATGTGAAGTTTATGTGTGGGGGAGTATTTTGCATATAGAGTTTTTAGATTATTGCCTAGATTTTTCAAAATGTTGTATTTATTTGCAAAAAACCTCAAACTTTTAAAGATTTTAGAGTCACTAGCATACTTCTAGGTATGTTTACATAGAGATTCTGACCGACATAACTGAATTTGGAAGTGTTAGGGAACTACACTCGGATTTCTTACGAATTGGAGTGTTAAATAATGGATTTAATCATGCTGGTGATGCAAATGAGGTGCAGGGAGAAATGCATTATTAGAGTTGCTGATTAATCATTAGTGAAGACTACCTATTTTCATATCAACTGAGGCACCATACCAATTTTTTTTTGTGTAGTTGACTAAAGAGCTTTCTTTTGAGTGTGTGTCACCGTATATTAATTCCGGGTAGAATGGTGAGTTACCCAACCTCCCACCAATAGAAACACTATTTTGATCTCTTGAGTGCTGATTTTGTCAATCATGAGGGTGACGTATATAGACGAAAACCACTTTCTTGTAGTTTGATTTGCAGTTAGCATCACACTCTCTCTCGCCAACAACAGGTCCATAGAAACACAACCATAATCAACAAGGGAGAGACATCAAAATCTACAAGGAAAGTTGAATACGTTTGAGGTTTACAAGCAACAATACAAGGAAGAGCGTAATTTCATATCCAAGTAAAACAACATACAATGGGCAGATTTTTATTTACATGTTGAAGACTTACACATAAGGAGTAGAATTATATATTCAAGTTGAAGACTTATTTACAAGGGCGAAGAAAATCAAAAGATGAGAATTATATTGAAGTTTATGATACAAAGACAATACAAGTTGTGAAGAAGCAAGCGGTAAAGTATTTATTCCATGGGTATAACAATTTCATTGTTTATTTTATTTTCAGTTTGTAGTTATTTCTCTTTACAACAACAATAACAAAAAAAAAAATGAAATGAAAAAAGAAAGACAAGAGAAATTCTTTGAATTATTTTGGTTTGTATTTGTTTTTGTATTCATTTAATAAATCCATGGCGAACAAGAAAAATCTATGAAGAAGTTTACAAGCAACAAGGAATTGAAGAGAAAGAGTTACAAATTGTCGAAGTTTTATGAAGTTCAAGAGTTTATCATCAACAGTTGAAGACCGAAGACGAAGACCAATATGGAGAAGACGAGTTGAAGACTACGTTTCTATTGGATGCTGTGAAGGTGGTGCTTTCGTCATTGCAATCATATGTGAAGGTGGTAAGTACTCTCATCCTCTATTTTTAATAATAATGGTTGATTTCCTTTCTTAGAGATCATCAAAAATATTATTGTTTTCCACGATTTTGTGGAGTCTCCAGAAATAAATCGGAAGGTTTCCTTCCCACCATTCAACGTGTGTAGGTTTCTCTCTGCATTCCTACCTACACACATGTGAGACCCATAAAAAGGCCGTCTTATTGAGTGCAATTATCATAAAATCCTTTTAAGTGAGGCAGAAGTCGAGGCGAAATGCTTATTGATCGTTCTCAAACACGCATTCTCTCATTATGGTGTGGTTATTTCTTACTCAAGATTTAAGAATGAATATGTTCTTTGGTATTTCTAACTTTTTATTAATAGCATGCAGAAACTCTATGTCCTCATAGCTCTTTGGATGCTTGGGAAGCTGGAACGCTTTGAAGTTGGAGTAGGTATTGTGGGTATATCTCTCATAAGCCTTCACGAGACTATAACTCGTCCACTAGGGACACCTAGGGGTTCAAAGACCTGTTATTCATGCTAAGAGTAACCGTATCCTCGACGACACGGAGTTGTATGTATGTTTTAGAATTATTTTGTTTGATTTGCTCGAGGGCTAGCAAAGTCTAAGTGCGGGGGAATTTGATAGGTGTTTAAAACACCTAATTTTATATCTAGTATTTATGCTTTCTTTGCTACTTTTCTTGTAAATTATGTATTTTATGTTTGCTTTTGAGTTTATTAGGTGCAATGGAGTCATTTGGATCAAAAGAAGGAGAAAACGTCCATTTGGAGCGTAAAGAGCAAAAAGGTCAAGTCACAGGCGAAGAATGAGCTGTCAGTTCTTCGCAACTGACAATTGAGCAAGAAAACAAAATAGGCTGTCAGTTCTTTAGAACCTACAAGCTATGTAAGAAATGGGTAGCCCTTATTTGGAGAGTGGGTGTCTTGAGTAATTCCAATCATTACCAAGCCCTAAAAGCAAGAGAAGTGTTTTCTCTTCTCAATCAATTCCGTATACAATTCAGAGACGAGAGAATAAAAGTAGCAGCTGCTGCTGTTACCACCAAGAGAAATCAGATTGAAATTGAGAAATGAGTGAAGCAGATGCTGCTGGTGTTAATTAGAAGATGGTGGATTCTGTTAATTAGTTCTTGATGGGTTTGAGGTGGTTTCTGAAATAGAAGGAGAATTGTTGATGCTGCTGAGAAGAATCAAGATGAAAAAGATGTATATGTTGATTTATTGATGATTATCATTGAGAAATCTGAGAAGGTGGAAGATGGTTGTGCTGGTAATTTAGGTTAAGAATTGTTTTAAGAAGGGTTTGGTTGATTCAATCAAGAGATGAGAATTTCAGTACAAGGATGAGATGGAGATGGGTTTTGGAGTTGGACTGAATTGGTGCAGTGATTCAAGTTTACTGAGATCGGAAGTACGGTTTGTGAAGATTGAAATAGGGTGGATGCAGATGGGCTAAACTCGGATTTGAGTTTGGATTGATTTTGGTTGTAACTGAAGATAAGAAGTTGCAATTGGTGCTGCTGTTGCCGAGGTTTTGAACTGAAGTTGTGATGTGCAACTGGTGCCGAGAAGAACTGAGATCAAGGAGAGTCTGATGCTGAGAGCTACAAGGAAAGATGCTTCAAGGAAAGATGGAGCATGACTCAGGTGAAGATATTCAAGGGTTGAGTTCTCTGTGTGTATTCCCATGGATGATTACAAGGAATTTGAGTGCGTCTGGGTCTGGTGGAATGTATGTCAGCTGTTGTTGGAGGATAAGAAGACTTAGAAGATGGTTTTGCATTATGCTTGAAATTGAAGTGTAGCTGCAGGAAGTGGATGTGCATGCAGTGAGAATTAAAATGGGTATTGCAGCTACAGATGGTGCTAAAGCTGGTACTTGTGTGGATGACTGAGATGATGGTTGAGGTGCAGCGTCCGTGACAATGAGAATGAAGTAGCAGGTGTTTGAGATGAACTGAAGTGAGAATGGATCGATACTGTAGTGTTGTCGTTACAACAGGTGGTAGCTATGGAGATAGGTGGTGGGCTCTGGTTTGCAGTGGAGAATGCAACTGAAATTGGGAGTTACAGAAAATGGATTGAATGTTTGAAGCCTGTTATGCCTGGATGAACTGGGAATTGCAGTGGCAGTTGCAACTGGTGTTATAATGGAATGGATTTCAGTGGATTGTAATGACCTGCAGGGGTAGCTAATTTATATCATATGTTGCTGTTGTTCTTGAGCTAAAATGGGTTGCTGGATTGGTGGAGTAGTAGCTGGAGTTACAGATGGTCTGGTGGATGTCAGAATTGCAGGTATGGAGCTACCGAGGATTGTATGCAATGGCTGTGAGTTTGTGGTTGTATGTAAGCAGGAGAAGAATTGAAGGGTTTGGCTACAGATTGGAGTCAAGAAGGAAATACAGTTGGTGTTGCAGTGAGAACTTAATTGGGCATCGCAGGTTGAACTGAAATGTTGTAGATGATTGTGAGGACAGGTGAAATTGCAGCTGCAATTGAACCTGAGATGAAGATGGAGGTATTGTTGAGTTGAAGACAAGGAAATGATGCAGCTGAGTTAGGTGGTGATGCAATGGGCACTTGCTTTGTGCTTGAGATTGTGTGCTATTGCAGACAACAAATGGAGTTGCGATGGATTGGTGGCCTGAGGAGATGTAGGTGCATTGAGATAGAGTTACAAGGAAGCTCAACTGGTAGTGATTTGGAATAATGCCATAGCTGGAACTGCAGGAGAGATGGCCGGCAGTTGGAGAAAGTGACTGTTGAGCAGGAAAAAAAAGTAGGCTGTCAGTTCCAGAGAACTGACAAGCCAAATATCAATTGGTCTTAACAACATGTGGGCTGCTTAGGCGGATAATTTTGGCAGAGTTTGTATGGGCTTACATAGGAGTTGGTCGGTTAAGGACCAGAGAAAAAGAAAAATTCTCTACATAAGGAGGGGAGTTTTATTCTCTGGGGGATATCTCTTCTTCTACTTTTGTTCTAGGTTTTAGACATGAAAACTTTTCTTTTCATTCTTGTTATGAACTCCAAGAACATGAGCTAGAATTTTATCATTGGTTAAAGAATAAATTGGATTTCCAAGTATGAGTTTTGTTCAATAGATTAGTTTTGTCTCATGTTTTATCGATTATGATTCGCTAGAAATATCGCCATGTATGATTGATTGTTAGTTTTGTCAAGTTGCAAATTGGTAGAACTTGTAATCATATCTATTGCTAGTTTAGGGTTTATTATACGTAAATGTGATACACCTTGAATACAAGTAGCATAATTGTGATTATTGCTTGTAGTGATACATCCTAGTAGTCACAAGTGAGTTATACCCTTTGTTAAATCGGATTAGTGCTTTTACACGTTCGATTGCTTTGATTGGCCTGATTTCATAGAACTTAATTCATCTAGGGAATTAAACTTGATTAGTGCCTTTACACGTTAGGTTGTTCTCTAAGGTAGAATTCATACTCGCATCATTTAATGTGTTTGTTGATGAAAACATGAGATTTGCGGGATATACTTGCGATCAAGGTATCTTAGGGCCTTTGATAAAGGAGAGATTAAATATCAATTCTAGTTATTGTTAAAAAGCATGTTTGTGAATGAAGATGAATCCTTAACCAATATCTTTACATCTTAATTTGTGTGCTTTATTTGCTTTTATTTTAGTTTACTTTTAAAAAATCAGAAAACCTCCAATTGGTATTTATAGGAAACCGAAACAATTTGACAACCTTAGTCCAATCTGTGGGAACGATCCTTTCTTTCCCTTGCTATATTTTATATTTTGAGTAGTGAGAAAGTAATTTATTTTTGACGCGTACGACATCGATCATGTACTGCACGGGAGTACTTTTGATTCGAGAGATCAATCTGTACAATCCTGGCCTAAACCAAGAAATGGCCGTTCCAGGCTTGCTTCGGTCACAAAGTGAAGGAGAAGGGTTGGTCTTAGGGAGGGAAGCGAAGAAGGTGTTGAGGCCAGAATAGTTGATTCTGGAAGTGTAGGTGTTTTGCGACTTGTATCCAAAAGTTGAACTGGCGAGCTGAATGGAAAGATACCAGGTGATTTCTGGATGTGTATTGTTCTCCTGACCAAAACTTCTTTTTTGGTAGAAATAGGCGAGACCTATTTATACAAGTCACAAAGAAACGTACCCTGGCCTCGTAAGAAGTGGAAACGGTTGAGTAATGGAAGAAAGCGGTAACGGGTAACGCCTGGAATTGATGTTTACATAATAAAGAAAACGTTTCACCATTACTTCTTGTATTTACTAACCGCCTCACTCTTATGAAAATTTCTTGTAACGGGCGTATTGCACGACGCACGCTGTAAACCGCCATACCAATACCCTGATGAGTATCCCCTAGTTTGCGGCATGTTTTGATGTCTCGAATGTTTTCATGGAAAACGTGTAGCAGATTGCTACATGTGGCATGGTGGCATGCCAGTGGACATGGCATAGCGACGTGCTAGTAGCTGTGACATGGCGATGTGCTAGTAGCCGTGGCATGGCGGCGTGCCAGTAGCTGTGGCATAGCGCCGTGCTAGTAGCTGTGGCATGGTGGCATGCTAGTAGCTGTGGCATGGTGGCATGCTGGTAACCGTTGCATAGAGACGTTCTAGCAGCCGTGGCATGGTGGCATGCCAGTATCGTTGACATAGAGACGTGCTAGTAGTTGTGGCATGGTGGCATGCCAATAGCCGTGACATAGCGACGTGCTAGTAGCTGTGGCATGGTGTCATGCCAGTAGAGTGACATAGCGACGTGCTAGTAACTGTGGCATGGCGGCATGTCCAACATGCTCACGCATTTTTTAGGCGCGTCCAAGTTAGGGGTTTTAGCATAAACCATGGAATTTGGCATTGCGACAAAAAGTTACCATAAGTTTGGTGGCAAACTTGTACGCCTGAGATTTGCATCTCAGGAGGAAGGGAAGTCGTTGATCGTGGCTACCTTTCATTGTTGGTCAGAGGCGTGGTGGCGTGACTGGCATGGATTGCTTATGTTTTTTGGCATGCACGTGCGACATGTGTGCCTGGCATGCGCATCTGGTAAGCGCGTCTGGCATGCACGTCTGGTAAGCGCGCCTGGTAAGTGCATCAGGAAAGCGCGTCTGGTAAGCGTGTCTGGCATGCGCGCCTGGTAAGAAAGTCTGGTATGCGTTCATGGCATGCGCGACATGCTGGCGTTTTTGGGAAGCTGGCGTGTTTTGGGAAGCCAACTTAGTATGACGACCTTTTTGAGGCCGTGGCAAGTTTTGGAGCAACCCGATTGGTTGTCGGGAAGTAGGGCCATCATGCTAGGGCGTGGCGATACTTCTAGCGCGCGGTAGTGGGTTTGAAGCGACCTGATTGGTCGATGGAAAGAGGGCTGGCATGCTAGGGCGCGGCTGCACTTTTAGCGCGATGTGGAGGATTCGGTTGGGTAGATTGTTTAAGCATGGTTTCGACCAACGGGGTCCAGTATATTGCACGGGGCGCGAAACCCTAATTTGCAAATTGGGTCTATGATTTTTTTTGCGAGTTATCACAATAATTAGCTGGATTTCGTATGCTTCCATACAAAAATCTTTATCTACAGAATGCAGTGTGCTTTCTGTCTGAGCATTTCGTGCAATGGCCTTAACTTTGGTACTTGGAGGTTCATGCTACTCCGTTGCGAGTGAACATAAATCCGTCATGCTATACCGATTAATGGTTCTGCTGGGTAACATAGCACAAGAAAGTACTTAGTGAGTCTCGTTTTAGCGAGGTGCCGAAATTTACAGAGTGTTATGGATAAAAGTGTATTGAGCGACTCAATAAATATGTCGGCGGAGAGCTTAGTACTCGCGGAACCGCTTCCTTGCAGAGTGAATTCACATCTGATGCAAGGTTTTACAATTTTAACCCTAAGCTAAAAACCACCATCAACATTAAGTCCTCTGCTTAGCTCGGAACATGGGCCTTGTTGCGAGGTAAGCATGAGATGGTGACAGACGAAGGAAATATCGAAACGGCAAGTTATGAAAAGATGGTCAGGCAAATCCGAATAACCTTTTTGGGAGATAAAGAGAATCCATAACTCTTGCATTAGTGGCTTTGCGTAAATTCTGTGCTGCTAGCTAGGCCGCGGGATGGTAGAGATGGCTGCTGGCTAAGACGCAGACTGTTGGCGTCAGCTTAGAAGGGAGCCTCTAGCATAGACTTGGCGCGAAAGGGAGTCGTTGGCATTGCGCGGCTTGAAACGGAGCCGCTGGCATTAGGAGGCTTGGAATGACTTGGTTTGGGCGCGGCTTGGATGTGGCTTGGACGCAGCTTGGCTAGGGCGCGGCTTGGATGCGGCTTGGACGCGACTTGGCTTGGATTGGGCGCGACCTGGCTTGGCGCGGCTTGGACGCGGCTTGGATTGGAGCGGATTGGAATGGGAGCCACGGGCATTGTGCGGCTTGGTAAGCGCGTCTTGCATTGTCTTGGCCGCGGACTGTTGGCGCTGGAACTCGGCTACCAAGCGGTGATGATAGCGCTAATGGTTTCAGTCTGTGGGACGGTGGAAATGGCACTTGGAAGGATTGCAGGGCGGATCACGGAATGCTGGAGCATTGGTGCTAACTTAACCACGTGCTGGAGTCATGGAGAGTTGCATGTTGAGCGACTAGTGTTTCTCGTGCTGTCGCGCTGTTGGTTCGGTCATGGAACAGAGATATTGGCACACTACTTTTTCGTCTATGGAGCATGAGTGTGGTGCGCCCAGTCATTTATTCCCGTTCATGGAAGTAAGGAATCCTTATTCTGTTCAAACTCTAAAAACTGCGTTCGTATGAAAACGGGTATCGACCCTCTTTTGTTTTTGTTGTTCGTCCAGCTCCGTGCTTTCATCTGCAATATCTGGCTCCTCTTCGTCATTTGTTAGCGGTGGTAGAGCGATCATTAATGGTAACAAAGAAATCTCCAAATCAGCATCAAGGCGAGCCAGAAGAACTCAAGGTAGGTGCTCTCGCATGTATCCACCCAACAGTTCCATCGATCTTCTCCAGAATGTGTAATAAGGTTCTGACTCCAGAAGGATGAGTATCTGACAGTGGATTTCAAAATTTACCAAACTCCGTTGCACTCTTGGGATGGATGGATGAAATAATGCCAGGGATAATCTTTGAGATTGTGGTTGCGTTGTTGGTTCATCCTTGACTTTAGGTTATTTGGTACCTAGACTTTTGATTGCGATGATGATATACTGTGGATGCTTGTATTGTCAAAATATTCCGCAACCATTGGGTGAAGTGGATGAGTTGAAAGATGTTCCATTTCCTATGTGCTGCTATCAAGTCCTCAAGGACTTCGTTCTAAACGACATCCTTTGAACCATCTTCTGAACCATAGACTATTGTATGGAATGGGATGTAGTGAGCAGTGCCTATTTATACTTCTGTTAGATCCGATGGTGTGGCCGGATATGTGAATGTATCTCTGTGGCGTGCTTTTGGAGACTTTGATGCACGTGTACGGCTTCATGTTGAGAAATTCTTACGGCTTGTTGAGAGCAATAAAGGCGTCCCGTTCTGGTAGTCCCATGTGTAATTATCCCGAGCCTATTTTCTCGTGGAGGATGTGCTTCTGCTGCATTCACTGGTAAGGTGGTGACTGCGTTTAAGATTTTAAACACGAAGGAGTCTTCAGCCCCCAGGTGTGGTTTACATGCTTATATCCGGTATGGTCGGTGAGTTGACCATGATAAGGATATCACCATCTCGCATCCGTAGTGGTGACTCTATTACTTCTTCCATGTGAAACTAAAACATGGATAAGTACAAATTACCTTTATAGTGGTTGTTGCTATGGTGAAATTCTGTCTGGTATCGACAAATTAGCAGCAACAGTTCTTGGCAGCAGATGTGATCAGAAGGGACTACACCGCATAGGAACCAAAATAGGTCGGGTGGAATTGTATGGGCGTCCATGGAAGCAAAGGGATCGGCTGTATGCGTAAGCGAGTAAACTGTCCATGACCACGAGGTTTGGAGAGATGGATCAAAAAGCGGCCACAATTGCGATCCTTGGTTGGCTGTGATCACGATCCTTGATATGAAGGAGTGTGGTGTCTACAGGCATGAACTTTGGAAGGAAGGAGTGTGGCGTTGAAGCGGCTTCGGCTCTTGGAGATGACGTTAAAAGCTTATGGAGTAAAACGCTGAAGCTTCGGCTTCGGATCCTGGAGAAATTTATGGAGAGGATGCTGAAGCGGAGCGACTTCTGGCTCTGGAAGCGGAGCGGCTTCCCGAGAGAATGTTGAAGCGGTTTCCAGAGCGAAAAATTAAAGCGAAGCGGCTTCTGGCTCTGGAAGCGGAACGGCTTCCCGAGAGAATGTTGAAGCGGTTTCCAGAGCGAAACATTTAAGCGCAACGGCTTCTGGCTCTGGAAGCGGAGCGGCTTCCCGAGAGAATGTTGAAGCGGCTCCTGTAGAAAACTCTAGTGAGGGTGCCATTAACCCTTGACTCCAAAAAAACGAACTGATATGATGTGGCATGGGAAGAGGTCACAAATGTTGTTGGCGGCAAGTAACGTTTTTCTCCTTATGGGAAAGAATACACTTCTTCTGTTCGATTCTCCTTTGCACCTCTCAGAGCCTTGACGGCTACAATGTTGAATTCGGAGTCCGCGTCAATCAGCATGCTGTCAAACTCGACATCCTTCAAGTAAACAGTGGTTAGGAGTCCCCAGTTCCGTCTATCAATCGTGCTTCCCAGGAGAGGTTGGGGTTCGGGAATGGCTTCCCTGGCTGGAAACAGCTGCTTTCCTGCTGCAGTGCAGTTGAGGGCTGCGAGTATGTCTCGAAGATGGGCCCTATAGAAATACAGAATCTCACAAAAATGGTTTATCATGGATTGCACGATTTGGATGGAGTACCAAGAAATTATGCAGCTACTGATGGGAAGAGGGTCTCTGTGAACCTAGGAAGGTTGCTGATTTTCTTTGCCTCGATTTTGGAGAAGTCGTTCCTACGTGTGATGAAATTGGATTGCTGATTCCCTTCTACCGGGCGTTCAAGAGCAACGCGAGCCTCTTCATCTATAAACGCACGTCCTGATGTAGTGCCTGCGCCGGATGTTAAAAGTATTCCTTGTCATCTCCCTATTAGGTTGACGTGACTCTTATAGTGGCCGCTCCGTCATTGTCTTGAGGAAATAGGTATCTCTTTCTGAGTTATAGACACATCTGTCTGAGCCTTACGAGAACCTTTTGTCTTTCCATCATATCAACAGTGGTAAAAGGAGGTCGGATTCTTCCGACTCCTCTAGTCTCTTGCCCTGATGGCGGAGTAGCAGCGGCTCTGGTGACAGTTGGAGCTGTCATAATTGAAGAAATGATGGAGTGGCGGAAACGGCTCTGGTTCTCGTGATCGTAGGTGTATCGTGCAGAGATGGCGCGGTTTTGATCACGGAGTGCTGGAGCCATGGCGTTGGTTCGAAGGGTGAGGATGGCGCTGCTTTGGCTGGTTGTGGAGCGGAGAAGATGGCGCTGGACTTTGGATGGATGTGTAGCGAAAAGATGGCGCCAGAAGGGTGCAAGCTGTTAGCGCTGGAAAGGATGCAAGATGTTAGCGCTGGAAGGATGCAAGCTGTTAGCGCTAGAAAGGATGAAAGCTGTTAGCGCTGGAAAGGATGCAATCTATTAGCGCTGGAAAAGATGTAAGCTACCGGCGCTGGAAGGACACAAGCTGTTAGCGCTCATATTATTTGCTTTGTTTCCATTTCTTGGTGCTAACGGAAGAGTGGCAGCAATAGAGCAGGCGAACATATTCCAGGTACGTATCTCCGTGTTTCTTCTTTCTGTTTGCTCTTCTGGTGTTGGTGCAAACCCTAGCCATAGGCATGTCCGCCATAGTTTTATGGGCGACGCCGTCCTGACCGCGAGAAGTCCCCAGTCACTCCTTATCGTGTGATAACTGGTAACTGAGTCGTTTGGTGACCGAGACATTGATCCCCGATCGGATCGTTTGCTTTCACCATCTTAGAAGTCCCCAGTCACCCCTTGTCGTGTGATAACTGGTAATTGAGCCGTTTGGTGACCGATCCATTGATCCCCGAGTGGATCGTTTGCTTTCACCATCTTAGAATCTGGATTGAAGAATGAAATCGAGAATTGGACACTGATATTGTAACCGAGAGATTAATTTCCCACTGTGGTCGCCAATTGTTTGTGGGTGAAAACCGTTTCTGCTGATTTCGGTAATTTTGTGTGAGTGTGGGTGAGAAACAAATCTAAACCCAAAAAAATGTACTGCACGGGAGTACTTTTGATTCGAGAGATCAATCTGTACAATCATGTCTTAAACCAAGAAATGGCCGTTCCAGACTTGCTCTGTTCACAAAGTGAAGGAGAAGGGTTGGTCTTACGGAGGTAAGCGAAGAAGGTGTTGAGGCCAGAATAGTTGATTCTGGAAGTGTGGGTGTTTTGCGACTTGTATCCGAAAGTTGAACTGGCGAGCTGAATGGAAAGATACCAAGTGATTTCTGGATCTGTATTGTTCTCCTGACCAAAACTTATTTTTTGGTAGAAATAGGTGAGACCTATTTATACAAGTCGCAACGAAACGTACCCTGGCCTCGTAAGAAGTGGAAATGGTTGAGTAGTGGAAGAAAGCGGTAACGGGTAACGCCTGGAATTGATGTTTCCATAATGAAGAAAACTTTTCACCATTACTTCTTGTATTTACTAACCGCCTCACTCTTATGACACTTTCTTGTAACGGGCGTATTTCACGCCGCACGCTGTAAACCGCCAGACCAATACCCTAATGAGTATCCCCCAGTTTGTGACATGTTTTGATGTCTCGGATGTTTTCGTGGAAAACGTGTAGCAGGTTGCTACTTGTGGCATGGTGGCATGCCAGTGGCCATGGCATAACGACGTGCTAGTAGCCGTGTCATGGTGGCGTGCCAGTAGCTGTGGCATAGCGCCGTGCTAGTAGTTGTGGCATGGTGGCATGCCAGTTACCGCATAACGACGTGCTAGCAGCTGTAGCATGGTGGCATGCCAGTAGCCTTGACATAGCTGCGTGCTAGTAGTTGTGGCATGGTGGCATGCCATTAGCCGTGGCATAGCGACATGCCAATAGCCGTGGCATGGTGTCATGCCAGTAGCCGTGGCATAGCGACGTGCTAGTAGCTGTGGCATGGCGGCATGGCCAACATGCTCGCGTATTTTTTAGGCGCGGCCAAGTTAGGGGTTTTTGCATAAACCATGGAATTTGGCATTGCGACCAAAATTTGCCATAAGTTTGGTGGCAAACTTGTACGCCTGAGATTTGCATTTCAAGAGGAAGGGCAGCCGTTGATCGTGGCTACCTTTCGTTGTTGGTCAGAGGCGTGGTGGCGTGACTGGCATGGATTGCGCATGTTTTTTGGCATGCGCGTGCGGCATGTGTGCCTGGCATGCGCGTCTGGCATGCGCGTCTGGTAAGCGTGTCTGGCATGCGCGCCTGGTAAGCGTCTGGCATGCGCGCCTGGCATGTGCGGCATGCTGGCGTTTTTGGGAAGCTAGCGCGTTTTTGGGAAGCTGGAGTGTTTTGGGAAGACAACTTAGTATGGAGACCTTTTTGAGGCCGTGGCAAGTTTTGGAGCAACCCGATTGGTTGTCGGGAAGTGGGGCCAGCATGATAGGGCGTGGCGATACTTCTAGCGCGTGGTGGAGGATTTGAATCGACCTGATTGGTCGATGGAAAGAGGGCCGGCATGCTAGGGCGCGGCTGCACTTTTAGCGCGCTGTGTCGGATTCTGTTTCCTAGCTTGTTTAAGCATGGTTTCGACCAGCGGGGTCCAGTATACTGCGCGGGGAGCGAAAACCTAATTTGTAAATTGGGTTTATGAGTTCTTTTCGGGTTATCACAATAATTAGCTGGATTTTGTATGCTGCCATACCGAATTTATCTACAAAATGCAATGTGCTTTATGTCTGAGCATTTCGTGCAATGGCCTTAACTTTGGTACTTAGAGGTTCATGCTACGCTGCGAGTGAACATAAATCCGTCATGCCATACCGATTAAGGGTTCTGCTGGGGAACATAGCACAGGAAAGTACTCAGTGAGTCTCGTTTTGGTGAGGTGCCGAAATTTATAGAGCGTTATTGATAAAAGTGTATTGAGCGGCTCAATAAATATGTCGGCGGAGATGTTAGTACTCGTGGCACCGCTTCCTTGCAGAGTGACGTCACATCTGATGCAAGGTTTTACGATTTTAACCCTAAGCTAAAAACCACCATCAACACCTATTTATACAAGTCATGTTCGAGCACCCCCTGATCTCGTAGGAAGTGGAGGTGATTGAGAAGTGGAGAGGTGGAGTTGTGTAAAAAGTGGTGATAACCACGTTTCCATTTCGAAGGAAAATTGGTCACACTTTCACCCACTACTCTCATTGATGTTAACCGTCCGTTCTTTCCTGACACTTTCTAGCTAGTAATGGGCGCGTTGCACGCCGCACGCTGTAAACCTCCAGACCAATACCCTGATGAACATCCCCCAGTTTGTGACATGTTTGATGTCTCGAGTATTTTCGTGGAAATCTGCAGAAGGCTGCTGAATGGGTCTTGTTTGCAAGACCTAGTTATTTTTACCAATCACGCGCAAGCTAGGTGGAGGGTGGTCATGTGTGAGTAGCTGCCAGGAGCTATCCATGTACATTAAAGATGTGGTGATCGGTCCCTATAGGAGAATGGTGGCATGTAGCCATTTTGACATCTTATTGGTTGGACCAAATTAAGTCTAAACCGTTTAAGTTGGCTAGCCAAGTTGGATGGCTGAGATGATTCGCAGAAGTTTCTGCTAATTCATGAAATTTCGTAATCAGAAAATTCAGATGTGAGACCCTCACTAAAATCGCTGTAGAATTCTCATACGAGCTCGGATTTTGACGCTCCTCCCCTCCATTCTGATCAGAAAAGAATTTCCTATCTTCCAGTGTAGAAATATATAGGTTTCGAGCTCGTTTAGGAGGTTAAAATACCCCGACAGTAAAACTTAAGAAGAATTCAGGAGGAATTCTGTCAGTTTTCATCCATGACCTAGCTCGCCTTTTAAGTTGTATCTCTTAGCTCGTTATTCCGATTGATGTGATTTTTTAGTATGTTATGCTAGACATCCATACAAAACTTTTGGCATGTAGATCATACTAAAGTTGTTTACCAAATGCTCCCAGTTGTTTGTCCAATCTTTGGGTGATCGTTTAGAAGCCATATGGGTAAGCCGCGGCGTGGCGATTGTTCCTTATGGATGAGGAGCGTCCAATAGTCACGAAGACATTTGGTTGAACGCCTAGAATAGGAATGTGGTCGAATGATTCGACTAGCGAAGTTGGGCGGCCGAGATGATTTGCGGCAGTTAATGGCCGCCATTGATTCATTTAGGGTTTAAATCCATGCGGCCAACCTTATTTAGGTTAATCGATTCAAGGCACTGGACATTGGATTTAGCAGTCCGATTGGTCAGATGCAAAGGCGAGCTGCCGGTGAGCATGCTGACATATATTGGGTCGCCTAAAATTGGATCTAAGCCATTCAACTTGGCTGGCGAAGATGGAAGGATGTGATCGATTTGCGACAGTAGCAAGATGCCGCAACGCAATTAGGGTTTCCTAAACAACGTGTTCACCCAGTTTGAGCAAAACGATTTGATGCACTCTTGACTTGTCGTGGGCAAGTCGATCGACTAGGGATGGATATGAGTCGCCGATGAACGTATCCGTACCCTACTCGTTGAGTGAGATCGAATCTAGGTCGTCCGATTAGGCTGGCAAAGATGGGCGGCCATAATCGATTTGCGGCAGTAACATACCGCCGCAAACATGAATTAGGGTTTCAAAGAAGCCGCGTCCGCCCTAGTTTGATCGAATGGTTTGATGCGTCATTGACTTGCTATGAGCAAGTCGATCGACTGGGAAGAAAATTAGGCCGCTTGTGAACACATTGGAAACTATTTGATTGTTCGGGATACGATCTAAGCCGTCCAACTAGGCTAGTGAAGTTGGACGGGCGCGATGGATTTTCAGACTGTTTTTTCATGTCTTAGCTCGCTTTGCCAACAACGCGATCGCCCACATTGGGGTTAGCGTTCGACGATGTTGGAGTGCGCTAGATGGATTCTGACCAGTTGGGTATTAGTGGGCTCGCCGGTGGTCGTCCCGTGATCGACTAGTTCCGCTAGGAGTAGACTAGGTCTATTGAATTTCGTGGCCAAATCATGTGGTCGTGATTGTTTCTTAAGACTGATATGGACAACACATATTTCCTTTAAGTAATTTAAACGTGTTCGATCGAGCTATCTCTTAATTAAAAGTGCGTCGATACAAAAATCTCTTTGTCAAAGAATGATGTAGCATGTGTGAGTATTTTCATGCAAATCTCAATACTGACACTTCAGGAGATTCACGCTACTCTGCTGAGAGTGAACATTTGATCTTCATGTCATGTCAATATTGAGAGTTCGGCTGGGAACATAGCATAGGGAAATACTAGGCAACTCATGCATTAGAGAATAATGCTGGTAGAAAATAAAATTCACAGAATATTTGGGATTGTTGCTACACGCACCATTCTGAGTGAATTTAATATATATATATATTGAATTGCTCAATGAGCGAAGAGGTTTTTTGCACTCGTCACCTTTAAAATGGCTTTATCCCTTTGTAGGGCGACAACGCATTCAATACAGGGTTCACGATTTTAGACCTTGAACTAAAAACCACCATCAACAACAACAAAGTATGCTTACTTGATAAAAAGGTTCGGACTTAACCAAACACAATAGGATTCACTTATCAAGTAAATAGGAATTAACATTTGTGTGACTTACTTTAATTATAATAAAACAATTGTAATGCGGAAAATAAAAGTAAATGACACAGCAAGATTTTGTTAACGAGGAAACCACAAATGCAGAAAAACCCCACGACCTAGTCCAGAATTGAATACTCTCAGGATTAAGCCGCTACACAAAATTACACCAATACGTATAGTTGAGACCAAGTAACTAAACCTTAGTTCACCTAGTTCCGCCTGTATTCCCACGCCTCCAACTTATAAATAATTCACGTACTTGGATCAATTCCTTTGGTTCATATTCCAAACAGTAAAGGAACAACAAATCTGTTTGGTATCAACTCTTTTTAACCAAGTGATATGAGTCGGACAAAGGGTCTTCTGTTTATCTTAACATAAACTCCTTCGTCGGGTCCTTAGATCTATCTTATGTTCAATTACCAAAATCATTAAGATTTTGTAATCAGCACTCTTAATCCAAAGAATTGTGTTGATGCCGATCTACTCAACTAATCAATCCAATTCTACCACAAGGATAAAACCGATTATTAATCGGATCCTCTTTTTACCGAAATAAGTATTGTGCACACCAAAGATTATGAACTCACAAATCAGAAATCTTCAATATCTTCTTCGTCTTCAAATCTTCTTAGATCTTCAATAAACACCTGCACACAATCACTTGAATCTCTTGTGATCAATCACACACAGAATGAAGTCTGTTAACAATGGATTATCACAAGATCGTCTTTAGAACTAACAACAATCTAAAGATCCCTGTCAAAACTCTGAACTAGTTTGAGTGAATCTTATATCAGAAGAGAAGATCCTCAAGCATAAAAAAACTAGGTGCAATCAAATTTCAACTGCCGTTAGTCAATAAAATCAATGAATACAAAAGATAAACCGCAATTATCTAGTTTCCCACCAACGGTACTGATAGAGCTTCTCAATCCCAAAGAAGACTTTAAAACGAGCGATCATAAGAGATTTCGCCTAATTAGGTTACTCTCCTCTCCGAATAGGCGGCTTCACCAGTAGCAGCACAACAAGAGGTAGTTTGCTGTTACGAAGGATTAGTTTGCTAGAAATGCAAACTTCAATATTTATAGACTATGAAGTTTGGACACCAAGGAATTTCCAAAACCGAAAATATTCTCAAGATATTCATTAAAGCACAAATTCAGTTTCCATAATTCATGGAAATGCTCTGTCCAAAATATTGACCGAAAATCTCTTTGGAAAATCTTTAACTAGTAAATGCACATTACTAATTCTCATTTTCCTAAAATAAAATTAAGACCTTAACTAAAAGATTCTTAACTTATTTATGTTTCGATCATGGGATTCTCTTCCCTTAGCTATTAAGGAATAACTTTGAACACTTAAAGATTAACTTTCACAGCACGTGTTCAAAGTATGTCGACATCTTACCACATTAACCAAATATATTTTCGGTATCTCTAATATTTCTAGAATAATAGAAAATTCGAAAAGATATTTTTGGTGTTAAAAACACAAAACGTGCTCGTATTTGATTAAGACTTTTTGTGGACGATTGCACATGTTCAACGGATCGGTTTCCCCTTGTTGCACATGTCCATAGGATCGGTTCCCACAAATTTATGGTATCTAACTTGTATGTGTTGCACATGTCCATAGGATTGGTTTCCCTTTGCCTAAAAACATGTCGCACGTGTTCATAGGATCGGTTCCCCTTTCTGCTACAAACTTGCTGCACCTCATACAAGGATCGATTCCTCTTTGTGATGTGTTACACCTCTTACTAGGATCGGTTCCCCATTACCCAGAGTCGGCCATACACAAAATGACAAACTCGATCATACCATCTCAGGTGATTACTTAAGATCAGTTTCACTAATAAAAGTCATACCAATACATAAGTCAGGCCTTTGTGAATAGTTTTACCAAGAAAACAAACAACTCATGAGCGGTTATACTAAATCACACATATTGGTTGTTCACAAGATATGCAATGAATATCAATACCAATAACGCCTGGCGGTTTCCTTTTCGATTCACAAAACAAATTTATGAACTTACTTCCTTAAAACACATGTAAAACATTGTTTCCTAGGATGAAATCCTCACCTTATACCCATTATGTCGATGTCGATGTCCTATCTACAAAGTTTAATGGTTAAGCAATAAAATTCGTATTGTATTCCTTAATACTATATCTATCTAGAATGTTCATGCTTCGCAGTTTGTTTTTTAATATGCACGACTTGAAAGATACGTTAGGGAATGGAGAAGTTCAAGTCAAATATCACTAACCTCAAGTGGAAAAATGATGTTTTCGTTGTAGCTTCTTACTTCTTCACTTCTTCAAGTATTCTAAATACTTGTAATGTCTCATATCCTAATACTTTCAAGCTATCATACACGAAGTTGACTCTAGTACATAATCAAGCGACTCTTAAAATGAGTTTTGATTCACTAAAATATGACAACCAAACTTGACATACCAACGCTTGGTGAGTTCAACCGAGCTATGCTCTAACAATCTCCCCCTTTGTCAATTTTAGTGATAAAACTCTTACAATCATATGGATAAACAAATTACAAGAATTCATTACACATACGCTTGATTCCCGAATTCAACAACACAATAACCTGTATACATTCAATCCTTAAATGCCGTTGTTGACATTATAATAACAAAGCTAATATTCCCCCTAAAGGTGAGATAGGTATATTTTATCAATCCACACGTCTTTGTTATACCAATTAATATGATATGTTACTCCCTCTTAGTCTATGCTTTCACTCTTTCGTTAGATAAACGTTTTAGCACAATTGTCCTTTTCCTTAGTGATACCAATAAAATCAATCCAGTATCAAAACAGACTTGCAAACTTATAGAGTTAAGCACGAGGGTTCCATACACCATTTTTGATAACCAATATCAAAACCAAAACTACAAAGTAATTTGTTTGATATGTTATCAAGGAAATAATTGCCCGAAGCAATTTTCCCAATTTATTTTAGCAAACCAAAAATCAACTAAGCACTTTAGTTCCTTTGCTAAACCGATTGTACAAATACAATCGCTTCATTCGATAAGACCAAAATAAAGATAACTATATTTTTCTCATCAGGTTCTAATTATCCATATAACTTAGACTTTTAAATTTCAAACAAGACATGTACTAGGTTAGTTAACTATCATTTCTTGTTAAGGCATTCGATTAGACGTGAATAACCGAAACCTCCACTTTGATAAGTCTAACTAAGATAAACTTAACTTCTCTTATCCGGAATCGAATTGGACTAAACAATCCATCCCGTAGACTTTTTCTTTTGTTAAGCCATAAATAATTCATACAAACCAAAATAAATCAACTTGCATAATTATTCACCTCAACCGGAAGCAATTGAAATAACATAGACATTATAGCACCGCAATTGCACCGAAATTTTGTAAGCCTAAACAATTGATACCACACAATAAAGCAAGATAACAATAGTTTTTCTTAACCGGAACCAATTGAATCACACACACATCCATACACACATAATGGAATAAATCATCAATTGTACCGAAATTTTGTTTAGCAAAAGCAAAATATATATGAAATAAAACCATGCTTTTCTTAAACAGGAAAACTATTAACTAACAATATTGTTACCTCAAATTTCGTATTCACTTCTCCAATATGTTTAGATCTTCGTCCAGGGAGAATTGATATCGAAATATAATTATGTTGTAATCCTTATGCAAAAAAAAAAGAATACAACAACCAACCTTTACCAGAGAAAAGTTGAAAACCGGTTTTTAACTATTGCAAGCAAAAGTTGAAAAAACCACCGAAAAACATATGCTTTTATGCTAAACCAAAACCGTTTCAACATATTGTGACTTTTACACATATTGTTTCTATCAGAACCTCTAATGATCCTTTGATAAATCCTACCAACATGGGCTAGAACTTAATCCTGCTAAATCAAAAAGTCAACCAAACCATAAGGGTTCATAACATTATGAGATCGAATATCACAGTCAGAAAACCGAAAAACATCCCATAAACTGATTCAAAGCAAAGATATAAACATTCATTCATATGGATTTACCTTTATAAATCGGTCATACAACACTTCCAAACAAGTTTATAATTGGTTATAACACACGAATTCATACACAAAACAATTTTTGCATACTAAGTCCGAATTCAGTGATTTTTGTCTCGTTTTGACCAAAAAAGCAAGAGCTACACATATATGATCAGTAGATATCAACATCATCAACTCAAAATTATCGTTTTCATCAAAATCTCAAAAATAGATAGAGAAGGTATGAGTATAGGAGAAAATAAATCTCCCTAAAGATGTTAATTAGTCATATAATAATCGAGAGATCATGTGCTCAGTTTTTCACGTGCTTCCTCACCTTTAAAAAGATTGAGCACTAAGGTGAGCATGCACATTCTAACAAAACTAGGTTACGTTGAGTTGATCCTTGGCTTGTTCGTCATGAGTGACTAAGACCGAATCATCATTCTTGACCTCTTACCTGGTTTGTTTTCTCTTGTTCTATCTCTTGTTTTTCTTCTTTGACTTGTGATGAAGAGTGTCATTATCACAACGTCCACTAGTACAAGAGAATTCATACATGATATCTTTCTTTAGTCTTTCAAGAAAGCTCTTGTAATTATTGTCATCAACAATTAGCAGCTGAGAGTCATTCTTGTGACTAACTTTTGGTCCCTTCTTGGCTATGGACGACTTCGGGACCCATTTAGAGTTTGGTTTCACAAGAGCAGCTTTCTACTTCATACTATTAGGATCATTGTCCTTTTGAATATTTTGCGAAACACCCTTTCTCCAATTTGGAACATCAGATCTTGTTTTTGCATTTAAAAATTCATCTCTCTTTCTATAATTGGGTGTTTTATGAAACGACCTTGTCGAGTGATATGCACAATTTGAACTGTCATATAATAGTTCTTTTTCCTAAAGTTAGGACAATACTGATCTGAGTTCCTCTGGGGAGCAATCTTAGCCAATTCGTTTGATACATAAGAAAGTGTGTCTTTTAACTTACGAATATTGCATCCCCATTCCACATGCCCTTTATTTCCACAATAACTACAATGCTTAGTAACATACACAATGTGAGTTTTAATGTTACCTTTTTGTGGATCCCCTTGCATTGGAGCTTGATGATTTCTCTTCCTCCTCTTCTTCTTCTTATCTTTGTTCAACTTTGTTGCTTTCTTGACATTAGCAGAAGTGCTCTCTTTGACTGCGTACTTAAATAGAATGATTTAACATAATTTTTAGGCTTGACTGTTTTTACTTCTTTACAAGAAATACGAGCATTTTTTGCATCAGTGGAAGCCTCTGGTTTAGAAGAATTTTTAGCTTTAACAAATTTTACCTCTTTGCTAATATTTGAAGCATCTATTCCCTTATATCCCAATCCTCGTGTATCACGATGATTTCTACTTGCTTCTAACATTGAGGTTAAATTGTTTTAGCTAGCATTGAACTTTTTAAAGTCCAAATTTTCTTCTTCCAACATCTTGATTTTATCAAGAGAACTAGCTAGATCAGCCTCAAGGTGTTTTTCTCGGGAGAGATATTCACCTTCTTTCTCTTAAAAACTCTTTTGTTGAGAGTTAATCCTTGTATCATAATCAGCAAGTTTCTCTCCCAATAAATGTACTTTTTCAAGAGTAGCATCACGATATTTCTCTAAAAGTTCTGCTCGAGAAAGACTAGCACTTGCTTTTTCCTCAAGATTCCGTATACATTTAGAATCAGTTTTCTTTGCTTCCTCAAGGAAATTGTTAAGCCTTTGTTTCAGAGAATGAATCTCTAATGAAGCTTATCATTTTAGAGAAACAAATTCAGACTTTGAGGAGTCAAGACCAATGACAAGTTGATTAATCATAACTTGCAGACAATTTATATCATTTAGATGCTTCTTTTCGCTTTCTAATGCAAGAATCAGTTCAGTTGAACATGAGAGAAACTTTTCGCTTAATTCATTTTGATGAAATGTTTCTATATTCTATGAATCAATATTTTTCTCGTCATCAAGAAGAGTTCTGTCAGAGTCTGAATCATTGATTACAAATACATGACTTAACTTAATCTCGTCATGAGAACATTCATAATTATTCTCAGAAGAGCAAGTAAAACTTGAAGAAGAAGCCCCTTTTAAACATTTCTTAAAATCAAAACTTTCAACGTCTTGCGATACGTTAACTGAGTCTTTCTTTAGTTTTCTCTCCCGTTTAACTTTACTTTGACTCGTGTCTTATAGGTTGGATCGCATCAAACACAGATTGTTAGATATTTTCATTTTTTCCCGCTGTGATACCAATTGAAAAGACGAGGGTACCCAAATATACCTCAATCTAAAACTTTTCCTACCTATAAGTCCTTTATCCGAAAGTGATTGTCTATGGATTGAGTCGAGACAATACAACTAATCGGTTCACACTTCGTGTGATCGTATGTGGATACGAGATCGAAACAATACAACAACGAAGTATGTTTACTTGATAAAAGGGTTCGGACTTAACCAAACCCAATAGGATTCACTTATCAAGTAAATAGGAATTAACGTTTGTGTGATTTACTTTAACTATAATACAAAAATTATAATGCGGAAAATAAAAGTAAATGACACAGCAAGATTTTATTAACGAGGAAACCGCAAATGCAGAAAAACCCTGGGACCTAGTCCAGAATTGAATACTCTCAGGATTAAGCCGCTACACAAAATTACACCAACTTCGTATAGTTGAGACCAAGTAACTAAACCTATAGTTCACCTAGTACCGTCTGTATTCCCACGCCTCCAACTTATAAATAAGTCACGTACTTGGATCAATTCCTTTGGTTCGTATTCTAAACAGTAAAGGAACAACAAATCTGTTTGGTATCAACTCTCTTCAACCAAGTGATATGAGTCGGACAAGACTCTTCTGTTTATCTTAACATAAACTCCTTCGTCATGTCCTTAGATCTATCTTATGTTCAATTACCAAAGTAATTGTTAAGATTTAGCAATCAACACTCTTAATCCAAAGAATTGTGTTGATGCCGATCTACTCAATTAATCAATCCAATTCTATCATAAGGATAAAACCGATTATTAATCGGATCCTCTTTTTACCGAAATAAGTATTGTTCACACCAAAGATTATGAACTCACAAATCAGAAATCTTTTTACCGAAATAAGTATTTTACCGAAACTCTGAACTAGTTTGAGTGAATCTTATATCAGAAGAGTATATCCTCAAGCATAAAAAAACTAGGTGCAATCAAATTTCAACCACCGTTAGTCAATAAAACCAATGAATACAAAAGATAACCGCAATTATGTAGTTTCCCACCAACGGTACTGATAGAGCTTCTCAATCCCAAAGAATACTTTAAAACGAGTGATCGTAAGAGATTTCACCTAATTAGGTTACTCTCCTCTCCGAATAGGCGGATTTACCAGTAGCAGCACAACAAGAGGTAGTTTGCTGTTACGAAGGATTAGTTTTCTAGAAATGCAAACTTCACTATGAACTTTGGACACCAAGGAATTTCCAAAATCGAAAATATTCTCAAGATATTCATTAAAGCACAAATTCGGTTTCCATAATTCATGGAAATGCTCTGTCCAAAATATTGACCGAAAATCTCTTTGGAAAATATTTAACTAGTAAATGCACATTACTATTTCTCATTTTCCTAAAATAAAATTAAGACCTTAATTAAAAGATTCTTAACTTATTTATGTTTCGATCCCGGGATTCTCTTCCCTTAGCTATTAAGGAATAACTTTGAACAATTAAAGATTAACTTTCGCAGCACGTGTTCAAAGTATGTCGACATCTTTCCACATTAACCAAATATATTTTCGGTATCTCTAATATCTCTATAATAATAGAAAATTCGAAAAGATATTTTTGGTGTTAAAAACACAAAACGTGCTCGGATTTGATTGAGACTTTTTGTGGACGATTGCACATGTTCAAAGGATCGGTTTCCCCTTGTTGCACATGTCCATAGGATCGGTTCCCATATATTTATGGTATCTAACTTGTATGTGTTGCACATGTCCATAGGATCGGTTTCCCTTTGCCTAAAAACATGTTCACGTGTTCATAGGATCGGTTCCCCTTTCTGCTACAAACTTGCTGCACCTCATACAAGGATCAATTCCCCTTTGTGATGTGTTACACCTCTTACTAGGATCGGTTCCCCTTTACCCAGAGTCGATCATATACAAAATCACAAACTCGATCGTACCATCTCAGGTGATTACTTAAGATCGGTTTCACTAATAAAAGTCATACCAATACATAAGTCAGGCCTTTGTGAATAGTTTTACCAAGAAAACAAACAAGTCATGAGCGGTTATACTAAATCACACATATTGGTTGTTCACAAGATATGCAATGAATAACAATACCAATAACGCATGTCAATTTTCTTTTGGATTCACAAAACAAGTTTATGAACTTACTTCCTTAAAACACATGTAAAACATTGTTTCCTGGGATGAAATCCTCACCTTATACCCATACATAATCACAATAGCATTCAACCGATTATGTCGATGTCTTATCTACAAAGTTTAATAGTTAAGCAATATACCTCGTATTGTATTCCTTAATACTATGTCTATCTAGAGTGTTCATGCTTCGCAGTTTTGTTTTCAATATGCACGACTTGAAAGATACGTTAGGGAATGAAATAATTCAACTCAAATATCACTAACCTCAAGTGGAAGGATGATATTGTCGTTGTAGCTTCTTACTTCTTCACTTCTTCAAGTCTTCGCAATACTTGTAATGTCTCATATCCTAATACTCTCAAGCGATCATATACGAAGTTGACTCTAGTACATAATCAACAGACTCTTAAAATAAGTTTTGATTCACTAAAATATGACAACCAAACTTGAAATACCAATGCTTGGTGGGTTCAACCAAGCTATGCTCTAATAGGGATGTCTTTGGTCATGCTCATAAGTCAACCGGGGACATTTTATGAGGCTACAGAGCCTACACGACTTGCATGTCAAAATGGGACGTATAGGAATCTTGTTATCACGACCATTGTCTTTTGGGGAAGTATGCTAGAAATCGTGGTTGTAAGTGCCCTGAAGACCAAGGGATGAGTCTCTCTCGTGAGTGTTAATTTTGGCCGCTGAGTTCGTCTCTTCGAGCCAAGAGGTGAAACTAGGGATGAGCTTCTCTTTTAGAAATGAGATGAACTAGGGATGAGCTTGTCTTTTGGAAATGAGGGATGAACTAGGGCTGATCTCGTCTTTTGGCAATGAGGGCTAAGCTTCTCCTTCAGAACTCCATTCTTTTACGCATTAGTCTCCGAACGTCTTTGATTTTAGTTCTGCCGAACCCCGAAAATGAATATTTTTCCTCTAGCTCGGAATACTGTGAAAATATAAATTCACCCCTAGTTGTAAAATTATCATTATGCCGCTAGTCCGAAATTTTGTATGAAATGACTATTTTGCCTTTAGTCCAAATTTCACCATCTACATTTACATCAGAAAATCAAATCTATAGCGACATCATAGTGGTGAAGCTAAGTAATTGCTTCTTTACTCGAAATTAAAATTCTAAATTTTTTATGGTCTCACTGATCACAATCTAGTGCTTAACTGTTACGCACTAAGCAGAGGACTTAATGTTGAAGTTAGGTTTTCGACGAAGGGAAAATTGTAAAACTCTCTTCTGCCCGGTGGTAGAAAAATAAAAATATTCACATATATTTCCGACCTTGTACTAAAAATATAATTTTTATATTTATATCCCATATTCCGAAAGAGAATTAAGAATACAAACTCCGCTAATAGCTACATGTACTCTATACTGATCATGTAGCCTCTCTAAAATGAATAAACATCTATGCAAGTCACAGAACTTCCAAGACTTAATTCCATAAACTTGTTCTGTATGCGCAGCGATATTCAAATTTTTATTTGAACATTTTCAGTTCAATACCGAACTCGTATCAAAAATAGTATCCAAATGTGGAAGAGTAATGCCCATTTACCCTCAGAATGACAACAAAAACTGCGACAAAGTCTGTCGTGGAGGCTCTAAACGTGCCCAAACACAGTGCTGGGATGATTCCAGCGCCAAGCTATATACGATGCTGGTACAAGCCAGCGCCAAACCCCATCGAAATAGACTAAACTTAATGCAATGCTGGCCTATTTCCAGAGATGAATGTCCCTACGACGCTAGTCTGGTTCCAGCGCCAACTGACCTTATGGTGCTGGCCTATTGCCACCGCCATCAACTTCTTAGGTGCTAGCCTAATGCTAATAGGCCAGCGTAAAGCAATTCCTATAGTGCTAGCGCCCGTTGCCCTCACATCATTGGCCTAATGTCATCACAATAACATTATACTCCTCTAGTACTACCCTAACTAGTGCTTTTCATTCGGTGCAATGCTAATTCTTTCGTCGCGCTCACAAGTACTTTGAGTATAAGCTATTTACTTCTCTAAGCCACAAATATTTTACAAAGTGGAAATGTAAGGCACATGGCCGAGATTGCTTAAAATATTATCCTAGGTCAGTCGTCTCATCACTTAGTATTATAGTGGTCAGATGCTCATGGCATTATTAAAGTTCAAACTTTAGCCATGATAATAAAGCATATTCCTAGACATACTAAATGAAAAAGTGGGGGTCTAACGACCACAACCAATATTTCGTTTAGGCAATCTGTATGGACAAACTCCAATATAATTTCAAGATAATCAACAAGACAGTCAGACTCAATCAATGAAAATATATCCAAGAGTCGTATCTCTGTTTCACAATGTAATCAGCAAATCAAACAGATAGAAATCCGCGAGCCCGAGTATTATGTAAAACAACTTGAACGGTACCAAAGACCAATGTTTAAGTGTCAATCAATTTATATCAACAACCGAAGGTTGGATTATCTAATTGATTGAACTACATACAACCTGTGATATTTCAATTATATAGAAAATATAATGCGGAAAAGAAATAACACAGATACCAGAAATTTTGTTAACGAGGAAACCACAAATGCAGAAAAGCCCTAGGACCTAGTCCAGATTTGAACATCACACTGTATTAAACCGCTACAGACACTAGCCTACTCCAATTTAACTTCGGACTGGAATGTAGTTGAGCCCTAACCAATCTCACACTGATCAAGATACAATCGCGTTCCTTACCCCTCTGAATCCCAGCAGGACTCTACGCACTTGATTCCCTTAGATTATCTCACCCACAACTAAGAGTTGCTACAACCCAAAGTCGAAGACTTGATAAACCAATCTGTTTCACACAATAAAGTATATCGAATAGATAAATCTGTCTCCCACAGAAATACCTATGGGTTTTGTCCCGTCATTTGATAAATCAAGGTGAACAAGAACCAATTGACACACCGAACTTATATTTCCGAAGAACATCCTAGTAATATCAATCACCTCACAATAATCTTAATCGTATGGTAGAGAAACAAGATATTGTGGAATCACAAACGATGGGACGAATATGTTTGTGACTACTTTTTATCTTGCCTATCGGATATTGAATGTCGAGCAAATCTTAAAGAAGATAGTACTCAATACGATAGAAAGCAACACGATCATAACACGCAATTACAGATAAAATAGTTGGGTCTGGATTCCGAATCCCAATGAAATATTTAAGTTACTAACCTATAATGGTTTTAGAAAAACCTAGGTTAAAGAAGAATCGACTTTAGTCGCAACTAGTAGCACACATGAGGTGTGGGTATTAGGTTTCCCAGTTGCTAGAGTTCTCCTTTATATAATCTTTAAATCAGGGTTTGCAATCAATGTTACCTTGGTAACAAAGCATTCAATAATCACCTTTAGATGAAAACCTGATTAGACTCAAGCTAATATCTTTCAACCGTTAGATCGAACTTAGCTTATTACACACAAATGAAAAGTGAATTCATTTAGATACGGGTAACCGTACCTAAACGTGTACACCTTGTTGGCTCAACAATAGTTAACTGAAGTTATCCATATGAACAATTTCATATCAAACTTGTTCATCTTAACGCAACTAGTTCAAATTACTCAAATGAAACTAGTTATAGAGTTATTCAATTGTTTATATTCTCGTAAAAGTATACAAGACACAATTGAAGCAAAATCGATTTTGATTCACTCGAATCAATCCATGAACATTATAGCCACGGTTTGAAAAATATTGCATTCCTTATAATATAAATATATTAGTTCATGAACAAACCGATTTTAGAACATAACCTACTCAAGTATGCAAATGGGTACGCATACCTAAGTGGTCGAACTTAGTTTGGGTTCGGCAGTATGTGAACGAGTACGCATACCTTCCAAACTCAGTTGAATTTGCGGACATGAACTTACGCCAGTATGCATATGGGTAAGCATATTAAGTTCCCGGACTTTCATTAAACCAACCAGTACGCATACGAGTATGCATACCATGGTTCCCGGACTTGGAATAACTTGCAGCAGTTAGCATAAAAGTACGCATACTGTGCTATGTCCCATTCTAAACTCCCATTTCAATCATCGAAACATTCTTGGAAGAAGACAATAGATGTCTCACACAAACTATTAGCTTCGAAGCAATTTTCAAGTGATCGATAGATCAATACGAAATATTCCGAGTCTACATCAAATGACTGTCTCACACAAATCATGTAAGATGTTACCAGGAGATTTTCACATGATCATCTTTTGACTTTCGTCAAGAATATAAAATGAACTTGGTTAAAGCGAAAGCTTACCAGCACATAAGTTAAACTTAGCTCGAAATATCAAGTTTGTATAATCGAAGTCTATATAACTATACGAGTTTTGTCTCAAATAGGATATACAGTAAATATACTTTTAAGTGATAAATGAGTTCAAGTCTCCACATACTTTTTGTTGATGAAGTTCCACAAGCTCCCCTTAGTAGTTCTTCGTCTTCAATCGATGAACGCCGTGAAGTCTAAAGCTCAACTATACTTTCTATCCTAATCCAAGACTTAGCTATAAGTAGACTAGAAATCAATACTTATAGTTTTGGCAACTAAACTTGAAAAACAAGCTTGAGATAACAACGCTTGCGAGTTTGACCGAGTAGTGCTCTAACAATCTCCCCTTTTGCCAATTTTAGTGACAAAACTATCAATACATATGGGTTACAAAATAAATAAACTTTGTAGCTTCTCATCCAAATGCTTGATTTCCTTGGTTCTTCAACATTACTTGAAATCTTCGTCCCTTCCAAGTACTCCAGTGATTCTGAACGTGTTCAACTCAGCATCATAGTTGTTGAAGATCTGTAGCTATAACAATAAGAAAACAATAACTCTCATTGTTATATAGTGTCATAGTATCATTACACAACATCAAAGTCCAATTGTATCACAACTTTGACAACAATACTATGGTGATATATATAACTCCCCCTTAGTCAATACTTCATCTCACAATGAAAACCACTCCCCATTACATAATGATCCGTAAACCACATGTATTTGTAGTGTGAAATACACATTAATTCTCCCTCTTGTTGTCAATATAAATTAGCAAAGGTACGCAAACTAGTGGGATCATAATGAAATTCTCATAGAGATACTTCATGACTAAAAGAGAACATATCAACTTTGTTTCGATGATTTTACATAGTCGAAACTTAGTGTATTCATCAAGGAGTTTATAAAAATACAAGAAAATTCCTATAATATTCCATAGCCGCACTCCCCACAAAGATTTTTCAATTAAGCACAGGTTCAATTAAGAACTCTTCCCCATAAAATGTCATTCTCGGGAGAACAACAAGAGCGACCTTATTTTTACGAGAAAAGAAGGATTTCTTTGGACATTAACAAATTACACGAAACATGAATTTGTATACAGAAAACTCAATTAAATTAACCACAAGAGAACCCATGATTAATTTAATCGGAGATGCTCAACATAAGAGAACTTATGGAGCCGCACAGTACTTTCACATAGAAGTGGATCAGGGAAAGATCAATACTGCGGAATATTCAAAGATTCGTTCTATTTTCATCAATATTTGCATAATGATATCATAGACTTAATCTTTCTTATCAAAAGTTCAATCTATTTTCCATCAATATTTGCATAAAGACATATAATAGACTTAACTTTTGACATATATGGACTATCATAGTTCATGCAAACACACATATCCGATAACAATTTTTGCAATATATAAAACCAATAAAGATTAATACTGCAAAATCATCTTCCAAATAAACTTTAGAATTTAAAATAAATAAATCTAAAAACATTGTTAGATGAAAATCGTTGGCAATAGCTATGTGTACTCACAATAATTGTTATTTCAAACCCTAGTTATCCTTCTTAAAAAACAAGATTAAATTCTCATAAGAAGTTTCCTAGACATCAAGAAAACAACACTAAAAACAAAGACCAATCACAAGCTAAAAACAAAAAAACTCCTAAACCGATCAAGAACTGAACTCAAAGAGCTTTTCCGGAACCCTCACGAGTCTTGAGACCTTTGAGCTTGTGATTGACAGCATCCACTACTTCTTCTGAGAATATATCCTCATTGAGAAGATCTTTAACATGTGTTTTCATGAGAACAAGGTCAGAGTTAACATTTTTCAACTCAGTTCTTAACACATCGAGACCCTTCATAGTATCAACGAGCTGCAGTTTTGTTTTCTCAAAGTATTTAAGAAAATCATGAACCACTTCGGCCGAAACCATCTCCTCATTCTCAACATCTTGATGAGAATAGTCATAGTAGCATGAGGCATCCGGATTTTGACCATCAATATCTACTAAGGTTCTCTTCTTCATTCCTTTGGACTCGAAACCAATACCTTTATCAAGAAAACCTCCTGCAAAAACACAGGTGCGAGAAGGTGAAAACATTCTTGACAAAAAAAAATCCTATAGTACGGGTACATGATTCAATAGGTTTGGTATTTAAATGGTTTCTTATGGACGGTAACTTTTAGGGTTTCTAAATAAAGTTCGTAATAATTAAGTCATAGGTACCCATACGAACACGACCAGAACCCAAACACAAAAAAAACTACTGAAAAAGGCAAACCAGGAAAACTGTTGCACATCAAAATATTGCAAAGTGAATATTTTCACAAATCTTATCTCAATAAATTTTATATTCTTTCAAGAGGAAAATTTAGAGCATAAGAACATCATGCAACTTAGTTGCAACAAAAAAGACTTCTTCGAAACTAAAATGAAAAGACGAAGAGATTCACGAGACACGAACAATACTTAGGCAAAGCTGTCAGTAGACAATAGTTTAGCTATGGACGATAAGAAAATAGCTCGACTAATTAGAAAGAATATTACCAAAAGTATACCTGATTATTAACAAATCTTACTCAACATGATTTTTATGAGTAAGCATTCAGCCCTTGTGATTAATTGGCACAAGTATGAGCCTTAAGCTCATTAAATGAATAATGTTCACGGTTGAGTCTCTTTTTCCTTTCAATTCTAGGAGAGAATCCTTTTTGATGTGAAAAATTATCATAAAACTGTCATGAAAATATGAGACTAAGTTCGAGTCCTTACCAGAAGAAGTTTGTATGGAGGATTTTGAAAGCCTGTTGGTAAGATCCTTGTATCCTTCAATTATCATATTAAGGTTATCCTTCATATTTTTCACATTAAGGTTATCCTTCATATTAAGGAGTTCGAGTCTCCACCGTTGCTTCCATCTACAGGTACCTTTTTCACATTTTGAACATCATTATTCACATTAGGTTGAGAAGAACCTTTCTGAATTCTCCTTGAACGATTTGTATTAATGCTACAATTGGTTCGAACGTTCAATGAGCATATTGAACTGACTTTCTTGGAAGAATTCACAAAGTGAGTACTAAAACCAATAGGTTTATACATCCGAATGTTATTTATACCTTTGAGAATTAAATCTAAGGTGTGCTGAAGTCGACCAAAGTAATGGTCATTTAGCTTCAGTTTGCTCTTCTGTTGAACATGTCCTTTTGAATCACAAAAAAAAGACATACTTTCTGATCACCAGAGTGATTAGAGTGTTTAGCATTAGAACCATCGTTATAAGATTTCCTCCTTCCACGAGATGTGGTAAATCCATGATTAGTGGAAGAACCAAGCACTTCTTTATCAATAGGAAGGGTTTTCAGTTTAGCTTCTGAAGCTGTTTTCATTAGAGATACATGATTGGAGTTAGTCACGTATTCTAATATCACAGCAGAGTCAGAAGTATTTGGTATGACAAACTTCCCAGAACGACTTTTTTCTTGAATAAAGAGATTACTCAATATCCGTTCATTTTCACAGGCATATCCTTTGAGTTTAGCCTCGAATAAGGTTCGTGATGAACAAACTACAACATTTTCCTCTCGAAGAACCTTTAGTTTGTAATCACGATCTTTTATCATACCAACCATTGTATTAACCTTGTGTTTCAGCCTATTGATTTCAACTACATGGATTCCAACAAGATTTAGAATCGCTGCACTCTCTCGGGCATCTCCCCTTTCTATTTCAGAATTAGATTCGTCAGTAAGAGCATCAAGGTATCACATATCAATACATGTCTGTTTCGTAGGAACAGAATGTTCATCTATATGTGAGATCGACAAGTCTTTTTCTTTAATAGATTTCATCGAAACAAATTTTTGTATCTTGATGTGTTTGTCAGAGATGGCACTTCTGTCCATAAATTCATATTGCTACAAACACGGACTTATGAGGTATTAAACGTGCTTGTCTGCTCTGATACCAATTGAAAAACTGGGGGTCTAACAACCTCACCCAATATTTCGTTTAGGAAATATTTATGGACAAACTACAATATAATTCCAAGAGAATCAACTAAATAGTCAGACTCAATCAATGGAAATATATCCAAGAGTTGTATCTCTGTTTCAGAATGTAATCAGCAAATCAAACAGATAGAAATCCGCGAGCCTGATTATTATGTGAAACAACTTGAACGGTACCAAAGACTAGTGTTCAAGTGTCAATCAATTTATATCAACAACCAAATGTTGGAGTATCTAATTTATTGAACTACGCACAACCTGTGATATTTCAATTACATGGAAAATATAATACAGAAAAGAAATAACACAGACACCAGAAATTTTGTTAACGAGGATACCGCAAATGCAGAAAAACCACGAGACCTAGTCCAGATTTAAACACCACACTATATTAAGCCGCTACAGACACTAGCCTACTTCAAGTTAAGTTCGGACTGGAATGTAGTTGAGACCTAACCAATCTCACACTGATCAAGGTACAATCGCGTTCCTTACGCCTCTAAATCCCAGCATGACTCTACGCACTTGATTCCCTTAGCTGATCTCACCCACAACTAAGATTTACTACGACCCGAAGTCGAAGACTTGATAAACTAATCTGTCTCACACAGAAAAGTCTATTGAATAGATAAATCTGTCTCCCACATAAATACCTATGAATTTTGTTTCGTCCTTTGATAAATCAAGGTGAACAGGAACCAATTGATATACTAGATAATATTCCCGAAGAACAACCTAGTAATATCAATCACCTCACAATAATCTTAATCGTATGGTAGCGAAACAAGAAATTGTGGAATCACAAACGACGAGACGAAGATGTTTGTGACTACTTTTTATCTTGCCTATCGGAGATTAAATCTCGATCAAATCTTAAAGAAGATAATACTCAATATGATAGAAAACAACAAGATCAGAACACGCAACTACAGAGAAAATAGTTGGGTCTGGCTTCAGAATCCCAATGAAGTCTTTAAGTCGTTAACCTATAATGTTTTTAGAAAAACCTAGGTTAAAGGAGAATCGACTCTAGTCGCAACTAATATCCTACCAGAGGCATGGGTATTAGGTTTCCCAGTTGCTAGGGTTCTCCCTTATGTAGTCTTCAAATCAGGGTTTGCAATCAATGTTACCTTGTAATAACGTATTTAATAATCACCATTAGATAAAACTTGATTATACTCAAGCTAATATCTTTCAACCGTTGGATCGAACTTAGATTATTACACACAAGTGAAAAGTGAATTCATTTAGATATGGGTAACCGTACCTAAATGTGTACACCTTGTTGGCTCAACAATAGTTAACCGAAGTTAGCCATATGAACACTTTCATATCAACCTTGTTCATCTTAACACATATAGTTCAAATGACTCAAATGAAACTAGTTATAGAGTTGTTCAATTATTTATATTCTCATAAAAGTATACAAGACATAATTGAAGCAAAATCGATTTTTATTCACTCGAATCAATTCATGAACATTATAGCCATGGTTTGCAAAAAATTGCATTCCTTATTATATAAATATATTAGTTCATGAACAAACCGATTTTAGAACATAACCTACTCAAGTATGCAAACGGGTACGCATACCTAAGTCGCCGAACTTAGTTTGGGTTCGTCAGTATGCGAATGGGTACTCATACCTTCCAAACTCAGTTGAATTTCCGGACATGAACTTACGCCAGTACGCATACGGGTATGCATACTAAGTTCCCGGACTTTCATTAAACCAACCAGTACGCATACGGGTATGCATACTATGGTTCCCGGACTTGGAATAACTTGCAACAGTTAGCATACAAGTACGCATACTGTGTTATATCCCATCATGGTTAATTGTTCTAAACTCCCATTTCAATCATCCAAAAATTCTTGATAGAAGACAATAGCTTTCTCAGACAAACTATTAGCTTCAAAGCAATTTTCAAGTGATCGATAGATCAATAAGAAACATTCCGAGTCTACACCAAATGACTGTCTCACATAAATCATGTAAGATGTTACCAGGAGATTTTCACATGATCATATTTTGAGTTTCGTCAAGAATATATGATAAACTTGGTTAAAGTGAATGCTTACCAACACATATTTCAAGAAATATGTAAGCGAGTTAAACTCAGCTCGAAATATCAAATGTGTATAATCGAAGTCTATATAGGTATACGACTTTTGTCTCAAATAGGAGATAGAGTAGATAGACTTTTGAGTGATAGATGAGTTCAAGTCTCCACATACCTTTTGTTGATGAAGTTCCACAATCACCCCTTAGTAGTTCTTCGTCTTCAATCGATGAACGCCGTGAAGTCTAAAGCTCAACTACACTTTCTATCCTAATCCGAGACTTAGCTATAAGTAGACTAGAAATCAAGACTTATGGTTTTGAAAACCAAACTTGACAAACAAGCTTGAGATAGAAACGCTTGTGAGTTTGACCGAGAAGTGCACAAACACTAAATATATAACTCAGTATTAGACTTCACACTAATCAGTCTTCTTAACTAAATATAGAATTGAGAGTGTTTGGTCTCAACAAGTCATCACCGTGACTTCACCAAAATGGTAGCAGTATATGACTTCATTATTTCCTTTGAGACATCATATACATCACATTGGGGGTTCTCATTGGGGTACGGGTATAGCGGTTTACAACAACATTTGGTATGGAAACACATCCATGAAGAGAAGGTATTAAGTAGTGAGACGGTTAAGAGGAATTGATAGGATGAGGGAGTAGTGGTCATACATTCTTCCTGACCTAGCGGACACGACTTCATCACAACCTACGTGATCATCACTTTCTCCATATCTTCACAACTTTTACAACTTACAAGAAATCAATGTTTATACATTCACTAGAACTATAAATAGATGACATCATATATTCAGAAGGATATCTCATAGATAATTAGATTCACATTCATAAATCTAAACTTGACCATATTTCAACAACCCCATACTATAAATTTCGTCGCACAATGATTTCTCAATCTTTTATACATCTCTTCTGTAAGATCAACCTATTGTCTCCATCTTTGTGACTGAAGCAAGACATGAACAGTCATGTTTTGGTTTAGGATCGTCTTGTGCGATTTTGATTTCTCAAACCTAAAGAAGTACTTTTACAGTATATACTTTTTCACCCAAAAACACTAGTGTGGTTGATATTTTCTTTACGGAATTTGTTTGGTTGGTGTGATATGCATGCAAAGGTTAATACATGTGTTTTTCTCGATTTTTTCAATTTTATATAACACATTTCACACCAGAGGCCATAGCTTTGAATACTTAATCCCCTTTTGCACGTTATAGTAGAGAGATAAGAGGATATTTTTTGTGAAGGATGTGGTGCATAATTCTCTACACATTGTTGGTAGTTTTAGAGATAATAAATTGTTTAGTTAGAGGCTCAAATTTTCTAGAGGATTCAATGATATAAATTTTGTTTATGAAGCAAGTTAAAACACTATGGGAGGAATGCGATTATTTGAAGTTTTTCGTATTCGCTTTAACGATGCTCTACGTTGAAGGATTTGACGTTAATACTTCTTAAAGCATATAGCTTTACACACTCCAAATAACTTCTAAAAAGTATTCGTGTTACTATATTAACAATTCTAGTTTGGTTAGTTGATTGTGTTCTTTAGACGTTCTTGTGAATTATTTTTGAAAACCTAGAAAAGCTGGTGTTTGTTCAGGATGTGTTAGATAAGCAAGTAACATTTTGAGAAAATAAAAGTGTTATGGCCAAAATACAAGCTCAAATGCATTTTCTGATTCAAGTAAAGATGATAATATTAATATGTCATATTCTTATAATTGTTCCAAATCAAGAGAAAAAATTTGATGTGGGTGGTCATTAATTGGATCATGTTAATATTTTTACCTAAAAAGTCAAATGTTATGAAAGACGTAGTTATCCTTGGTGAATTTGGCGTGGCTTCAATTAAAGAAAGCAGTGAAGATTGGTGAAATATTGTTTAAAGATTTTATTTTGGAAATTGTTGACCGTTAACTAGGTTGGACATGTTCCAGTTTAGTAGGGTTTAATTTCGTTTGTACTACTTGTTGCGTGTGGGTAGAAGTAAATTGAACTAGGATGTATTTTTTGGTGAAACACAGTATTTTTGGACTTCATACGAGGAGATACGATTTATTAGGCCGACCAAGCGAAGCGAGGGAGGACTATATATGGTGACTTTGTGACAATGTGAAGCGTGACATTTTTTTCAATTTAACACAAAAGATTGGATTTGGTTCAACGATGAAAGGATGACACTGCCCCTCTAAATCAAATTTTTCTTTTTTTCCTTTAGACATTTTCATAAATTAACCAAAAATGAAGGAAAAATAGGTATTAGACATTTTCGTAAATAAACCAAAGAGGAAGGGTAATAAGGTATTAGACATTTTCGTAAATAAACCAAAGAGGATGGAAAAAAATATATAAGAGTCAAATTGTATTATAAATCCTTATGTATCCTGTTTTTTAGGGGTATAATTGGTAACCAAACTTTAATATAACATATCTAAAAGTCTGTGCCTTGGAGTTTTACAAATTTTATCTCGTTGGAAAGGTTTTTAAAAAATTCACTCAATGAGTACAGTCAAAAATATCAAATTTAAAGTTTTTACGAAAAATATTAAATGTATTTATCCTTTCAGGCACAATTTTCGAAAATAAATGTGTATCCATTATGCAAACTACCACATAGGATACATAAACTTTATGTAACCAGATTTTGGTTTATGCATAAATTAATTTTCCTTTGCAACTAATAAAACAATGTACTCCATCCGTTTCAAGAAAAGTGATACATTCATTTTAGGCACAAATTTTCTTTTACAGTCTAATTGCAACAGTGTTTCCTTTTTTCTTCGGTCAGCTTCCCCACCGTGAGAGTGGTCATCTAGTTATTTTTCAAACGCCAAATGATTTTGTCAACACATGTATTAGTTGTGGTGGAGCTACATTTTATTATTTTTCAAACGATAAAAGATTTTGTCAACATAAGTTAGAGCATATGCATTTTGGGAATATGATTAAGAATAGATTATTTTGTTGTGCTGAGTTTCATGACTTACTGGGAAAATTTAATAAGTTTTTTTTTTTTTTGTAGCAATTGTTGCAGCACTATTGTATATAGAGGCAATGAGGTTTCCTAGCATTTTTTATTAAGATATCCCACATATATAGGAAAAATTAAAATAATATGAGGTTATTTCATCTGGTTCGATACTTTAATTTTTGTTTAAAAAAAAACCAAAGCTTTATTGAAAAAGTGAAAGAATATTACAAAAGTTGCAGGACACAATGGTCTAGAAAAAACTAAAGAAAACCGATCCAGAAGCCGATAACCCGAAGAAAAGAAAGCAAAAAGGAAAAAACTAAAGTTACATCAGGTAAACTTAAAATAGGTACGATCAGGGTGTTCAATCTTATACAAATTATTAGGCCGAGAGTTGAACTGTAAACTTGACCTTTAGCAAGATGAACCCTTTTTTCGCGAAGAAATCAGCAGAGAAATTCACTTATATACATGCATGCCTAAACTGAATAGCCTGGAGTTTAGAACAAATCCTTTTCCACCTTGACCACACAGTCCAAGGAAGTTTGTTTTTCATGGATGTTAATGTAGTTGCATAGGAATCTGACAATAAAATAATTCCGAGGAACAGATGATCCAAAGCCCATTCCAAAACACAAATGGTAGCCATAACTTCCGCAGTGAAGTTAGTTATAGCTCCCAAACCACTTGACAACCCAATAATGAATTATCCAAAATGATTCCTAACCACAAAACCAAAATCAGAAAGACATGGGTTTTCTCTTGATGCACCATCACAACATTTAAAATATCCGGAGCAATTGGCAGTCTAAAAGAACATTCAACAACAGAGACCATTTTAACTTTTCTGCAAGTTATGTCAAAGAATTTTAGGATCTGGAGATTATAACTTATGTTCCACATATCACCTTTAAGCCTAATTTCACACTCATGAACTTTATGAATAATCATTCTTTTAAAACTCTCAATTTCAGTTTTATATCTTTATAGAAAATTTCATTCTTCATGAACCACAAATTGACCATAATACCGAAGCTAACAATCAACCAAAGTTCTTGAACAACATGACTTTTATGCTTATACATAGTTAATAAAATTTCAAAAGAAGAAGGGTTTATAAAAGATAGAATACCTCCAAGCCACTTCCAAATGTGATGATAAAAATCACAATGCCATAGAAGATGGTCCATAAAATCCTGATCTCTATGAAAGATGAAAAATCGAGAAGCCAAATTGAAACATCTATTCTCCAAGTTCTCATCAGTTGTACAAGCACCTCTTGTAATTTTCCAAACATTACTAGTAGTGCAAGGAAGAACACAAGGACTCCAAATTTTCTTATACCATTTGAATTTAGGCATTTTCATCCTGATTTTGTCAATAACATTAGAACAAAAAAAAAAGAGACCAACTTGACTACCACTCCAAATCAAAAGATCATCACCATAATGATAAGTAGGAAGTTTATCAACATAGAAGAGATCCATCATTAAAACTGTTGGATAAGGGCACCTTCAACAGAGAAGATCATCACCATAATGACAAGTAGAAGTTTATCAACCCTCATCAAGGGGAGTACAAACTTTATCCCATACCAGAGTAACACATATTCTATCATATGCATTTCCTGAACATAAAAAATTTCTAATAATTTTCCCACACTCCAATATAAATTTTTTTGTCCATTTATAGATGGACATGTTTTAAATGGGGATGCTGCTAAGAACATAATTAATGAGAGTAATTTTAGCTTGAAAATTTAGTAACTTGCCGATCTAATTGGCTAATCGTTTTTGAAGCATTTCAACAAAAGGCCACAGATGAGCAGAAGTAACTTTCCCTGCAAACAAACTCACTTCCAAGTATTTATCAAGAAAATAAGCCAAATCCATATTCATATTCTCAGCAATTTTCTTTCTTCTATTATCTGAAGTACCACCCCACAAAACACTTGCTTTTTGTTGTGCTAACCACTTTCCTAGAAGAAGCTTGATAGTTAAGTAACAAGGTTTTTGAGATTATTCAATGTCTTCTTTCCGCCATTACAAAATATGAAGATGTCATCAGCATATAATAAATGGGTTAGATGAATGCCTTCCTTATAACCATAGGAAGAAATATATTACTATGAACCATTTAAGTAATTTGTGTACTTAGTGTTAGAGCACTGCTTGGTCGAACTCGCAAGCGTTGCTATCTCAAGCTTGTTTGTAAACTTTAGTTGCCAAAACTACAAGTCTTGATTTCTAGTCTACTTATAGCTAAGTCTCGGACTAGGATAGTAAGTGTAGTTGAGCTCTAGATTCCACGACGTTCATCATGCAAAGACGAAGAACTAACCAAGGAACTTGTGGAACTTCATCGACAAAAATGTATGTTGATACTTGAACTTATATATCAATCAAGATTCTATCTATTCTATCTCTCCTATCTTGAGACAAAAATCGTATTTCTATATAGACTTCGATTATACCCATTTGCTACTTCGAGCCGAGTTTATCTCGCTTATCTATTTCTTGAAATATGTGTTGGTAAGCTTTCGCTTTGGCCAAGTTTATATTTACTAGGGACGAAAGTCATGTTGATTATTTCAATAACTTGAAGATCGCTTTGATGAAAAATAGTTTGTGAATAACAACTATATAACATCCTCTAAGGAAGTTTCAATGATTGAACTGAGAGTTTAGAAACATGTAACCATCTTTGGATATAAACATGGTGTGTTCTCACATTTGTATAAAATTCCAAAACCGGGAACCCAAAGTATGCGTACCCGTACGCGTACTGGCGGTTGTTGGAAATCCGGGTAAGTATGCGTACCTGTTACGCGTACTGGCAAAAACTTCACGTCCGTGAATTTCTGCTGGATTTTGAAAGTGAAAAACAAACTCAAACTGGTTACTTAAGTACGCGTACCCGTATGCATACTTAAGTAGGTTACTTTCTAAAATCAGTTTGTTCATGAACTAAAACATTTATATATTAAGGAATGCAATCTTTGTAAACTGTGGCTATAATGTTCATGAATCGATACGAGTGAATCAAAACCGATTTTTCTTCGGTTGTGTATTGTATACTTCTATAAGATCTAAGCAATTAAACAACTCTCAAACTAGTTCATTTGAGTCATTTGAACTAGTTATGGTGAAGATGAATAAGGTTGATATGAAAGTGCTCATACGGCTAACCATGGTTAACTATTGTTGAACCAACAAAGTGTACACGTTTAGGTACAGTTACTTAAACCTAAACAAAGTTACATTTCATTTGTGTATAACAAGCTAAGTTCGATCTAACAGTTGAAAGATATTAGCTTGAATCTAATCAGGTTTTCATCTAACAGTGAATATTGAATGCTTTGTTACCAAGGTAACTTAGATTCAAACCCTGATTTGGAGACTATATAAAGGAGAACTCTAGCAACTGGGAAACCTAATACCCACGCCTCTTGTGTGATACTAGTTGTATAAGCTAAAGTCGATTCTCATCTAACCTTAGGTTTTTCACGAGACCCTGTAGGTGAACGACTTAAAGACTTCATTGGGATTGTGAAGCCAGACCCAACTATTTTTTTTTGTAGTTGCATGATCTGATCTTGCTGTTTCTATCGTGATTGAGTAAAATCGTAAGATTGGCTTGAGATTTATATCTCTGATAAGAAAGATAGAAAAGTATTCACAAACACCTTCGTCTCATCGTTTATGATTCCACAATATCTTGTTTCGATAGTCGATTAAGATTATTGTGAGGTGGTTGATATTTCTAGGCTGTTCTTCGGGAATATAAGTCCGGTATATCAATTGGTTCCTGTTCACCTTGATTTATCAAAAGACGGAACAAAAACCGTAGGTATTTCTGTGGGAGACAGATTTATCTATTCCTATAGACTTTTCTGTGTGATAGAGATTTGTTTATCAAGTCTTCGACTTTGGGTCATAGCAACTCTTAGTTGTGGGTGAGATCAGCTAAGGGAATCAAGTGCGTAGTATTCTGCTAGGATCAGAGACGTAAGGAGCGCAACTTTACCTTGAATCAGTGTGAGAGTGATTGGGTTTTAACTATAGTCCAGACCGAAGTTAGTTTGTAGTAGGCTAGTGTTTGTAGCGGCTTAATACAGTGTAGTGTTCAATCTGGACTAGGTCCCGGGGTTTTTTCTGCATTTGCGGTTTCCTCATTAACAAAACTTCTGGTATTTGTGTTATTTCTTTTCCGCATTATATTTTGTTATATAATTGAAATATCACAGGTTGTGCGTTAAATCAATCAATTAGTAAATCCAACCTTTGGTTGTTGATTGAAATTGATTGATCTTTGAACATTGGTCTTTGGTATCCTTCAAGTTATATCTCCTATATTCAATCGGTCTCGCAGATTTCTATTTGCTGATTGCATATTGAATTGAGAGATAGAGATATTAACTCTTTGATATACTTTTTATAAGATTGAGTCTAACTGTCTAGTTGATTCTTTTGTAAGTATATTGGGTGAGGTTGTTTGACCCCGCTTTTTCAATTGGTATCAGATCAGGCCGTTTAAGACCTTATAAGTCTGTGTTTGTAGCGATCTGACTCTGTGGACAAAAGTTCATCTCTTGCATTTACGCACACCAAAATGTCTTTAAAGCTTTTAATTATGCCGAATGTCTTTGGATTACCTCAAAGGATAACTCCTTAGCTGATTCTTCCGAATCCCGAAGTAGAAAGGTTGTTTTATCAGATTCTGATAACATTTCCTCAAATGAGACATTTGACACTTTGTCAAAAGCTGAAATGGATCTCACTAGAATCTCAGAAAAAAACTAGTGAGTTTATTGATTTTCATAATCATGCTCAGCTCATTGATGAATTTGAAAAGTCTCTTGCCGAGAACGGGAACACTATAGTATCATTGAGTCCTTCTCCAACAATATCGAAAAACTGATTCAAGAAACTACTCTACAACTTGAAAAGATCAGTGTTCTTGAGGATATTGTTAAATAAGACTCAATAAGATAAAAACGTTTGATCGAGACACATTAATCTGATCTAAACAGACTTCGTTTTGAAGAATAAAAATTTGGTATGTCCCTTATTCTAGCCCAAGAACAGTGCAAATCTTTGAAAAAGGAAAACTCTGTTTTAATGAGAAATTCCTCTGTACCGATCACCAATTCTCAGAAAGAATTACAGTACATGAAGAAATGTTCTCTGAAGGAAGTTCCTACTAAGAAGTGTTTACATAAATTGCAATCTTCTAATAAGGCTATGAATTTATAACAGGTTCCTTCCAATGTTTCTCTTCCACGTACCTGTTCCTTTTGTGGAAAAAGAATCATTATGTACATCATTGTATTTCTAGAAAGAAACATATTTCTGATCTTTAAAGTCTACTTCTTTTCACTGTCGACAGAGTAAACTCTCTAATGACCACTAAAATGGAGTTCATTGCTGTAGAAAAACATGATTCTCATAAAATGGATTTCAATTGTCACTCATCTCGAAATCCCCATAGGAATCGTGTTCCTACGAATGGTGCAAATTCTAACACCACAAAAATACACGTTCTCAGTATTTATGATAATCAGTATGGTAGATCTAAGTCTAGACGGTGGAGACATGTATCTTCTAAACCTCTGGAACCAATTTCTAGAGGTCTTAGACTTAATCCTTAGAAAAATATATCTGATGGATCACCTAACAAGGTTATGTTGAATTCTTCTGGAATAAAAAATAACTGAAAGAAGGTAAGGAATACCTGGGGTCAAACTTTCAGATGCAATTTACAACTCATCTCTCAAAACTCATAGTGGTATTACATCTCTCTTGACTACCTAACCATAGGCAATTTCATTCTTGTATCTAACTTGAGAGATGTAAGAATGACATTTGAGAGATACTCAAGTCTACTGTAGTTTTCCATTTGTATTATGTTTGACTATGCTGTTTTCTTTTGGTATGAAAGTAGAGTAACTTGACTCCTTGTTTCTATGTATCTCACTCTTATGCTCTGATTAAATTTTTTTAATTATTGAGTCATGATAATGTGGGATATATGAAAATAGAGGTATTCTTTTTGAATCTCTTCTGTTCTGTTTTCTTTCAACCAGTCCACGAACGTCTGTGTCTCTCTTGGGAGTTTAGGGTTTCCACAACAAGGGTGTCAATCTCTTGCTTGAATATATATATATATCCTATATTGTTTTTGCCTTCCCTAATAAAAAAAGGGGTATGGAAAACTCCTCAAGACCTCAAGAAGTTTTGAATCTTGATATGGAAGAAGACTCTAAAGGATGCGACTCTGTTCAAGAACTTGTCTTGAAAAGGATGACTGAAAGGAAAGAATACAACTCATGGGTTGGAGAATCTATCAAGGATTTAATTCTCTTTCAGAATGTTTCTAGGGTCGAGTTTGCAAATCTTCAACTGCAAATAAATCAGCTTATTGATGGTCAGGCCAAAATCCTTGAAAATCAAAACTCCTTGATCAGGAATCAGAAGAAACTCACCATGGACTGTGTCAAAGCTAGGCATCTATCCCGCATTGTTGATCGGAAAGTTAATGTTCTCACTCATGAACATGGGGTCTCTACGGTCAAAAGAATCGAGGATATCAGTGATACCTTTTATGATGGACCCTTTCAAAGGTATGATGTTATCAAAGAAACTTGATTCTTGTTTATGTCTAGGAAACTTCTTATGAGAATTTATTCTTATGTTTTAAGAAGGATAACTAGGGGTTGGAATAGCCATTATTGTGACTACACATAGCTATTTCCAACGATTTTCATCTTGCAATGTTTTTAGATTTATTTAAATTCTAAAGTTTATTTGGAAGATGATTTTGTAGTATTAATCTTTATGGTTTCATATATTGCAACTTGTTATGGGATATGTGTGTTTGCGATCGTGAACTACAATTGTCCAATACGTGGTTCAAAGTTAAGTCTTTCATATGTCGATATGCAAGTATTGATAAAAGATTGAATGAACTTTTGACAAACAAAAGTTAAGCATATTATGCCACTATGCAAAAATTGATGGAAGATAGGATGAGCTTTTGTTTACAGAGATTAAGTCTATTATATGTCATTGTGCAAATAGTGATGAAGAATAGAATGAATCTTTGTTTATTCCGCACTATTGATCTTCCCAGATCCATATTTTATGTAAAATACTGTGCGGCTCCCTAAGTTTTCTTATGTGAGCATTTCCGATTAAATGAATCATGGTATCTCTTGTGGTTAATTTAATTGAAATTTTTTGGATACAAATTCATATACTTGTGAGATTTGGTAGTGTCCAAAGAAATCCTTCTTTTCTTGTGAAAGTAAGGTCGCTCTTATTGTTCTTTCGGGAATGACATTTTAATGGGGAGAGTTCTTAATTCAACTTGTGCTTAATTGCCAAATATTTGTGGGGAGTGCGGTTGTGGAATATTATAGGGGTTATCTTGTATCTTTATAAACTCCTTGACGAATTCATTTAGTTTCGACTATGTGATTGCATCTAAAAAGGTTGATATGTGCTTTTCTTTTTGTCATGAAGTATCTCTATGGAAATTTCATTAGGATCTCCCTAATTTTCGTACCTTTGCCAAATTTATTGACAAAAAAATGGAGAATTAACGTGTAGTTCACACTACAAATATATATGGTTTTCAGATCATTATGTAAGGAGGAGTGGTTTTCATGTGAGATGAAGTATTGACTAAGGGGAAGTGATACATATCACCATAGTATTGTTGTCAAATTTGTGATACAATTGAACTTTGATGCTGTGTAATAATACTATGACACTGTATAACAATGATTGAGAGCTATTGTTTTCTCATTGTTACGGCTACGGATCTTCAACAACGATGATGCTGAACTGAACACCTTTAAAATCATTGGAGTACTTGGAAGTGACGAGGATTTCGAGTAATGTTGAAGAACCAAGGAGATCAAGCATTTGGATGAGAAGCTACAAATTTTATTTATTTAATATTCGATATGTATAGATAGTTTTATCACTAAAATTGACAAAGGGAGAGATTTTTAGAGCATTGCTTGGTATAACTCGCAAGCGTTGCTATCTCAAGCTTGTTTGTCAAGTTTAGTTGTCTTAACTATAAGTTTTGATTTCTAGTCTACTTATAGCTAAGTCTCAGACTAGGATAATAAGTGTAGTTGAGCTCTAGACTCCACGGCGTTCATCATGAAAATACGAAGAAATACTCAAGGAACTTGTGGAACTTCATCGACAAAAAGGTATGTGGAGACTTGAACTTATCTATTACTCAAGAGTCTATCTATTCTATCCTATCTTGAGACAAAAGTCGTATTGCTATATAGACTTCGATTATACACATCTGCTATTTCGAGACGAGTTTATCTCGTTTATCTATTTCTCGAAATATGTTTTGGTAAGCTTTCATTTTGGCCAAGTTCATCTTTACTAGTGACGAAAGTCATGTTGATTTTTTCAATAACTTGAAAATCTCTTTGATGAAAAATAGTTTGTGAATAACAACTATAGAACATCCTCTAAGAAAGTTTCAATGATCGAAATGAGAGTTTAGAAACATGTAACCATCTTTGGATATAAATATAGTGTGTTCTCACATTTGTGTAAAAGTCCAAAATCGGGAACCCAAAGTATGCGTACTCGTATGGGTACTGGCGGTTGTTGGAAATCCGGGTAAGTATGGATACCCGTACGAATACTGGAGGAAAGTTCACGTCCGTGAATATATGCTGGAGTTTGAAAGTGAAAAACAAACTCAATCTGGTTACTTAAGTACGCGTACCCGTATGCATACTTAAGTAGGTTACTTTCTAAAATCGGTTATGAACTAAAACATTTATATACTAAGGAATGCAATCTTTGCAAACTGTGGCTATAATGTTCATGAATCGATTCGAGGGAATCAAAACCGATTTTGCTTCGATTGTGTCTTGTATACTTATATAAGATCTAAGCAATTAAACAACTCTCCAACTAGTTCATTTGAACTAGTTATAGTAAAGATGAATAAGGTTGATATGAAAGTGCTCATATGGCTAACCATTGGTTAGCTATTGTTGAACCAACTAAGTGTACACGTTTAGGTACGGTTACTCAAACCTAAGTGAAGTTACATTTCGTATGTGTATAACAAGCTAAGTTCGATCTAACGGTTGAAAGATATCAGCTTGAATCTAATCAGGTTTTCATCTAACAGTGAATATTGAATGCTTTGTTACCAAGGTAACTTAGATTGCAAACCCTGATTTGGAGACTATATAAAGGAGAACTCTAGCAACTGGGAAACCTAATCCCCACACTTCCTGTGTGATACTAGTTGTATAAGCTAGAGTCGATTCTCCATTAACCTTAGGTTTTTTACGAAACCCTGTAGGTTAACGACTTAAAGACTTCATTGGGATTGTGAAGCCAGACCCAACTATTTTATATGTAGTTGCGTGATCTGATCTTGCTATTTCTATCGTGATTGAGTACAATCGTAATCTTGAGATTTATATCTCTGATAGCCAAGATAGAGAAGTAGTCACAAACACCTTCGTCTCATCGTTTGTGATTCCACAATATCTTGTTTCGTTATTCGATTAAGATTACTGTGAGGTGATTGATATTTATAGGCTGTTCTTCGGGAATATAAGTCTAGTATATCAATTGGTTCCTGTTCACCTTGATTTATCAAAATACCAAACAAAACCCGTAAGTATTTCTATAGGAGACAAATTTATCTATTCCTATAGACTTTTCTGTGTGATACAGATTTGTTTATCAAGTCCATGACTTTAGGGTAGCAACTCTTAGTTGTGGATGAGATCAGCTAAGGGAATCAAGTGCGTAGTATCCTGCTGGGATAAGAGACCTAAGGAGCGAAACTGTACCTTGAATCAGTGTGAGATTGATTGGGGTTCAACTACAGTCCAGACCGAAGTTAGTTTGTAGTAGGCTAGTGTCTGTAGCGGCTTAATACAGTGTGGTGTTCAAACTGGACTAGGTCCCGGGGTTTTTTCTGCATTTGCGGTTTCCTCGTTAACAAAACTTCTGGTATTTGTGTTATTTCTTTTCCGCATTATATTTTGTTATATAATTGAAATATCACAGGTTTTGCGTTGAATCAATCAATTGGTAAATCCAACCTTTGGTTGTTGATTGAAATTTATTGATCTTTGAACATTGGTCTTTGGTATCCTTCAAATTATATCTCCTATATTCAATCGGTCTCGCAGATTTCTATTTGCTGATTGCAGATTGAATTGAGAGATAGAGATATTAACTCTTTGATATACTTTTTATAAGATTGAGTCTAACTGTCTAGTTGATTCTTTTGTAAGTATATTGGACTTAGTCCATACAGATTGTTAAGCGAAATATTGGGTTGAGGTTGTTAGACCCCCGCTTTTTCACTTAGGACATCCTCAACAATGATATATAAGATTAGAGAAAGAGGATCTCCTTGCGTCAATCCTCTTCCCAGACCAAAATAACTAACAGGTACACCATTGATTAAGATATAAATTTTCGAAGTACTAATAAGAATCATGATCCAGGGACAGAAACCCCACAAAAAAAACCATATTTCCTAAGAGCTTGACATAAGAAATCCCAACTCATGGTGACATAATCTTGAGATATAAAGTTTTAATCCATCATTTTCCCCTCTTATTTTAATTTACATTTCATTATCTTACTCAGAAAGAAGTAGAATTTGTTCTTGTATGCATCTTCCTTCAATAAATGCACATTGTTTAGTATAAAAAATCTTATGAATAATACTACTTATCCAGTTATAATGATTTTGGTGAAAATTTTGAAACAAAAGTTACTAAGCCCAATAGGTCTAAAATGATTAGCATTTTTTTGCACCTGACACTTTGGGAAGTAAAAAAATAAGAAATTTGAATTTAGACCACTAAAATGAATTTATTTTCCCAACAATACCTTATAGCAGCAATCAAATCATCATGTATAAGTTTCCAAGCAGCTTTATAGAAATCTCCAGAGAAGCCATCAAGATCAGGAGCACCTTCAGGATTTAACTCAAAAACAACATTCTTAATCTTAAGATCAAAAGGGATAATTTCAAGCTTCTTATTGTCATATTCTATAACTACTTGAGGCGTAGCATCAAAAATAGAATCCACTACATTGACAGGAGTTCGATACTTAGAACATTAAAGGCCAAAATCATAAAACTATATACAAAGAATTCAGATATAACTCGTGCAATGCACATGCCTTCTACTAGTATATGATATGTAATGTTGTCAATTTTAAAGCCTAGGCATGTGATTTTCGGGGTGAGCATGGTCTGGAATAAGCCGGTTTCCGCCCATCCGCATCCGATCCAATACATGATGAATTTTAATTTGGTATCCGCATCTGATCCAATATCAAATCTAATGCATACACGGATGGGCGGTTTAGATGCAAATGATCCAATAAATTTCTTTTATAATTAAAACTTTAAATAGAAAACCAAAACTAACGAAAATTACTAAAATATTGACAGGTCAAGAAAGATGAAAGAAGAAAGGTTTTGAGTATTCGTCCGAAGCTCAATTCATAAAAGTTTAGTGGAAGAAAATAACGAGGAGATAAGTTTACTATATAATACTCCCTCAGTCCCACTATTAGATGACCTATTTAGTTTAAAATCTTGTCCCATTCTCATTAAACAAAGTAATATTTCTAAAACTATCAATTTGAGTGATTATCGTTAGTATAAGAAATATGTATAATTTGATATCCATGTTTATATTTGTTACACAGATGTTTTAAAATGCTTTTTAATGGTAAAAAGTTTATAAATATCCGTGACATAGTTTGAGAGATAAATCATTTCTAATTTTACAAGTTATTATCCATAAGGGTATAATTGTAAAAAAATACTTAAAAATACTCTTTTTCCTTCCTTGCCTTAAGAATTATGCAAACTTCAACTAGGTCATCTAATAGTGGGGAGTGCTAAACTAACTCCATGTTTTATAAACATCCCATAAGTATCCTTAATCTAATGGGTCCGGATGTCCAAAGGATTTTTAATGTTATATCACACCGAATCTAAAATTCATTGGATCTCAAAATTGCATCTGCATCCAATCCACTAGTGAACAGTTCAGGCACATATCCACGAATATAAGGTTGGGCCGGATTAGATATTCAGATTTCGGGCCAAATATTCACCCTTTGCCTCTAATCTACTAGTGAACGGTTCGGGCACCTACCTGCAAATACACAGTTGGGTCATATCGGATCCACAGATCTCGGGACAAAGGTTCACCCCTAATTTTGGTTGCTCTATAGCGTAAGATCGGCCTACTACCAAATTCATTTTGAAACTGTTACACTTACACTCATACTCTTAATCTGTCATTTCTATTTACGATATTTACGATAGTGGGATTCATCTGTACAATAATTAGCAAATTATATAGATAAGTTGCAAATCAATCCCTTGATTAGCCGCCCATTGTGGCCTTATCCTTCCTATCTAAAAGATCGTCACTAACCAAAATTGTGATGACTTAAGTAGGTTCACTTGATTCAATTTCTCTCCGGCCTTAAGAAAACTCAAAAAGAGATTATAAGAGATCTACTTGCATTCTATCTATATGAGCGAAGCAAGATTATGAACTCAACAAGATCTAACTGAAGTATGAGACTAGCAAGTAGTACAACTAGTGATCATATCTTCACATTACACATACATTGCAAATATATTAGTTTTAGATAATCTTCACTTTTAAGTCTTTGTTTTAGATTGGAGATTAGAGATAGAGTTTTGCCTTCCACCAAAAAAGGAAACTTTGCTTAAAATATTTGAAGTGTAACTTGTTTGTATATGCTTTAATAGCTGACGACAACACTCTCATTCTCTCGAAACTTTCTCTTTTTAGCTCAAACTTTATATCCAATAATGAATGCATTAAGAAGTCAAGAAATTGAGAATTGAAAACTGGAATTAGATAGATTAGATTCTCTTTGTTCTTCTTTGGTGGATTGGTATTCTTTGGGCTAAAATGGTTACGCTATATCATGAAGTATGATATTATTATATCGCTCCTTGAGAAAAAATGATCTATGGAAAACATTATCTTCTTTCCCTTGTATCACTACTAACATTATATCACTGTTGCATAGCTCAACACTTTCTTATATATGAAGAGTACATTGAATGTGCATGTCACCTTACATTTGAGATATTTTAGCTTTTGTCGACATTGCAAAGAATAATACGTCGTTTGTTTAATTGTTGCATGAGTAACAAAGCGAATTATTACCATCATCAGTTTAAGCCGTAAAGCTGTAAATTTTGGATGGACATGAGGAACCAAAATAGGTGACTTTTAGTGTAAATTCACAACTAGAGTCTTTTCATTTTCATATACATTCTATCTTGCCATATATATCAACGGAAGAAATAAGAAAACAAAGATTAGCAACGTTTTACAAACATATGCAGTATTCAGCAGTATGGATTTGGTGTTCAGTCTTAAATCCATCGTCCTCCTTAACACTCTTATGAACAGCTCTAGCACCGAATTTTCTAAATATTTCTAGTGCTAGAGCTTGATTCATACTACTGAGTTCTTTGGACCATTCTCTGATACAATGTCATAACAATTTATTTATTTTTAATACAAACCCGCCGAACTGTCAGGTGAGGGTTTATATTCTGTTAATTTATGCATATAGTTACAGGGTTCAGCTCACCTCTTCAATCAAAACAAACCAGAAAACTTCTCCATGTAGTTATCTCTATAGGACTTGAAAGGCCATGTAAGTTTTTAATATGCATCAAGAGAGCTTCATTTTCTTTCTCTTCTGCAATACTATATATACTACAACTCATTCAATCCTTTTCCGAAATGATTTCTGTCTTTATCAACTTCTAAGATGTTTATAGATTTGATAATCATTATTCTTTCTATCTTGTTATTTTTAAGGCACTTCTTGGTCCCCCGTGTCACCAGTCTTTATCATAACATGTTTGTATAGTCTTCTGTTTGTTACTTTTCATGTCCGGAACTAGTCTCCGCAAACACCAGGTTATGGGCTTCCAATTAAATATTAAAAGAATGAAACCATAATAGATTCTTGCAAGAACAAACAGCTGAAATGAAACACGTCAATTCAAGAAGGTTAATTAAGATAAATTACAAGTGAAGTTGGTCACCAACAACATGAGATTCATAATCATTTACTATGTTTGAATCTTAGAGCTCGTCTTCAGTTTTTTTTTTCTTTTTAATTACAAAAATGATTAAATTTGACGTTCTCACTCAAATTCAGTTCTCAATAATCTCATGGGGTACTCCAACTTCACTACCAGTTCCAGAGAGTGGCTGAACAATTTCCCCATATACCATCAGTCTCTCCAGCTGCTGGGTAACGAAACCAAGAATCCTCAACACTGCTCACATTCTGATCTTTAAACGTATCTGTTTGGTTGTTTGAGGATGATCCCGATATCCAATCTGACAACCGAGTTTCATAAGGTGACATTGTAAATGGGTAATCCGAAGAAACAAAGACATCCTCTGACATTATCATCTTATTGTCCCCACCGGACCCATTACTAGATTCATAGCTAGTAGTTGATTGAGAGCTTAAATCACTATCTTGTCTTAGCATAGTCTTTTCTGGCTTACTGCTCATGGCAATTTCTATCTCTCTTTGCACCTTCTCTGTTGAGGAAAAACAAGACAAAATTTACAGTATAGTGTGTGGTTAAAAACTATATATATGCGTGTGTATGTGTATATATGTAACTATGTCTACCTTGTTCTTGTTCTTGAGCTCTCTTTCTCAGATGAGTTCTCCAGTAGTTTTTAATCTCATTATCAGTTCTTCCTGGCAACCTACGAGCAATCCTTGACCACCTAAGTACAAAAAAATTCGACCGTTTTAGTTAACAGAAGAGTACGAGTATACAGTTTGGATGAAGTCTTGCTCGAGCCAATAGCCAAGATTTCCACAAGTGAGAAACAATGAAACCTACGAGATGAACGAAGTGTGATGCTTACTTGTTACCCCAGCGTTCATGAAGCTGAAGAATCATATGCTCTTCTTCGATGGTCATCTGACCGTGTTTAAGATCCGGGCGCAGATAATTCATCCATCGAAGTCTGCAACTTTTTCCACTCCTCTTAAGTCCTGCAGCACGAAAAGTTAACATTCATTAAGTCCACGTTAGACATGATTAATTAAGATTTTCAAATACCACACTTGTTTATTCATGTTCTATCTATAATCAATACCTGAAGCTTTTGCTATAGAATCCCATCGACGTTCACCCATAACAGTCACGAACATGGCTAACCGCTCGTCTTCTTCTTCAACCCAAGGACCTTTACGAATTGTATCGTCTTGCATGGAAGCATTTCTATACACCATTTTGTTTGCTGTATTAATTAGTGAATGAACTTGAGAGAATTCAGAAGTGATACCTTCTTATATAAGAAAAAATGGAGAGGAAAGAAAAGAAGGATCTAAAAGAAGCGAATACGTGGTTATCCATATGTGGACAACACTGAAATCGTGGGAGCTCCACCAATGGTTTGCAACTTTGTTTACATCACTGTTATAAGGTCATTTTCTTATGTCTTTTGTGTTCGCTTTAAAATTATTATCCGTGGACAGAGAGAACTAGTTTGTTTTGTTTTGCATCACCAAATTTTGCAAAGGTTGTCTTTCTCTTCTACTACATTCTACTGTTGCTGTATTTCTTGTCTCTCTTATTCTCTTAGTTATATATGGACGGGAAGGATCATTTTGATGACGTTATATCTTTCGCATCGTTCGAAAGAAAACTAGAAGCTCTTCTCGGTGAATGAGCTTCTTAGAATTGAATACTACGGTTCTCACAAAAAAAAAAAAAATCACCTGTACCATTATCATCTACCATGTTTAGTTTCAACTATCGATGAACTTCAAACCGGTAAATGATACAGAATCACAGATACAGATAACAAAATATGCTGATTTTGCGAAATGTTAAAGCACGATGAAAAATGACGCCACAAAATAAAATTGCGGCACACTGTAAATACAGTGAGTATAACCACATCTAAGAATCATTCCACTGTGTGTATATCAAACATAACAGAATTATTTGAGTGCCAAATGAGGAAAGATTTGCGACCATTAGTTTTTTCTTTTTTTTGAGTATATTATTTGGAAGTAGCAGAGTCATAGTTTCACTAAATTTAAATATTTCGTACTGTATTAATTAACTAGCTTCTTGTACCCTTTATGTTAAACAGGTGTCGTTAAACTCTAATCGAGGTTAAGGCTTGCGATGACAATCAATGTCTTTGAAAGGAATGGGTCGTAATAAGACCCCCCGACCCCCGAGTTTGATTACTCTGTTAGAGCATCTCCGATGTAAGGGGTCAAGGTCTTAAAAAACCATATCACATTTGATTTAATATCTTTTCCACAAAAATTTCACCTCCAATATAAATGTCAAGGTATAAAAATGAGATGACATAACTTAGTGGAGGTACAAGAGAAAGTCTATACTAGACCTCCTGCATGACCTTGGTCTTAAATTCACAATCATCATTTTGTTTCTAAATTCAGACAAAAAGTATTGAATAAGACCTTGGAGAGTGGAGATGAATTTTAGCTATTTTTTTTTATCTTCACCATTTTTTGTCATTTATCAGTGACCCATAAGTAAAAGGGTGTAGATAAGACCTCCACCTAGGATGACCTTGACCCCTTGCATTGGAGATGCTCTTAACTAGTACGGTTGGTTATTATAGAAGTTAGTTTAACACCGTTTTGAGAATAATTACATCTCGTGGAACTTGAATTTTGAAGAAAAAAAATAACGAGGTCGTTTACGTGATTAGGATGAAATTTGAAAAGGAGATGGTACCAAGTACACCACCAATTTTTTTTCGTTTTAATAGGAAAATGAATCTGTATAGTACTTTTAACAATCAAAAGATGCGGAAAAGTAAAAAGGGCACATACACACAAGAATTTTGTTAACGAAGAAACCGCAATAGAAGAAACTGTCGGGAAACCGAGGTTACGTTCATCTCGAACCGGCATGTTTCCATAGAAGTTAATTCCATAAAACATCCTACTTAGATAACTTAGCTCGAATCCGTCTCTTACATCTTTAGATTAGCATGATCGGATAGTACTAGCGTGAATATATAATCAATACAATAATAGACAATCACACACGACACAAAGATTACGTGGTTCACCTACCTTTTGAAAGCTACTTCCACGGCCAAAACCATCCTGAGAATCTTCATTATCATAACAAGTAATTACATCGATCCACTTCATATAATCAACTAGTTATATAACCCACTAGCGCTAAACGTTAGAAACAACAAGACATATTACGAAGAGTTTACCTCTTCCTTTGTTCTTCTTCTTCCATTAACCTCCACCGCCATGGTTGCTTCGAATTTTGACAAGAACACGAAGAACATGATTAATTCTAGCTTCCCCCATATGAACCTTAGAAACCCTAGATTTCTCCCATACCCATTCTCGCTACAAGTGTATCTTCTCACATAGATTTTGTGACCGAATCACTCTCATAAAGAGAGAGGATTCTACTAGAGAATGAATTTTTACTCACAATATAAGCCCTCTTATATAGTAAACAAATCCTTGCTCCCCAAGTCTTCTAGAACTTCTAAGAATGGTCTTAAACCTTAATTAGGAAACTCTAAACTTGGAAAACACTCTACCAAACCATCATACAAGTTTCCTAATCCAAGTAAACCTTGTAGACATTCCAAACCCGAAACTGCCCTTTAGCCACGGTTTTGACAGCAATAGATCAGTTTTTTTCTGCTGCAAAACTGTTACCTAAAGTCTGTTTTCAGCTATATGGTTTTGTATACGGAATAAAACCCCAACAGAAATATCCTGGGACCTCGTCCACATTTGAACACCAAACTGTATTAAGCCTCTACAGACACTAGCCTATTATCATACTTCGGACTGGAATAGTTGAGACTGAATCCACCCTCCAAACGGTTCAGTTACAATCGCGCTCCTTACGTACCTCTTGAACCTCGCGAGGTTCTAGGCAATTGATTCCCTTAGATGACGTCCTTTACAGCCTAAGAGTTACTTCAACTTAAGTGAAGATTTTTGATACCAATCTGCCTCTAACAGATAACCCTATTTGATTTCCCTTTAGATCAAAGATCAAAGCTTGGAAATATGTTTGCAATAGAAAAAGCTCGCAAGCCTCACAAATCTGGAACACTTACATTAGCTAGCTGAGAAGCCTGGATTCTTAACCACCTCTTAAGAACAATCGTGAACTAATCAATTAAGAATAATTTTCAGATATCTATCTTGAGGAATCACAAAGTCTGAGACGAAAGGAAATTTGTGATTTGTATCTATCTTTCCTGAAACAAATTAGGAAAACCTCGATAACATAAAAGCAAGATCGGGATACACAAACTATCAAGGTAAAGATAGTCTGTAACACCCCATGTTTTTAGCATGGCGCATGTGCAAAGATGTGTCATGGCTTATGATGAAGCTTCATCTAAATCTTCCTTGCGTAGTAAGAGACATTTGACCAAAGGCCAATATTGCGCTAATAGTGGCGCATTATGTTGGGAATATTAGCCAAGGACACTACAGCACCAAGTGGAAGCTACATTGTCAACAACGACACATTATGGCGCATTGGGTAACCTATACTGGCCAAAGGTCAAGTCTCGCATTAAATGGTACATTAGACCAGTTAGGTAGATGTCCTTGGGCGTTGCATCGCAACCATTGCACATTATGTAGGCTATTGTCCTAGAGGAAATATCACACAAAAATTGTGCAATATGCCAGAGCATCCTGACCGAGTGAATATTGAAACTGGCCTAAGGGCCAAAACAATAACTCAGCAATCATTGTCGGTTGTTCAGGATTACATGGAAACGACCATGAGTAGTGAAGAAAGCACCTCAAAAATGATACTTGGTGAATGTCAATCCACTCCCCTTTTCTAAGTTTTAGAAATGTCAAGTAAACATATATAGGGAGGAGTAGTTGTTTGAAGGTGCATATATGGACTATGCGCCAATTAAGCTTCATAGCGTAGACGGAAGGGAATAAATGATGCTTAGGCCTCATTTATAGCTTCATAGATTTTCCAATGGAACATATTAAGCATGGGCATTATTATGTCATGCCGCGGACTCAGTAATGTGCAACCTTTGCATTTTGATGAAACGTCCTACACGGACTAGGCCAGTGCCATTATTGCTTGGCCACGGCCTTACAAACGAGTTGGCTTAAGTTGATGTCCCTTCGAGGATGAAATACGATATGTACTTGATCGTTTTAGAGTAGGGAAGAGTACTAGGCATCCGCAATGAGTTGCATCATTTCCGGTCTAGCACTTCGTCGCTCATATCATCTAACTGAGAGATGATTGCGTATATTGGCCTCTCATATCATATAGCTCGGTATTGCGATGAAAGAGATGATTGTGGACACACTTGATGAGGCTAGTTGCATGCCATTCACTGGATTCTCATACTTGATAGACACATTTATGTGTCTAATATGTCTCAATTGTATGTATTGTTAGTACTAGATTTTCTATTTATTTTGTTATTTTATGTCTTTATAAGTATTTTTAGAGAAATAAGCTCTTGCGGCAAAAATTGGCTCAAAAAGTGGTGTTTTACACCCTAGGATAAAGTACTAAAGACACTCCAGAAATGCGCCGGAAGAACCCCAGAAATGTTCCGGAGGAACCCCAGAAAAATTACTGTTTCAGCCCCAAAAATTACTATTTCCGCCCCAATTGCTAAAGGGACCCCAGGAATGGATTAGGGGGAGGTCACTTTCTTCCCAGAATTTGAAAATATTTTTGGCGGGAAAATTATTTCATACACTGGCAGATTTTACGGGCATGATTTGAAAGGGTTATGAGTAGACTAAAGAGATGAAATTCAAGGGATAGACTCCTTATGGGTATATGAATATATTTTGAGTGTTGGAATGGCATGAGTTGGGCCCAATCGCCGGATATTTTTCACAACAGTTAAAAAAGGAAAATAGGGTTTCAAGTTGATTTATGGAAATTAAAGGAGACTAAAGGCAAGAAAAATAATTCTGAGGATTCATATACATATTTAGAAGATATTGGAATGATCGAAACATCTCAGAAACGCATGGAGAAAGAAAATATAAAAATTATTGCCCATGGAAAATATTTGTGTTCAATGAAGATTATTTGGAGTTATGACGAGATTCAATGCGTGATATGGGTATAAATAGTCTCTTAGGGTGATGTAGAAGCGGTGTCGAGAGTCTGGGGGGGCTGAGGAGAGCCAGAGAAGAAGAAATTCGAGTTTTCCCAAACTCGGTTTCTGCTGCTGTTGATGATGATGAACATGAAGAACGCGAAGAACGGACCTGCAACAGCAGTCGTTTTTCTACAGTAGTAACGACTAACACCTGTGGGTCGTAATCAGGAAGTCTTATTTTCCACAGCGTTTGCGACAGGGCTTCAACAGTCTTATTTTGTCACTGAGGGTCGTAGTTCTCTGGTTTTATTGTATTTCTCATATTCTCATCATTTGTAAACCATTTTTGAGCCATAATAAATTATTTTGAGAGCATTTTTACTATGATGAGTTAAACCCCAACACTGGGACGACGGAGGAGGCCGAGCTTCATACATGGGTAATTTTATTAATTCTTTTTAAGACTTTTGCATTAAAAATTAATTGAAATATGATTTGATTAAATTGGGTGTTATTTGATTAGATGAGTCATGCTTAGCTTAGGTGATTTGATGTTCCATGCTTAACATTTACAATCAATGTTTTGAGAATCTACTTTGGCAAAATAAGAGTCCATATATGTTTTGAGCGATGATTGTTGAGAATAAATCATTGAGCCCTATGTTATGAAGATTGGCCGAATCATTAGTCCCAGTACCTCTCACAATTGTTAATATTTTTGTATATATATTTTTATTAAATCTAAAAATTCCATTTCCTTCACAAGTCTGAAACGAATCCTATTTACTACAACCCCAGAAAATCATCAATCATTTTGGCGCCGCCGACGCGGATTTGTGCTTAGGTAGAATTTTTAGGTTTTTATTATTTTTTTTACTATTATTTGTTCCTTTTTACGTTTCTTTTTGTGTCTTTGATTTACAGGTTCGAAGTGGAATACTAAGGACTTGGGAACAAAAAGCTTAAAGCTAAAAGCTAAAAGAGAAGAAAAAAAAGACATAATTTTTTTTTAGGATTTGTAAATAGGCTTTCTTTTTCATAATTTTTGGACTTTTTATTTGGACTTTATTCTGGACAATTGGACTTTATTCTTTTTTTTAACCCTACGGAAGGGTATTATTATTAAAAAAAAAAATTATATAAATTGTGTGCAGGGAAGGACGACGATTACTATATCATCTCGGCCCCTCGGGTTCGTACATGACATAGGAGTCGTGGCCCGAGTCGACTTCAACGGTTCATCCCCCGTCTGGTACGGGAGGTAAGTCCATCGAAACACTCGCGAATCTCCTGTCAGTGGGTTTACTGTATTCCTTAAGGTGATTCATTGATTGGGGACGAATTTGGACTGTTTTTAAATTCCTAGTAAAGGCCAAGTCCTGGCCAATACAAGATAAGGGTTCGGATTTCATCACCGCTCCCTTCTTGCCCGCCTTAGGAAAACGAAACCTAACGCGAACCCAAGCTTAAAATTTGGAATAGAACGAGACCGATAGGGTAACGAGCTTAATAGGAAACTCGTTCGAAAAATATTGGTTGCTCTTTAAGCACACTCCAAAGTTCATGATGGTTTGTGTGAGTTGAACGCGTGACTGCGCCGCCTTGTGATAGCGGTGAGGCCTTGGGTATCAAAGCTCCACTGAGCTTCCCTCGCCTCAATTAAACTTACTTTGACTCAGATTGATTCCAGATGGGTTTGCTTAAATTGTAACGAATTCCCTTTCGAAAGATAGAAGCTGGTCTAGAAACAATCTAAGTGGAGCCATCATGCTTTTTGTTTGCTAGATTTTATAGGTTTGATTTGGTCGAGTCAGCCTTGTTTGTGATTGTGTAGAATTCCCTTGCAATTAAGAATGTCGAGCTGGTATGATAGAAGCCAATACAATGAATATCGACCTGAATTTGAATATGGACATCATCAGTTTTATTACCATGGTGGGAATAGTAAATGGGAACGCCAAACTTTTCAAGGTTATGGTTCATACCATGGTGAGCCCAATCACTATCCTCACAACCATCAGTCATACGAGAAAAATTCTGCTAATTCCTCTTTACTTGAGTCGACACGTAAGTTAGCTGAGACAACACGTAAGTTCGCTGAAATGAATAACTTAGTTATGGACGAAAATAATGCAATGAGTGAACTTTCTTTACCTGATTTCCTAGATTACGTCAGGAATTCATGTGAGTCGGCCCAAAAGCTTTTGTTAGAGACCCAGAATAGAACTTCTTTAAAAGATCTAAATTTCCAAAATAGTGCTTCCAATTTTACCCTTGATGTAAATAGTGAATATTTGCCTAATCTAGAGGACGAGGTTAGAATAAAAGACACTACTTATTTAGATAAGGTTCAATCATCTTCGTACTATGATGAGGATAGCAGTAATGAAGAATCTGAAATATGTAGGCATAGTGATCAGGAGTCTAGTAATCCAATTGAGATGTATAGTGATTATATTATTTCTAGTTCAAATCCAAATAATTTTTATGATTATTCACCTATTCAAAAGGACGAGGATTTTATTAGGGATACCACCGTTTTAGACGATACAGTTTTTCCTTTTGATTACGAAGCCGATAGTGGTTTAGAGGAACGGGTTCATTTCGAAAATACTGTTTTAGAGTCTAGCGACTTAGAAACAATAGTCTTGGAAGAAGAAGATAGACCCGTAGAGATGAGTAAAGATGCACTACCTGATAATAACTTAGAAGAATCTCTTGAATATTTTAAGGACTCTGAAGATACGGAAATTCAAGAAATAATTAGAGGTCTATCTAGAGACACTGAAAACTCTAAGTTTGGGGGTGATTATCACTTTCCTAGTGCCTTACCTTTAACTCTCAGAAAGTCCCCACACTTAGGACTTGATATCTCTGCCTCGACCATTTTGCAAGATTACCTTCATACTCGTTTTCCCGAACCTAATGATGTCCAGGAAGAAGTTCAGTCGTTAGAAACCCATCCTATGGTTGATGTGGTTTGCCCAGGCTATGATACCCAGATTGATTTTGTTTTCCCACCAAATAGTTTTCTTCCAAATGTGGGAACGTTTATATTTCAAATGTGTCGAATATTAAGTTGTGAGACTAAACCTAAATGCTTTAGGAAATTAGAATCGACACATTTGCTTAAGAATGACCACTACTCTCATTTTGGTCAATATTGTAAGTCAAATCTTATTGACTTAGAGGATCCTCAGTTATTTAGGTTATTATTGTGCGCTTCTAAGATCATATCTGAGTTTTTCCAGACTCTAGGACCTAATGATTCGGATCCCACCTATGAAGAAACGCAACCTATGAAAATATTTTATTAGACCCTTTCTTAGAACCTGAACCAAAATTAGATATAAATATCTTAATCAGGAAACTAGATAAGGGCATGTTATCCTTGTTCACTTTCTTGGGTTATTGTAGTTTCCTTTGGTCAGTTCTTTTTGGTTTTGAAGACCCACAGTTATTTCGGCTGTTACTTTTTGATTCTATGAGGTGACTAATTCCTTCCGATGTCTGGATGAAGACTTTAAACTTAGCACTTCTTGGGAGGTAACCCAATCTCATGCAACACGGTAATATCTTTCCTTATCTCTTTTGCTTCAAATGGTAACAGTTTCTCCTTGTTCATGCTTTTAATTTCATCTTTAGAATATTGAGGACAATGTTAGATTTAAGTTTGGGGGTATGGGAGAAACTTTTTAGTTGCAGTATGAATAAATAAACTCCAGAGCCTAGAAATTTATGCGTATTTAGGATGGCACTAACCAATCTAAGTGGATGGAAGCATTTTGGTTGTAGGAGTTGAGGAACCAATATGAATAGATGGAAACATCTAAAGAGTCTATTCATAAAAGCACAGAGCTCAGGTGTTAGAAATAACATGATAGTTTCACCATATCTCGTTGAGTCCTTTTCACTTCTATTTTTATTTTATTTTGTTTTTAAACCATGTTTCTCTAAGTGATAAGTGGGGCCCACGATTCAAGTTGTTACCAATGCTATGATGAATTAGAGTGATTGAGTTACAAAAAAAAGTTGAAAAAAAAAAAGTTGAAAAAAAAAAGTTGAAAAAAAATAAATAAAATTGAGACCAGACCATTCGACCAAAAGGAAAATTCAATAAATTCGACCACTGGTACCCTTGTATATGCCAGTTGTGTTGACCTAGAGTTAGGTTATCGACCACTGGTACCCTTGTATATGCCAGTGTGTTGATATTAGTCAGACTAGTATCTCAATCCATTAGGATAGGTTCATTTTGGCGGAGGCCTTCAGACAGATATGGGAAACGCCGTTCACTTAGTAAACATCAAAACCATCTATGTTTTTCTATATCCATCTCTTAATCTTTCCATGTGATTAGTCTGACTCCGAATATGATGTCCATAATGCAACTATCTGAGTAGAGCTCTGTCACTTATATATGAATTTTAGTATGCTTGAGTGCAAACTCGTGTACATCAATTGGAATTTCGCATCAGGGTACTTCCTCTTGTAGTCAATAAGTATGCCAACCAAGGAGATTCTTTAGTGCCTTACAAGGTTCGTTGTAGATAGCTAGGGTCTGGAGTATTGGTTTTGTGGGTACACCTCTGGTAAACCCTCCCGAGATTAACTCGGTCACTAGGGACACCTAGTGAGTTAAGATTTTATTTTCAATATTAGTTTTGCTCGAGGACTAGCAAATAATAAGTTTGGGGGTGTTGATAGACACATTTATGTGTCTAATATGTCTCAATTGTATGTATTGTTAGTACTCGATTTTCTATTTATTTTGTTATTTTATGTCTTTATAGGTATTTTTAGAGAAATAAGCTCTTGCGGCAAAAATTGACTCAAAAAGTGGTGTTTTACACCCTAGGATAAAGTAATAAAGACACTCCAGAAATGCACCGGAAGAACCCCAGAAATGTCCCGGAGGAACCCCAGAAAATTATTGTTTCATCCCCAAAAATTACTATTTCCGCCCCAATTGCTAAAGGGACCCCAGGAATGGATTAGGGGGAGGTCACTTTCTTCCCAGAATTTGAAAATATTTTTGGCGGGAAAATTATTTCATACATTGGCAGATTTTACGGGCATGATTTGAAAGGGTTATGAGTAGACTAAAGAGCTGAAATTCAAGGGACTCCTTATGGGTATATGAATATATTTTGATTGTTGGAATGGCCTGAGTTGGGCCCAATCGCCGGATATTTTTCACAACAGTTAAAAAAGAAAATAGGGTTTCAAGTTGATTTATGGAAATTAAAGGAGACTAAAGGCAAGAAAAATAATTCTGAGGATTCATATACATATTTAGAAGATATTGGAATGATCGAAACATCTCAGAAACGCGTGGAGAAAGAAAATATAGAAATTATTGCCCGTGGAAAATATTTGTGTTCAATCAAGATTATTTGGAGTTATGACGAGATTCAATGCGTGATATGGGTATAAATAGTCTCTTAGGGTGATGTAGAAGCGGTGTCGAGAGTCTGGGGGGGCTGAGGAGAGCCAGAGAAGAAGAAATTCGAGTTTTCCCAAACTCGGTTTCTGCTGCTGTTGATGATGATGAACATGAAGAACGCGAAGAACGGACCTGCAACAGCAGTCGTTTTTCTACAGTAGTAACGACTAACACCTGTGGGTCGTAATCAGGAAGTCTTATTTTCCACAGCGTTTGCGACAGGGCTTCAACAGTCTTATTTTGTCACTGAGGGTCGTAGTTCTCTGGTTTTATTGTATTTCTCATATTCTCATCATTTGTAAACCATTTTTGAGCCATAATAAATTATTTTGAGAGCATTTTTACTATGATGAGTTAAACCCCAACACTGGGACGACGGAGGAGGCCGAGCTTCATACATGGGTAATTTTATTAATTATTTTTAAGACTTTTGCATTAAAAATTAATTGAAATATGATTTGATTAAATTGAGTGTTATTTGATTAGATGGGTCATGCTTAGCTTAGGTGATTTGATGTTCCATGCTTAACATTTACAATCAATGTTTTGAGAATCTACTTTGGCAAAATAAGAGTCCATATATGTTTTGAGCGATTATTGTTGAAAATAAATCATTGAGCCCTATATTATGAAGATTGGCCGAATCATTAGTCCCGGTACCTCTCACCATTGTTAATATTTTTGTATATATATTTTTATCAAATCTAAAAATTCCATTTCCTTCACAAGTCTGAAACAAATCCTATTTAATACAACCCCAGAAAATCATCAATCAATACTGCCTATCAAGCTACACTGAGTTGGCATATGCACCAATTGTAAATTGGGCATGGCCAAGAAAGTAAACTATATTGGTATGCAAGTTAGCAGAGCTTGCATAAGCTTAATGAAATTATGGCATGAGTCTGATTGATGTACCATTGGCACAAGCAATACAAGTGCATGCTCTCAGCAATGCCTAAGCTAGTAAAGAGGTGGGAATAGGCTCAAATGGCCTCAGGTTCAAGGCATGCTCTATGCCTAAAAGAGGACTTGAATGCTAGTGATGCATGAAATAATGCATCAGCATCAGCCTCAATGGGTTTAAAACCTTTTGCATAACAAGGGTAAGTTAGAATAGTATGGAATCTAAGTTTGGCTGCATCATGCTCCACGAACATGCTTGCAAGGACAGATGAAAGTGCATTAGCCTAGTTTTAAGGGCTGGTATGTAGCATCATCATGGCGCTTCGGGGAAGTTATGGTCTGCACGCCCAGGCGTGCTATGCGTACTTTCTCGATCCGTCACATAGTCGGACCTGGATTCACGAATCCCCAAGTGAAGTCTTTAAGTCGTAGACCTAATTATGTTTCTCATAGGAAACCTAGGTCAATATAGGACGACTCTAGCAATCAACTAGGACAGTAAGTGTCAGGGATTGAATTTCCCAGTTGAAAGAGTGTCTCTACTTATAGATGCTCACGACTGAGGGTTAATTAAATTTTAAGGTAAGATAACTTGAGATTCAAGTAAACACTTTCTCTATTGAAACTCCAATTATTGTTTCATGTAAGCATGTGAGAAGTTTGTCTTGAAATCACATAGAAAAATATACGCAGTGTTTCGGTTACGGAACCGTGTATAATGACCGTTCTGGCAAATATGCACTTAAAACCGATAATAGTTCAAAAGGCATAATCATGTACATTTAAACACTTAAGACTTTAATCATGATGAACATACACAAGGTGTTCTAGTGATCAATGATGTCTTAGAGGTGTTTATGAGAGTCATAGCAATGTTAAACATATTTAAGAAATAACTCTCCAAGCATCTGTTAAATATTCACTGGGAACGTCCGTTAAACTGTTCGTGAACCGGGTTCGCCAACCGTTAAGCGACTCGTGAACTCAGATATCAATGGTTCGTGAACTGGGTTTGCCAACCATTGGCCCTTCACCAGTTTCAGATCAGCACAGTTCGTGAACCTGGTTGGTGAACTGTGTCATTCTGAACTTACGGTTTGAGAACTAGTTCGCGGACCTTTCTATATTCCATATACTCAGATATGTATGGTTTGCGAGATGGTTCTCCAACCTACCCTGAGTCCAAATTACAGTAGTTCTAAATTTCTCTCTTTGATGTTTGAAAGCTTCCCACATGATATAAATATCATTGCTTGGGAAATTTTCAAATGATCCACAACATTAATTCTTGAACAATAAATTATTTCAAACTAATATTGTTAAGGACCAATGAACATCCATTGCTTGAATCATATTTAGAGATGTTTAACAAGACAAGCTTAACTCGAAATTTCTTCTTTGAATAAATCTACTAAGTCATACGACATAGTCTCATATAGATAGAATAGCAAAGCTTGTGGGTAAATAGAATTGTTCAGTCTTCACATATCTTGTTGATGAAGTTCTCCAAACGTCTTCGTCGATCTTCAGTCCTCGAGGGTTATTCAGTGATGTTTGATACTCAACTACCAACTTTTGTACCTAGTCTGAGATTTGACTTAGTAGACTAGAAATAAATATATAGTTTTGTTCAATTAACATTGACAACAAGCTTGAGATAGCAAAACTTGTAAGTTCGACCGAGCGGTGCTCTAATAAAATTATCTTACAATTTTGGCATTAATGTTAATTTTTGTGTAATGTTCTTTGAAAGATATACTATATTTCCATAAAAACTGAGTGGATTTTGCTACATACAATTCCATCATCTACCTGGTCGAATTTCAACTATCAGTTATGAACGGTAGATACTTATTATATATCTTGACACGTACTTCTTTTTAATATGAAAGTGCAGTTAGCAACGAGAAGAATATTGTCCCAAAAAAATATCCGAAGGGAAAAGGTTATAGTAAAGAAGTCAAGTTAGCCTTTTTCTGTCAAGATATCATATATATGCAAGCATTTTTTTCATGTGAGGATCCTCATTCCCCAAATCCACAGTATGTTTCTTACCTACAGATCATCGTAGAAGTCCAATATCTATAGTCTAGTTGTTCATATGGATGCTTGGAAAACATTCTGCCAACAAAAATAGGCTATCCCAATATATTAGCAATCATGAATCTTCTTGTTGTATGTGTGACGATGGTAGCATGGAAACTTCATAGCATTTAATTTTGCTTTGTCCCTTTTCTAGAGAAGTATAGGCTGCCACTTCTTTTGGATATGTTGTACTTCAAAATTCAGGAAAAAATATAACTATTCAAGATTGGATCAAGAATTAGCTTTTAAACAATCAAAAGTCGACTCAATCCAGTGCAATCTTTTCTATTGCAATGAATATTTAGAGAGGTAGGTGTTTTCAGGTTTTTCAAGAGAAAAGCTTAATTCCTCAATATACTGTCAGATTTGCCTTAAAGTTGGTTGCTGATTTTGAACTCTCCATCAATTAAGATATATAAACATTCATGATACTGTTTACCAGGATGCCAATCAGTTTAGCACTATGGATCTGATTCAATAATTATATGTTGTCATTATGATGCTTCTTCCGATGATATTATTAAACAAATTGGTTTGGTCTCTTCATGACTAACTTAGCACATGAATACAATGGAGTTAGCTGGAGGCACAACGTCTTACTGTTCTACAAACTACCAAATGGATGAAAAGATAAGAACATTTACATAATTTGTCCCTATAGCTACGCAGAGAAATATTATTACATATCTTTAAGAATAAAAACAATCAGTTGTGTTGGTTTAGTAGATCAATTTTAGATGATTGTAATTTTATCTTGGATTCGTTTTAATTTACTAGAGTTGATTATCTAAGTAAAAACCATCACTTTACGGCTGACACTGCAACCAAGTATCGTAAGAGACACAATGTATAGTAAGGAATGCGATTCTAATAGTACAAATAGAAAAAAGTTCTGACATTTGGATTGGGAATGGTGGTTAAAGAGTCCCACCACCCTATATTTTTAAGGGGGTAAACATTCAAAAATAGTCTTTATAAAGCTTGGCGGTCATAAGATGACTGCACGATCATCCTTTGACTAGTTTGCTTATTTACCCATGATGGTAAATATAACTGGTCTAGTCGTGATGTACAATAATGGTGCAACATTCGTAAACCAGTGGCACAACAATGAAGCCTGTTGGCCGGAAAAATGATACTTCATAGATAAAGGCAACATGGTGTCATTTTACCAGGCAGCATTGATGCGAAAGTGTTGCATATTCATGATTCAGAGTTAGCCAAGATCGAGAAATGGATTAATCATGCTATCTAGGTCATGAGATGGCTTATGCATTGGCCTAAGTGCAGCAGTAGTGTCGCCAAATGCGTTATCATAATGAGTTACTCGGCCAAAAGAATGCAAGTGATGCACATAGAAGATGCAACAAAGCCAAGCATCATTGGATGTGATCAGTGGCACGAATTTACTTAATTGTTAACATCCAAAGGATTAAATGGCATGGCCAAGACGGTTATAGTGCAAAGTGGCGCCATAACTGGCTTATGCAAGCGGTTATAAGTTAGTTATGCGCGTCAAACACATGCCAGAGTAAAGGGATGAATTGGAATGGTTGTAAAGTGGGTTGATGATCTCGTTTGGAAAAGCCTAACCACCAAGTACAGGTACATAATAAATTTGCATGACAATACAAAATTCGGCACTTAAAAAGCATAGTGATGGTTAGGGAAGCTTCTTATGGACATATGGCTTCCCATAGGATTTGCACACGGTTGCAAATGATTTTCTCATGATCCTAGCAATTACAAATAGGTTAGAGGCTAATAAATTTGGTGTTTTTATACTGTATAAGAACTAATGTTTGTAAAGAGAGTTAGGCATTCACCAAAGTGTTCTTCGTTAATGTTAGATGCGCATAAGGATTGTGCTTGCACTTGGTTTGTAAGAGTGGGATCGATATGTTAGGATAAGGGTGTTTAAATACATGCATTCGATCATAACCACAACAGATGTTTTTGTCGACTGCAAATCAACAATTGTTGCTACTAAAGCTGATTTTGGAGAAGGGGGAAACAAGAGATCTCAGATAGTGCATGGTAGTAAAGTGAGTTATAAGTTTGAAGAAGAATGCGTTATTCTTGCTTCATGGAACGGAGGCAGTGGTGTCTCGTTTGCAGGATTTTTTGCCTTGTTTAGAACTGTCCAAGTTAGGAAATTTTTCTGCAATCGTCATAAGGTGCCCCAGTTTGAAGGAGTATTCAACTGTGCCAATTATATTGTGCTTCGTTATGGGAACAGCATAAGAACGTTGGTTCTTAAAAAGTAGATGTGGAAAAGTGAATTGCAAAATTGAAGGCAGTAGGTATTGTCTCTTTTCCTTGTTTGTTGCTTAATTGCAAAGCTTAAGTCAGTATTCTAAGAATTGTTGGGTTTTATGAGTTTGCAATCAGTTAATGAGTATATACTTAAGTTTGAGTATACTTTCGGTTCAGGGTCGTGCGGACCTTGGTGTTAAGAATTGTCTCTCTATATTGTGAATGAGGGTATTTGGGACGAGAGTTCTTGTCTCTTTCGTTCAAAGTAAAGCTAGTTCATGTGAAAAAAATGCTACATAGCATAATAAAGCCAAAATATGTAATAGAAGACGCTGAAAGTCAAAAAAAAAAAAAAGCATTGGTGGCATAGAAGAGTTTTCTATTGAGAGTTCTGTTGAACTGCGACAACATATTGGAAACGACGGCATGAAGTAACGCATCAAGAGTGTAGAAGTTGAAAATGCGGGGGTCTAACAACCACACCCAACAATTCGTTTGGAAATCTGAGAGGACTTACTCTAATATACTTTCTAGATAATCAACTAGACAGTCAGACTCAATCTAGAGAAAAGTATATACAAGAGTTTTATATCTCTAACTATTTATTCAATCCGCAATCATCAAATAGAAATCTGCGAGCCGGTTAAATATAAGAAGAGTAACTTGAACAGTACCAAAGAAAAATGTTCAAGTATCAATCAATTTCAATCAACAACCAAAGGTTGGATTTCCCAATTGATTGATTCAACGCACAACCTGTGATATTTCAATTACATGACAAAATATAATGCGGATAAGAAATAACACAGACACCAGAAGTTTTGTTAACTAGGAAACCGCAAATGCAGAAAAACCCCGGGACCTAGTCCAGTTTGAACACCACATTGTATTAATCCGCTACAGACACTAGCCTACTACCAATGAACTTCGGACTGGACTATAGTTGAATCCTAATCAATCTCACACTGATTCAAGGTACAGTCACGCTCCTTACGTCTCTGATCCAAGCAGGATACTGCGCACTTGATTCTCTTAGCTGATCTCACCCACAACTAAGAGTTGCTACGACTCAAAGTCGAAAACTTAATAAAAAAATCTGTCTCACACAGAAAAGTCTATTGGAATAGATAAATATGTATCCCACAAAAATACCTATGAGTTTTTGTTTCGTCTTTTTATAAATCAAGGTGAACATGAACCAATTGATAAACCGAACTTATATTCCCGAAGAACATCCTAGTATTATCAATCACCTCAAAATAATCTAAATCGTATGATGGCGAAACTAGATATTGTGGAATCACAAATGATGAGACGAAGATGTTTGTGATTACTTTTTATCTTTCCTATCGGAGAAATTAATAAGTCTTTCAAGTCGTTAACCTACAGGGTCTCGACAGAAATATAAGGTTAAAGGAGAATCGACTCTAGTTGATGCAACTAGTAACGCACAGGAGGTGTAGGGATTAGATTTCCCAGTTGCTAGAGTTCTCCTTTATATAGTTTTCTAACCAGGGTTTGCAATCCAAGTTACCTTGATAACAAAAGCATTCAATAATCATCGTTAGATGAAAAACCTGATTCAACCAAGCTAATATCTTTCAACCGTTAGATCAAACTTAGCTTGTTACACAAATGAAATGTACCCTCATTTAGGTTTGTGTAACCGTACCCAAATGTGTACACCATGTTGACTCAATAATAGTTAACCGAAGTTAGCCATATGATTAATCTCATACCAACCTTATTCATCTTAACCATAACTATTTCAAACGACTCAAATAAAACTAGTTAAAGAGTCGTTCAATTGCTATATTCTCATAAAAGTATACAAGAACACAACCGAAACAAAATCGGTTTGATTCACTCGAATCAATTCATGAACATTAATAGCCACGGTTTGCAAAGATTGGATTCCTTATTATATAAATGTTTAAGTTCATGTACAGAACCGATTTTAGAAAGTAACCCACTCAAGTACGCAAACGGGTATGCATACTTAAGTAGCCGGACCGAGTTTGGTTACGCCAGTACGCGTACGGGTGCGCAAACTAATTCACACTTCCAAACTCCGGCAGAAATTCACGGACGTGAGACTTCCGCCAGTATGCGCACGGGTACGCATATTTGCCCAGACATCAGCAACCACCAGTACGTGTACGGGTACGCATACTTCAGGCTCTCGGTTTTGGACTTACACACAAATGTGAACTCTTTTCACACTATGTTTATATCAATTATTGAAACATGGTTATATCCAAACATGGTTACTTGATTCTAAACTCTTTATTTCAATCATTGAAACTTTCTTAGAGGATGACAATAGTCGTTTTCACATACTATTAGCATCAAAACGATTTTCAAGTTATTGAAATTATCATAATGAAACATTCCAAGTTTACACCAAATGATTGTATCACACAAACCACGTGAGATGTTACTCGGCAATTTTCACATGATCATATTCTGACTTTCATCAAGAATGTAAGATGAACTTGGTTGAAGCGAAAGCTTGCCGACACATATTCTGAGAAATATGTAAGCGAGTTAAACTCAGCTCGAAATCACAAATGTGTATAATTGAAAACTATATCGTAACACGACTTATGTCTCAATATAGGAGATAGAGTAGAAATAGACTTTCCAAGTGATAGATGAGTTTCAGTCTGCATATACCTTTTGTTGATGAAGTTCCACAAGCTCCCCTTAGTAGTTCTTCGTCTTCAAATAATAAACGCCATGAAGTCTAATTCTCAACTACACAATCTATGTCCTAGTCCGAGATATCTATAAATAGGCTAGAAATAAAGACTTATAGTTTTGATCACTAACATTAACAAACATGCTTGAGATAGCAACGCATGCAAGTTCGACCAAGCAGTGCTCTACTAATCTCCCCCTTTGTCAATTTTAGTGACAAAACTATTAATACATATGGATTACAAAATAATTGAAACTTTGTAGCTTCTCATCCAAATGCTTGATCTCCTTGGCATCTTCAACATAACTCGAAATCTTCGTCACTTCCAAGTACTCCATGATTCTAAACGTGTTCAACTCAGCACCATAGTTGTTGAAGATCCTTAGCGATAACAATGAGAAAATAGGTGCTCTCAATCATTGTTATACAGTGTCATAGTATTATTACACATCATCAAAGTTAAATTATATCACAACTTTGACAACAATAGTATGGTGATATGTATCACTCCCCCTTGGTCAATACTTCATCCCAATATGAAAACCACTCCCCCTTACATAATGATCCGTAAACCATATATATTTGTAGTATGAAACTACACATTAATTCTCCCCCTTTTTGTCAATAAAAATTGGCAAAGGTACGAAAACTAGTGGGATCCTCATGAAATTTCCATAGAGATTCTTCATGACCAAAAGAGAATAACATATTAACAAATTTAGATGCAATCATAAAGCCGAAGCTAAATGCATTCATAAAGGAGTTCATAAAGTACAAGATAACCCCTATAATATTCCACGGCCGCACTCCCCACAAATATATGGTGATTAAGCATAAGTTCAAAAAGAACTCTCCCCCATAAAATGTCATTCCCGAAATAACAACAAAGGAGACCTTACTCTTACAAGAAAAGAAGGATTTCTTTGGATATGCTCAAATCACATGAGAACATGAATTTGTATCCAAAAATCTCAATTGAATCAACCACAAAAATGATCAATTCAATTAGTCATGCTCGACATAAGAAAACTTACGGAGCAACACAGTATATACACAAAGATGCAGATCGGAGATTGACCAATACTGCGGAATAAACAAGGATTCATTCTATTTTTCATCACTATTTGCATAATGACATATAATAGACTTAATCCTTGTAAACACGAGTGCATCCTTTCTTCCATCAATATTTGCATAATGACATCAAAGGCTTAACTTTTGTTTTGTCAAAAGTCTATTCTATATTTTATCAACACTTTCATATCGACATATAATAGAGATAACTTTTGAACAAGTATGGGACAATCAAGGTTCACGTACGTAAACAACATATCACATAACGAATTGCAATATATGAAATCATAAAGATTAATACTGCAAAAATCATCTTCTAAATGCTTAGAATCTAAACTAATAAATCTAAAAACATTCAATATGAAAACGTTGGAAATAGATACGTGTACTCACAATAATGGCTATTCCAAACCCTAGTAATTCTTCTAAAAACGCAAGAAATAAATTCTCATAAGAAGTTTCTTAGACAAAATCAAAGCTCTTTGAGAACCTCATACCTTTCAATGAAGCCATCGTAGAAGGTATAACTGATTTACTTGATTCTCTTGACCGTAGATACTCCATGTTCATGATTTAGAACACAAACCTTACGATCAACAACCCGAGCAAGTTTTCTAGCCTTGAAAAAGTCCACGATGAGCTTCTTCTGATTTCGTATCAGCATATTTTGATTAGCAAGGATTCTGCCCTGGCCATCTAAGAGTTGGTTTATTTGCAGTTGAAGATTTGCAAACTCGTTTGGAATCATCCTGAAAACGAGTTAAATCGTTAACAAATTCATCAATACAGGAGTTGTTATCTTTCTTTGCAAGAATCTTCTTCAGAACCTGTTCTTGAACCGAATCACGTCCTTGAGTATCTTCCTCTATATCAAGATGCACAATCTGTTGAGATTTTGCAGAGTTCTCCATATAAATTTTAGTTAGGAATGGATTACTACAATATAGAACATATATATGTGGTTGTGAATAAGAGAATAGACTTCTCTTTAAGAAAACCCTATGAACTTACACAAGAGGGTCACAGACGTTCGTGGAACGGTTACATGAAAAATATGGATTAAAAGAAAATCCAATAAGAGAAAACACTAAATTAGTTAACATAGCTCAATAATTTAGAGATAAAGCCTCGAATTAGATCCTGAGACCGATAGCAGAACTGAAAACTCAGAATGTTAACATAAAAACGCACAAAGACATACAACATATCTTGAGACTCCCACGATTATCATCCTTGCAACTCTCAAGAAGGATGCAAGAATGAGATTACCTGGAATCAGGTAATGGTGTGAGAAGTAATCTCACTATGAATTATGGGAATAGTTGTACAAGTCTTTAGAGTGTTTAAAACGTGTATTCCCTTCTTTCCATCGGTTATAACTTATTCCAGGAGAATTTTTCATAAACCTTTTTAGATATCCACCAGAAGGATTTTTCTGAGGACTAAGTCTAGGTCCTCTAGAAACAGGTTCCAGAGGAGAAAAGAAAAAAGGTTTCCATATTCTTGACTTAGACTTGCCAAACACATTCTTATAAGCGCGGGAACTACGTTCATTAGTGGCACAAGAGTTTATACAAAACAGAGGAACTTCCATCCTCTGATTATTTCTAGAAGAGCGATCATCCTTAAAAGAATTATGGTTTTCTGTATGGAAGAAATTCACTGAAGAGGATGTCGGACGACTTACTCCATTGACGGTGGAAATAAGTAACTTACGAAGATGTGAGATTTGTTTCTTTCTAACAAAGCAATGAAGAGCGTAGTGATTCTTTTTCCCGCAAAAGAAACAACATCGTGGAATAGAGGTCTGCTTGCCTTGACCAATAACTTCTTCCGGCACATGCAAATTTTGCAAGTGATTCACAGAGGGTAATTGTTTGGAAGAACTTTTCTTCACGCTAGGTAAAGCCTTGTGAGTATCAAAATAAAGTTTTCCTTTTTCAAGGTGTTACACTATTCTCTGGCAGAAAGAAGGGATGCAATGAGTTTCTCTTTTTCAACACGATAACTGTTTATTTATGATGAATGAGACATGACAAGACATTCTTCTCTAATTGAGTATTCTTTAACAGTATTTTCAAGCATACTAACCTTTTCGAGCTGTAGAGTAGTATATTGAACCAGTTTTTCGATACTGTTAGAGAGAGATTCAATGAAGCTGTCGAGTTCACGTTCCCTTTCAAGATATTTCTAAAATTCATCAATAAGCCGATCATTCTTTTCTTCAAGAGTCTTGATGATTTCAGCATAATTTTGTAATGATCTGGTGAGTTCCACTTCTGATTCTAAAACGACGTCAATCTTCTTGTTTTTTCTTCTGGATTCGGAAGAATCTGTTAAGGAATTATCCTTTGAGGGAAACCCAAGATTTTTGACACGATCAGAAACTTTGGAAGACATATAAGTGTGCATAGTTTGAGAGATACTACGTAGGTCCACAGGAATCAGATTTCTACAAACACAGACTTATGAGGTCCTAAACTGTTTGCATGCTCTGATACCAATTGAAAATGTGAGGGTCTAACAACCACACCCAACAATTCGTTTGTTAATCTGAGAGGACTTACTCTAATATACTTTCTAGAGAATCAACTAGACAGTCAGACTCAATCTAGAGGAAAGTATATACAAGAGTTTTATATCTCTAACTCTTAATTCAATCCGCAATCAGCAAATAGAAATCTGCGAGCCCGATTAAATATAAGAGGAGTAACTTCAACGATACCAAAGACCAATGTTCAAGGATTAATCAATTTCAATCAACAACTAAAGTTTGGATTTCCCAATTGATCGATTCAACGCACAACCTGTGATATTTCAATTATATAACAAAATATAATGCGGAAAACAAATAACACAGACACCAGAAGTTTTGTTAATGAGAAAACCGCAAATTCAGAAAAACCCCGAGACCTAATCCAGTTTGAACACCATACTGTATTAACCCGCTACAGACACTAGCCTACTACCAATGAACTTCGGAATGGACTGTAGTTGAACCCTAATAAATCTCACATTGATGCAAGGTACAGTTGCGCTCCTTACGTCTCTGATCCTAGCAGGATACTACTTGATTCTCATAGCTGATCTCACCCACAACTAAGAGTTGCTACGACCCAAAGTCGGAGACTTGATAAATAAATCTGTCTAACACAGAAAAGTCTATTGGAATAGATAAATCTGTCTCCCATGGAAATACCTATGAGTTTTTGTTCCGTCTTTGGATAAATCAAGGTGAACAGGAACCAATTCATAAACCAGACTTATATTCTCGAAGAACAGCCTAGTATTATCAATCACCTCACAATAATCTAAATCGTTTGATGGCGAAAGTGGATATTTTGGAATCACAAACGATGAGACGAAGATGTTTATGATTACTTTTTATCTTGTCTATCAGAGAAATTAATCTCGATCAAATCTTAGAGAAGATAGTACTCAAACGATAGAATCGGGAAAGATCAGAACACGCAACTACAAAGAAAATAGTTGGATCTGGCTTCACAATCCCAATGAAGTCTTTCAAGTCGTTAACCTACAGGGTCCCGATAGAAACCTAAGGTTAAAGCAGAATCGACTTAGTTGATTCAACTATTAACACACAGGAGGTGTGGGGATTATATTTCTCAGTTGCTAGAGTTCTCCATTATATATTTTTCAAACCAGGGTTTGCAATCCAAGTTATCTTGGTAAAAAATCATTCAATACTCACCGTTAGATGAAATACCTAATTCAACCATGATAATATGTTTCAACCGATCGAACTTAGCTTGTTACACAAATGAAATATACCCTCATTTAGGTTTGTGTAACCGTACCCAAACATGTACACCATGTTGACTCAATTATAGTTAACCGAATTTAACCATATGATTACTCTCATATCAACCTTATTCATCTTAACCATAACTAGTTCAAATGACTCAAATAAAACTAGTTAAAGAGTCGTTAAATTGTTATATTCTAATAGAAGTATACAAGAACACAATTGAAACAAAATCGGATTGATTCACTCGTATCAATTCATGAACATTATAACCACGGTTTGCAAAGATTGCGTTCCTTATTATATAAATGTTTAAGTTCATGTACACAACCGATTTTAGAAAGTAACCCACTCAAGTACGCAAACGGGTATGCATACTTAAGTATCCGGGCCGAGTTTGGTTACACCAGTATGCGTACGGGTGCGAAAACTAATTCACACTTCCAAACTCCAGCAGAAATTCACGGACGTGAGACTTCCGCCAGTATGCGTATGGGTACGTATACTTCAGGCTCCCGGTTTTGAACTTACACACAAGTGTGATAACACACTATGTTTATATCCGAACATGGTTACTTGATTCTAAACTATTTATTTCAATCATTGAAACTTTCTTAGAGGATGACAATAGTCGTTTTCACATACTATTAGCATCAAAGAGATTTTCAAGTTATTGAAATTATAATAATGAAACATTCCAAGTTTTACCAAATGATTGTATCACACAAACCATATAAGATGTTACTCGGCAATTTTCACATGATCATATTCTGACTTTCTTTAAGAATGTAAGATGAGCTTGGTCGAAGCGAAAGCTTGCCAACACATATTCCGATAAATATGTAAGCGAGTTAAACTCAGCTCGAAATCTCAAATGTATATAATTGAAAACTATATCGTAACACGACTTATGTCTCAATATAGGAGATAGAGTAGAAATAGACTTTCCAAGTGATAGATGAGTTTCAGTCTCCACATACCTTTTGTTGATGAAGTTCCACTTCCCCTTAGTAGTTCTTAGTCTTCAAATGATGAGCGTCGTGAAGTCTAGTGCTCAACTACACAATCTATGTCCTAGTCCGAGACATCTATAAATATGCTAGAAATCAAGACTTATAGTTTTGATCACTAACATTAACAACCACGCTTGGTGATCTAACAGAAGTAAGCACATCAAGATAAATGAGTTAAGATTAACCACCATGTTGTTTTCTAATACATTAAAGCACAACAGTTTGAAAAAACAAGTGAGGCATGTTAATTTCAAAGGCGTGTGAAGAGGACATGTTTGAATAAACTGGGATGTCGAAGGTGTCCTAAGTCATGATTGAACATAAGTTATGCATTTCAATCACGATGTTGCGATAACGCAACCAACGAACAAGGTGTTGGTTCTTTGGCATGCAAATAATACAAGTCCAAAAGGTAAAGATTGCAATATAATTCAGAGGCCAAATCTAGTGTAAGTCTTGTTGTATTGTTGAAGTCAGCAAAGTATGTGGGTTGTGACGCATACCACAGTGGTATGAAATCATAACATGTATACCTTAAGGCATCGCATGATTTGGAAAAAGTTTGTTCGCTAATTACAGGAATGCAACAAACCGTTGATGGCACAACATAATTGAAGAAGTATGTCAAGTCTTATATAAGTCATGTCATCGGAAAATGAAGGAAAAAAACAATGACAATGATCAGTGAGATCAGTTGGGACGAATCATTTATTGCATACACTTAGGCGCAATTGATTTATGCGAAATTCAAGTCTAATTCAGGGAATTTGCAATAAAAATTTTAGTTTGTATTTGGGTATTGATATACAAATGAAGTTCGAATCGGAGCGTATACCAACATGACAACCGCAAGTCAGTAAGCTAAATGATGCTGATGATAAATTATAGAATTTGGCTAAGGATGTTTACAAGAGCCATCTAAGTTTTTGAATTTCAGAAGCATTCGAAGCCAAGTGGGTTAGGAGGTCCTGACCTACTGTTGCTGATGTATACATCAAAACCGGGGAAAAAAAAAAGAAAAAAAGAAAGATAAGAGTTTACAACTTCTGGTGCGTTCAACAACCATGTTGAACAGGATGAGTGGGGGAGGTCTATAACCAGCCTAGTCAATGATGCAAAATAATGGTGAAATATTGGTAAGACAGTGACACAACTATGAAGCGCATTGTTCGGAAAAATGAAGCTTCCTAGCAAAAGGCAAGACAATACCATTTGACCATGCAACATTTATGCGACAGCGTTGCATAAACATGATCCAGAGTTAGCCTAGCTCAAGGAATGTACTAAGGATGATAGATAGGTTTAAGGCTTGGCCAAGGCCTGGCTAATGCAAGTGCAGCAGTGGCATCGCCAAACACGCCATTGTAGTTAGTTACTCGGACGAAAGAGTGCAAGTGATGCATATGGAAGATGTAGCGGAGTGAAGCATCATTAGATGTGATCAGTGGCATGACTTTACCCAAATGAGTAATATGCAGGGTCAAGATGGTTATTGTGCAGGGTGGCGCCATATTGGCTTATGAAAGTGGTTACAAGTTAGTTATGCGCATCACACAGATGCCAGACGGATTGAAATGGGAATAAATGGGTTTATAACCTTGTTTGGCAAAGCCTAACCACCAAGTACAGGTGATGCATCAATTGGCATGAAAGCACAAAACTCGCCAGTTGAAAAGGATATTGACAGTTAGGAAAACTACTTATGGACAGATGGCTGCCCATAAGCTATGAAAACGGTTGCACACGACTTTAACCTGATCCTAGCAAGTATAAATAAGCTAGAGATCAATAAGTTTGGTGGTGTTGGATTGTATAAAACCCACTATTACTAGAGAGAGTTAGCATTCACCAAAGAGCGTGAATTGCTTGTATAGTTCATGTGATGAACTGGTTTATGTAATCTTCCTTGCAATAAGATAATTATTGTGCTACTTTTATGTGTTCATTATGTTATTGTTCTGGTGAGTTTGTCGGTTAGTTTAATGCATGGTAGGCTTCCAATATGGTATGGGACACATTAAGAGATTAAGAGAAAGGAATAAAGACTCTGTAGTGAAATGAGTGAAGGCATATGCATATTTTAATGTAAGTGTGCAAGGCTGAATATTTATGCTTGAAGTTAATTCACCTAACCACAAAGCATTTCCTGTCATATCCCAAAAAAAAAAAATGAAATTCGTGAATTGGACATGTGACAGTATAATAAACCAGTTTTTTTTTTAATAAGCAACGACCTTCAAAAAGGCTAATGATCCCCCTCAATTGTTGGTATGAGCCAAACAGGAGGAACAAACCAGTACATAGAGGTTTTGTTTGTCTTAGCCCATTGAGCTAACTCATGAGCAACAAAATTACAAGTACGGGGTTGGAAATTAAAAATACAAGCTACTAATTTAGAAGAGAAAAACTGAATATCCTTGAAAATAGCATCCGTACGCGGGTGGGTCTCCATCGAACTTTATAGTAGAAAATTGATCAATGAGAGACTTCACATCACTTTCAACAATGAGATGGGTTAACTGCTGCTCCAAGGCTTTCTTCAAGACAGCCCAGATGGCTCTGTCTTCAGCTTCTTCAGCAGATTGAACATCAAAGACCAGGGAGGCACAAAAGGTAGCTTTCTTAGAGAAGTCTCTCATCACATACCCTGCACCATTAGCTCCAATAGTTTCATCAAAAGCACCATCAATATTACATTTAATTCATCCCAAGGAGGGGGCATCCATTTATCACAAATACTGACAGGAGTAGTAGTGGAAAAAGTAATGCTAGTTTTCCTAGTGAGGAGCATATCTCTAGCCCTACCTAAGACAATAGTATGGTTTTCATTTTGGTTTTGGAAAATGAGATTGATTTTACTAGTCCAAATAGACCACAAGATGGCTACAAAAAGACTTTGAGCTTCATCAGCAAGTTTTGACAGAGGATTAGTTAACCAGAACAGTAGCCAGTCAATGAAAGATTTATTTTGAAAAAACTGAGTGTTTATGTTAAAATCATAAAGAAACCAGACTCTGCTAGCAAAAGGGCAGAGAACCAAAGTATGCAAAATGGTTTCATGAGGGTCATTACACTTAGGAATTGTGGTGTGTAATACAGTTCTAGAAGGGAAAGCATTTTTAGCTGCTCTCCAAGCAAAAACTTGAATTCTGTAAGGAATTCTAATTTTACAAATGCGCTTCCAAATATTTTTAGAATGGGAGGGTCTAAAACCTCAGAGCCCCATGTAGGCAGATTTTGAGGAAAACTTGCCATCCTTTGAAAGATCCCAAGCTCTCCTGTCAGGAGTGCAAATCTGGATTAAGGGAATAGTGATAATCTTCTCAACAGAAGCATTATCAAAGTGGGTGTTAAGTCTTGACAAATTCCAGGATCTGGTATGAGTGTCAATGAAATAAGAAACTTTAATGCTAGGATCAGGTGTGACTAGAGGGTTGGGTGTAGCAGAACCCAAGGACGGGATCCATTTATCACACCATGGGTCAATAAATTAACCATCCCCTACAATCCAGGAGATAAAAGGCTTGATAAGATCTTTAATAGCATGCAAGCACTTCCAAGTCCAAGAGCATTTACCAGTGCATTTAGCATTCAAGAAACCAGTTTTAGGGAAATACTTAGCTTTGAGCACAGTAGCTAGCATGCAAGAGGGATTATCAAGATTTCTCCATGCATTTATAGCTAGCATAGCAATATTATTTAGCTCAGCCTTTCTAAATCCTAGACCACTTTCAGCCTTAGGGGAACAAAGAATATCCCATCCTAAAAGATGTAGTTTCCTGTCTTTAGGATCCAAGGTTTCTCCCCACCAGAATTTACAGAGATGGGAGTCCACCTGTTTACACATATGTTTCGGAATAAGAAAGGCACCCATTTGGAATAGGGGGATAGCCTGGCCAATGTGTTTAATCAAAGTAGTTATATCAGCTTGAGATAGGAGCTTATGAAGCCAGATAGTAATTATAGCATCCACATCTTGGAGAATACCCATATGGGTTTGAATTTTAGAGGCTTGAAACACAGTAGGAGTGCCAAGATATTTTTCTCCCAAATCTCTGCTACTAATCTGTAGAATATTAGCTAAAAGAGCTTTCCTATATTCAGGAATTTTCCTACTGAAAAAATACCTGACTTATCAAAATTTATTTCTTGCCCAGAGGCTAAACAATATTTTTGAAGACAATCTTTGATAACTTGAAAATTTTGGGTAGTGGCTTTAGAAAAAAAAAGGGAATCATCAGCAAATAACGGATTTGTCATTTCAGGAGCATCTTTACATACCTTGATACCTTCTAAGATTCCTTTCTTTTGAAGACTATCAATGTAAGAAGAAAGGGCTTTAGAGAAGATAATGTAGAGATAGAGGGAAAGAGGGTCCCCCTATCTGAGGCCTCTTTCAGGATGGAAATAACCAGTTGGGCTAGCATTGAGAAGAACAGAATATGAAACTCTGGAAACACACTGGTTAATGAGTTTGATACAGTGGTTAGAGAGACCCATTCTAGTCAGAGCCCTTTCAAGAAAAGACCACTCAAGCTTATCATAAGCTTTGGACATGTCAAGTTTAATGGCAGCAATGCCTTCAATTTTTCCACAGTGATTGATAGCAAATATAGCCTCATTAGCTAGAATAATATTATCAGAAATACTCCTCTTAGGAATAAAGGCACTTTGGTTTTGAGAAATAATGTTATTCATAAAAGGTTTTAGTATATTATCCAGAGTTTTGGAAAGGATTTTGTAAATGAAGTTGCAAAGTCCTATTGGCCTATACTGGGAAACAAGTTCAGCCAGAGGCACTTTAGGAATAAGAGATATATTAGTATGATTAAAGACTTTAGCAATGTGACCTGTCCTAAAACAAGTTTGGGTCATGTCAATAACAACTTCACCCACAATATCTCAATTGTTTTGGTAAAACAAACCAGTAAAACCATCAGGGCCTGAAGCCTTTTTTTCCCCCATTTGGAAAACAACATTCTTTATTTCCTCTGCAGTTAGAGGTAAATTCAGAAGGGAGTTGTCTTCAAGAGAGAATTGAATGGGGAGATCAGCAAGAATTTCATCTTGAAATTGTTGAGAATGAGAAGAATACAGATTTTTAAGAGAAGTTCCAATACTATCTCTATCAGTTAGAATAGTATTAGTAGAGTCTTTTATCCAGCTAATAGCATTTATTTTTCTCCTAAAGAGAGTGACTCTATGAAAATAGGGTGAATTTTTGTCACCTTACATGAGCCAGACCTCCCTGGACTTATCCTTCCAATAAAGTTCCTCTAAATTGTAGAGGTACTCTAGTCTAGCTTTGAGTCTAGAGGTGGTACTGGTATCAGTAGGATTAGAGACCTGAACCTCGGCCAAATATTTCCTAATGGCAGATATATTATTTTGAATATTACCAAAAGAAGATTTATTCCAGTCTCTAAGACCTCTTTTACTATTTAAAAGCTTAGCTTTTAATTTATAGGAAGGAGAGCCTACAACATTCACAGATGAAGAGTTAACAATGATATCTCTACCGGTAGGATCTTCAATCCACATGGCCATAAAGTGGAAATGCCTAGGTATGCAGACTTCTCATAGCTGAAACCAATATGCATGGGGAAATGATAAGAAGAATCTCTAGGTAGATTTTTGACACACAGTTTGGGGCAGAGGTCTTTAGCAATTTGGTTTAAAAGACATCTATCTAATCTTTCAAGAATTAAATCAGGACCTTGTTGCATATTAGACAAAGTAAATCTAGGACAAGGAAAACCAGGATCATGTAACTTGAAAACATAACATAAATTTCTAATATTTAAGAAATCAGAATCATCAACCTCTAGCCCTCATTTTTATCTTCAGTTCTTAGCATTAAAATCACATATAAAGAAGACTGGTTCATTATATTGTTGTTCCCATAAAGCATTTCTCAAACTACTATTAGGTTCACCATACATAAAATGGATATGAAAGGTTTTGGAGTGAATGATGTCAGGAGATGTAACATAGATGCCCCTCATACTGGATGAAATAATGTTGAGTTGAATTTCCTTTTTCAAGCCAGAATAAGACCACCACTTCTACCAACACTAGAAACATTAAAAGTGCAAGGGAATCCCATGTTTTTTAACTTCCTAGCAGCCAAATCTTTGTTCATTTTTGTTTCATAGAGAAAGATAATATCCGGATTAACATTCCTACATAATAAGCTAAGCTCCTTATTAGCAGATTTTTTTTCCAGTCCTCTAATGTTCCAAGCAATCAGGTTGATGTTATTGACATGGGATTGATTACTAGCATTATTGGTATTATTGATTAAAGGGGGGTGAGGGAGTTGAATTTACCTGAGTGGTGGAGTCAGATCCACCACCAAGAGCAGCACTGGTAGAATCACCACTTTGAGAATAATTTTGGGTTGAATCGATATTAGAAGTAGCAGCATTGAGATGAGAATTATTGCGGACACCATTGTTGTTTGGAGTAGTATCGGCATGTACATTTTAGCTCCCATAAGAATCAATCAGAGATTGGGTGTTGAGAGAACAGTTGGAGAGGTTGATAGAAGGTAAGTCCCCTAATTTGGTAATAGGAGGACATAGTTGAGCATAATCAGGTTCAGTGTTAACCTGATCTTCTGGAATGACAACTAGACTAGTTAAGCTAGAACTGGCTCTGGTTCTTTTACCTAGATCATCTCTAGGACTAATTTTCCGTTTGAGGTTTGATAGAGCCTCTTGCTCAGCTGAGATAAAAGTTTCACTGGTGAAAATTGGGTAGTACTGGGGACAGCAGCTGTTTTGAATCTTCTTGAAGAGTTAGATGTTCGAATCGGACCACTAATAGTTGGTTCATTTCCAGAGATAGAAGCTTCAACTATGACATTTTGAGTGGTAACCTATTTGAAAATGATTGGTAATCCGTTGTTCTGCTGAGTCGAGTTTTGTTGAATTAGTCCAACATCAAAAATCTTCAATGCAGTGGATCGGTTGACAAACGGACCCATTTGAAAAGTATTAGATAAACCCTTCTGAATGATGTTATCCATCTTTTGATCATTATCTTTGGATTTTCCTTTATCGCACACAGGAGCATCAATAGACTCTACTTGAGTATTTGGAACCATCTCATTTTGTTGCATAATAGTATCCAAAATAGCAGTTGGCAGTGGAGACAGCTTGTTTGTTTTCTGGTACTGATGGCATCATCAACCTTGAGACAGCAGGAAGAACATGGGTACTACTAGAGGACGCAGCTTCTTTTATAGCTTTCTATTTTAATTTCCAAGCTGGACACTTTTTGTCTTTATGATCAAGCACACGGCAGAAAGCACAAAAGTATCTTGGAACTTTGACATTTATGCATTCAATCAAGAATGGTGAGTTTATCCACTAGTGAAAAGGGGTATTCCTACTGGTAACGCCTTCTGCACTGGAATTCTAACACACACCTTGACATTCTTCTTAAGAGGATGATTTCCATGAGGATCTAGAGCTTCAATGAGTTCTTCCATATTGAAAGGAAGTCTATGAAGGTCTTAAAACTTAGTACATTCTTTTGGAATGTTGCATATGATAAACCACATTAGTTCTTCAGTAAAGTAGAGCTGATGATTTGCTGGCCATCCCTCAGCTGGAACAACTTTTAACACCATCAGATAACCACAAACAAACCAAGGTCTCTGAGAGTTTATTATGTTGAAATCATCTTCAGCTAAAAAACGAATAAGGACTTTGTTGCATAATCCATTAAAAGTTGTGACAGTAAGTGATTGGACTAGAGGCCAATGGTTACAGATGTAGAAACGAATAGAGGAGGTGGGAACCAGGGTTTCACAACATAAATATCCTGCCATGCACCATTTCCAATTATTATCAGACTCAGCTAGAATTAATTTTTTGTCTATGAACACAGGTTCTGAAAGGGTGGATGGTAAAGTTAAATTGTTAGCCATTTGAGCAGACAGATTTTGAATATTTTGATTTAATTTTTGATGGTTTTCTGTGGAATTTGGTAGCTCAATTAGGTAGAGAGACTGGATGTATATGAATTGAGACTGATATAAAAGAGGGTTACTGAAAACCAATATAATATGTAGGTGTATAGAGAGGAATCTCTTTTTTGTACTACACTGATATTGTGCATGGCCTATGTGGATGGTGAGATGGCATGGGGTTTTATTTGTTTATGTTTTTGAACCTTAAAAAAGAAATGAGTAGACTGTTGAATAAAGATAGGAAAATTTTCAGGAGAAATTTGGTGTAAGGTAGCTGTTGCTATTCTGCTATTTCTGTTTTGGGCGTATGGTTTATCATAAGGATACTCTCGTACTTTATGCCTAACATCAGTCTGGAGATATCAACATTCACGTGTTTTTGACGATAAGAGGTCCTAGTAAGGGTAAATCCAATGACCTATTGTAGTCTTTCCTGGGATGTAAGAGTTTGATACGTAAGCATGGCGCAATTTGGGGTTGGTGGATATTTAATGGGTTTGTGTTTTGCTAGATTGACATGGGTAGGATAGTACAAACTTCCAAAGGTAATAATTGTAGTGAAATTGCAAAATAGGTGGTGGATATAGAAATGGAGGGAAAAATTCTGTGGAGGTAGATGGTTTTGATTTTGAGATTGTATTTGGGTGATACGCATAGGTTTGATGGTAGAGCTAGTAACCCATCTGGCAGACATGCCCTAGACCACAATGGTGCCTCTCAACTGGTGTTGCATTCTTCTAATCTGCATAAAACATAAAATTTTAATTAAACCCCAAAAGAAGACATCAAAGTTTGGTGACCTGCCAAGACCTCCCTTAATGGCAGTTCCAAATGGAGTAATGGTAATAGTAAAGATTAGGTGTTGAAAATAGGTCTTGATAAGGTAATTATGATCGTTAGGGTGAAAAGAATACGCATGGTTTTGAATGGGCGTAGTAAAAAAAGTGACATGACGGTTAACCAAGCGCTATAAATGGGATTTAATGGGTACAATTGGGTCTTTAAATGGGTGTTTAGCCGAGAGATTATCATAGCCAGGGTAATTTTCTTTAGGCTTTTTCACAGAAAAGGAAAGAATTAAGAGAGAAAGAAAAATTTTAGGAAATGGTTGATCAAAATCCTCCAAATGTCGGTGAGAATAGACCGCCAATTAATCCATCATCATCAGAATATGAGCAAGCCAAATCCCTTGTTCTAGGATTAAGCACAGAAGATCTTCAGAAATTGAGAACTGAAATTCAAGCATAGATTGATCGTCGTGCACTCGAAATAATCCGACAGAGAGAAGAGCAAGAGAGGTTACGTCAGATAGAGAGGAAAGGATCGAGAACTTGTATGCCGCATGGAAACCAAAGTACTTAGAGAGGAGAAACAGAAAGGATGAGGAATGGGCTGAGAAGCATTCCAAGGAACCAAAGTATGGGAGTGCGACAGAGTGATTCTGAAGCTTCTGATGATGAAGGTTATGAGTATGCTGTGGAGGAGGACGACACCAGTGATCATGATTCTGATGGTGCTGAGGATCAGAGGGTAATGGAGAAATATCATGAGCGCAGGTTGAGAAGCCGTTTTGAGTATGAACTTTCCAATCCAAAGATTCTAGCAAGGACCATGCAAGAGGGTGATCCCGAGGAGAGGGATATGGAGATGCTGAGATTATGGATGGAGGGACTGACGAGGATACAGAAGATGGGAGTTCTGCATCATCAAGTGATACTTCACCAGCATCATCTGACAGTGATGATAGTGAGAGATTTGAAGAGGACGAATGGGGCACTGATGAGGAAGACTTTTGGTAGTCTCTTCGCAGGCGTCGGAAAAAGCTAGATTTTCATATTTCGAATAGATTCTGAAAACGATCAACAAGTTTTTAGCAAAACAGCTTTTCCGGTGCTTGATCTTGCTTATTCTCTTCTTTGTTTTGTTGCAGATGTTGGTGAGTATTTTGTTTTCCTTCTCCCTTTTTCGGCCGGTTTCTTTTCTAGTTTGGTGGTGATGTTGATGTGAATAGACAGTGATGTTCTGTGTGTTAATTTGATAAGTGGTACTATTGGTTTCAGTTTTAGTATTTTGGTGTTGAAGAAGATGTTTAAGGTGGTACAGGAAATTGGGAAAGTAGTCCAGTGTTTTTTGGTCCGAGTAAATTGAGATGTAATGATGGATGCTTGTTTTGAAACTTTTTGAGTAGAATTTAATGAACTGTTTACTGTTGATCTGGAAGTTGTTGAATGTCTCTGTGTAACTGAACTTAGTGAGTTGAAACTTGTATGTGAACTTCTTTTGAATGAAAGATGTACTGAAAAACATCCAATGATGATTACAAGGAGAAGAACTAGTTGATGAATGCTAGCAATCTGTATACTCAGAATTTGAAACTCAGGGAACATGAAAGGGAGAAAGAGTGATTACGTCAGGATAACGAAGCAAAGCTCATGATATGAAGATTGTAATGATGGGATATATTTTCTCCATTTGGCTTAGCTAAACCAGTATTGCCTATTCATGTAACTCATTAGATTTAATTTTCACTCCCACTGGAATTGGCCTAAAACAACCTCTTTTTGTGGCAAAAAAGGGAAGCAACAAATCATAAGCTTATACCAGTAACTTTATAATGGTTAAAAGGGAAAGGACTATACGTTAAGTATTCTTTTTCAACATTCTCCAACTTCGAAGAGCTGCCTCAATTTGCAGTCATCAGGGAAATCAGCTTCTCTACACTAGGTTGAGAAGAAAACGAAATGAAAATATAAGATATTGGTGATACCCTTCACCATTTCAATCCAGGACTCGCGTTTCTCCATCCTTGCAGGATTACCCAATCCAGACTCAATATGATAGGCATTATTTTTAGCTGTGAAGTTAGTAACTGGGCTTCCGTACCTATACAGCACGGAGCACAGCACCCAAGTGACCTCTGAAAATGATGCCAGCTGCACTTCTCCTGACTCCTATCCCTCTGCGAATACCCTTCACCATTTCAATCTAGGACTCGCGTTTCTCAATCCTTACAGGATTACCCAATCCAGACTCAATATGATAGGCATTATTTTTAGCTGTGAAGTTAGTAACTGGGCTTCCGTACCTATACAGCACGCAGCACAGCACCCAAGTGACCTCTGAAAATGATGCCAGCTGCACTTCTCCTGACCTCTGAAAATATAAGATATTGGTAATACCCTTCACCATTTCAATCTAGGACTCGCGTTTCTCCATCCTTGCAGGATTACCCAATCCAGACTCAATATGATAGGCATTATTTTTAGCTGTGAAGTTAGTAACTGGGCTTCCTTACCTATACAGCACGCAGCACAGCACCCAAGTGACCTCTAAAAATGATGCCAGCTGCACTTCTCCTGACTCCCTCTGCAAATACCAAGCGATTATCCGGTAAAGAGAACTTGACCAAGTTATGAGCAACACAAGGATACCGTCCAGACTCGTATTCACGATTAATCTTCAATATGAATGTGGAGTAGCATAACATCTATAATTTAAGCAAACAATTGCAGTAGTCAACCAGGAATGACAGAGTATTTCACATGAAAGAGAGTAGAAGTTCATTATTAGGAAAAAAAAGCTTTATAGAAAAGTTGTGCAGAACATCGAATTACGCAGCAGAACTAACATTCAGATTTCAAGGCCGTCATGGATGTATAAAGTTTTGGGGCCAAAAAACAACACTACAAGGAGATCTTCTCGATAAGTATTACTCTTCTTATATGAACAAGTTATTGATGAGGCTCCGGCTTTTTGACAGAAGAAAGACATAAGATCCTAACGATCTTGAAATGATGCATTCATAAGGTTGAGAGCTGAATCCATAAACTGCAACAAGAACAAAAGTTTACAGGTCACATAAATAGAGAACTGGTCAAAAATTGCGATGAAGAAGATTGACGATGCTATTGAACTTGGAAGGTTGCTTCACATTATATAGAAAAAAATAATGGTGAAAACTGCGAAGTTAAATAACCCTACTAGCAAGAGTTGTACAAGTTGAAACCAGAATTTCAAATGCAGATGGCACTAGTGTTTTGTCGATAGAAATCACAAAGATTGATAAGTTTCACAGCAAACAGCTTGTCTCCAACAACGATTATACCCTCCACTAGTATGTTACTACCAAGAGCACAAGAAACCACTTTTTCCTTCACCGGTTAGCAAAGGATTACCATTAACTAGTCCACTCCACAAGAAGCAAGTAAGATCTGTCATTCACTAAATCTACTAGTGCAATTACCATAGGGGAAAACCCCGCATTTTCATTCCCAATCAGGACTAACGTTAACAAAAAGATCCCCCAAAAAAACAAGGGTTCTGTTTATTCTTGCCCCTAATCAGTAAATAACACTATCATGATTATCATTTCAATTGACCAGAACAAAATGGATTTAGCTACTTTAAACAACTTCACTATTCCAAAACAAACCATGTTAATGTACACCGGGCGTTCTCAACATACATTCAAATTTAAACATGCAATTCAGTTCAACCATAGCATAAGAACTGAAGTAGTAGTGAAAAATAGAGAAAGACAAAAGAATATACATACCCTGCCGAGGTTTTTAAGTTCTTTATCCACAGGTTCCATAAACTTCATGTTAATTTCAATAGGCCAAACCTGTTAATATCAAAAGGCCGTGAGAATTTTTACAATGAATATACAAAAATTCTAAAGAGAGAAAGTTAGAGATATACCTTGAGACCAAGTAATCTGATCGGAGTAATCTGACCAGGAACAAGACAATCAGGACCAGCAGCTTCAACTGTAGCTTCACTTGCAAAACCTTTCCCAATTGGGTCAGGATGCTTCATGACAGCAAGAGCATAATAAGAATTAGGGTTTTGTTGAATACGAAGAAGTGGGGAGTGATGGATTTTAGGAATTGGTTTTCCACCATTTGGGTTTGCTCTCCATGGTACATCTTTCTGTAGTGCTCCTTTCTTTGACATCTCTTAACTCTATCTGCTCTCTAGTTACTCTCTCTATATCTCAAAATTATAATATTGTTCACAAATCTTAATTTCTAATCTTTAATAGTGAGGGGGGTGGGGTGGGAGGGGGGTGATTTTAGAGGCTGAGAAAGTTTGAATTTCCTAATCCCTAACCGGATTTTGTGTTTGTTGAGTTTTCCGTTTCGTTCCGAGTTTCCGCAGTCCGGTTTATAAAGGAACAACTTGATGTTTTCTCTTAGTCTACAAATCACAGCAACTAAGCCGGGATAGCTCAGTTGGGAGAGCGTCAGACTGAAGATCTGAAGTTCGCGTGTTCGATCCACGCTCACCGCATTTTTTTATATATATTTTTAATGCTACGGCACCTCACCTCAGGTGCTATGAATCTGAGCAACGAAAACATTACTTTGACTCTTTTCTTTTTCTCGTTGCTTGGAATTTTATTTTCTTGTTGATTTAATCCACTACTGGCAAGGAGTCCAAGTACAAAAAGTTCTTCATTGGTTGATAATAGTATTTATTGGGAGACATCGGCTTACATTTTTATGTATAAATTCAAAGTCCAAGTACAAAAAGTTCTTCATTGGTTGATAATAGGATTTATTGGGAGACATCGGCTTACATTTTTATGTATAAATCCAAATTTCTAGCTACATTACATGCACACAAGATAGTACAACTTGTACAAGTCATGCAACCTTCTTTACCTGCCTGCTTGAGTGCTTAGGCTGTTTCGGTTGTTCGAAGGAAAAAAAAGAGAGAGGCACAGAATAAACAAATTAACGCTTTTTTCTTTAGCAGGAAAAAATAATCTTCACAAGCAAACATAATTATCCACATGATTTTCTGATTTTCAGATAATTCTAGATTACATCTTTGATTTCCTCTGTCTCTGTCTCTCTCGGGATCTATCTTTTCATCCGCCTTTCGAGTTTCTCGTCTTCCATGATGTGGACGGGCAGATAAAAAGAAGGAAACAAAAGAACTACCATCAAAAAGCAGAGTAAGACTCGGCAATGATTCGGTCATGGAGATACAAAATAGGCCTCCTCATCATCCTACATTACTCGGATGGCTGAACCTACCCGACCAACTAATTAAACCATAGCCATGATTTTAATCAGTTAACCATATCAACATCGACATCACCATCACTCTCATCATCATTAACACAATTATCAACGTCATCATCATCTTCTACCTCCTCTACCTCGATTCCTGCCATCTCTTCCAGTCTCTTCCATGTTAATTCACGTTGCTCTTCTAATCCTTCTGCTTGATCTTCTTTCTCTTGGTACTGCCTCTGACACTCTTCAAACAGCTCCGAGTCCATCTCCAGGAACATCTTCCTGACATTTCCACTCAACCCGTGGACAGCTTGGTTCCAGTGCCCCTGTATGTTTCTCTCCAGTGCTTCAAAGATAATTGGCAGCACTGCTCTTCGATTCTGTGCAATCAATCCCACAATATGGTCGTTGTTCCAAAGAAAGAGTGCACGTTCTGCAACCTACACAAGGATAGCTTCAGATTAGCTACTGGTTGACAGAAAATATGAAAAAGGTAATGTTCAGATAGAAGTCTGTAATTTCTTCATTTCCTTATTTCCTTAAGAAACTACAACTTCCTATACGCCCCCTTCATAATGTTTCGGGAATTTATTGAACGCTGTAGAAGTACTGTCAGTTATATTTGCTAAGTTTAACGAAATGAATAATTTTAGAGATAATATGATATGTACGAGGCAATTTATTCATTATATGCAGCAGAAGCTAGATGGAACCAAGGAATATATGAAAACGGAATTACTGTGCAGTGGTTATTGACAGAAGTCATTGGTATCTCTGAAGGGTGATGAGGAAAAACCTAAGGTAGCTTAAGTTTTGAAAAGGTCACGTAATCCTAAGCATATCTAAAGGTTTTGGGCACCAACCATATACGTCCTAGTCAACCATGTGTGCACAAGATTAGCTTCAATAACTGGAATGTATATAGCGGGTTCAATTTTATAAGCACTATTCCCTAGAGTATCTAAATTTAGTGGCCTCTGTGGCTGCCTCTTCCTTGCAACCGAGCTGGATTGAGACCATTTTCTACTTTTCAAGATACAGAAGCCAAAATGATGAAAATGTAGATCCCTCAGACAAAAAGTAGAACAACCATTAATCATGTCTGATTCAAGTTCATACTTAATAAAATCCTATATTAGAAAAATTGAAGGCAGCCAAGCACACAAGACTAGAAAACGGGATCATTCACAACTGCGGAAGCACATAAATCTAAAAACTACTGCCGCGTTATAACAGCGAGGTAGCACAATTTCAAAAACAAGAGCTCATCCATTGGCTAATTTACTGACAGGAAATGTAATCTACGGAAAGAGACCTCAAAGTTACTGGTTAGATGACAACGCGTATTGACTATAGAGTACTGTGAACGCTAAATATCCAAGGTATGGTGCATAAAAGTACATGATACCGTACGAGCAGTACGACAGCATAAGTTGGTATCAAACCTGGAAATGCGAACTATTGAGGCAGCGACCAATTTGTCTGAATAGAGGACCTGTGCAGCGTTGAAACTCTGAAGATTGTGTTGCTTCCAGCACTTCCTCTAGTTCCCCTAGAAAAAGAACCTCTTTCTGACAATTCGTCAGTGGCCAATACTTCAATAATCCTCTAATAACAGTATCTGCCAGCTTGTAATCCTTTTCGACAAACTGGGTAATGCAATATGTCAACTGCTGATGATACATAGAGATAGACTTTGGCTTGTGAAGAGGAATAAGAGCCCTGACAAGGAACAGCTTATGTTCCTCCTTCATGGGCAATGCGAATCCATTTATTATGCTCCCTAAAATCTCCAGCAACTCACTAATTCCACTGTGTCTTTCGGTTTCAAATATAAACCGATAAAATATATTATTAATTGCTTTCCTTATAAAGGGACGATGAACCATGAACTTCCCATAAATACGATGGAGAATTGTCTTTAAATACTCCCTTTCACGGGGATCTTCTGATTCAAACAGATCAAGGATTTTCAGAACAAATGAATGATCAATATAGCGCTTAGCAATCTTAGTGTCAGTATCTGATGATACAATATACCTAAGAAGCAGCTCATACACAAGCTGCAAATGAGTCCATGAAGGTTCGAGATAAGGTTCCTCTTCTTCTGGATCAATATTTTCGGAACCTGTATTCTCATGAGAAGCAGGTGGTAGGCAGCGAAATATGTTTACCGAAACCATCTTTACTAATTCTTCTTGGCACGCTTCATTAATCTTCCCAGAACCAGATTGAATAAATTCCACAAGCTCAATAAGTGTTTGACGCTTGGTTTCCTTTTCCCGGATCATTTTCAATGTATCCGAAAAATCAAATTGAAGGCAACATATGTTTAGCTTACGAATAAACAAAGTCTGACGATCTGCTGAAGGAACATCTTTAAAATATGGAAGAAATTCAACAACTCCTGATGATCCTGGGATGGCAGCAGCAATTGCGGCAGGCGTTGGTGCTGCGCCTCCTGCTCCAGCACCAACACCACCACCACCACCCTGTTGCTGAGCATTGGCAACAGAAGAAGCAACCGTAGTTCTGGAAGCATGATTTACGGTAACATTGGATCCAGAACTCCGATGACCCGCATAAGCAGCCTCATTGGCATCTGATTTGGGAACTTTCCGATGCCCACGTTTTATAAATTTGTTTAACATTTCCCTTCCAAATTAACTCTAACCTGAAAAATTAAATCCAAAAATTCATTCTATATCCAAATTTCAACCTAATCAATCAAATTGCTACAAACAAAAACCCTAAAAAGATAACAATATCACAAATAAATCAATAAAATTTAACACAGGGGAAAAAGAGAAAATTTTCTAACCCAAATAACATCAAGTTGTAAGCTTTCTAAATTCTATAAGATCTGGCTCAAATTCTGCGTAGAGAATTGACGACCAGGGGAAAAAGGGATGGATACCTTTTTGGAATGAAATCGTGGAGAAATCCGAAGGAAATGAATAAGAATCACCGAAACCATCTGCAAGTGATCTTCTGGAATGCATCCAGATTAGATCAAAAGTAGTGGATTTCTGATGATCGGTTCATTGTCATTCATTCGTTGAATTGAAAGAAGAAATAATCGGTTTTAGTTTTCACAAAAGAAAAATAAAAAAATATTAACGAGAAAACCTAAAAACAGACAAAATCAAAAGATAAAACTTAACTTATTTTTTATTGTTATTTTATTTCAGGAAAAAAAATCTAACAGAAAATTGAATATTAACTAATCACTGTTTGTTTTTGTTGTTCTTTTTTCCTCATTAACTTCTATTTTTATCGGATTAAGAAATATTAAATATAGTTTCCGCTTTTGACATCTTTTGGACTAGCTGATTATCATCTTTTGGTACAGTAGTACTAGGATATGACCCATGCCATAACAGTCTGGGTTTTGGTTCTTGTGTCAGTGTGTTGCGTTTTTTTTTTCTTCTTTTTTCTGAGAAATAAACAACTCATATGAATAAATATCACCCACATTAAATGCTATATTCTTAGTTTATGCCCACGAAATGACAAAGTTAACGTGGTACAGGATAACTCGAGAGATAATATCTGGTGACTGTAGAATTGCCCTTCAAAGAAAAGAAATAAATGAGTCTATTGATCAATTAGTGATATTCTTGACATTTCATAAACTATTTACTTAAGCGTGCTAAGATTTTTGAGAACCTTCGATTTTTAGGTGATACTGGTTCTATAAGTTGCCCTCTTTTAATAGTACAGTACGTCATAGATTTTAAATGATTTCTGAAAGAAAATAGAACATGAGCGGCGGAAATGGAGTTGTAGCCCCATTCAATAATGCACAGCCCAATTTACTTGTCGTTTTGTAATTTCTTAAGCTTGAACACTTCTTTGCACGTTGACCTATATGAACATTTCTAAACAAAAAATCTAAAAAAAAGACCTATATGAACATGTTCAACCCTCACATAGATCCTTTTCTTCAAACTGTAACCACGAACGTCAACTGAATGCAAAATAGCAATCAGTTGAATTACACACCAAATAACGGCATGTGGAAATAATTTACATGTCCAAAATATGGATGTCCGGTGCTTGTAGATAATTCGAACAATCCAATATGTACTGAATTTTAATTGTAGAAATATAAACTAAAATTTACATTTAAGTTTCTCAAGATAAGAATCAAAATCAAAATCAAAACCAATAAGCATTTAAACTATATATTATCCTACATTTCCATTTCCTTTTCCTTCTGAATTGCAGTTAACCATTGTATTTGTGTATGGATGCCCATCTTATTCATATTTCTAAATTAATTTTTTACAATCACCCCTATGAAAACTCCAGTATTAAAGTGATTGCATTACATGCATGAAACTAAGTTGATTACATCCCCGGTCTATGGTCATGACTGCATCTTGAATCTGCACATAAACATGGGAAAGCGCTATCAAACTACTAAGAATAAAAGCATTAGTAAACAAATGGAATGCCTCCATCTCAGATCAGGCGTATCAAAATTTACCAAGCCTACTCGCGTAGATAAACCTGAAGTAACTAACGGTAAGCACAATAGGTAGCAAAGAAAAAAAAAAGTAAAAGAGAGCATTAAAAGAGATAAATGTCCTCTAAATCAATATTATGGATGTTCCTCTAAATCAATATTATGGATGTCCGGTGCTTGTAGATAATTTGATCAACAGTAGGATAAACGCTCTGCAACACACAACAAAGACAGATGCTAAAGTCCAATTATACGAAAAAATAAACAAAACAGGACTGGTGAAATTGATCTAATACAAAAGACAGTGACGGTAATTTAGACTTGAGAGTTCAGAGTTGCATACCTAAACTTCGGTGGATGGATGATGTTGTTTCGCCATTGGTTGATCAATAGCTAATCAAAAATAAAAGTGAAAATTTGTGAATTAGCAATATATGGTTAAATATTGGAAGAGAGAAATAAGAAACCTAATTTGAAACTTGAATGAGTGGTACCTGTTCTTCAAACTGCTGGACAGATTTCTAGATGCATTTAGTTGAAAATTCACTTTTTTCAAGGTAGAGCGCATTCTTGTGTCACATAAGAGGGATTTCTGAAAGCTCTACCCTTAGCATGCAGTAGAGAATCCACTCCCAAATATTGGAAGCTAGACGAAGATCGATCAACCAAGTTCGTGATTGGTACATACTTCTGATAAGCCAACAAAAATTAAACCTCTCAAACAGCAGTAGGAGTTAATAGCATCAAGCTCAAAGGGTGTGCGTCTTACTTTCTATGAGGTAAAAAACTGAGACCAAGATCTTAACTATAAAAAGCAGCAGATGTTTCTTATATTTTTGTACTTTACAAATTTCAATGTCATCATAACGACATGATTAGTCATCAAGCAGTTAATCAGTAAAAGAGAGCACTAAAAGAGAAGGAAAGATGCACAGTATATATACCTCTAGAAGCTCTTTTGTAGCCTTTTCCAACCCAATGATATCCTACCATTTCCACAATTACCGTCTTCCATAATTAGTATTACTATCTCGCAAGCGACAAACAATATATACATATTGCAATTTAGGAAGAAAGAAATCAAGAAAGCTTATAATGAATCTCATAATAGTTATTCTGCAAATCAATGAATTCCAATCATTATACTTTCATAATCTCGAACGCCCAGATAAATTTATCTGTTAGTTATGCATATAAATGTCTACTAATTTTTCTGAGTATTTGGGCACTGCAATTAAGTATTTGTGCCATCAATGTTGGTTCAAAAATCTCCTAGACAACCGCTGTCAAGAATGTATATCAAAGACATATAAGAAACCCTTATACAGTTAGTCATTGTAAAATCATTGTTGATACTAAAATGAAGTATAACATTAACTCATGATTTGTAAGATAAAATCATGGAATTTAGTTTATTGACAAACTAAATGACATACCCCATACTCTTAGTGTTTCTGGATTGATGTTTATATAAAAATATATTTTTGCAAGATCTAAAATGCACAATCAACCAAATTCAGTAAAGATATATAACAACCAAAATATGTATGAATTTTTTTTCTTTAAAATCATACATCAAGAGTAGACAACACCAACAGTAGAAGGTTAAATTAGACAAACATTGGACAGGAATTACTAAATTACTGAACAAAAGGTTGCAATTTCTGAACTAAAAAGATACCAAAAGTATAAATTAAAGCAATTTACTTGTAAAATTCTGAATGTGCAAGGCTCAAACAGAGTAGTATTTACCTGAAGTGGATGGCACCTATTTTCATCTGAAATAAAACAAAGAAAATAACTTGGAAATGTAAATTTGATCTATGGCATGTGTGATTGAAAGAGAAACCCGAAAATCAGAGTTAGGAAACTTAAAAGCAATTATCAGTTACCTAGCGTTCTTGAGAGAGGAGGCGTAAGAAACATGGGTAGATGATGACCTCTGTTAGGGTTTATGTAGGCGAACAATTGTAACGTACTATGAAAAGTTTATTGCTGGATATGATGAGACTCATGAGAAGATCGGAAACTAGTGGTGCGCTATGCTGTTCTACTAAGAGGAAATATCGGAAACCCTAATATCAGAGAAGAAGATTATGAGCCCTGACGTCTGTGCTACTAAGAGTAACATATGAAATAAAGAGAAAAGAATTGAATTTGAGACGTTGGATGAAAGCGTAGGAGGAGGGTGCATTGTAAGCCACGATTTATCTCTTTCACTTTCTTCGACTTTTAAAGCAATGAGAGTCATGGATTGCTTAAAAAGATTGATTCAGAACCATTAGATGGGACAAAACACATTTGTTTTTGTAAGATAGATATCTCACTTTGTCCCGATTTATAAAGGGATACCGGTACTATTAGGGGACGATATCATTTCATACCGATACTATTAGGATTGCCTACTTTGTTTTCTTTTTTGGGCCTACGGACCGGAGGGCCCGAAAGGAGAAGTCCCTTTTATGGGAATGATTTTTTGGGCACTACTCAAAAATGATGGGGGCTACTAAGTGATAAAATATCTATCCTATGATTATAAGGGGTATCCTAAATTATGGAAATGACTAACCTACCCTTAACCTATATATAATTAACCACCTCCTCCCATCACCACCATCTATATATATAACCACCTCTCCCATCACCACCGCCGCTCACCACCACCGACCACCTCGAACCACCACCACAGCCACCTCTATATATAACTTAATTTAAATCATTAACAAAACAAAATCAAAATTATAACAAACCCATAAATTGTCATTCGTTTTTGGTTGAAAAAATGAGAAGTAATCATCAAAATGAGTTGAAAATGGAAGTTGCCGAGAGAATTTAGGCTAGGAATTATCTGAAAAACTTTGTCGAACTAGCCGAACTCAACTTTTTTTCCTAGCCGAACTTTTAGTTCGATTACATCGCAATTTTTTTCTCCTAACCGAACTTTTCTCTGAAAACCTATATATTAAGTTCGGTTACGTCGCAAATTTTTTCATTTTATTTTCCCAGCCGGATTTTGGTTCGGTTACGTCGCAATTTTTTTTTCCTAACCGAACTTTTCTCTGAAAGAAAAAACTCCATTAGAGCTGAGTTCGGCTACCTGTTCTTCAAATGTCGTAGCCGAACTTTGTTAACCAAACCGAAATCAATTTGTAAATTGTTTATTTTTAGGAATGTTTTGGCCAATTCGAGCACCGTTAACTAAATTTGAAGTATCCGTGAGTACCCAAAACATCATACTCTTGTTGTGGCTCTTAAAGAAAAAGATCTAACCTTTTTTCTTCCCAAACTCTCATCTTCATTATCATCTTCATCTTCTTCTTCTCCCCCTCAATAATTCTTCTTTTTAAAAAAATCAAATTATTAATTTAATCACTAATAATTAATTAACTCACTAATCAATACACTAACTAATTTTATTACCAAGGGAAAGTTTGGTATTAAAAAAAATAGAAAAGGGATGACTCAAAATTACTTCAAATATCCACCCAAAAAATGAAGAGTAGTCCCCCTCCATTTTTGAGTAGTGCCCAAAAAATCGTTCTTTTATGGTCGCTTGTTTTTGTAAAATTAGACCTAACATAAATGTATAATTTGATAAAAAGATTGGAAATGGTTTGGTAGAAGTCTTTAGGACCTAAAAAATCCGAAATGCCTCTCCCTTTTAGTCTAATTATTATACTCTTTATATATCCTATTTTTTCAGGATATGATTGACAAGCAAACTAGAATATAGCATATCTAAAATTCGGTGTCTTAGAAATTTACAAATTTTATCTCGTTGGAAAGATTTTAAAGAGATTTACACAATAAGTACAAACAATAATATCAAATTTACAATGTGTTTGTTTTTTATTTTGAGTCAGATCTGACTCGCCATCTTACTCAAACCTAAACCCTGATTCGGACCATTTAAGTCGGGGAATAAATGCCTCTGACTCATGGGACAAAGTCACTGACTCAAATATTTTTGAATCAGATGAGTCAAAAGAAACTCAAAAAATAAACATACCGAGTCAGATCCAGACAAGTCCGATTCAAACGACTCAGATGAATCGGGAAAAAACAAACAAGGTGTTAGAGTTTTTACGAAAAATTCAAAAGTGTCTATCTTTTTTAAGCACAATTTTCAAAAATTGAATGCATAACCATTATGCAAACCACCACAAAGGATGCATAACACATTATGCATCTATATTTTGGTTTATGCATCAATTAATTTTCCGTTGCAACTAATAAAACGATATACTCCCTCTGTTTCAAGAAAAGTGATACTTTCGCTTTAGGCACAATTTTCGAAAATTGAAGCGGTGTTTCATTTTTCTTCGATTGGTCCTACCAACCATAGCAGCGGTGTTCTAATATCTTCTTTTCAGGGACTCTCTTTGATTGATTGCAGTTTTCTTACCTGTAACTAATATAATCACAGTGAGATGAAACAAAAAATATCAATGTAAAAACAAAATATTTCATTGTTAACAAGCGGAACCCAAAATTTACTTTATGACCCGGAGTATGTTCGCAATGGGAAAGAAAAATCAATTAGTATAACCTAAAATATACCCATCATCATCTAAAACGTGCATTTCTGCTCCAAATTGTCTATTCACGGAAACTATAGAACTGTTAAAGGAGATTCCAATTTACTTGGAAGGGTATCAAAACCCATATAATATGAACTGAAAATGGTGTTATCTCATATGGTTTCTTATGGTACCCTCCTGGTGAATTAGTATCCGCATCTTCTCGGTTTCCCGACAAGAAGAAGTAGAAGAAAATAGAAGAAAGAAGAAGAAAAGCAAGAAATGACTGATCTTCTCGATTTGTGGTCGATAAGATCAAACCAAAAGTACCAAGGCACCCACATCCTGGATAAGGGCTGCCATAAAGTTCATCAACGAAATGACTATTTTACCCTCCATAAATAAATTGATAAATCTTCTTCACCTAGTGTCTGAATGACGCGTGCGAGTAGTCCATTCCACATAACTTTTCGAGACCTATTAAATGATACTAATTTCGTATCTAGATCGTTGTTAGATTAATTCCTATCAATTAAAATCTATATTAACTAGTCGAGTCATTAACAACTAAATCGTCTCTTGAGATCTCTAAATCGACTCTTGACCGGTTTAATAGTGTTGACGTGCTTGAGAGTCCTTACAGTTTCATATTTTTCCACAAAACTTCCAACAACACCCTTGTATTTTGTCTTGGAACTATGCGTTCATTTTAAATATAATAATAGCAATTAATGTTTGTATACTTTTATCTAGGTTATAAATAGAATAAAATTATACCTCTCTTTATTTCTTAAATTATGTGAATACTCTAGACCCTTATCTAAAATGGAACTTAGGGGTATAAGTTTAAATAGTAGTGGATGGTAACTCAGCTTACCATCAAATGATCTATGTCTGAACCCATTTGTACGTTTTTATTTGAATGATACTTGAACACGTTCTCAAGCACATATGATTGGTCCTTCAAGGACAATGGCTCACAGTCATTTCCCCTACATAGACCAAACACGAGGCATCATATCAGCTTATCGAACAAAACCAAAAAATCATAAACATTGACATAAAGTCACCTATAAGAGTTAAATTTTTGTAAAATAATATGAAAATTTAAGAGTGGCCTACACGAGGATTTGTGGCCTTCATCCAACTGTTTTCTTCTTCTTATGTACTGTGGTGTTGTCTTTCAGCCATTTTTCTCATAAAGATTCGGTCTAGATATCTTTTTTTATCTTCGAACACTCTTCTAAAATGTGAAATTTATATTATACAGTTTATTATAAGCCCGAATCCGTTTTTATGGTACACTTAATCACATTGAATTTCCTATGTATACTACTAAATATCAATCGATCGTTTAGAAATGAAACCTATACCCAAAAAAAAAAAATCATTCTACAATAGACAATGTGAATGAAATACATACGTACTTGAAATTGGGTACACCTTGTATCTCATCGAAATCCATCACTCTAATTATGATTTTCCATCTCAATGTAGAATTTTCTTTGATACTTCAACCTCCTAAATTGTTCTCCTTCACAGGTTTTAATATCTTCAGTGGCGGTCAACACCTTGGTTGCTCTCCATGTGTTCAAAAGAACCTCTTTTGAAACACCAAGTTGCAATAAGGCCGATGTTGGCAAAATCGTTTCATATTTTGTTTTAACATGTCAGGGATGGATGCATATATAAATATGACCGTGTCACATCACCAGAGTATTAGACAATAGGTACAGTATATACATCTTCGCAGTTATGTTTTCAATATAACACGACTTGAAAGATACGTTAGGAATGAAACAGTTCAAGTCAATATGACTAACCTCAAGAGGAAGGATGATGTTGCCGTTGTAATTCGCTTCTTCTTCATTCTTTAGGTCTTCGGAGTAATACTTGTATGTCTCAACATTCGAAGACTTTCTAGTCTAACCTAAACGAAGTTAACTCTAGTTTACAATTAAGCGACTTTAGATGAGTTTTGACACACTAAAATATGACAACCAAACTTGACATACCAACGCTTGGTGAGTTCAACCGAGCTATGCTTTAACAATCTCCCCCTTTGTCAATTTTAGTGAAAACACTCTTTTTACATATGGATAAACAAATTGCATAAGAATTCATTTTTCATACGCTTGATTCCAAGCTTCAACAACACAATAACCTGCATATATTCAATCAATAAATGTCGATATTGACATTTGAATAACAAAGCTTTTACTCCCCCTAAAGGTAAGCTAGGTAGATATTCAATCTGAATATCTTTGTTATTTCCTTTTTTTTGTAGTCATAATACTACAACAACAATATGATATGTTTCTCCCCCTTAGTCAATGCTTTACACTTTCGTTAGATATAACGTTTAAGCACAATTGTCCTTTCATTAGTGATTGCAAATCACTTGTTTACTCCATATATATCTCCCCATTTTCGTCACAAAATGACGATAGTTCGAGCAAATAAAGGACAAAGCGAAAGTATCTTACAAATACAAAATATTTGTAAACAACCTATAATAGTTCAGCACGAAGGTTTCACATACCACTTTAGATAACTAATATTAAAACCGAAACTATAAGTAATTTAGTTAAAATATGTTATCAAGGAAACAATTGCCCGAAGCAATTTTCCCTAATAGTTTAACAAATCGACTAAGAAACTTAATTCCCTTGTTAAACCGGTTGCGTATGTACAACCGCTTGTTTCGATAAGACCAAAACAAAGATCAGAATTGACTTTATTTCTCTCATCAGGCTCCAATTATTCAGACAATAACTTTGACCTTTCTCTTTAGACAAGACAAACACTAGGTTAATTAACTAGTTTTTCTTGTCAAGACATTCAGTTAGATTTGAATAACCGAATCCTTCAATTTGATAAGTCTAACTAAGATCAGAATTAACTTATTTTCTCTTATCCGGTATCGATTTGGACTAAACAAATGATCCCATATTTCGTTAAGCCATAAACAACATATACAAACCAAAATAATTGTAAAACTATTTTCTTAACCGTAAGCAATTGAAACAAACATAGACATTATAGCACCGCAATTGCACTGAATTTAATTAAGCAAAAAAACTTGAATCCCAACAATAAAGAAGATACCAAATAATAAGTCAAATAAATTGACACAGGTTTTCTTAACCAGAAACAATTGAATCAGCACACACACATGCATACACAATAATGGAATATATCAATTGTACCGAAATTTTGTTAAGAAAAAGAAAAATATATGCAATATAAAAAGGCTTTTCTTAAATAGGAAAAAGATTCCGCCGCCTCTTCTCCCAGAAAGATATATCATTAAGCGCAAGTTCAAGTAAGAACTCTCCCCCAGTATGTTGTCATCCTCTGGCAAAAACAAAATAACAACAACAAAAGCAACCTTTACCAGAGAAAGGTTGAAACGATTTTAACTAATGTGTGCCAATAGCAAAAGTTGAAAACCCGAAACACATATGTTATGCTAAACACAACTCATGTAAACATAAATTGATTCAACATATTGTGATATTTCACATATGAGTTTCAATCGGAACACCTTATGATCCTTCGATAAGGCCTACCAACACGGGCTAGAACTTAATCACGCTAAATCAAAAATCCACACAAACCATACGGGTTACATCATATGAGACCGAATATTAAGGTTAATGAAAACCGAAATCAGACATCCCATAAACCGAATACACATAGCAAAAATATAAACATTCATTCACAGGCTATGTAATCAATAATTATCACAAGAAAAATTATAAAGAAATAATTTTATTCATAATAATGATAGTTTTATTAAAAATAGACCTTATACAAAAATTGAAGTAAATCAAACATGGATGTCTATTTTCTGATTAAGTATTATTGTATATAACTTAATCCCTAGTGGTGCTTTGATTGTTCACTGAGGTTTCTTCAGCATTCAAACTCTTGAAGCATGTCTCGAGAGACTTGTCAGCAACCACTTCTTGTTTTTCAAGCTTTTCAACTTGAACTTTTATGTCTGCAAGATCATCTTTTGTTTCCTCAATCCTATCCTTGAGCCAATCTTGATTTCGATCCGTTGTTATGAGATTGATTCTTAGTTCTTCAAAACCATGGATATAGTCTATCATACTATCATAAGGAATCCATTTGGTTTTTGTTGGATCTTGAAGGTTGTAAGCCAACAGACACGACTCATCTTGAGATCCAGCAAACTATCTATCATAATCAGACATGATTTTTTATATGATATTCTTCTTCCTTTCTGTATTGATTCCTTGACAATCTTTAACATTTTGAGCTTCCTCCTTATTTACCTTTGTAATATTGCGAGTTATTGGAGGCATGATCAAGGATTTAAATAAGAATTATTCAGAGTTTCTCAATACAAGCAAGAGAAAGTTTCTCTTAAGAAGAGACAACTTTTTGACCGAAAATACAATGGAATTTCCGAAAATATATTAAGAATATTTTTTGTTTCCAGTGTCCGAACTTCTCAAGCTGGAAGGTTTATTAAAATTCAAAAATTTGAAATAAAACCTAATTATGGAAGATCATAATAAACATGAGAAATAATTTTTAAGACAAGATGGATTCGCATCTTATCCAAGAATTCTCACAAATTTTGTTTTATCATAAAACACAATATCATGTGCTCTCATTTTATGTGCTTCCTCATCCCCAAAAACATGAGAACGAATTTGGATGAGGATACACATTCTCCATACAACTAGGTTGTATCGGAGTAAGCCTTATCGAGCTTAAAATGAGTAACGGAAACATAGTTCATGTTTGTCTTTGGAAGTTTCTTCCCAAAGTATTTTCTCCCAAGAAGATGATCCTTCCTTAGTCTAAAGGTATGATCACGTGGTGAAACTGTATTGATATGAGAATTTTCAGAGATGGATTATGTCAATGATATTTTCATAAGACTTTCTCATTCGAAGGATTTCCTTATTATACACATCAGTTTGATTGTCTGAAACAATTATTGGAAATCTTCCATGATTGTTTCTTTTGGAAGAAATTATTTCCTTTCCTTTCTTCTGAAAATGTTTTTCATGTAAACAAGGACCGTTTCAACATGAGTGAGGAGGAACCTTTTTCCAGAAGTGATTATCAACTCTTTCTTCTGATTTTTTTGAGTTGATTTTATCAGTTTGGGGTATATTCTGTCTTTCTACTGAGGAATGATCTTTCAGTTTTTTAAGACAATAAGAAACTTCTTTTAATACTTTTACCACAGTATTTTGAAGAAGTATAAGTTTCTTGTCAAGTGAATGAAAGTTGTATTCCTTAAGATCTTTTTAACAGAATCGGTTCAAAGTTTCCTTTGGACAAGATTTCGGTTGATCATCAGTAGTTGTAGAAGATAGTAATTCATTCTCTTCTGACTTGATGTAGGAAAACTGCCATCATCATGATCTGTTTCATACGTGATCAAATAAGTCTTGTTATCACGATCTGTAAAAGTCGAGCAAATACTTTTGTTTTCCTCATTAGAAGAAATTATAACAAAATCATTAGTCAGAGTCATAGGATGAATCTCTTGTTCTTGAGTAAGAGATCTACCAAGAGCTTCTACTTTGACAGTGAGATCCACATTCTCTTTGCTAGAATAATTAGTTGAATGTCTTTTTCTATGATCTCTTGCTTAATAATATTAGATTTTGTCTTTAATATTAACATCCTTGTAGACAGAGATCTTATAGGTTTTAGGAGTTTCACAAGCTCTTTATCAGCATCTTCTTTTCCATCAGAGATAAACTCAGATGTACTTTTAATTTTCGTAACTCCTGGATCATGAGTTAACGAATGAGTAACATCTTCAACTTTTGAGTATTCGTAATCTTGCATAACGTTAACTAAATCAGACATAGATTCAATTCCTATAGGTTGGATCGCACCAAACACAGATTGTTAGATATTTTCATGTTTGCCTGCTCTGATACCAATTGAAAAGATCATGGTACCCAAATACACCACGATCTTTTATTTATCCATTTATAAGTCCTCTTACGAAAAATGATCTTCTGTGGATAAAGTCGAGACAACACAACAACATCGGTACTCACACTTTGTGCGATTGTCTATGGATACGAGATCGAGACAATACGACTACCAAAGTGTGATACTTTATATTAGGTTCGGACTTAACCAAACTATATAGGATCACTATCAAGTATATCAGAGTTAACGTTTGTGTAATTTACGTTAAATTATATAAAAAAATATAATTACGGAAAAAAAAAGTAAATCGCACATCAAGATTTGTTAACAAGGAAAAATGCAAATGCAAAAAAACCTCGGGACCAAGTCTAGAATTGAATACTCTCAGAATTAAGCCGTTATACAAAATATACACCAACTTCGTATAGTTGAGACCAAGCAACTACCCCTAGTTCACTTAGTTTCCTCAGTATCCCTGCGCGTCCGACTTCAATGAGTGCACACACTGGAACAATTCATTTAGATCGTATTCCAAAAAGTAAAGGAACAAGAAATCTGTTTGGTAACAACTCTTTTGATTCTTTCAAGATAAAGATATCTCAAGCCAATACGTAAAGGCTCTTCCGTTTAATATAATAAACTCCTTTGCCTGGTTAGATCAATCTATCCAATAACTACCAAAGTAGTCAAATTTAGATTCGCAATCAATCAGTATAGAGCTCAACGAGAAACTATAAAGCGATGCCAATATCACATAACTAATCAATCAAATAAATCCGATTCTAGTTGGATCCCAGCCGATCAAGGTTTGTGCACACCAAAGATATGAGAACTATCTTTTTCGTCTTCAAATCTTCTTTGATCTTCGATAAATACTTGCACAACACCACTTGAATCTCTTGTGATCAATCACACACAGAACAGAGTCTGTTAACAATGGATCATCACAAGATGTCTTTAGATCTATAAACAGTTCTAAATATCTCGTTGATACTTCAATCTAGTTTGAGTAAATCTTATATCAGAGGAGAAGAATCTCAAGAATAAAAAAACTAGGTGCAATCAAAGTTTCAACAACCGTTAGTCAATCAAATCAGTCGAAAACTAATAACACCACAATTATCTAGTTTACCACCAACGGTACTCGTAGAGCTTCTTGATCCCACAGAAGTCTTTAAACGAGCGGTCCTAAGAGATTTCACATAATTAGGATACTTTCCTCTCCGATTAAACGGCTCCACCAGAAACAACAAGAATGAAGTTTTCCTGGCTCTTGGGATAGTTTGGTAGAAATGCAAAATTAGGTATTTATAGATCAAGGATGTTTGGACACCAAGGAATTTCCAAAACCGAAAATATTCTCAAGATATGCAATGAATAGCAAAATTCGGTTTTCTTAATTCAAATAAATGCTTGTCCAAAATTTTCGAAATATCCCAATAGAAAATCTCCAATTAGTAAATGCACATTACTAATTTTTATTCTCTAGAGATATGCATTTAATTGCTGGTAATTAAAGCATATAAAACCAAAAACCTTAATTAAAAGATTCTCAATTTATTTCGGTACATGATCTCCCTGAGTACTAAGGAATATCTTTGAACAATAAAAGATAAGAGTTATTATACGTGTTCAAAGTAAGTTGACATCTCTTCACTGTAAATCCTTATTCATATTTATATGGATTTACATTCTTAGAATCAGTTATACCACACTTCCAAACAAGTTTAGAATTGGTTCACCTATATTCCAAGATTACTATGTGATTAATCAAATCACATACATGGGTTCAATCGGTTCTACCAATCAGTAGGATCGGGTATACCTCAATATGGAAATACTTGTGATTGGTCACACAAGTTACCAGGACCGGATACATCAGTTACTAGGATCGGTTACATCAATTACCAGAACCGGTTGCCATATTCGCATGGTATTACTTGTGATCGGTCTCACTAGTTACCAGGATCGGTTACACCAATTACCAGGACCGGTTACACCAATTAAAAGGATCGATTACACAACACTCTGTGATCGGTCACACCAATTACTAGGATCGGTCACATCAATTACAAATATCGGCCATACCATCTCATGGTGATTACTTAGGATCGGTTACACTAATTAATAAAAATCAGTCATACCAAATCTTAAGTCAGGCACTTGTGATTAGTTGTTCCAAGATACATAACAAAGTTATGATCAGTTCTACCATCTTGCACATATTGGTAATCCAAAGATTTGCAATTTGAAAAGGCGAGGGTACCCAAATATACCTCAAGCTAAAACTTTTCCTACCTATAAGTCCTTTCTGCGAAAGTGATTGCCTATGGACTGAGTCGAGACAATACAACTAATCGGTTCACACTTCGTGTGATCTTCTATGGATAGGAGATCGAGACAATACAACAACGAAGTATGTTACTTGATAAAAAGGTTCGGACTTAACCAAACACAATAGGATTCACTTATCAAGTAAATAGGAACTACCGTGTGTGTAATTTACTTTAATTATAACAAAACAATTATAATGCGGAAATATAAAGTAAATGACACAACAAGATTTTGTTAACGAGAAAACCGCAAATGCAGAAAAACCCCGGGACCTTGTACATAATTGAATACTCTCGGGATTAAGCCGCTACACAAAATTACACCTAACTTCGTATAGTTGAGACCAAGCAACTAAACCTATAGTTCACCTAGTTTCGTCTGTATTCCCACGCCTCCAACTTATAAATAAGTCACGTACTTGGAACAATTCCTTTAGTTCGTATTCCAAACAGTAAAGAAACAACAAATCTGTTTGGTATCAACTCTCTTCAACTAAGTGATATGAGTCGGACAAAGGTTCTTCTGTTTATCTTAACATAAAATCCTTCGTCAGGTCCTTAGATCTATCTTATGTTCAATTACCGAAGTAATCATTTAAGATTAAGCCAACAACACTATCAATCCAAAGAATTGTGTTGATGCCGATCTACTCAATTAATCAATCCAATCTATCACAAGGATAAATCGATTATTAATTGGATCCTCTTTTACCGAAACAAGTATTGTGCACATCAAAGATTATAAACCCAAGTCAGATCTTCAATATCTTCTTGAATCTTCAATAAAAACCTGCACGCAATCACTTGAATCTCTTGTGATCAATCACACACAGAACGGAGTCTGTTAACAATGGATTATCAAAAGATCGTCTTTATAACTAACAACAGTCTAAAGATCTCTGTCGAAACTCTGAACTAGTTTGAGTAAATCTTATACCAAAATAGAAGATCCTCAAGCATAAACAAACTTGGTGCAATCATATTTCAACCACCGTTAGTCAATCAAATCAATTGAAAACAAAAGATAAACCGTAATTATCTAGTTTCCCACCAGCGATACACGCTAGAGCTTCTCAATCCCAAAGAATACTTTAAACTGAGCGGCCGTAAGAGATTTCTCCTAATTAGGTTACTCTCCTCTCCGAATAGGCGGCTACACCAGTAACAACAACAAAACAGGAAGTCTGTTGTTACAAAGGATTAGTTTGCTAGAAACGCAAACTTCAAGTATTTATAGACAAAGAAGTTTGGACACCAAGGAATTTCCAAAACCGAAAGTATTCTCAAGATATTAATTAAAGCAAAAATTCGGTTTCCATCACTCCTGGAAATGCTCTGTCCAAAAATAATGATCGAAATCTCTCGGAAAATCTAATTAGTAAATGCACATTACTAATTCTTATATTTCCCTATAAAATGGAATTAATAACCTTAATTAAAATATTCTTAACTTACTTATGTTTCGATCCTGGGATTTTCTTCCTTTATATATTAAGGAATAAATGTGAACAATTAAAGAAATAAACATTCACAACACGTATTCAAAGTATGTCGACATCCTTTCTTTGTAAGTTTTCTTTCACACTTACAACCTTGAAACCGATTTGCCACACTTCTACACAAGTTTAGAATTGGTTCATCTGACTTTCAAGAACTATGTGATTGATCAAACAAACATTCAATCACAACCATGGGTTTAACGGTTCTACTAAAACAAGTTTCGGTTCTACCTCCATGTGAGTACTATGCATAGTCACACTAGCTTTCCAAAAATTCGGTTGACTAGGTACTAGGATCGGTTCCCCACATATATATGGTATCTAACTTATATGTGTTGCACATGTCCATAGGATCGGTTCCCCTTTACCTAAAAACGTGTTGCACATGTTTAAAGGATCGGTTCCCCTTTCTGCTATAAACCTTGCTGCACCTCATAAAAGGATCGGTTCCCCTTTGTGATGTACTGCACCTCTTACTAGGATCGGTTCCCCTTTCCCATATTTGGTCAAACATAAAATCACAAACCCGATCATACCATCTCAGGTGATTACTTAAGATCGGTTTCACTAATAAAAGTCATCCCAATACATAACTCAGGCCTTTGTGAATAGTTTTACCAAGAACACAAACAAGTCGTGAACGGTTATGCTCAATCACACATATTGGTTTTTCATAAGATATGCAATGAATAACAAAACCAATAACACCTGGCGATTTCTTTTTCGGTTCACAAACAAGTTTATGAACTTACTTCCTTAGAACACATGTAAAACATTGTTCCCTAGGATGAAATCCTCACCTCATACCCATACATAATCACAATAGCATTCAAATGATTATGGCGATGTCTTATCTACAAAGTTTAATGGTTAAGCAATAAACCTCATATTGTATTCCTTAATACTATGTCTGTCTAGAGTTCAAATATGCTTCGCAGTTTTGTTTTCAATATGCACGACTTGAAAGATATGTTGGGGAATGAAACAGTTCAAGTCAAATATCACTAACCTCAAGTGGAAGGATAATTGTTGTCGTTGTAGATCCTTGCTTCTTCACATATTCAAGTCTTCGCAATACTTGTAATGTCACATATCTTAATACTTTCAAGCTAACCTATACGAAGTTGACTCTAGTACATAATCAAGCGACTCTTACCATGAGTTTTGATTCACTAAAATATAACAACCAAACTTGACATACCAACGCTTGGCTGGTTCAACCGAGCTATGCTCTAACAATCTCCCCCTTTGTCAATTTTAGTGACAAAACTCTTACATCATATGAATAAACAAATTACAAGAATTCATTACACATACGCTTGATTCCCGATTCAACAACACAGTAAAATGTTTACATTCAATCCTTGAGAATGCCGTTGTTGACATTATAATAACAAATAAAATACTCCCCCTAAGGAAGATAGGTAGATATTCAATCCGCACGTTTTTGTTATACCAATTCATATGACATGTTACTCCCCCTTAGTCTGTGTTTTCACTCTTTCGTTTAGATAAAACGTTTAAGCACCAATGTTCTTTTCCTTAGTAATACCAATCAATATAAAATCAATTCCAATATCACTTGTTTACTCCATATATTTCTCCCCCTTTTGTCACAAAATGACAAAGAAAATAAAAAATAAAGGACAACACGAAAAGAATAAATCTCAAAATAGACTTGCAACTTGTAGAGTTAGGCACGAGGGTTCCACACATCATGTTCTGATAACCAATATCAAAACCGAAACTACAAGTAGTTTTATTTTGATATGTTACCAAGGAAACAATTGTCCGAAACACTTTTTCCAATTTAGTTTAGAAAAACAAAAATCAACTAAGCACCTTAGTCCCTTAGCTAAACCGATAGTTCAAAAACAACCGCTTAATTCGATATGACCAAAATAAAGATAACTCTATTTTTATCATCAGGTTCTAATTATCCATAAACTGAGACCTTTTAATTTTAAACAAGACGAGTACTAGGTTAGTGTTGATGGTGGTTTTTAGCTTAGGTTTAAAATCGTAAAACCTTAGTCTGACATGACGTCACTCTGTAAGGAAACGGAGTCATGAGTACCAATATCTCCACTAGCACATTTATTGAGCCTTTCAATACGTCTACGAGAAATTTACCAGGGTACCTTTTTTGTATATGTATATGCTATGCTCCACGGCAGAACCCTCAGTATTGAGAGGCATCGTCTCCGCACATTCCAGCCGTGCATGCTATCCAAGCGTGCCAATCACACATACCGTATATTTTGATTAGGGTTTCGACACGCTAAACCATAATTTCCGCACCTCCGCGCCAAAGGCATGCCAACCATGCCAGCCGCATCACCGTGCCAACGGCATGCCATGCCAGCCACATCTCCACCCCAAAGGCATGCCAACCATGCCAGCCACACCACCGTGCCAACGAAATGCCATGCCAGCCACATCTCCGCGCCAAAGGTATGCCAACCATGCCAGCCGCACCATCGTTCCAATGGCATGCCATGCCAGCCACATCTCCGCGCCAAAGGCATGCCAACCATGCCAGCCGCACCATCGTTCCAATGGCATGCCATGCCAGCCGCACCATCGTTCCAATGGCATGCCATGCCAGCCACATCTCCGTGCCAAAGGCATGCCAACCCTTCTAACCATGTCGGCCAAACCCTAATTTGGCCGTGCCTAAAACATTTCCAAAGCCATGCCGCTGGCTGCCAAACGAAGGGTTGCAACAATCAACGACCACCCTTCCTTTTGAGATGCAAATCTTAGCCGTACAAGTTCGCCACCAAACGCGTGGCAACTTCTGGCCCAGTGCCAAAAGACCCTAATTTTGGCCGCGCCTAAACTATGCCAAAACCCTAATTTTGGCCGCGCCTAAAACATGCCAAAGCCATGCCGGTCATGCGTCCATGTCGCTGGCTTCCAAACGAAATATTGCAACAATCAACGACTACCCTTCCTTCTGAGATGTAAATCTCAGTCGTACAAGCTCGCCACCAAATCAAACGACTTGTGGCAACCTCTTGGCTATAATTCCAATTATTTGGTCACGGTGCCAAACCCTAATTTGGCCATGCCAAAGCCATGAAGGCCATGCCACCATGACGCTGGCTTTTAACATCCCTCCTGAGTTTTGCTTTCGGGCTGTTTTCACCTCCCGAACGAGTTTAAAACCTAAATATTCCCGCGTGGGGAGATAGGAAATTCTTTTTTATGCAGAATGGGGGGGGGGGGGGAACCATCAAAATCCGAGTCCGTACAAGAATTCTACAGCGATATACCAAACCCTAATTTAGACAAAGCCGCACGCTGAAGGGAGCCGCAAGCGCTTCCCTTCCAAGACGCAAGCGACGCTCTTCCAAGCCTCACACTGCCAGCGGCTCCACTTGACGCAAAATCCATGCCGGCCATGCAACCATGCCGCTGGCTGCCAAACGGAAGGTAGCCACGATCAACGGCTAGCCTTCCTTCTGAGATGAAGATCTCAGCCGTACAAACTTGCCACCAAACGACTTGTGGAAATCTCTTGGCTACGGTGCCAACTCTTGGCCACGGTGCCAAAACCTAATTTGGCCACGCCAAATCCATGCCGTCCATGCCTCCATGCCGCTGTCTACCAAACGAAAGGTTGCAACAATCAACGACTATCCTTCCTCCTGAGATGCAGATCTCAGCGGTACAAGTTCGCCACCAAACGCATGGAAACGTCTGGACCAATTCCAAATTCCGTGGTTTATGCCAAAACCCTAATTTGGCCACGCCTAAAACATGTCATGCCGGCCATGCCTCCATGCCACTGGCTGCCAAACGGAGGGTTGCAACAATCAACGACTACCCTTCCTTCTGAGATGCAAATCTCAGCCTACAAGTTCGTCACCGAACCGGAAAGCCTCTCAATTTTAACTTTCCAAACAATAGAAACATGCTACATGTTTTCCACGAAAACACTCGAGACATCAAAACATGTCACAAACTAGGGGATGCTTATCAGGGTCTTGATCTGGCGGTTTACAACGTGCGGCGTGCAATACGCCAGTTACAGGAAAGTGTCATGATAGTGAGGCGGTTAGTAAATACAAGAAGTAATAGTGAAACGTTTCCTTCATTATGGAAACATCAATTCCAGGTGTTACCCGTTACCGCTTTCTTCCATTACTCAACCGTTTCCACTTCTTACGAGGCCAGGGTACGTTTCGTTGCGACTTGTATAAATAGGTCTCACCTATTTCCACCAAAAACAAGTTTTGTTCAGGAGCATACAACACTCAAAAATCACTTGTTAGATTTCCAATCTGCTAGCGTTTCACTTTCTGATACAAGCCGTCAAACAACCACTCTTCCAGAATCAACTATTCTGGTCTCAACACTCTCTTCGCTTCCCTCCCTAAGACCAACCTTTCTCCTTCACTTTATGACCGTAGCAAGTTTGGAACGACCATTTATTGGTTTAGGCCCGATTTGTACAGATTGATCTCTCGAATCAAAGTACTCCCTTGCAGTACATTGTTTAGGGTTTAGACTCGTTTCTCACCTACACACACGAAATTACCAAAATCAGCAAAAACTGTTTTCACCCTCAAACAATTGGCGACCACAGTGGGAGGTCAATCTCTCGGTTGCAATATCGGTTTATAATTTCCAGTTTCATCTTTCAATTCCGATCTCAAGAAGGTAGAAGCAAACAATCCGCTCGGGAATCAATATCTCAGTTATCAGTTATCACATGACGAGGAGTGACAGGGGACTCATCGCGGTCAGGACGGCGTCACCCATAAAACTACGGCGGACATGCCTATGGCTAGGGTTTGCACCAAGATGTAAGAACAAGCTAAAGGAGGAACGCTGGAATACATACCTGGAATATGCTTGTTGTGTTGCTACTGCTTTGCCGCTAGCTCCAAGACGAGGGAATAAAACTGATGATACGGGATAAAGAAGATGGGTAACGCCTTTTATAGGCATGGTTTTTTTGGAGCTCGAATGGAGGAAGGTTTCCTATTTTTGGTTACACATGGGAAGAGGCAACCAGGCCCGCTAGCAATGTTCCATGGCGCCAACATGCCGTGGCTAAGATAGCGCCAAGAGACCGCCAGCGGCATCTCCACACCCCAGCCGACACCATCTACGCATCCTAGACGGCGTCATCTCGCGTCCCCTCCACTCCTAGCCAGCGCCAGAAGCCTGCATGTTTCCAGCGCCATCATCTTGCATCCGTCCAGCGCTAACAGCTTGCATCTTTTCCAGCGCCAGCAGCTTGCATCTTTCCAGCGCCAGCAGATTGCATCCTTTCAGCGCCAACAACTTGCATCTTTCTAGCGCTAACAACTTGCATCTTTCCAGCGCCAGCAGCTTGCATCCTTCAAGCGCTAACATCTTGAATCTTTCCAGCGCCAGCAGCTTGCACCCTTCCAGCGCTAACAACTTGCACCCTTCCAGCGCCATCTTTTCGCTCCACAACCATCCAAAGTCCAGCGTTATCTTCTCCTCTCCACAACCAGCCAAAGAAGCGCTATCCTCACCCTTCGAAACAGCGCCATGGATCCAACACTCTGTGATCAAAACCACGCCATCTCTGCACGATACGCCTACGATCACAAGAACCAGAGCCGCTTCCACTACCCCCAACATTTCTTCAAGTATGACAGCTCAAACCGTCACCAGAGCCGCCACTACTCCACCATCAGGACGAGAGACTGGAGGAGACAGAAGAAGCCGACCTCCTTTTACCACTATTGATTTGATGGAAAGACAAAAGGTTCTCGTAAGGCTCAGAAAGACATGGCTATAACTCAGAAAGAGATACCTATTTTACTCAAGACACTGACGGAGTGGACACCATAAGAGTCACGTCAACCCAAGAGGGGGCTGACAAGGAATACATTTAACATCGGCGCAGGCACTTCAGCAGGACGTGCGTTTATAGATGAAGATGCTTGCTTTTTTCTTGGACGCCTAGTAGAAGGGAATCAACAATCCAATTTCATCACACTAAAGATCAGGAACGACTTCTCTAAAATCGAGGCAAAGGAAATCAGGAACCCTCCTGAGTTCACAAAGACCCTCTTCCCGTCAGGAGATGCATGATTTCTGGGGACTTCACCACAAAATCGTGCAGTCTATGATGGAACATTTATGTGAGATTCTATATTTCTCCAAGGCGCAGCATCAAGACATATTTGCATCCCTCAACCGCACTGCATCAAGAAAGCATCTGTTTCCAGCCAGGGAAGCCGTTCCCAAACCCCAACCTCTCCTGGAAAGCACGATTGATAGATGGAACTGAGGACTCCTAACCACTATTCACTTGAAGGATGCCGAGTTTGACAACATGCTGATTGACGCAGCCTCCCCGCTTCAACATTCGCTCCAGCAGCCGCTTCGCGTCAAATTCCTCCATCAGCATCTCCGCTTCAACGTTCGCTCCAGCAGCCGCTTCGCTTCAACATCCTCCAGCAGCGTCTCCGCTTCAACGTTCTCTCCAGCAGCCGCTCCGCTTTAACATCCTCCAGCAGCGGCTCCGCTTCAATGTTCACTCCAGCAACCGCTCCTCTTCAGCGTTCTCTCCATAAGCTGCTCCAGGATCCGAAGCTGAAGCTTCAGCGTTTGGCTCCTTAAGTTTCAACGTCCTCTCCAAGGGTCGAAACCGCTTCAACGCCACTCCTTCCTACAAAGGGTCGTGCCACCATGATCCCCATGTCAAGGATCATGATCGCATCCAGCCAATCTTCGTAGTCATGGCCACCTTTTGATCCATCCCGCCAACACTCATGATCATGGAAAGTTTGCTCGCTTACGCATCCAGCCAATCCTTTTACTTCCATGGATGCCCATACAATTCCAGCCAACCTACTTTGTTCGCACGACAATGTATTCTCTTCTGATTACATATGCTACCAAGAACTGTTGCCGCTCATTTGTTGATACCATCCAGAGCTTCACCGCAGCAGCAATCACTACAAAGGTAACCCGTACTCCTCCATATTTTAGTTTCATGTGGAAGAAGTAACAAAATCACCAGTAGGAACGCACGATGGTGATGTCCTTATCATGGTCAACCCACTGACTATACAATATGGAAACATGTAAACCATACTTGGGGACTGAGGATCTACACAGAATCCCTTCACCTTCAAAGCTCAGAAGACACAGTCAACCGAAGGACATAGCCACAACAAGGTCATCTACTCTTCAAGGGTGTAGTGCAAGAATATCATCACCTCTCTGTCTAGAAGACGCCTTCAACACTTTGCGAGGACGCGGTGGATCCCAAGCCTGCTCAGAGGAAAACAACTTCAAAAACTAAAGAAAAATGCGACTGGGGACTGCTCATCGCAGTCCATCCCGACGACCATCAAAGACTCATGAGATAACTCCAGAGACGCGGCTGAAACATTTTCTTGAAGAAACAGAGGGAGCCACGATAAACAACATAACTCTCTCATTCCTACCTCTTCGATATCCAGAATATTTCTTCCATGTAATATCCTGAGCATCCCAGCGTCACATCCAGAAGAGTACAATAAGCTTGTACCAAATCCCGTAGATATGGATTCAAGGAGATGCAATGAAAGTATGATACACATGGGGACTACCAGCATGGGACGCTGTCACTCCCCTAAACCTGGTTATTTCTGATTTCAACATCATCACTGCCGAAGTTTTACGAGCCGCAGGAATTTCTCAACATGAAGCCGTACATGTGCATCGAAGACTCCAAAATCACGTCACAAAGATACATTCACATATTCGGCCATGCCATCGGATCTAATAGAAATATAACTGGGGAATGCTCACCGCATCCCATTCCATACGATAGTCCAAGATTCAGAAGCTGGTTCGAAGGATGTCTCTTGGAACAAAGTCCTTGAAGACTTGATAGCAGCACATTGGCAACAAAATGTCTCCCAACTCATCTATTTCATTCTGTGGCTTCGGAAGATTTCTACCATACAATCATCCACAGCATATCATCATCGCGATCAGAAGGTCCAGACACTGAACAACCTAAAGTCAAGGATGGACCGACAACGCAACCACAATCCCCAAGATTAGCCCTGACATGATCGTTGCCGAGCATATATTTCATCCATCCCTCCCGAGAATGCAATGGATTTTGGTAAATTTTGGAATCCACTAGAGAGACACTGCAGGCGAAAGCACGGATCCAGACAAGCAACAGAAAACATAAGAGGGTCGATACCTCTTTTCATGCGGATGGAGTTTCTAGAGTTTGAACAGAATAAAGATTACTTCTTGCTCCATGAACGGGAATAGATGACTGGGCTCGATTATGCCACCTCGGGCCCGCAACATCCCTCCTGAATTCTTCCTGAGTTTTACTTTCGGATGTTTTCACCTCCTAAACAAGCTCGAAACCTAAATATTCCCGCTTGGGGAGATATGAAATTCTTTTCCGATCGAAATGGAGCGGCGGACCGTCAAAATCCGAAGAGGCGCTAATTAGGGTTTCGGCATGCCAAATCCTAATTTAGACAAAGTTTCCAGGCGCCATCACCACTGTTTGATAGCCGAAGTTCCAGCATCTTCACTACCGTTTGGTAGCCGAAATTCCGAAACCAGTTTAAACCATTCCACGGACTGAAGACAGTTTCCACCATTCCGCGGGCTGAAGCCAACTTTCACCTGGACCGAAGATAGTTTCCACCATTCCAAGCCAGGCCGACGCCAGCGGCTCCATTCCAAGCCAAGCAATGACAGCGTCTCCCTGCCAAGCCAAGCCAACGCTAGCGGCTCATTCTAAGCCAGTACAACGCTAGCCGCACACGCCATGCCAAGCCCAAGCCAGTGCCCGCGCCAAGTTTATGCAAGCGGCTCCATTCCAAGCCGACCAATGCTGACGGCTCCGCTCCAAGCCAACCAACGCCGACGGCTCCATTTCACGCCAAGTCTATGCTAGCGGCTCCCTTCCAAGCTGACGCCAACAGTCTGCATCTCAGCCAGCAACCATCTCTACCACTCCACGACCTAACCAGCAACACCACGAACCGAATTTACGCAAAGCCACCAACGCAAGAGTCATGGATTCTCTTCACCTCCCGAAAAAGGTTAGCCGGATCTTCCTGACCATCTTTTCATGACTTGCTGTTTCGGTTTTGTCCTTGTCTGTCACCATCTCATGCTTACCTCGCAACAATGCCCCTGTTTCGAGCTAAGCAGGGGACTTAATATTGATGGTGGTTTTTAGCTTAGGGTTAAAATTGTAAAACTTTAGTCTGACGTAATGTCACTATGTAAGAAAACGGAGCCATGGGTACCAATATCTCCACTAGCACATTTATTGAGCCTTTCAATACGTCTACGAGAAATTTACCAGGTACCTTTTTTTATATGTGTATGCTATGTTCCACGGCATAACCCTCAGTATTGACAGGCATCGTCTCCGCACATGCCAGCCGCGCATGCTATCCAAGCGTGCCAATCACACATACCGTATATTTTAATTAGGGTTTCGACACGCTAAACCCTAATTTCCACACCTCCGCGCAAAAGGAATTCCAACCATGCCAGCCGCACCACCGTGCCAACGGCATACCATGCCAGCCACATCTCCGCGCCAAAGGCATGCCAACCATGCCAACCGCATCACCGTGCCAACGACATGCCATGCCAGCCACAGCTCCGCGCCAAAGGCATGCCAACCATGCCAGACGCATCACCGTGCCAACGGCATGCCATGCCATCCACATCTCCGCGCCAAAGGCATGCCAACCATGCCAGCCACACCATCATGCCAATGGCATGCCAGGCCAGCCACATCTCCGCGCCAAAGGCACTCCAACCATGCCAGCCGCACCATCGTTCCAATGGCATGCCATGCCAGCCACATCTCCGGGCCAAAGGTATGCCAACCCTTCCAGTCATGACAATGGCATGCCAGCCATGCCAGCCATGCCGGCCAAACCCTAATTTGACTGTGCCTAAAACATTTCCAAAGCCATGTCGGGCATTCCTTCATTCCACTGGATGCCAAACGAAGGGTTGCAACAATCAACGACCACCCTTTCTTCTGAGATGCAAATCTTAGCCATACAAGTTCCCAACCAAACGCGTGGCAACTTCTGGCCCAATGCCAAAAAACCCTAATTTTGGTCGCGCCTAAAACATGCCAAATCCATGCCGGCCATGCCTCCATGACGCTGGCTTCCAAACAAATGGTTGCAACAATCAACGACTACCCTTCTTTCTGAGATGCAAATCTCAGCCGTACAATCTCGCCACCAAACCAAATGACTTGCGACAACCTCTTGGATACAATGCCAATTCTTTGGTCACGGTGCCAAACCCTAATTTTGCCACGCCAAAGCCATGCCGGCCATGCTACCATGCCGATGGCTGCCAACATTCCTCTTGAATTCTTCCCGAGTTTTGCTTTCGGGATGTTTTCACCTCCCGAATGAGATCAAAACCTAAATATTCCCGCGTGGGGAGATAGGAAATTCTTTTCCCCGCAAAACGGAGGGGAGACCATCAAAATCCGGGTCCGTACGAGAATTCTACAGCGATAGACCAAACCCTAATTTAGACAAAGTCGCACGCTGCCACCTGCTCCCTTCCAAGCCGCATACTGCAAGTGATTCCCTTCCAAACCGCAAACTTCCAACGACTCCACTTCACGCCAAATCCATGACGTCCATGCACCATGCCGCTGGCTGCCAAACGGAAGGTAGCCATGATCAACGGCTACCCTTCCTCCTGAGATGCAGATCTCAGCCGTACAAACTTGCCACCAAATGATTTGTGGCAATCTCTTGGCTATAGTGCCAAAACCCTAATTTGGCCACGCCAAAGCCATGCCGGCCATGCCTCCATGCCGCTGGATGCCAAACAGAAGGTTATAACAATCAACGACTATCCTTCCTCCTGAGATGCAGATCTCAGCCGTACAAGTTCACCACCAAACGCATGGCAACTTCTGTCCCATGCCAAATTCCATGGTTTATGCCAAAACCCCTAATTTGGCCACGCCTAAAACATGCCATGTCGGCCATGCCTCTATGCCGCTGGCTTCCAAACGGAGGGTTACAACAATCAACGACTACCCTTCCTTCTGAGATGCAAATCTCAGCCGTATAAGTTCGTCACCGAACCGGCAAGCCTCTCAATTTTAACTTTCCAAACAATAGCAACATGCTACACGTTTTCCACGAAAACACTCGAGACATCAAAACATGTCACAAACTAGGGGATGCTCATAAGGGTATTGGTCTGGCGGTTTACAACATGCAGCGTGCAATACGCCCATTACATGAAAGTGTCATAAGAGTGAGGCGGTTAGTAAATACAAGAAGTACTGGTGATACGTTTCCTTTATTATGGAAACATCAATTCCAGGCGTTACCCGTTACCGCTTTCTTCCATTACTCAACCGTTTCCACTTCTTACGAGGCCAGGGTAAGTTTCGTTGCGACTTGTATAAATAGGTCTCACATATTTCCACCAAAAAAAAGTTTTGTTCAGGAGCATACAACACTCAGAAATCACTTGTTAGCTTTCCAATCTTCTAGCGTTTCACTTTCTGATACAAGTCGTCAAACAACCACTCTTCCAGAATCAACTATTCTGGTCTCAACACTCTCTTCGCTTCCCTCTCTAAGACCAACACTTCTCCTTCACTTTGTGGCCGAAGCAAGTCTGGAACGACCATTTCTTGGGTTAGGCCGGATTTGTACAGATTGATCCCTCGGATCAAAGTACTCCCTTGCAGTACATTGTTTAGGGTTTAGACTCGTTTCTCACCCACACACACGAAATTACCAAAATCAGCAGAAACTGTTTTCACCCTTAAACGGTTAGTTAACTAGCATTTCTTGTTAAGGCATTCGATTAGAATTGAGTAACCGATACCTCACTTCGTTAAGTCTAACTAAGATCAGAATTAACTTAGTTTATCTTATCCGGAATCGAATTGGACTAAACAACTCATCCCGTAATCCTTTTATTTCGTTAAGCCATAAATAATTCATACAAACCAAATAAATCAACTTGCATAATTATGCACCTCAACCGGAAGCAATTGAAATAACATAAGCATTAAAATACCGCAATTGCACCGAAATTTTGTAAGCCCAAACAATTGATACCACAATAAAGAAAGATAACAATAGTTTTTCTTAACCGAAACCAATTGAGTCACACACATCCACACACATATCATGGAATAAACATCAGTTGAACCGAATTTTTTTTAAGCAAAAGCAATAAATATATATAATATAAACTCAGGCTTTTCTTAAACATGAAAAAAATTAACTAACAAGATTGTTAACTCAAATTTCGCATCCACTTCTCCAATATGATTGCATCTTTGTCCAGGGAGAATTGATATCGAAATATCATCATGTTATCATCCTTATGCAAAAACAAAAGAATAACAACAACCAACCTTTACCAAAGAAAGGTTGAAAATCGGTTTTAACAATTACAAGCAAAAGTTGAAAACCGTCGAAACACATATGCTTTTATGCTAAACCAACCGATTCAACATATTATGACTTTTTCACATATTGTTTCTACCAGAACCCCTCATGATTCTTTGATAAATCCTACCAACATGGGCTCGAACTTAATCCTGCTAAATCAAAAATTCACCCAAACCACAAGGGTTCACAATATATGAGATCGAATACTAAGGTAGTAAAACCGGAATCAAACATCCCATAAACATACATAGCAATAATATAAAAGCATTCAAGCACAGGCTTTGTAAAACCGAAAATTATCACAAGAAAAATTATAAATCAAATAATTTTATTCATAATAGACCAATACAATCATTGAAAGAAATGAAAAATTGATGTCTATTTTTTTAGATTAAGTAAAACAACAAATAACATAATCTCTATTAACCTTCAGATAGTTGTTTTCAAAGATCATCTTCAATTTCCTCAAAAATTTCAGGATCTTCATCAACAGCATCTCGACTGATATTTCGGATTCTGTAAACAGTACCTTGGTTATGTTCACAGGCTAAAGCATTAACCTTTCGATTAATATTCCGAGCATACTCCCTATTACTGATTCCAAGTTTAATCAGTTTCCTTTGGTTACGGATAACAGTTCTTAGTAATGCTTCCTATCTATGATGAGTTTCGATGGTACTGAGGAGAACTTGTCGTAGATTGATAATATCAATCTTAGCATCCAAAATGTTTTGTACAAGGAGATGAGTCACATCTTCCTTTTCATCATTGATATTTTCACAACCAGATTTCTTGAAGGTATTATCAAGATGAACACTTTCCTTAGAAGTCATTCCATTCAAGGCTTTCAGAAGTTGTGCTTGAGATCTGGTTTGAGAATACATCCTTTTGTATAATTTCTCAGACACGTTGAGTACAAATACTTGAAATACCTTTAACACATTCCAAACATAGATATCATCCTTAAATAAATAACTCTGACAAGATTTGAAAAGATTTTCGCATCTAATGTGTTACAGAAACACAATATTCTCCAAAGAGATTATCTCCAAAATCGGTATCGAGAGATACTTCAAAATAACCACTCAAATCCTCTTTACACAAGTTGTTGTAAGACAACCTTTCTAAACATAAGAATGATTAAAGTATACTTAAGGTAGATTGTGTATTATCTCTATATTGAATAAGAGATGTTCGTAGAATTATGATTGCCCAGGTATATGTGTTTCCTTATATCCGAAGATTGGGCAACATAAGGATGCACATTCTAATGCTATTAAGCATTAGGATGAGGAAATTCCTCATCAAATACCTTTAAAGTGGATTCTTCCTCCTTTTTCTTAGGATCATTATTGTGTCCCTTTTCTCGGGTTTTGATCCCATCCTCTTGGTTAGGAAAATTGCGAGATGCAATATCCTTAATTACATCTTGTGCCCAGGATGATATGTTCTTTGAACTTGAACCCGTCTGATCTAGATCTGTCAGTCGGCAATATGCTAATGTCTCATGTTCAAGACATTCTATATGCCCTCTTAAAGTATTCATTCCTTGTTGGAAGTCTTTTTCTAGACATTTGTTTAGATATACCTCTTGGCATGTTACAGCAAGAAGTTTCTCAATAAGGACCTTATTCCTTATCTGTGAATGCTCTAGCGAATGATTAATAACTTCACACTCTGTAGTCTTATGATGAACTTCCTTCCACAAGGTCAGTTTTTGTTCCATATAATCTGCCAGATTATTTTGAAGACTGAGTGCTTCTCGCTTTCCTTCACATATTCTTACATTTAGTTGAACAATAATTTTTGTGACATCATCTAGACTGTCAATGATCTTTCCCTTTTCTGAATATTTTTCAACATGTTTGAAAAATCTTTCCAACATCTTTCGAAATTCAAGACTTGGGAAGACTAGTAAATCGAATCTCTTTACAGAAGATTTTTCACTAGGAATTGGAGTAGAATCTAAAACATTTCTCTTGAGTTTCGAACTCATTCTTTTTTGATCATTAACCTGACTCCCAATCAAGTCAATAGTCAAAGACTTTTTCTTTGATTTACGAAAAGACTTTCGAGGCCAATTTCCATTGGTTTTCCTTGAGATCTTATTCTCATTATCTTGGCATACGTTAACTGAATCACTCATTAGATTCATTTTCTTATAGGTTGGATCGCGCCAAACACAGATTGTTAGATTTTTTCGTGTTTGCCTGCTCTGATACCAATTGAAAAGGCGAGGCTACCCAAATATACCTCAAGCTAAAAGTTTTCCTACCTATAAGTCCTTTCTCAGAAAGTAATTGTTTATGGACTGAGTCGAGAAAATACAACTAATCGGTTCACACTTCGTGTGATCGTCTATGGATACGAAATCGAGACAATACAACAACGAAGTATGTTACTTGATAAAAAGGTTTGTACTTAACCGAACACAGTAGGATTCACTTATCAAGTAAATAGGAATTATCGTTTGTGTAATTTATTTTAATTATAATAAAACAATTATAATGCGGAAATATAAAGTAAATGACACAGCAAGATTTTGTTAACGAGGAAACTGCAAATGCAGAAAAACCCCGGGACCTTGTCTAGAATTGAATACTCTCAGGATTAAGCCGCTACACAGAATTAAACCTAACTTCGTATAGTTGAGACCAAGCAATTAAACCTATAGTTCACCTAGTTCCGTTTGTATTCCCACGCCTCCAACTTATAAATAAGTTACGCACTTGGAATATTTCCTTTGGTTCGTATTCCAAACATTAAAGGAACAACAAATCTGTTTGGTATCAACTCTCTTCAACCAAGTGATATAATTCGGACAAAGGCTCTTCTGTTTATCTTAACATAAACTCCTTCGTCGGGTCCTTAGATCTATCTTATGTTCAATTACCAAAGTAATCGTTTAAGATTAATCCAACAACACTATTAATCCAAAGAATTGTGTTGATGTCGATCTACTCAATTAATCATTCCAAACTATCACAAGATAAACCGATTATTAATTGGATCCTCTTTTACCGAAACAAGTATTATGCACACCAAAGATTATGAACCCACAAATCAGAAATCTTCAATATCTTCTTCTTCTTCAAATCTTCTTAGATATTCAATAATAACCTGCACACAATCAATTGAATCTCTTGTGATCAATCACGCACAAAAAGGAGTCTGTTAACAATGGATTATCACAAGATCGTCTTTAGAACTAACAACAGTCTAAAGATCCATGTCGAAAATCTGAACTAGTTTGAGTGAATCTTATACCAGAAGAGAAGATCCTCAAGCATAAACAAACTAGGTGCAATCAGATTTCAACCACCGTTAGTCAATCAAATCAATCGAAAACAAAAGATAAACCACAATTATCTAGTTTCCCACCAACGGTTGACGCTAGAGCTTCTCAATCCCAAAGAATACTTTAAACTGAGCGGTCATAAGAGATTTCTCCTAATTAGGTTACTCTCCTCTCCGAATAGGTGGCTACACCAGTAACAACACAACAAAGAGGAAGCTTGTTGTTACGAAGGATTAGTTTGCTAGAAAGGAAAACTTCAAATATTTATAGACAAGGAAGTTTGGACACCAAGGAATTTCCAAAACCGAAAATATTCTCAAGATATTCATTAAAGCACAAATTCGGTTTTCATAATTCCTGGAAATGCTCTGTCCAAAAATAATGATCGAAATGTCTCGGAAAATCTCTAATTAGTAAATGCACATTACTAATTCTTATTTCCCTATAAAATGAAATTAATAAACTTAATTAAAACATTCTTAACTTATTTATGTTTCGATCCTGATATTCTATTCCCTTAGCTATTAAGGAATAACTTTGAACAATTAAAGAAATAAACATTCACAGCACGTGTTCAAAGTATGTCGACATCCTTACTTTGTAAGTTCTTTTTCACACTTACAACCTTGAAACCGATTTGCCACACTTCCAAACAAGTTTAGAATTGGTTCAACTGACTTTCAAGAACTATGTGATTGATCAAATAACATTCAATCACAATCATGGGTTTAACGGTTCTACCAAAAAAAGTTTCGGTTCTACCTTCCATGTGAGTACTGTGCATAATCACACTAGCTTTCCAAAATTCGGTTGACTAGGTACTAGGATCGGTTCCCCACATATATATGGTATCTAACTTATATGTGTTGCACATGTACATAGGATCGGTTCCCCTTTGCCTAAAAATGTGTTGCACATGTTCATAGGATCGGTTCCCATTTCTGCTATAAACCTTGTTGCACCTCATACAAGGATCGGTTCCCCTTTGTGATGTACTGCACCTCTTACTAGGATCCGTTCCCCTTTTCCATATTTGGTCATACATAAAATCACAAACCCGATCATACCATCTCAGGTGATTACTTAAGATCGATTTCACTAATAAAAGTCATACCAATACATAAGTCAGGCCTTTGTGAATAATTCTACCAAGAACACAAATAAGTCGTGAATGGTTATAATCAATCACACATATTGGTTGTTCATAAGATATGCAATGGATAACAAAACCAATAACACCTGGCGATTTGTTTTTCGGTTCATAAACAAGTTTATGAACTTACTTCCTTAAAACACATGTAAAACATTGTTCCTCAGGATGAAATTTTCACCTCATACCCATACATAATCACAATAGAATTCAAATGATTATGGCCATGTCTTATCCACAAAGTTTAATGGTTAAGCAATAAACCTTGTATTGTATTCCTTAATACTATGTTTATCTAGAGTTCAAATATGCTTCGCAGTTTTGTTTTCAATATGCACGACTTGAAAGATACGTTAGGAAATGAAACAGTTCAAATCAAATATCACTAACCTCAAGTGGAAGGATGATTGTTGTCGTTGTAGCTCCTTGCTTCTTCACATCTTCAAGTCTTCGCAATACTTGTAGTGTCTCATATCCTAATACTTTCAAGCTAACATATACGAAGTTGACTCTAGTACATAATCAAGAGACTCTTAACATGAGTTTTGATTCAATAAAATATGACAACCAAACTTGACATATCAACCTTGGTGGGCTATGCTCTAACACAATGAATAGTCGTACCAATAAGCCTAACGATTTCCCTTTCGATTCATAAACAAGTACATGAATGTACTTACTTTAAACAAATGTAAAATATTGTTTCCTAGGATGAAATCTTCACCATAACCCATTCAAATAATCATAACAGTATAACAAGATTATGTCGATGTCATGTCTACAAAGTTCAAAAGATAAGCGTTATACTTCGTAGTCTAATTTCCTAATACTATGATCATACAAATATGACCATGTCACATCACTAGAGTATTATACAATATGTACAATATATACATCTTCGCATTTATGTTTTCAATATAGCACGACTTAAAAGATACGTTAGGAATCAAACAGTTCAACTCAATATTACTAACCTTAAGAGGAAGGATGATGTTGTCGTTGTATGTCTCAACATTCCTAGACTTTCTAGTCTAACCTAAACGAAGTTGACTCTAGTTTACAATCAAACGACTTTAGATGAGTTTTGACACACTAAAATATGACAACCAAACTTGACATACCAACGCATGGTGAGTTCAACCGAGCTATGCTCTAACAACATGAATACATTAAATGTAGGGGATTATGAAATGACTATCACTTCGATAACAAAAATTTCGATTTGATTCATCCAGGATACTCTTGTAGTGTCTTTATTTTGTCGTTTTAAGAATCTAGCGGATTTCAGGCTATTGATGATGGATGACACAGTATAAATATTGATAGAAAACGTGTCACTTTGATTGACCTCGAGAACGGAGGAAAGTGTGTTGAAGAATGGGTTGAATATTATGTGCCTACTGCAGATGAGGGAATCTCTTTTATTTGATCTCATATAGATACATCATGTTCCATCTTTGATTGTGATGTACACAATCACATTGTTATGCTTATACTCTATGAGATTTTTTATTTTGTTACTATTTCTATTTTGTTGTTGTCATGTTTGTCTGATCTTATACTGTTCGGTATTTCTAATAAAGTAATAAATTTGTCCTCTTTTGTCTTTGAAATTGTTTTATTGTTCACTGGTCGGAAAATTAAATGTTGATTGAAATCGTTCCGCGAAGAAAAATACGAGCAAACACAAAAACGGATTCGGTAAATCAAACTAAATAAGTGGACGAACACCACGATTCTAGCCCTTTCTCTTTGTTTATTTAATATGTTCAGCATCATATCTACAAAGTAGTTGTTGATTTCATCAATTTACTTTCATCATAATACCAAAATAAATTTAAATTTACAACAAATTTATGTTCATTATGTGTTAAATCTTGACATCATGTTTTGGGTTCGGATAACCATTATTCAGCGGTTATAGAATATAAGGATTCAACTATTTAGATTCTTAGTTACTACATGACACTGTATTATTTATGACTCCACCAAACGCACTTATACACACGTATAATTCTGAGTTTCAAAATCTTTTTGATCGTGTAACGGTCATCTTATCTCTTCGTCTAATCCTCTAAGTCTCCCCCTTGTCTATTTAATCACCAATATTGTTATTAACGTAACTTCTTTAGGTCAATCCATTCGGCTCTGAAACTTGAACTTAAAAGGGGGAACATCTTCAAGTCTCGAAGCTGAGGTAATTCATATACAATATATCGTAAACTAGAATAATTTTCAGTTGTAATGGCGGAAACCGTAATTTAATTAACTTAATTGTAACTTGTAGAATGACGGCGACGAAATTACCTGTCAAACTTTTTTGGATTTAACACATTCAGCTATAGGTTGCCCATTTATGTACTCCACATATAAAATATATGGTAGTATTAGAGGGGTTTGACAAGCAAATACTGAGGCTAATCCTAACAGGATATTTTTTAGGTGCCAATATTTCAATCATGACGAATTCCGATGGTTAGATGAGGCTACCACATTACCATCACCTAGACAACATTCGGCAAGTGGTTGTTCAAGCTGTGAAAGCCGTACACATTGGTTGAAAGATTTCCCTGAATGCAATTATGAAGAGATGAATGCAAAAGCTATTATTGATGAATTATGTGAGCAGTTTCAAGGATCCCTGAAGTTGGAAAACCAAACAATGGGAAGAAGATCAATATAACAACTAAAATTACATAACATAAGAAATGAAGCAAACAAACATTGTAATTCATAGAATGATGATAATTCATAGTATATATGTTACTTTAATAGATGGAATCAATAAACATATCATATGCTCTTTATCTGAGTGGATCATTTTTTGTTAGGCAGAAGAAGCACATATTGATTCCACTAGTCGTGTTGTTCTTTGCATGAGTGCCACATTTTAAGAAGCCACTTACATACTCAAGTGGTTTGATTAGACATTTATATTATTTTGAAGCAGAGTGAAACAAGACGAGGGTAGGCGGTAAACCAAGACGAGTTTTTTCTCTTATAGCAGATGAAAATGCAAATATTGTTATTTGTTTCATTCTCATTAGCGCCAACTCATTTTAAAACATGCAGAGAAAACCCAAGAGTCTTCCTTTAGCCAGTTTACTTTCATAAGCCTTTGCTATTGTTCTTCACCAGTCAAATCATACCAGTAAGTTCGATTCAGCCAAACCTTACTCAAATCAAAATACAGGTTAGAATGAGTCCTGCACCAATTCCAAATGTTTACATTGATAGTGAAAATCAATCTGAAACTAGGATTCAAACCCATGAGGGAAAACAACTCTAAAGTGCAGGCTGATCCTCTTTATGGTTATCAATCTCACCATGAAAATCATGCTTCTCAAACCCATAGAGGTATTCAAAGTGAAAACCATTCTAATCAAATTGGGACCAATAACCATGGTATGAGTCATATCGATCAAACGCATGTTACAATTCCTCAAGGATTTGGTTATCCTGTGATATCCGATACTGATATTAATTGTACCCTCTCTTCCATTTCCCCCTCAACCAGAAAAGATAATAAGCCATTGTTTCATAATATCACATACGAGATTGAAGGGGGAAGTGAAAGTGGTAGTGGCGTCAGCAATGACAATGGGGTTGGTGAGAAGACTATATCAAATGATGATTCTGGCTTTGCATCATCTAGAGGATCTCGAATACAGGATAAGGTTGACAAGTGGATGAAGGATGGGTAGTATATTCCAGTCATCCCCTGGTTGAGGAATTGGTAATAAATGAAGGGGTTATTTTTGTGGGTGATCGGTATGTTGTGACCGGTGGTAAGCGCTTGGGATTTTATGCAATTATCATGCTTCCACCTGTAACAAGAGCAACTAGGCGAATTGCGTCCTTGCTTATCCCTATACAGGGTATGCAATATCCTTTGTTGGACATTCTGAGTCCAGTGGTTTTGGAGAATAACATCAAATATTGTTGTTATTGTGAATACATGTCACAATATTAGAAACCCCCGGCCAATTTCAGCAGCATATCACCACCCAGTAGCAGAATTATCCCAACATCGAGCAGCACAGCGGCTCAACAACCATCAAATGTTGCACCTACACAACAATCTAGAGATGTGGGAATGCAATCTTCTCATCAGGCCCGAGTTTGTTCACCACCCCGACCACCCAGAGCTACCAGAGTGAAAAGGAATGCTGAGACTCACAAGACTAGGAATGCACAATATTATCAACCCACGATAAATAGTAGATTGTATTGTTGATTGAGATTTTTCATCAAAGTGCACAAGAATGGACAATTTTTATATTCTTTATACTTGGAATTTTGGGTAACTGTAGGAGGGTTTCTCCAATGAATTTATTTCCAGTACATTCCTTTTCTTTATCCTTGTTTGGCTTCTGTTAAGTATCAACACTGAATATGGTGGTATTCAAAACACCAAACAAGATATCGATTCCATAGACATCTCGGCTATTATTTTGATTTTGTGTGGTTATATTGTATTTAGATAATTTTATTTTGTAATTATATATTAGTTCATGTAGTTCGACAACCTACATATGATATTTCTCTGGATGTATTAGATGGTTCGCTATCCCTCACTAATAACTTGCCGAACTATCCATAATTTTAAACCCTTTATCATTTTAAATTTTCATCATAATCTCTTTAAGTACTTCTCCAAGTCCGTCCCCCCTTTTAGGAAACAAACATTGTAATTCATAAAATGATGTTAATTCGGATTAAGTACGTATACATGATTCCTAGTATGTACTTACCTTAATTATTTCTTGACACAAAAATGTTCAATTAACACGGTTCGTTCATCAAGAAGATCTGTCGAGGACGAACTGTTGTTCCACAAAGATAAAAATTATGAGACCTGACATTTGTCCCCCATACCAAACATCATAGGGTTCGTGATGGTATTGTAAACCTGGATAAATTGGGGCCTATGACAATTAATTGAAGCCTATGAATTACTTCAACCAACATAAAGAGAAGGATAAGGGGTGTCTAAAATATGGTAAAATACTAAATTAACCTTTAAAGAAAATTTAATTATTCTAGCACAAATACAAACACAAAATCATAATCACTTAATTAACAAATACAAAAATCATTCCATCAAAATCAAAACTAAATCCTAATCAATCCAAAACAACAATTGAAATCTAATTTCTTTTTGGGTTTTGAATAAAAAAAACTCAAAAACAAACAATTCAAGTGATTGAGTTAAATCCCTTTAATCCATTCCTTCTAAGAGGTACTTTACAATGATTTACCTCTAAATCTTTGAAATTCACTCATCAAATTTTCTGAAAATCCACCCAGAATCGGTTTATATGTGCACTATGTTAGTATGATTGTGGAAGCAATCGGTTTTTATTATGCACCTACATAAACCGATTCTGGGTGAACATCAACCATAATCGGTTTACGTTAATGCACGCATCAACCGATTCGGGGTTCAAGTTCGGATTTGTAGAGAAATCAAGAATCGGAATATTAGTGCATATATATAATCCGATTGTGACTGTTAACAACTATATTTTGAAATTGAAATTATAGCCGTTGGTACTTGTGTATATAAATAGGATAGTTTATTCTCTATCATACACTACCTAATCCAAAGAAACCTTTCTCCGTTGTTGATTTTTTTTCATTTGAAGATGTCAAGTACACCATCATCAACTACCAATTCAATCGAATACATACTTAGAAGATGCAAGATAACAACCAAATCAATTGCGGCAATAGAATAAGTGATACACAAAACAAGCGAACAAACAACTACAAAAGCGACTTCGTCATCATCACCTAACAAATATATTAATGGAATGGATGAAGTGTTAATCAAACAAATAACTATAAAAGAAACCAGATCATCATCATCGGCTGCGATAAAATATGAAGAGAAACTCAAGGCAAAGAAACGAGGTCAAGAGCAATTCCAACTAAGGGAAAGAATGAAAGATGTTGATGAAGAGACCGAATGGGTTAAAAATTATTACATAGTCAAGGATCTTCCTAAAGAACATCAAGATGAGAGTATATTTTGGCTTCAAGTTGGTTGGGGTCCTTTCTTTAAAGAACCGAGCAAGAAACCACGGTATAATTATGAACCATCCCACATTTGTTCAAGGACGAATCATGTTAGGAAATTATGCCTCAAGTACAACGAGATTCTCGCTAGACACATAGGTGACAGGTTCGCGGCATTGGATGAATATACCGCTTGGAGAGGAGAGCGGTTTTATCACTTCGAAGCGACATTGATAGTTGAATCTCATACTAAGAAATAGAATCGTGCTAGTTTCAATTTTTAAGAGTTTATGAAAAGTGGAAATGATCTACAATCGGATCAAGTTGGACCATATGTAATCCAATTATTGAGTTAAAAATTGTCTGTTCTTCTGTAACTTTTTCTTCCCAAAATCGAATTACATTATCGTCCATAAGGACCGATTCTGAAAGAATCCCAGACAAGTTTTGTTCAGAATCGGTTTATAATAGTCCCTTAGTAAACAAATTCTTGCTTGAAGTCAGAATCGGTTTGTAACAGTTGGTGTATAAATCGATTCTGAAAAAGTTGCAGCAAACTACCTCTACAATCGTACTTTAATAACGTATTAGAAGACCAATTATGTTGCAAATTTAATGAGTCCAACGTACCCAAAAAAATACAAATCACTTTCATTCGTTAAGATTGGTTCCGTTTGCAACATACAATATATGAAAGCGACAAAATATAAGCATCCAATAGTTCAAGTTTTTAACAAAAGGAAAATACTCATTCCAGCAATTGGAGACCCTTCACTTGATCCGCCTCGACTAACTCTTCCCAACGCCTCATGTTGGGCTCGTATTTTTCAAGCCATTTCTTGGTGAGCCCTGAGTCATAATGAAACCTACACAGCGGTGGTAACGAACAATCTTCATATAGCCTGAGACCGATATAATGTATGTTGTTAGGGTTGAATAAAACAATTCTCCGATCCTTAAGCGATTCAGCCCAAATGGTGTACTTGTGGCGTATGTATAATATGTTCCCTGACCAAATAAATGAATAAAGCAACTCCACGTTTCTGCCAGAAGATGACCACATAGAGGCATGCTCATCCAATACTCTTGGATAGTTGGTCAGTTCCCCTTTGGCCTTTGAACACTAGAAACCATTTCATCAAATCTCACTTCTTTATCCTTTTGTTTTGGGGTAAAAATTGTTTCTGCTGGTTTTGGTAAATTTGGGTGTGTTGATGAGAAACGAATTTAGACCTAAACAAATGCACTGCATAGGAGTACTTTAGATACGAGAGATCAATCTGTACAATCCTGGCCTAAACCAAGAAATGTCCTTTCCAGTCTTGCTTCGGTCACAAAGTGAATAGAAGGGTTGCTCTTAGGGAGGGAAGCGAAGAAGGTGTTGAGACCAGAATGGTTAATTCTGAAGGTGTGGCTATTTTATGACTTGTATCAGAATTTGGAACTGGCTTGTGGAATGTAAGCTATCAGTTCTTTTGTGTTTTTCTGGATACTTGTGTTGTTGTTAACCAAAACTATTGTTTGGTTGAAATAAGTAGAAACCTATTTATACAAGTCATAGTTTGAACGCACCCTGATCTCGTACGAAGTGGGAGTAGTTGAGTGATGGAGAAGTGGGGCAATGTTTAAATTCTAGAAACCATGTCCCCACTATGAAGGAAACAAGTTAGTTTAGACCCACTACTTATTGCTGCCACTAACTTCCTTCCTAACACTTTCTTATAATGGGCATGTACGCCGGACACTGTAAACCGCCAGGCCAATACCCTAATGAGCATCCCCTAATTTGTGACATGTTTGATGTCTCGAGTAGTTTCGTGGAAACTATGCAGCATATTGGTGAGTGGGTCTTGTGTGCAAGACCTAATTATTCTGATCAATCATGCGCCATCTAGGTGGCGGATGATCATGTTGTGGCAAGTCAAGCCATGGAACTTTCCGCAGGAAAATGGTGTGTGAACCTGAGACTTATTATGGGCCGGTTAACTCCATGGAGAAGTTGGACGGCCGTGATCGCAGTTTATGAGAAAAGGTGGTCGTTGATTATGGCCATATCTCGTTGGCACCTGTTGATGACGTAGTGGCGCGTTTGGCATATGCCAGTGGCATAGTGGCGTCGCGGTCATTATATCTTTGGCATATTGGTTTTGGATCCAAATATGGATCGGCAATATTGGCTCTGGTTGCCATATTAAACTTAATACCCTAGGTAGCATTATTTAGCATGGTTGGCGTAGCAACATTACCTAAATTAGGATTTGGCATGACAAAACCATAATTAGCGCGTGTGGCATGTGGCTGTGCCACGGTGGAATTCTTTGTGCAGTGCTTGCGCCAAAGGAATCATAACAAGGCCATAACGTGGGAATGACCACAGGTGCAAGGATAGCCATGGGTGGCCACGACATGGCGCCATTTTTAGGGTTTCCTGGGCACATCATGGCTCGTGGCATGTTGTGGGGCCAGAGTGACGTAATTTGGGCCACGACCAAAAATTAGGGTTTCGACTAATGATATTGGAGCAAAAGTCATTTTTTGATCATTAAACCCTAATTGGAGTTTTTTATGGCATTGACCATGATCAAAAAGTGAGTTATCACGTAGCCGCGCTTGTTGTGGCACGTTAGCATGCCAATTAGCATGTTGGCGCGGAATGACGCGTTTTGCATGCCGATTAGCATGTTTGGCGCGGAATGGCATGTTTGGCATGCCATTAGCATGCTGGTGCGGTTTGGTCAATGGGAGAGAGGAGGGGACGACAAGCAACATGGGGCGTGGCCACACACAGGTGGCGCATGCTAGGGCAGATCGTCTGGCCCATGGCGCGGCCACGCCTCTCTTTGTTGTTCCTACTTTCCGCGGCTCCTCTTTTATTTCTTGTTTTCTGATTTTGGGTAGGACTTTGCACCTATTAATCCATGGCGGATCAATTGCCTAGTTTTCCTAGGTTTTGTTTCGACCATTAAGGTCTGATATAATGCACAGGGTGCAAAAACCTAATTTTTGCAAATTAATCAGGTTGGTATTTGAATCTTGTGAATTGCCACAAAATTGATTGAATTGTGCATTTTTACACAGAGTTACTTAAATTTATTGCCAGAGAGCAGCACGCTTTCCAATTGAGTACTTTATGCAAACCTTAACCTTGATACTTCGGGAAATTCATGTTACTCAGCTTGCGAGTGAACACTAATTGTCATGTGATATCAATATTAAGGGTTCAGACGGGGAACATAGAACGGAAAGTATTCAATGGGCCTTATATTAATGAATAATACAGGCAAGGTGTCGAAATTTACTAAATATCTGGGATTGTTGCTACATGCACCATTCTGGATAAATTTCACGTAAATATATTGATTTCCTCAATAAATGCGCAAGTGAAAAGATTGTGAAATCATCACTTTTACATGGATCTGTCTCCTTGAAGAATGACAACATATTAAATGTAGGGTTATACAATTTTAGCCCTGAACTAAAAACCACCATCAACATTAAGTCCCCTTCTTAGCACGTAACAGTGACATTATTGTGATAAGCATTAGATGGTGATAGTCAAGAACAAACTGAAAAGGTAAGGCATTGAGGGATTACCAGGAAATGTTGATCGACCTTTGCGATGAGCATGTGCGTGGCTGACGTCTTTGTGCCTTGATCGGGCCAAGGAGCCTTCGTGTTGCAGGTTCAGCTACCCATCTTTACATAATGTCCATTAAGGAATTCCTCTTTTGCTCAAATTCCGAAAGCACTATGCGTATAAAAGGGAGTCACTTTTCCACTTCTTCTTTGTCTTTATCTGCCCGTCCCTCTTCATGCTTTCCTCTGCGGCGGCGAGCTTTTTTCCGTCAGCATCCCAGGTGAGTCAATTATCCCAGATAGATAAGCATCTAACCAGTTGATATCCTGTATCTAGAGCCTTTATGTACGGCAGGTAAAGAGTTTTTCTTTTTCAGGTTTCATAAATTTGCGTAATACAAGAGAGCACTTCGAGCCTTTCTTTTCATATCGATCACCACAGGATTGTGTTCATCTTATTTTCAGGTATTGCTTCATATCTTCTTGCAATTTTCCTTTTGTTTTCTTTTACCACGTGATGATATTTTTCAATGATGTTGTAGTAATAAGTTCGTTGAGACTTGTGAAAACAAAATATTTTAGACTTATAAAACTTAAAAACGGAAAACTTATTGCAAAATTGATTTCAAGATATTAAAAGTAACCAAGACACTATATTTCACTATTACACATGAATGAACGATACCAAATATGTTTCAAAACTCTAACTATCCTTTAAGTCCTTTATTTCTTAATTCACACATAATCAAACATATTCCCAAATATTAATTGTATTCCCTAAGAATAGACTATCAATCAATTAAACAAAGTATAATCTATCAAATTGAAACACAAGTAATTAAGAAAATTATGTGAACATTTAGAACTCCGCAAAAGCGGTGATTGAATGAATTATAAATTGTAAATTAGAGAAAATAAAATTGTTACCAATAATTCATGCATAGATAGCTTCATCCATTGCCTTGGTTGCGCGAGAATTAGCTCATCATCATGGAAACACGCTCAAAATTCATTTTTATTGCTCAAAGGGTGTTTACAAAGATGAAATGGGAGAAACAATGATAAAACAATGATTTTCTTTTCTCTCCCAAAAAACTCTCCCCAAATGTGCTCTCTAGCTCTCTATTTATACACACAAATACACATCACTAAAATATATTCTTCCATAACTTCAAAATCTTCTTCTTTTTAATTAAAAATATCTTCAAGAATTTTTCCTTCTCTTTATTCTATATATGTCTTTACTAAACCCATATCTTCTTTAATTCGCAGAATAAAATCCAAGATAAAATCTTCTAAGAATATCTTTCTTGTTTAATACAAGATAACTTCCTTTTCTTCAAAACTTCATGTTTGTAAGGAAAGAAGATATTCTTATCTTAAAGATAATAAATCCTTTACCGTTGAAACCAAATTTCCCGCCAATTTTTCTTTTCAAATCAAGGAAGAAGATGGAGCCCCCTTAACCAGTAATGGGGTGCGATTAGCAGTTGGCTCCATGGGGTGCCCCTTATCCAAAATTGAGAGTCCGAATAACATGTGTCCTCCGGGTGCCTATACCAACTTTTCGAGCCGAATTTTCAAAAAATGTTTATTTTCCAAAAATACCTACAAACACATAAAACACCATAATAAGTAGAAAATCGAGTACCAACAATACTGAAAATTGAGGACAATTTGGTCACAAAAATGTGGATATCAAATACCCCCAGACTTATTATTTGCTAGTCCTCGAGCAAATCTAATCTAGAAAAATAAAAATGACTACACTTAGCACGTGCAGCAAGCCGTTAAACTGCTAGGTGGCCCTAGCGGCGGAGTGTTGTCTCCGGAGGGTGTACCAGAGGTGTACCCACAAAACCTTTACTCCAGACCCTAGCTATCTACGCAGAACCTTGGAAGGCACTAAAGAATCTCCTTGGTTGGCATACAATCATTGACTATAGGAGGAAGTACCCTGATGCGAAATTCCAATTGTTGTACACGAGTTTGCACTCAACATACTAAAATTCATATATAAGTGACATAACTCTACTCAGATAGTTTCTAGACATCATAACCGGAGTCAACCAATCACATGGAAAGATTAAGAGGATGGATAAAGAGAAAAATAGATGGTTCAAAGTGAACGGTGTTTCCCATATCTGTCTGAAGGCCTCTGCCAAGATGAACCTATCCTAATGGACTGAGATATCAGTCTGATTAATATCAACACAACTGGCATATACAAGGGGACCAGTGGTCGATAAACCTAACTCTAAGTCAACACAACTGGCATATACAAGGGCACCAGTGGTCGACTTTATTGATTTTATTCCGGTTGGTCTGATGGTCTGGTCTCAAACTTTTTTCTTTCTTTTAGGTATCTCAATCACCCTATTTCACGCTAGCAATGGTAACAACTTGATTCGTGTGCCCCACCCAATCACTTAAGAAATAAAAATAGAAGGGATTAGGATTCAACGAGTTATGGCGAAACTACCATGTTTTTTTTTTAATTCTAACACCTGAGCTCTGTGCTTTTATGAATATACTTTTTAGATGTTTCCATCTAATCAGATTGATTCCTCAACTCCTACAACCAAGATTTTCCCATCCACTTAGATTGGTTAGTGCCAACCTTAATAAGCATAAATTTCTAGGCTCTGGAGTTTATTTATTGCAACTAAAAGCTAACAAAAAGTTTCTTCCCCACCCCCAAACTTAAATCTAACGTTGTCCTCAATGTTTTTAATGAAAGAGCAATACCAAAAAGTAAGGTAACACGAGGAATCAGTAAAGAGATAAGTCGGAAAGATAGTACCTGGGTGAAGAGAGAAATCAAAAACTAATATACAACATATAATCGCTTCGATGGTCAATCAAGGGTAAACAGGGTCCTCCGGAGGGACCTCCTCAACATCACCTGTAGGAAAGGGCTCTAAAAAGGGTTTCAATCTCTGACCGTTAACCTTCGAAGAACTACTACCATCTGGTGTCTCGATCTCAACAGCTCCATGAGGAAAGACAATACGAACAATAAAAGGACCCGTCCACCGAGAACGTAACTTCCCAGGGAAAAGATGCAAGCGGGTATCATACAGAAGAACTTTTTGACCTGGAGAAAATGACTTTCTTAAAATATTCTTATCATGCACAAGTTTCATTTTGTTCTTATACTCCTTCGCACTATCGTAAGCATCTATACGAATCTCTTCCAACTCATTGAGCTGGAGTTTCCTATGGGATCCTTCCTTGTCAAGTGAAAAGTTTAGCTGCTTAACAACCCAATAAGCTCTATGTTCTAACTCGACAGGCAAATGACATGCCTTTCCATACACAATCCGATAAGGTGACATTCCAATGGGGGTCTTAAACGCAGTACGGTAATCCCATAAGGCATCAGTAAGTCTAGACGACCAGTCTTTCCGATTAGGATTAACTGTTTTCTCTAATATACGCTTTATCTCCCTATTGGAAACCTCTACCTGACCACTAGTCTGTGGATGATACGGGGTAGCTACCTTATGTGTAATACCATATTTCTTCATCAAAAGCCTAAAAGGTCCATTACAAAAGTGCGACCCTCCATCACTAATTATTGCACGCGGTGTACCAAATCGTGTAAGTATATTATTTTTCAAGAACTCAATCACAACCCTATGGTCATTGGTTTTACACGCAACCGCCTCAATACACTTAGATACATAGTCTACAGCGACAAGGATGTAAAGGTTACCAAAAGAATTAGGAAACAGACCCATAAAGTCAATACCCCATACATCAAAGGCCCCAACAACTAAAATAGGGTTCAAGGGCATCATGTTCCTATGGTAAATGGTTCCTAATTTCTGGAAACGTTCACAAGTAACACAGTAACTGTGGGAGTCTTTAAACAACGAAGGCCAATAGAATCCACACTGCAATATTTTAGCAGCAGTCTTCTTAGCACTAAAGTGACCCCCACAAGCATGATCATGACAAAAGGAAATAATACTGGACTGGTCATTCTCAGGTATACATCTCCTAATAATCTGGTCTGGACAATACTTAAACAAATAAGGAGCATCCCAAAAGAAGTGCTTCACCTCGGCTAAAAACCTAGAACGATCTTGTTTACCCCAATGTTAGGGCATTCGACCAGTAACAAGATAATTCACTATATTCGCATACCAAGGTTCTTGGGTAACAAAGAACAGTTGTTCATCAGGAAAACTATCCCTAACAGGAGGAGAATCATTAAGGGTATCCACAACAAGCCTAGACAAGTGGTCTGCTACTACATTTTCTGCACCTTTTTTTATCTCTGATGTCTAAGGAAAATTCCCGCAACAATAGGATCCATATAATCAATCTAGGTTTAGTATCCTTCTTGGAAATAAGATACTTCAAAGCAGCATGATCAGTAAAGATTATGACCTTAGAACCTAAGAGGTAGGATCTAAACTTGTCTAAGGCAAACACAATAGCTAATAGTTCCTTCGCCGTAGTGGTATAGTTCAACTGGGCATCATTCAGAGTTTTTCTAGCATAGTAAATCACATGAAGTAACTTATTTTCTCGCTGACCTAGCACAACACCAATAGCATAATCTTAAACATCACACATGATCTCAAAGGGTAGGTTCCAGTTGGGTGCCTGGACTATGGGGGCGGTAGTGAGTAAAGTCTTAAGCTTCTCAAAAGCCTCTAAACAAGCATCATCAAAGACAAACTTAACATCTTTTGCAAGCAAATTGCAAAGAGGTCTAGAAATCAAGCTAAAATCCTTAATGAATCGGCGATAAAAACCTGCATGCCCTAAGAATGACCTAATATCTCTTATGTTTTTTGGGACCTGAAAGTTTTAATGAGGTCAACTTTGGCCTATCTACCTCTATACCCTTCGAAGATACGATATGCCCTAGAACAATTCCTGAACGAACCATAAAGTGACATTTCTCCCAATTAAGCACTAAATTCTTTTCCTTACATCTAGTCAAAACTAATGACAAATGATGCAAGCACTCATCGAAAGACGAACCAAACACTGAAAAATCATCCATAAAGACCTCTGAGAACCGTTCTACCATGTCAGAAAATATGCTCAGCATACAACGCTGAAAGGTCGCAGGAGCGTTACATAGCCCGAAAGGCATGCGTCTGTACGCAAAGGTACCAAAGGGACAGGTAAAATTGGTTTTCTCTTGGTCTTCTGGGGAAATAACAACCTGATTATAACCGCAGTATCCATATAAAAAGCAATAACGGCTACGTCCAGCTAATCTCTCTAGCATTTGGTCGATGAAGGGAAGGGGAAAGTGGTCCTTCCTAGTGACCTTGTTAAATTTCCTATAGTCTATACAGACACGCCAACCCGTGGTCACCCGGGTTGGGATTAACTCATTGTTATCATTCTGGACTACAGTAATACCGGATTTCTTGGGAACAACCTGAACGGGGCTGACCCACTTATTGTCTGAAATGGGATAGATAATGCCTGCATATAACAGCTTAAGAACCTCGGTTCGAACTACTTCTTTCATATTAGGGTTCAGCCGGCGTTGCATCTCCCTAGAAGGTTTGGTGTCACTCTCTAAATAGATCTGATGCATACAATCAGTAGGACTTATACCCTTAATGTCTGCTATGGTCCACCCTAAAGCTTCCTTGTTATTATGAAGGACAATCACTAGCCTACTTTCCTGATCACTATCCAAGTCGGATGCTATAATCGCAGGTAAAGTTTCAGATGGTCCTAAAAACACATACTTCAGGGAATCTGGTAATGGTTTAAGGTCCAACTTAGGAGGCTTTTCTAACGAAGGAACTAGGGTAGACTCAGAAACGGGTAGAGGTTCGAACTTAGGTTTCCATCCATTACTATTGTCTATCAAAGGGGTTGAATCTCACAAATCATTCACCTCATTAATCACATCGTCATCATCAAAATCAATCCCAAAGTGGGCTAGGCATTTCTCTAATGGATCTTCTAACAATGTGTTTGGTAATGACTCCTCAACTAATGTTCCTATCATGTTCACCTCTTCTATGTTCGAGTCATCTAGTTCATAGGGTTGCTTACTAATATTAAAAATGTTCAACTCAATAGTCATATTACCAAAAGACAAATTCATAATACCATTTCGACAGTTAATGATCGCATTGGATGTAGCTAAAAACGGGTGACCTAAAATCACTGGTATTTGGTTCTCTGGGTCAGGGACAGGTTGGGTATCTAGGATAACAAAATCCACTGGATAAATAAACTTGTCGACCTCAATAAGAACGTCCTCGATCACACCACGAGGAATTTTAACGGACCTATCAGCTAACTGAAATGTCATCTTGGTAGGTTTCATCTCACCAAGTCCTAGCTTAAGGTACACATGGTATGGAAGTAAGTTCACATTGGCTCCTAAGTCAAGCAAAGCTTTCTCGACACGGTATTTACCTATTGTGCAAGAAATAGTAGGGGAACATGGGTCTTTATACTTAGGAGTAGTGGTATTCTGAATAATAGAACTCACATGACTAGCTAGGAAGGATTTCTTCTGGACACTAAGTTTTCGCTTTCGCGTACACATATCCTTAATAAACTTGGCATAAGCGGGAATCTGTTTAATCGCATCTTACAATGGGAGGTTGATAGTAACCTGCTTAAAAACCTCCAATATATCATTAAAGTTGGACTCCCTCTTAGTTGGAACTAGCAGCTGGGGGAACGGGGCTCTGGAAACAAAGCCGGGCTCAGCAGGACCCTCATTGGTCTCTTTGGAGACTCTATCAGTCTCCTCATTTTCTGGCTCAGAAGGGTGAACTACAGCATGTTCACTATCAGTCATGGCAACCTTATTGTCAACTTTCTTTCCACTCCTAAAGGTTGTTATAGAATTCACATGATTGTACGATTTCTCTCCTTTAGGGTTAGGATTAGTTTGACTAGGGAACCTTCCATCTTCTCTTTCACTAAGAAACTTAGCTATTTGGCCGACTTGAAGTTCTAAGTTAGCAAGAGACTGGGAATTATTCTTAAAATTCTGCCTGGTTTCTTCTTGAAAACTATAGTGGTTCTTTGATAACATCTCATGGTTCTTTGCTAACATAGTAAGGGTTTCTTCTAAGGTGGAGATATTTTTCTCATTCTGAAACTGGAGTTGACCTGAAGAATTCCTAGCATAACCAAAACCTGGGGGAGGCTGAGAATTACTAGACTGTCCTTGATTCTGACCCTTAGACCAAGAAAAATTATGATGGTTTCTCCAACCAGGGTTGTAAGTCTCTGAGTATGGGTCAATTCTGACGGTTCTCAAACCTGGCATTGTTATAGACAACATGGGCTTGCTCTTCACTAACCTGACCTTCCCAAAATGAGTTATTGGGTTCTACTCCACAACTAGACACTTGAGAGGCTCTAAACCTATCATCAGGTTCAACAAGAGACCTATGTTCAGTATGATTCAATTCCAAAACTTCTAACCTTCTATACAAAGAAGCAAACTTAGCATCAGACCCGAAGCTTGTATCTACCACATTGGTGCTACTTATATTGACTAAGAGTCTTTTGGGGGTTCAGCACAAGACTCCCACTGTTGGGATTTTTCAGCGACAACTCCTAAGAAGGTGAAAGCATTATCAACACTTTTACTAGTGAACTCACCAGCGCACATAGACTCAACCATGGCTTTGGTTGAATAATCTAAACCATCATAAATAATCTCTACGAGTTTCATCTTATCAAATCCATGGTGAGGACACTGGGATAGGAGATCATTGAATCTCTCTAAGAACCTATAAAGAGACTATCCCTCTTGTTGCACACTAGCACTAATTTTTTGCCTAACAGACGCAGTTTTATGCTTAGGGTAGAATTTCATATATAAAGCATCAATAAGTTCCTGCCAAGTTTCAATGGATTCAGATGGTAGGTTGTTCAGCCAGGTCTTGGCTTTATCTCTCAGGGAAAAGGGAAACATCTTAAGTTTCAAGACTTCATCAGTAAGGTCTTTTATTCTAATTGTCCCACAAATTTCCTCAAAGTCCCTAATATGAAAATAAGAGTTCTCATCATCTTTCCCTAAGAATATAAGGATCATCTGAAGAATACTAGGTTTTATCTCAAAATTAGCCGTAGTGGCTGGCAATTTAATGCACGAAGCTCGGGTGGACCTAGTTGGGAACATGTACTCTTTCAAAGTTGCCATCGCTGGCTCAGCTGAAGTACTAAGAGTATTTTCCTCAGGAAGAGACAGATTCTCAAAACTGAAGTTTCCAAAAACAGGGCTCTCAAAAGAAGAGTCTTCGAGCTCCCCGCCTTCACAAGAAGAACTACTAGGTTTATCACTAATCAAACGACCTAGAGTGTTTCTTTTCCAAGCCCTCTCTTTAATAACCTTGGGCATACACTAGTAAAAAAAAAGAAAAAGAAAGAAATCCTAAGAGGAAGGGAAGTTCTATGCAAACACAAACAAGGCTGACTCCACCAAAGCAAACCTAAAGATTTCTAGCAAACAAAAAGCATGATGGCTCCACTTAGATTGTTTCTAGACCAGCTTCTAATCCTTCAAATGGGAATTCATTACAATTTAATCAAACCTCTCTGGAATCAATCCGAGTTTAAGTAAGTTGAATCGAGACGAGGGATGCTCAATGGAGCTTTGATACCCAGAGCCTCACCGGCGTTACAAGGCGGCGTATACTCACAGAAGCCATCATGAACTTTGAAGCATGCTTAAAAGAGTAACCAATATTTTTCGAATGACTTTCCTATTAAGATTGTTACCCTATAGGTCTCGTTCTAGTCAAATTTTAGGCTTAGGTTCGCGTTTGGTTTCGTTTTCCTAAGGCGGGCAAGAAGGGAACGGTGATGAAATCCGAACCCTTATCTTGTATGGCCAGTCCTTGCCCTTTACTAGGAAATCAAAGCAGTCATTTTCAAATCCTCAGCATATATGCAAACGAAGAAATACAGTAACTCGCTGACAGGAGATTCGCGAGTGTTTCGAAAAACTTACCTCCCGTACCAGACGGGGGATGAACCGCTTAAGTCGACTCGAGCCACGACTCCTATGTCATGTACGAACCCGAGGGGCCGAGGCGATATCGTAATCGCCGTCCTTCTCTGCAAATAGTTAATATTTGAACTACCCTTCCGTAGGGTTTAAAAAAAATAAAGTCCAAAGTCCAAAAATAAAGTTCAAAAGAAAAAGATAATATAAAAGAAATGAATAAAAAATTGTCTCTCTCTCACTTTTTTTTAATTAATTTTTATTCTCCTTTTCTTTCACTCTTTTCGCTTTGCCTTTACTCCAAATCTTGAACTATTCACCCAAAAGCTTTGGCAAGTTTTTCTTTCGCTCCAAATTCCAAAATCTGTAAGGAAAAGACGAAAAACCAAAAACGTAAAGAAGGACAAATAAAATAAAAATGAAAAACAAATAAAAACCAAAAAAAAAAATCTAAAAACTCTAGCCTAAAGACAAGTCCCCGGCAGCGGCGCCAAAAATTGATAGGATCCGGGAAGAACCCTATATGTGATAACCGCAATCGCACAGTGTCTAACTAGCAGACATAGGCAAGTACGGGTCGTTCCCACGAGGAGCGGTGAAATACCCTAATCAATATCTCTAATCGTTTAACCAATAAAGATGTTTTTGGTTTTTTTAGAAAATAATAAAAACGAAGAAAATAAAGTAAACTAATTGAATGAATCCAAAGGAAACATTCGTAACCAGGGTTTATAGTATCCACCACAACTTCTATTAAGTTACTGAAATGAAACATAATCCATGAATTATTTATTGTTCGTTATATTGACATCACCTATTATATGTATTAGCATCGCAAATATCACTAGTATACCCTAAGCATGGCACATCAAAAGACTAAATCTAAGCATGAACCATCAGATTGCATCAGCGAGATATTTATACGAAACTAAAATATTGATTCACAAATAATTTATGACTCTTCTAAGCATAACCCATCAAGATATTAACCCAAGCATGGAATTATCAAATAATGAGATAAAAATGTATTTATGAACCTAACAGTTACGCACAAAGGTTATATAAAACCGGTGAAGCAACAACTCATTTTTATCATTAAATTAATAAATAAAATCATGGGATTAATTTATTCAAATCAAAATAGTCTTTGTAAAATAATTCAATTCAATTGACCTATACTTAATGTGGTTTCAATATAAACCTTATTAATGAAAATCTAGTAAGAAATGATCATGGGTTTCTTAAAACCCTTCAATAATAATAACAAAAGAGGAAAGATTAAACCGATGGTGTCGTCTTCTTCCCTTGTTCTTGAGCTCTCAAACACGTAGTCACCTCTTTTTCTCTTCTCCGGTTTCTGTTCGGCGTCTAGCCTTTCAAAACTCCAGCCGGCCTCCCTCTTTATAACCTTCCCTTTCTTTTATTTCAGTAATCAAAGAATCAAAATAAATTATTCTATGAAAATATCTTGCATGCAAGTTGATGTCGTCATCAGTATCTTTCCCCAAATAGTATTGCCACCTCGTTCTTCCAATGAAATAGTAATCTCTCCTTATTTCCAAAATCTCCCAAATGAAGAAAGAGTTACTTTATTTCCAAAATAATCTCACGTGTAAATATTCCTCAATTAATTCTTCACATGGCAAATAAATTATCTTTCCCGGTGGAATATATTTGTAATAAAGTAAGAAATATAAAAAACTCTCATTTTCAGTTTGCATGTGCCAACCCCACTTTGATTTCAATTCATTTGCTGCGTTTGTGCCTCGCCTATGAAACAATTTTATGTTGCTGATATATATGGAGATACCAGGCCAGCATAATAAGTGCTGATGATATATAGAAATACCAGGCCAGCATAATTGATCATTGTGGTTGCTGATACATGGAAATACCAGGCCAACCACATTTCATCATTGTGGTTGCTGATATATGGAAGTACCATGCCAACCACATTTTTCCATTTTCGTCGCAAACACCATTAAGTCTCACATTTTGATGTTTATTCGCTGGATGATCGAATTCACTTGTACTTTCTACAAAAGCACTAAAATAGTATTAGCAACTAAAATATTTTGTCATAACTAATATAAATATGGGTATAAAATGTAGCATATACATGCTTATCAACACCCCCACACTTATATTTTGCTAGTCCTCGAGCAAAACAGAGATATTATGCAATTGATTTTTTATTTTATTTTTTTAATTCTAAGGAAAGTGAAAACCTGCAAAAATATGGATAATTACCCACTCCCCCACACTTAAACATTACATTGTCCTCAATGTATTTGAGTCATCCAACGTAGAAATTAAGATGGGAAATACAAAAATAAACAATAAAAATAAGAGATAGAGTAGAGGGAACAAATCTGATGGGTTGACTCCCATGAAGCGAAATGTATTTGTTTCCCAACTTGCCAATAACATGTAGTCTCAAACAAGGTGAGGTTGGTACCCCAAAGTAGACATCCAATCATATATATAGAGTCTAAAAAGTTGAGGATCATCCCAACTAATCCGGTCATCTGAAAATTTGCACCTGCAAATACTATAAACCTCCAGAAAGATGTTTAAATTCATTCCCACTAGAAAATTGTAAGTGCAAATTACATCACTCCCATAAGCAACAGGTTCATATTGTTTGACAATTTCTATTCGCAGAGCACTCTCTAAATCAGGTTCTAAATCAGCTGAAATGATTTCTGCAGCTAATACTGGTTCAAATTCATCCGCGGAACAATAGCTCAATGGAGCAATAATATCACGACTCATAGACCCATTATCATTTAAAACGGTTTCATTATCAATATCATCAAGACAAAAAAATTCAGAACTTAATGACTTAAGGGTCAAGGTCGGAGCTTTCTCGTCTAATATAACTAGTCGAGACTCTGAAAAAATTAGAGGTTCTAGTTTGGGTTTCCATTTATTAGTGTCTAGCAGTAGTGTGGAGTCTAATAAGGCATTGACTTCACATATAACACTATCATCATCAACATCATACCCAAAATGAGCTAAGCAAACCTCTAGTGGATCTTCCAAATGGATCTTCCAAAAGCTTTGCGGGTGCATCTTTTCGCTGGTAGCACTTCAAACTAAGGTACTTGGAAAATTCCAAGCAAACTGCGTAAAAAGAACTAAAAGAAAAATAAAAATAAATTACGTACAGAAAAAAAATTAAAAAAAGTTAAAAAAATAAACTATGTACAAGATATCAATCAGAGAGTATTATGCAACCAATCCCCGGCAGCGACGCCAAAAATTGATGATATTTTTCAATGATGTTGTAGTAATAAGTTCGTTGAGACTTGTGAAAGCAAAAGATTTTAGACTTATAAAACTTAAAAATAGAAAACTTATTGCAAAATTGATTTCAAGATATTAAAAGTAACCAAGACACTAGATTCCACTATTACACATGAATGAACGATACCAAATATTTTCAAAACTCTAACTATCCTTTAAGTCCTTTATTTATTAATTCACACATAATCAAACATATTCCCAAATATTAATTGTATTCCCTAAGAATAAACTATCAATCAATTAAACAAAGTATAATCTATCAACTTGAATCACAAGTAATTGAGAAAATTATGTGAACATTTAGAACTCCGCAAAAGCGGTGATTGAATGAATTATAAATTGTAAATTAGAGAAAATAAAATTGTTACCAATCATTCATGCATAGATAGCTTCATCCATTGCCTTGGTTGCGCGAGAATTAGCTCATCATCATGGAAACACGCTCAAAATTCATTTTTATTGCTCAAAGGGTGTTTACAAAGATGAAATGGGAGAAACAATGATAAAATAGTGATTTTCTTTTCTCTCCCAAAAAACTCTCCCCAAATGTGCTCTCTAGCTCTCTATTTATACACACAAATACACATCACTCAAATATATTCTTCCATAAGTCCAAAATCTTCTTCTTTTTAATTAAAAATATCTTCAAGAATTTTTCCTTCTCTTTATTCTATATATGTCTTTACTAAACCCATATCTTCTTTAATTCGCAGAATAAAATCCAAGATAAAATCTTCTAAGAATATCTTTCTTGTTTAATACAAGATAACTTCCTTTTCTTCAAAACTTCATGTTTGTAAGGAAAGAAGATATTCTTATCTTAAAGATAATAAATCCTTTACCGTTGAAACCAAATTTCCCGCCAATTTTTCTTTTCAAATCAAGGAAGAAGATGGAGCCCCCTTAACCAGTAATGGGGTGCGATTAGCAAGTGGCTCCATGGGGTGCCCCTTATCCAAAATTGAGAGTCCGAATAACATGTGTCCTCCGGGTGCCTATACCAACTTTTCGAGCCGAATTTTCCAAAAATACCTATAAACACATAAAACACCATAAGAAGTAGAAAATCGAGTACCAACAATACTGAAAATTGAGGACAATTTGGTCACAAAAATGTGTCTATCACCACGTAGGTTGTTGATGCAGACATAATGATTCTCTGCAGTATACGATGGAAACTCTTGGAGAGATTATTCTCTGCAGTATACGTAGGTTGTTGATGCAGACATAATGAGTCGTTCAGCAAATGGGAAGACACAGTACACAAATAGTACGGATGGGAAGACGACACACCAATAGCGCTGGTCAACATGTCACGTTCTCTCCCCCTAACTGCTTCCATAATAACATCTCCGCATGCCGGCGTCGTCCATAGTAACTCAAAACAGGGGAAATAATAAAAATGTTTAGGGATTTGACCGACCTGCTTCTTGATTTTCCCTTGCAAATCACACACTTTTGGGCGTCTGTGGAATGCCTTGGCATGTGGGCTACCACGAACTTGGAAACACGCCACGAGAAGCACCGGCGTCTCTTGAAAAAAGGTGTCTGTGCTGCCGCTTGATGACCGTCTTCCTTGCATATTACTCTCTTCAGTATTTTGAATCATATAAGATATCTCTTGTATGGTTTGATTTTTTCTGGTTTCGAATTGATGGGTAATGACTTTTTGAGGGTTTGGATTTACTTGGTACTTTTCCTTTGACATGATTCAGGAAAACTTATTTTTTTTAAAAACAATACTTTAATTAGCTGATAAATTGAAACCCTAATTATGAATGCAATCAGTGCAATCATTTTGGAGGAATTACAAATATTACATGAAAAGGAAATTGCTGAAGGAAATACTAAGAGGAATTTTGAGGCAAGAGGCGGCGTGACATCTTAGGCTTTGAAGGGTTTAAGCAACCGGGCATGTATTACTACGCCTTCTAACTTTTCATCGTTGATGAGCTTGATGTAGCCTCCAAGAATAATTTATGCTACCAGGTACGGTTCGTCTCTCCTTTCTGCGGATAGAGCAGGCTGGGAAGCGATTTTTACTACCATATCTCCAACTTGGAACGGGTTTGGTCGTTGCGCCATTACTTTCCTAGATTCTTCATCTTTAACTGTGACGGCTTCTAGGTTCTTGAAAAAATATTTAAAAGGGCCAACATCCCATTCAAATCTCCTAGTAACAGCTAGGTCGGTAACCGGATCGAGTCCCCAAGCCTTGGCAGAAGGAGAAGTGACTGGTTGAAAAAAAGGTTGTTCAATAAGACTTACTTGTGTCCGAAATATGGGAACAAATACGCTCTCTTCAGGCAGTTGCGTCACATTCGCGAGTTGTTGATATGACAACATATAGTCTTCAGGATTGGACGGCTTGTTGGAGACCCTTTTGGGTATATACTCTGGCAAGTGTGTTTATGGCTAAAAACTGTTTCTGCTGGTTTTGGTAAATTTGGGTGTATGGATGAGAAACATATCTAAACCTAAAACAAATGCACTGCACGGGAGTACTTTAGATTCGAGAGATCAATCTGTACAATCCTGGCCTAAACCAAGAAATGGTCGTTCCAGTCTTGCTTCGGTCACAAAGTGAAGGAGAAGGGTTTTTCTTAGGGAGGGAAGCGAAGAAGGTGTTGAGACCAGAATGGTTAATTCTGAAGGTGTGGCTATTTTATGACTTGTATCAGAATTTGGAACTGGCTTGCGGAATGAAAGCTATCAGTTCTTTGGTATTTTTCTGGATACTGTGTTGTTGTTCTCACCAAAACTTGTTGTTTTGTGGAAAATAGGTAAAACCTATTTATACAAGTCATATTGAACGCACCCTGATCTCGTAGAAAGTGGGAGTGATTGAGTAATGGAAAAGTGGGATTATGTGTAAATGCCAGAGACCACGTTCCCACCATGCAGGAAACTGGTTAGTTTACACCCACTACTTCTTACCGCCACTAACTGCCCTGCTTTCTAACACTTTCTTATAATGGCATGTTGCACGCCGCACGCTGTAAACCGCCAAACCAATACCCTTATGAGCATCCCCCAGTTTGTAAAATATTTGATGTCTCAAGTGTTTTCGTGGAAAACTTGTAGCAAATTGCTATGTGTGGCAAGTCAGGAGACTTGCTATAGGAGAATAGCACGTGATGCTATTTGGCTTGTCTTGGTTGGTCGCCCAAAACTTTCCACAGTCCTGTCAATTCTGTGGCGAATTTGGACGGTTGAGATCGTAACTCATGAGAAAGGGTGGCCATTGATTATGGCCACATTTTTTTGGTGCCTGATGGTAGCACAATGGCGTTATTGGAACACGCCAATGGCGTAGTGGCATATAACGTCATGCCAATGGCATAGTGGCGCCTGGCGTAGCCATGGCAGCTATTTTGGCATATTGGTGTTGGACCTAAATATGGCTCCGGCAACACTGGCCCTGTTGTTACATCAAACTTTAAGGCCTTAGAAGAATTACCTGACTTAGTTGGCGTGGAAAATTTAGTTAAATTAAAGTTTGGCATATCTAAACCCTAATTAGCGCGTGTGGCATGGCCGCGACACGGTGGCGTCTTATGCAATTGGCGCCATGGCCACATTAAAGGAATTATGGCAAGCCATAACATGGGAATAACCACAGGCAAAGGATGGCCATGGGTGGTTATAGAATGGCGCCATTTTTAGGGTTTGGCGGGTCCCACATGGCATGTAGCATGTTGTGGGTCCAAAGTGGCGTAATTGGGCCGCAACTGGAAATTAGGGTTTCGACCAATGCCTCCAAGGCAGAGCCGTGTTTGGAATACCCTAATTGGAATATGTTACGGCGTTTGGCCATGAAAAAGAGGTGGGTTAGCACGTTGGCCCGCTATTTATGGTACGTTGCCACGTTCGGTATGCTTCTGTGGCAAAGTGGCACGTTCGGCAGGTTTGGCATGCCAATTATCATTTTGGCGAGGCATGGCACGTTCGGCATGTCACTAGCATGCCGGAGCGGAACGACACGTTTGGCACGCCAATTAGCGTATTGGCGCGACTTTTGGAAAGCCAATTTGGCATTGTGATCATCTGGCGCAACCTTGCCTCTTTTAATACTGTGGCAGGTTTAGAGCGACCTGATTGGTCGATTAAAAGAGGGGTCGGCCAAGTATGAGTGTGGCCACACTTTTAGTGTGCGTATGGCGGATTTAAGAGACTTGATTGGTCGATGGGAAATAGGGCCGTCAAGTATGGGCCCAGCCACATCTTATGTGCGTGTGGCGGGAATAGGGGCTGGTTCGAGCAGCATGGGGTGTGGCCACTTGCAAGTGGCGTCGGATGTCCTGTGGCATGGCCAAACCTCCTTTTGTTGCTTCTCCTATTCCGTGGCTCCTTTATTCCTTGTTATCTGATTTTGGGTAGGATTTTGCACTACTAATCCATTACAGATTAATTTCCTAGTTTTCCTAGGCTTAATTTCGACAGGCAAGGTCTAATATACTGTGCATGGCGCAAAAAACCCTTATTTTTGCAAATTAGTCAGGGTAATATCCGAATATTGTGAATTTATCACAAAATTGATTGAATTATATGTGTTGACATTGAGTTCTTTAAGTTCATTGCCAGAGAGAAGTATGCTTTCCGATTGAATACTTTATGCAAGGACCTTAGCCTTGATACTTGGAAATTCGTGCTACTCTGCTGTGAGTGAACACAAATTGTCATGCCATATCAATATTAAGGGTTCAGCCGGGGAACATAACATAGAAAGCATTCAAAGAAACTTATATTAATTGAATAATACTGGCAACGTGCCAAAATTTACAGAATATATGGGATTGTTGCTACATGCACCATTCTGGTTAAATTTCATGTGAATATATGTTGCTCAATAAATGCGCCAGTGAAGAGGTTGAACACTCATCACTTTTACATGGCTCCGTTTCTTTGCAGAGAGACGGCACATTAAATGCAGGGTTTTACAAATTTGGCCCTGAACTAAAAACCACCATCAACATTAAGTCCCCTGCTTAGCACGTAACAGTGGCATTGTTGCGGGGGAAGCATGAGATGGTGACAAACAAGAGTAAAATCGAAAGAGCAAGATATGAAGAGATTGCCAGAAAACTCGACTAACCTTTGGCAGGAGGCATAAGTAACCTATGGTCCTTGTGCTGGCGGCTTGGCATATTTCCGGCTCGGCCACGGGGTACTGGCATTGGTTTGGACATAGAGCTTTGCTTCCCGGAACGTTGGCGCCAATTTGGGACATGGGGCTGATGCTGACGCTATAACTTCGGCCACGGACCATTGATGCTGGCGCTGCGACTTTGGCCGCGGAGCAGTGATGATGGCGCTACAACTTCAACCCAAGGAGTGGTAATGATTGTGATGCTGGCTTGGGTCACGGACTGTTGATGCTATAAGGCGTTAACACCGCGGGCCCAGCTTTCTTCTTCTATGCGTAGCCCATAAAGGAAACCTTGTTCTACTCAAACTCCAAAAACGCTATGCATATAAAAGGTGTTTCCCATCTTCTTTATTTTTTCATATAGTTGGCTTTGTTTCCGCGTCTCCGTGTTAGTAGCAAAGCAGTAAAGCAGGTAAGATTATTTCAAGTATGTGTTCCAACGTTTCTTCTTTTTTTGTTTGCTCTTCTGTGTTGGTGTAAGCCCTAGCCATAGGCATGTCTTCCAAAAACTTGTAGAAATACTCCAATATGAATGATTCCTCTTTGTCGGTAGTATTGTGGTAGCGTTAACCACAACATCAATAGTAGTGGAGCCGATTATTATGTGAAGCAAGCATGTATGGATGGATGGCCGTTGTTGGCTCCTTTCTACATAAAACCTAGATTTAGTTTGTTTTTTTTTTGCCGTGGGCGCTATTCCCGAGGCAAGACATTGTTTTGGATAAGATCATATTTCTCGCGACAAGTTTTTACTCGGGCGAGCATCAGTCCCCATCCCCTTTGGCCGTGAGTGCCATGACATGTGGCCAAAGAAAATTTCCCGTAGAAAACTTGTTGCTGACTCTTGATCATTGTATCCAAATTTTTGACAAAATATCCATGCATGGTTTTCTTCAAAGTAGTAATTTTCTGCCTTGTTCCATTGTAGTTACTTCAAAAGCATAAAATTTTTTGTTAAGATGTCACCTGAAAGCAATTCTGCCGCCGCATCGAGAAATTCTAACAACTCCAAGCCGAACATGGATGATGAGTTCTTTACAAGGTCTGCTACAGTTACAAGGACCCATCTCAAATACGTGTCAACCCTTCTGACTGATTCAGAGAATGAAGGAGAAGTCCAATCGGTCTATCCAGGGAGTATAATGAGGTTTTGCCTCCAGAAGAAAGAGTATCCGGATTCTCCCATAGACTTCAAAATCTATAATACTCCATTGCGCTCTTATGATAAATGGATGAAATTCATGATAGGCCAAGACCATGTAAAGGTTAATCTGACCGGGGCACAAATCATGAATGCTGTTATGGCGTCTACGACACTTCAAATCAGAAAAGATGCTGCAGGTTTGATTACTTTCATCTCCAGATGGTGTCCGAAAACTCACACGGCTATATGTAGATGGGGTAAGATGACCGTTACTTTGGAAAGCGTAGCCGTTCTGTTGAGTCTTCCAATAATGGGGAATCTTGACGTCATCTTGTTTGAGAAAGAAAAGGAAATACATGCTACTTTGGTCACGAAATCAACAGAATATGTTCGGAAGCATTATGAGGAAAAGTGCTTCTATTACTGGTGGGTCCGAATGATTCCCCGATGATCCAGAGCCAGATCAGGTGCTGGATGATACACTCCATGTTGCTGCATTTTTAGCTCTATGGTTATCCAGGGACATTTTTGATGATGGTTCTGGCAATAAGGAGATAAGGCAGAAGCTCATCAAATTTGCTATCAAATTAGCGAAAGGCGTTGCTCTTCCCATCGGCAGTTTGTTTCTTGGCTCCTTTTATACCCATCTGGATCACTTAGAAGCGGACATGTATGTCTCTAACGGGTATATGAAAGTAGACTCGTATGTACATGTCACCTTTATCCAAGCATGGTTATGGGAGCACTTCAAATATTACGCTCCTAAACTGAAAACCTCATTTCCTGATACATATGGCGGCTCCAGGATACTTCGTTGGTTTGAGAGGCGTCCAAAACCTGGATCGAAGCTCATTGATTTTCTTGACAATGCGCGTAGAGTTGACTTTCGTCCTTGGGCTCCAGTCCACACGTCTATATTTCCACCGAACACTTTTGCTTCTGTCTCGAACATGACGTTGCATTCAACCGAAGAGAACATGAGTATTGGAGAAACTGTTTTTATGCGAAGCTGCATTCCTGGATATGTACCATCTTTTTTCAAAGGATCTTGTGAAGTGGTTCCTTACAACATTGACAAGGCCGCTTGTCATATGGGTTTTTATCAGGGAGTTATGTTTCGCCGTCCATTCACGACTCTAAAAGAACTGTTGCCAGCCGTTTTCAATAGCCGCGTCTTTGCGCCTCATAAAGGATCCCCCTTTATGCAGGATGTTGTGACAGTTCCACACGGCAAGCCCTCTTCTAAAGTTTTAGCAAAACACGGATTGTTGAGGTTGCTTTCTTCGGGTAAGCGAAAATCTGAGAGTCCCCAGGAAAAAGAGCGAAGGTCGAAAAGTCGTGCGGGCGGCATCCGATGGGTTCGACGGATCTTGTGACTTTCAGTTCTTCCAACATGCAAGTATGTATGATTTCCTTTCTGATTTGGCCGTATTGCATAAACATTCTGAAATGTCGCCACTGAACATCCCTTCCCCTTTTTGACTCAGGGTATTAATAAGGTAAATTCCTTCACCAGACTTGCACGTGGCCAAAAAAAGGCGCCTTCTGAAGAAAAGTCTGGCGATACTGAGCCCCTTAACAGTTAAGAGGAATATGAGGAAGAAGAAGAAAGCTCAGAATCCGACGGTGATGAGAAAAGTACTTCAGAGCGTAGCAGTGAGTCTTCTTCCAGTCCTAGTGGGCCCGCAGATGAGTCAGTGAGTTTCCCACACGTTTTCTTATTGAACTATTTATTTATACGGAATAAATATTCAAATGGTGATATTTACAGGAAGAAGCCGCTTCTGAAGATAACCCTGAGATGAAGATTCATGGCAATGAAGATGTAACTGTGTCTCCAATCATGGAAACCGTACCCGCTGGTAATCTGGAGATGGAGGTTGATCGTCATGAAAGGGCTGATGTGTCTCCAATGGCGGAAAATGTTATCGTAGCGACGGGCGTGATTGTTCCCAAAGAATCTTTACTAGGTGCACATCCAACCGCAGGTGTCGTTTTTGATCCTCCATTCGAGGCTCCTTTTGAGGGTCACGTGTTGATTGGAGTATTCAGTGTTCTAGTGAAATACGCGGAACTATATACCAAAATATGGTAAAGGTATGGACATATCACAACAACCGCTGGTAACCAGCCGATTTGCGTTGGTTAAGCGTGTGGAAGAAGCCTTATCTTCAATTCATGACATTGCAACGTGACTGGCCACACTGTTTCTGAAGATGTAATCTCGAGCTTGAAGTTTCACCTGGATGTGTGTGTAGACTTTGAGTTTAACCTCTCCTGGTTCTGTGAAGGATTTTCCAAGATCCAAAAGCTGTAGGCTGAAGCGGTTGAAAGTCCTTCCGCGGATTTGATTAATCAACAATAGGATGAAGTCGAAAAGTTATCTCAGGAGTTGAAGCTGAAAAAGGCGGCTCTTCAAAACATGAAGGATGTCTTCTCCAAGAAGAACGAGCCATTGTTGGGCATTCTCTTGAATTTTTTTTTTTTTTGAACTTCCTTCTCTTAGGTTTTGAAAGGCAAGAGACGCCTCTTTTTATGGTTTGCTTTTCTGGTTTTTTGGATTGATAAATGACTGTTTTATTAGAATTTTGAATTGGTTTTAGAATGGATTATTATTTTTGGAATAATGGCTCTTTGATCAATTAATATGTCGAAATCTGAATTATGAATGTAAGTAGCACAATCACTCTGGAAAAATTGTGAAACCGTGAATGTTGCATGAAAAAGGAAAATATGGGATGATATGAAATCTTGGGGAAATTGGGTTATTGGTTTCCACAGTCAATGCGGAATTGATGCCTATGTACATCTTTAATAAGTTCAAAACAATAGGTTGTGTAAACATTGTCTGACAAAACTTACTCGCTTTAGGGTCTTTCAACAAAACTGAATCTTCCGGGCATGAATCCGAGTTTTTTGTGTGACGCCATCCTGGACACGAGAAGTCTTTATTTTCTATGAAAAATCTTTACGTCGATCCGCGGAAAGGCGGAGAATCTCCAGTCCCCAGGTACAATTCTCCTGAATCTATCTTTTCTTGGACGATGTGCTTCAGAGCATTGCATTCATTGGTAGGATGATGGATGAATTTGTGATAATGGCAATATCTTGAATCTAATACCTCTTGCTTAGTTGGTGGACGCCATACCGAGGGTAGTTGAATCACTCCCTCTCACACCCAAACTTCCAGTAACTCTAGGATCTTTCTGATATGCAACGGGAAACGTGGATATTCCGGGTCTAGCTTCTCTCGCATCAGCGGGTGCTGTGGTGGGAGTTCTGGCAGGCTTTGGTATAAAGTTCTTTTCAAATGAGGAGTTGACGATTGAGCGATCATTGATTCATGAGAGGACCGTTTACTTCTACCATATTGCTGAAAGGTAGCTTCTCTTGAGGAATCTGCGTCAGTGGCAGCGACACGAGGTGGTTGGGGTGAATATCGTTCGTTTCCATAGGAGTCTTGGCAGATTTCTCCCTCTTCAGGTGCCTCTTCCCTAAGAAAAGCAGTCGTGGCCGCGGATTGTTGGACGACTCTCTGAACCTCTTCAAGGGCTTGGAAATAAATGTTTTCCAACAAAGTTTCATAGGTCGGCTCTTTATCTTTGTCTTGTAGATGTTGTGGCGCACCTGGAAAATCTCCTTCCTTGGCCCTGTGAAGTTGTCTTGGCTCTCTGGCAGAACTCAATTGGTTGTTCTTCCTATGCTCATATACAACATGGGTACGTGACACATTTGCATCTTCATTGGTAGAAGTACAGTCTTTGGCCAAAGATCGAACGTCCTTCGTATTATCCTTGAAATTGGTGAAATCCTTCTGACAGGTATTTGCTGATTCTTTCCACAATCGACTTATCATATTCTTCAGGATACAGAGCGTTTCATTTTGCCGCATGATAATATCAACTTGGTTTTCGGACATATCCTCTAGCATTTTTATCATGCCTTCCTTGGTGTTTGGCTTCAGGCTATCCATTGCTTTTGAAAGGTTCGAATGACCAGGATACATCTGGAAAGTTGAAATCTTTGATTGAAATGAGTTTTAGTTAATGATTGAAACAGGCCTAAGACCAATTGGTATGGAAAATGAAATTGAGAGTTGAATTTGTAACTGAGATATTTAATCTCCCATTGTGGTCGCCAGTTGTTTATGGGTAAAAACTGTTTCTGCTGGTTTTGGTAAATTTGGGTGTGTGGATGAGAAACATATCTAAACCTAAAACAAATGCACTGCATGGGAGTATTTTAGATTTGAGAGATCAATCTGTACAATCCTGTCCTAAACCAAGAAATGGTCGTTCCAGTCTTGCTTCGGTCACAAAGTGAAGGAGAAGGGTTGGTCTTAGGGCGGGAAGCGAAGAAGGTTTTGAGACCGGAATGGTTAATTCTGAAGGTGTGGCTATTTTATGACTTGTATTAGAATTTGGAACTGGCTTGCGGAATGAAAGCTATCAGTTCTTTGGTATTTTTCTGGATACTGTGTTGTTGTTCTCACCAAAACTTGTTGTTTTGTGGAAAATAGGTAAAACCTATTTATACAAGTTATATTGAACGCACCCTTATCTCGTAGAAAGTGGGAGTGATTGAGTAATGGAGAAGTGGGATTATGTGTAAATTCCAGAGACCACGTCCCACCATGTAGGAAACTAGTTAGTTTACAACTGTAGATGGTGGATTTTCGACAAGGGTTAAAATCGTAAAACCATAATTATACATGCTCCTGATCTAGCAATCAGATGAGTATTGAGACTCATGTCTCTCGTCGAAAGCATGAAAGCTCGTGCTGCAAAAATCTCTGACTGAGAATCCTATCTCTCAGAGCACCTGTAGATGTGCAGTCTCTCAGCTGAGGCAATAGAATATCTCATAAATACTGAGCAATTTCAGTAATTACTCCTATATAGAATCGAAAGATTGGACGGCTCCTAGACAACATTCCTGCTAGTATATAGCAATAACGTCTTCAGGATGCAACAAGGTTTTCCCTAACTATATAAAAGAGATGTGACGTTTTAACAAGCTCATATTTCTCAATTCTCAGATAATTAATGCTCCTAGACAGCATGCCTGATAGTATAGAGCCATCAATTAATTATCTCTAATCGTTAACTGAATATTCAGCAATATTCTACGGTCCTTCGTAATATTTCGTCACTTCAATTCGTGGTTCTTCCCAGCAGAATTCCATGGGTTAGTGATAAATGTTCAACGTACGGGCATCTGAGCAGCTCTCGAGTAAGCCCCGACCAAAATGGTGCAAGTGTACTCAGCAATAATGCACAAACGAGCACCTGAATACACAAACGAGCATTCCAAAACACGAAGGAACGATGAACCTATGCAAAATAGAAAGAAAATAATAAATAATAAAATATTAATCGAGGCGCTGGGAGACTGGGCCCACCGGCCGGCCGGTCGTGTCGTGGCCAGTCCCACGCCTAATTTTATATTTTATCATATTTTTTATTATTTTCCCTGATCTCATGAGAATCCCTTCATTTGAGAAAATCTCCTTCGTCTCAAAGAAACTCCCCAGTCTCATGGTGTTTCCTCGTATCAAAGAAATAATAATAAATTAGGAAAGATGTCGTGGGACCGGACTCACTAGCCGGTCGGCCATGCCCTAGCCGTGGTCCACATCCCATGACTCCTTATTATTTTATTATTATTTCCCTCATCCCATGAAAATTCCTTGAATTCATGAAATTTCCCTCAAGTCATGAAAATAATGTAAAATTAGGGAAACTCGTGGGACCGGTCTCACACGCCCCTTATTTTATTATTATTATTATTTATGTTTCTCTCATCTCATGGAAACTCCCTGATTTCAACAAATTCCTTGGTTTCAACAAACCTCTTGATTTTATGATATTTCCCTAAAATCATGAAAAATATTATAAAATTGGGAAAAGTGCCTTGGGACGGGCTCTTTGGCCGACCGGCCATGCCTTGGCCATAGCCGGTCCCACACTTCATGACTCTCTATTTTATTATTATTTTTTCCATAATCTCATGGAAATTCCTTAACTTCATGAAATTCCCCAGTTTCATGATATTTCCCTCACATCAGGGAAAATACATAAAATTGGGAAAGGTGCCGCGGGACCGAGCTTGCTAGCTGGCCGGTCATGCCCTAGCCGTGGCCGGTCCCACATCTTACAATTCCCCTATTTTATTAATTATTTTTCATCATCTCATGAAGATTCCTCAGTTTCAGCAAAACCCTGAATCCTTCATATTTTCTCAAAATGTTGCTCAAACGCGCATCGGAAAATATCGAAATTCTCAGGACTGAAACACAGACATTATAGTGACGCGGTCATGTCTCCTTGACCGACCAAGGCTGTCCTTAAGGTTTGCAAATAGCCGGTCCCACATGTTTTAATAATTTTTACCTAATTTGCTCAATTGCTCATATTGGGTCCAAACTCTTCTCAAACAACTGGGAGTTTGCTCAGACGACCATCAACTGTTCCCATAACCACCAAGGGCCGGTATCATGCCGTCTTGGTCGGTCCCTCATCTCTTCATAATTAGGTTTTATTGCCTAATGCTCACACGAGCATTATTTTAAAAAATGATTAAACCAGCATTTAATCATCTTTTCACCAACTGGTCTTCAAGAGACTTTGGTATTTTTGCTCACTTGAGCATATGGGCGTTACATGGTCGACTCATCATCCCATGTAACCGGTCTCTCCTTCACTCCGTGGTTGATTTTCAATAAATCATCAATTGATTAGCAATTGATCAAAATTGGGGTTTCGAATCCAGAGCTCTGCAAAAACGTAATTCTGAGTAGATTCAAATACTAATAATTTTACGTTGATACCATGATCAAAACTTTCATTATTATACTCGGCCTAGCAGTCAATATATTAAATTAATATTTTCTTTGGTCTTGCCACCAACAATTTATCAGACGAGCAACAGTCGCTCAGATGAGCAGTATTTGCTCAGACTTACGAATATTGGTTCAACTATCAATATTCAACGATTCAGAAGCACAGTTTTCTCAGGTTATCAACATTCATTCGGCAATGATACCCGTGTCTCAACAGACATGTTCAATTCATGAGTGTCAAAATATTTGCAAATCACGTTTGACTCGGCAATACAAGGACTCATCGTCCCATAAAGTCAGCAACTGACTCCACAACCACGAGATGTCAATGGTGTCACATGGGGGATATTAACTAGGGTTTCAGTCTGGCGGTCTATGCACGTGTGTTCACACACACGATGAGAATGTGAGCAAGTCGTGCAATCAGTTGGAGGAGTTAGCAAAGAAGTGGATGGAAAATCAACCAAGTCTCCGCACGATGAGCAACTGGTTTTGACACGATTTATCACTTCCCCACTCTTTGACTCCAGCAACATTCACACTTCACGGGATCAAGGTGTTTACAATCCAGCAATATAAAAAGGCCTCTGAATCCTGATTGAAACAGACAAGAATTTCTCGACAAGTTCATACAGATAATCTTTCTTCTACACGAACTCATCGTCTGAGAAATCACTCTCAACTGAGTAAAATTCAATCATTCAGAACTTTCTTACGCAGAATACACAACACACCTACAATATTGATCACTATTGATCTCACACATTTCTCAGCTTCCCTCCTACAGAAAAACCCATCCTCTCTTGTGACCGAATTGATTCTGGAACGACCATTGTCTTGGTTTAGGCCGGAGTCCTACAGATTGATCTCTCGAACTTAAAGCACCCCCTTCTTGCAATGCATCTGTGTGAGTTGAGCATTTGCTCGATTCAAGGAGTCTCCGCACGGTCACCTCTTCAATTCCATTAAAACCAGCAAATCGTTTTTCCCCATCTACAGATTCGCGACCACAGTGGGAGATCATTCTATCGGTTGTATTCACAAAGATGGTTGTCTTAGGTATGAGTTAGTTAGAGGTTCCAACACAAACGATGCTAGCACTAGCAACAATAACAATGAGGATATCCCGGAAACCATTCCGGTCGCTAACGCTGACGGCGATGTTATTCCCCCTCACGCTAACACAGAAGGTCACCCCCTGTTCAGCCGACACCCTGAGGAAGTCAGGGGGAATCCACCACCTACCATGGATTATCTCATCAAGGTGCAAGATACTCTTGCAAAGAATCAAACTGACATGGCTGGAACACAGAAGGAGTTATTCAATTATCTCAAGGCTCTCACTGACAAGATGTCAGAGAAGACTCAAGAAAAAGGAAAAGAAATGGAAACATCCTCAGATGCTGATCCTAAAGTAGTTCCAATTCATACGGTGGATGACAGTGAAGTCCGAAAAGCTGCAGACGATCCATCAGCGAAGGAATCATCAAATTTCATTACTCGGGAAGATTTGGAACACCTCTTGGAGAACCATGGAAAAGACAAGACGTCACATATCCATAGTCACCAACCTACATACCCTGCTGCTACGCAAAGGATTCCTCTTCCAAAAGGTTATACCTCTCCAACCTTCACTTTATATGACGGAACAGGAAATGCTCGGGAGCATGTGTCTCGGTTCCTGTAAGCCTTGGGCGAACATGAGCATAACCATGTTGTTCGCCTCAAAGAATTTTCAAAATCCTTGAAAGGCAGGGCATACACCTGGTACAACAACATCGCACCAGGAACTATCAACAATTGGGGAGAAATGATTAACGCCTTCTACAGAAAGTACTTCTTTGTATCAGAGCAAATTACTCTCTCTGATCTTGGAATAATGTTTCAGAGGAGAAATGAACACCCCAATGACTACGTGAGAAGATTCAGAGTCCAATCCTTGGACTGTCATGATCCAAACGTCACGGAGCAACAACTGGTAGACTTGTGTATCAACGGCATGATCCCGGTTTACAGAGATTTATTGGAAAATCTTAATTTCCAGACCTTCTCAGAGCTTCATGAAGCGGAGAAGAGATCGGCAACTACTGCACCCACTTTCCTGGAAAGAACAAAATCTACAAAGGCTGAAGAACCTCGAGACACTCAAGGTAGCAGACGTATGATCAACAAGCAGTACAACCTCCAGCCTTCCACAAACATTATTGCAGAAGGGAGAAAGCGGAAAGCCGAACCTCCACGCAAGCATACCTCAGCTCCTTCGAAAGCACAAAGGAATGATAAGCAAGATACTCAAACCCCTGACCAACACACAGAAGTCCCTGATCAAGAGGCACTTGACTTTCCCCTTTCCATTGAAGAGGTGATCGAACTCCTGGATGCCTGGATCCAAAATGGTGCAATCAAGTTGTCATATGTCAAGAAAGAACCAACTGAGGAAGACATGGAAAGCCCTCGTTATTGTCACCTTCATAGATTTATTAATCATCCGACAAGTAAATGCAATATTTCGACATGCAAGGTCTAATATACTGCGCAGGGCGCAAAAAAACCTAATTTTTGTAAATTAGTCAGGGTAATATCTGAATCTTGTGAACTTATCACAAAATTGATTGAATTCTATGTGTTGACACAGAGTTCTTTAAGTTCATTGCCAGAGAGAAGTATGATTTCCGATTGAATACTTTATGCAAGGACCTTAGCCTTGATACTTGGAAATTCGTTCTACTCTGCTGCGAGTAAACACAAATTGTCATGCCATATCAATATTAAGGGTTCAGCCGGGGAACATAGCACAAAAAGCATTCAAAGAAACTTATATTAATTGAATAATACAGAAAAGGTGCCAAAATTTACAGAATATCTAGGATTGTTGCTACATGCACCATTCTGGGTAAATTTTATGTGAATATATGTTGCTCAATAAATGCGCCAGTAAAGAGGTTGAACACTCATCACTTTTACATGGCTCTGTTTCTTTGCAGAGAGACGGCACATTAAATGCAGGGTTTTACAAATTTGGCCCTGAACTAAAACCACCATCAACAAAAGGGCACGCTCCTAGTTTCTCCTTGTTGTTTTGTATCCACGAACGCCCCAGAACCATATCATAATTTGGGTACTCTTTAACCACATGAAATTGTGTGTGTGTTAGAGCATCTCCCACCTTGATTTCGAGGTTAATGTACCCGTAAGCGTTTTTTGTTTATCCTTTTGGGATTTTGATCACAATTGGGGAGTGAGTGGCCTCCTTCTTTGAAATCCCTGCGGATTTTAGAGTCTTGACGGTAACACTGTTAAATTCATAGGCCGCGTCAATCAGTGTGCTATCGAACTCAGTATTCTTTAAGTAAGCGGTGGTCAGCAGTCCCCAGTTGCATTTTATAACGGCGTTTCCCAAAAGAGGTTGAGATTTGGGAGTGGCTTCTTCGATTGAGAAAAGACGCTTGCCCGACACAACGCGATTGCGGGCTGCAAATATGTCTTGACGCTGCACCTTGGAGAAATAGAGGATTTCACACACACGTTGCATCATGGACTTCACGGTTTTGTGAACAGGGTCTCCAGAAAGCATACAACTTCTGACTGGAAGAGGATATCTGTGAACTCCCTCATTGCCTAGTTGAAGTTCTCCCACGTCTACCTTTTCCTTGAAAATGCGCTTAAATTTATTGCATTCATTGGTCGGGTGATGACGAACCTGTGGTAACGACAATGCTTGGGGTTTTCCATTTCCTCTTCGGTTGGTGGGCGCCTGATATGAGGAATTTTGATAGCATCATCTTGAATCCATGCTTCCAAGAGTTCAATTAATTCCTCGATCGAAAATGGGAAGTTTAGAGCGGCCTCTCCAGCTTCTTGTTGTTGCACAGGAGTTTTAGTTGCAGTTTTCCGAGGTGGGGCCGCCTGATGCGCCGGTGCTGCACGTTTGGGTTGTTGTTCCGCAGCTGGAGTTTTCCTTTTTCCTCTTTCACTTACTACGCTTACAAAGGGGCCAGTGTTATATTGCTTGTTTATGAGGCGTTTGTTTCCTCGAGTTTCGTGTGCATCTTCACTCCTGGATGGTCTGGTCCTTTCTAATAGTTTCGATGCCATTGTAGCTGACCTCTTGGAAGCTTCATGGAGTTCATAGAATGTATGGAAGCATTGATTCTCCAGCAAAGCACGATAAATGAGAACCATGCCTGTTGATGGTGGATTTTCAACAAAGGTCAAAATCGTAAAATCATGATATTGCATGTTTCTGACCCGGCTTCAGGAACGCATGTGACGATTCATATTTTACAATCCGTGAACCGTTTCACGATCTATGACCGAGTTCCTCTTAGAGCCATGATGAATATGATTCTCGAAAAGCCTACATTAGTTGCACGTTCGATGCTGTGCATTTCATCATGACCTCTTTACATAGACGAATGATCGGCGGTCCTCCATACATAATTGTTGAGAGGGAAAAACTCCTTTAGGACGTCGGTGACACTCACTGTTCCCTGACTATGCACCTTTCAGAACGGGTATGACGCTTTAACTGGCTAATATTCCTTCTGCAATTGATTAATTCTACCGTGACATTCACCAATGAATTCCTAGAAGATAATCTATTTTATCTCAGTACTCCGATTCCATGGTCGAATCCACGGCTTGATCTCATGGAATTGTAATATATAATTATCTTATCTCATTACTCCGATTTCATGGTCGAATCCACGGCTGATCTCATGGAATGGTAATAGATAATTTTATTACTCTGATTCTGTGGTCGAATCCACGATCCCATTGAATAGTAATGCTCATTTTATTATGCCGAATTCATGGTCGAATCCACGGCTGATCCTATGAATTGATAATAAATAACTATTCACCTTTATTACTCAGTTTCATGAATCATTCTCCACTGAATTTCATAAATTAGTAATAAATACTCAATAACCGGGCACCTGGACCATCACTGAGTAAGCCCCAAGAAAATGGTGCAAGTGTACTCGACAATGATGCACGACCGAGCACCCGAACGCACGAACGAGCATTCGAAAATATGGACAAACGAGGAATCCTACACAAAACAGGAGAGAGAAAATAATAATATTAAAATAATAAAGAGGCGCTCATGGGCCGGGCCCACCGGCTGGCCGGCCGTGCCCTAGCCGTGGCCGGTCCCATGCCTCTTCCATTATTTTTCCTTATTTTGTTATTTTCATGAACTCATGAAAACTCCTTGATTCTAGCAACTTTCCTTGTTTGAGCAAAAGTCACAGTTTCTCCATATTTTCATGGTTTCATGAGAAATAATAATATAAAATAGGGAAAGGTGTTACGGGACCGGGAAACCTAGTCGTCCGGCCATTTCCTGGCCGTGGCCGGTCCCACACCTTGCAATCCCTTGTCTTTCCATAATTATTATTTTCCTAATCTCATGAAACTCCTTCGTTTCAACAAAACTCATGGTTTCTCCATAGTTTCACGGTTTCATGAGAAATAATAACATAAATTAGGGAAAGGTGTTACGGGACCGGGCTACCTGGCCGACCATACCCTAGCCGTGGCCGGTCCCACACCTTACAATCCCTAATCTCTCATAATTATTATTTCTCTCATCTCATGAAACTCCTCAGTTTGAGCAAAAATCATGGTTTCTTCATATTTTCTCGAATATTGCTCAAACCATGAAAAAGTCAAACGGTCACCTGACCGACTAGGATTTCCACGAAAAATATTAAAATATCACTATTTTAATATTCTCAAAAATTGATGAAACGAGCAAAGTTCTACCTTGCTCATTCGAGAAAAATCAAGAATTTTAGTCAAAGATCAAACTCTTCTAAAATTTCAACATATTGCTCAAACGCACACCAGAAAATACCGAAACTCTCAGGACTGAGATACGGACATTATAGTGACACGGGCATGCTCCCTTGACCGACCAATGGTGCCCCTAAGGCTTGCACAAATCCGGTCCCACGCATCTTCACAATTTTGACCTAATTTGCTCAATTGCTCATATTGGGCCCAAAATCTTTTCAACCAACTTGGAGTTTGCTCAAACGACCATCAGCTGGTCCCATGACCACCAAGGTCCGATGTCATGCCCTCTTGGTCGGTCCCTCACTTTTCCATAATTAGGTTTTATCACCTAATGCTCAATCGAGCACTATTTCAATAAATGATGAAACCGGCATTTAATCTTCATTATTTCACCAACTGTCCAACTAAGGACCCTGGTGCATGCTCACTCGAGCACTTGGGAACCACATGGACATCCATCATCCCATGTGGTCGGTCCCTCTAACACTCATGACCTATTTTCAGCGGTTCATCAATTGACGAACAATTGATTAAAAATTAGGGTTTCGAATAAACGCTCCACAAATCATCATTCTGAGCAAGATTCAAACACTAATGAATTTATGTTTATTCAACAATCAATATCTGGATTAATCATATAATATTTGGTAGTCTACCAATATTTTAATTAATATTTTATTGGGTCACGTTACCAATAAATAATTCGTCGAATTGAGCAATACTTGCTCAGTTGCCAGAATATTGATCCAACTATCAATATTCAGTAATTTGTCAAATTGATCATTACTTGCTCAGTCGCTCGAATATTGTTCTAACTATCAATATTCAGTGATTTTTCGAATTGAGCAATACTTTCTCAGTTGCTTGAATATTGATCCAACTATCAATATTCAGTAATTCATCGAATCGATGCTTAGTCGTTGAATTTACAATCTTTTCTAATACGCGCAATGTCAACATCATTTAAATAACTATACGTCTCAACAGACATGTTCAATCCATGAATCAATGAGCATTCATCAATCATGCTCAACTCAGCAGAACCTAAACTCATTGTCTAGTCAGTCAACAACCGACTAATTAATACACGTTTGTCTTGCAGATTTCACAAATCATGAGAAATCAATCACGTCACATGGGGGAATATCAATTAGGGTTTTGGTTTGGCGGCTTACGGCACGTGGATTCATCCACAATGAGATATGTGAGTAAGTCGTGCAAACAGTTGAAGGAGTTAGCAAAGTAGTGGGTGCACAATCAGTCAAATCTCCACACGACATGGAACTGACTTTACCACGATCTCCCACTTTCCCACTCTTTCATTCCATAAACTGTCACACTTACTGGGATCAATGTGTTCACTATTCTGACAATATAAATAAGTCTCTGAACCCATGATTGAGAGACATAAACAGTCGTCTAATATAGAATTTTCCGAGTCATCACTCTCGAGAATTCATCAATCTACCAGAACTTATTCAAAACTTCAGTAGTTCATCATTATTTCATAATCCTTAAACATATCCACAATCATTGATCATCATTGATCATCATTGATCTCACATAATTCTCATCTTCCCTCCTACAGATCAACCCATCTCCCTCTTAGCGACCGAATTGAATCTGGAACGACCATTGACTTGGTTTAGGCCGGAGTCCTACAGATTGATCTCTCGAATCTAAGCACTCCCTTTGCAGTGCATTTTTTTGAGGATAGGAAGTTTGCTCGGTTGATGAGTTTTCGATTGCTCGATCGTCTCTTCATTCACTAAAAAACCAGCGAACCATTTTTCCCCATCTACAATGTCGTTGATGCGCGACTCCACCAATTGTTGTCCAATCACGTTTGGGTCATGACAATCCAGTGCCTGAATTCTGAATCTCTTGACATAATCATTTGGATGTTAATTGTTTCGTTAAAACATCCTTCCTAAGTTTGAAAAGGTGATTTGCTCAGACACGAAGAAATACTTCTTGTAAAAAGTTGTAACCATGTCACACCAGTTGGATATGTTGTTTGGTGCGATGTTATTGTACCAGGTGTACGCTCTTCCAGTAAGTGATTTTGAAAACTCCTTCAGACGGAGGACATGATTGTATTCATGCTCTCTCAAAGATTCCAGTAAATGATAGATATGTTCACGCGCATTACCAGTACCATCATAAATGGGGATCGAGAATAAGAATATCCCCTCGGAAGAGGAACTATTTGCACATCAGGAGGATATGGAGGTCGATGTTGGTGCATGTCCATCGGGTTTTCTTTGTCTTGATTTCGGAGAAGTCGTTCCAAATCTTCACGCGTGATGAAATTGGATGGCTGATTCCTCTCCAATAGACGTTCAGGAGAAAAATGAGCCTCTTCATCTACAAAGGCGCATCCTGCTGAGGTACTGGTGCCAGGAGTATTAAAAGTACTCCTCATTGGCTCCATTTGGGGTTGGCGTGGTTCTTGTGGTATCCGCTCCATTATTGTCTTGAGGAAAGTAAGTACCTCTTTCTGGGTTGAAGTCATGTCCGTCCGAGCCTTAGCAAGAACTTCTTGCCTTTCCATCAAATCAAAAATGGTAATAGGGGTTGGCTTCCTCTGGATCCTCCAGTATCTCGTCCTGATGGGGGAGTGGTAGCGGCTCTGGTGACAACCGGGGGCGTGACACTTGAAGAAGCATTGGGGGTGGCGGCAGCGACTCTAGCTCTGGTGATTGGAGGTGTAACGCCTGAGAGAACGTTTCCTACGCCACTGGTCTTGGTGGTAGAGTTTGTGGTGCCGCGGGTGTTGAGCATGCTGACATGTGGTACATTAACATCACCGGAAGGAATGTTGAAACCAAGGGCGTTTTCAACGCCGGTAACATCACGATTTGTTGCTGACCCATACCTGAGATCTACCATCTTGAAATTGGGATTGGAAAATAAAATTGAAAATTGATATTACAACCGAGAGACTAATCTCCCACTGTGATCGCCAGTTGTTTTGGGGTAAAAACTGTTTGTGCTGGTTTTGGTAAATTTTGGGTGTGTTGATAAGAAACGAATTTAGACCTAAACAAATGCACTGCACGGGAATACTTTAGATTCGAGAGATCAATCTGTACAATCCTGTCCTAAAGCAAGAAGGTCGTTCCAGTCTTGCTTCGGTCACAAAGTGAAGGAGAAGGGTTGGTCTTAAGGAGGGAAGCGAAGAAGGTGTTGAGACTAGAATGGTTAATTCTGAAGGTGTGGATATTTTATGACTTGTATCAGAATTTGGAACTGGCTTGCGGAATGTAAGCTATCAGTTCTTTTGTGTTTTTTGGATACTTGTGTTGTTGTTAACAAAAACTCTTGTTTGGTTGAAATAGGTAGAAACCTATGTATACAAGTCATAGTTTGAACACACCTTGATCTCGTAGGAAGTGGGAGTAGTTGAGTGATGGAGAAGTGGGGCAATGCGTAAATGCTAGAAACCACGTACCCACTATGAAGGAAACGAGTTAGTTTACACCCACTACTTCTTGCTGCCACTAACTGCCCGCTTTCCTGACACTTTCTTATAACGGGCGTGTTGCACGCCGCACACTGTAAACCGCCAGACCAATACCCTGATGAGCATCCCCCAGTTTGTGACATGTTTGATGTCTCGAGTATTTTCGTGGAAAATGTGCAGCAGATTTCTGAGTGGGTCTTGTGTGCAAGGCCTAATTATTACGATCAATCATGCGCCATCTAGGTGGCGGATGATCATGTTGTGGCAAGTCAAGCCATGAAACTTGCCGCAGGAAAATGGCGTGTGAACCTGAGACTTATTATGGTAAGGTTAACTCCGTGGCGAAGTTGGACGGTCGTGATTGCAGTTTATGAGAAAAGGTGGTCGTTGATTATGGACACATCTCGTTGTTACCTGGTGATGATGTAGTGGCGCGTTTGGCACATTCCAGTGGCATAGTGGCGCGTTTGGCATATGCCAATAGCATAGAGGTGCAAATAGCGCATGGCGTTGCCGCGGTTGTTATATCTTTGGCATATTGGTGTTGGATCCAAATATGGATCGGCAGTATTGGCTCTGGTTGCTATATTAAACTTAATTCCCTAGGTTGCATTATTTTGCATGGTTGGCTTAGCAACACTACCTAAATTAGGATTTGGCATGCCAAAACCCTAATTAGCGAGTGTGGCATGTGGTTGCGGCATGGTGGCATTCTTTGTGCAGTGCTTGCGCCAAAGGAATCATAACAGGGCCATAATATGGGAATGACCACAGGCGCAAGGATAGACATGGGTGGCCATGGCAAGGCGCCATTTTTAGGGTTTCCTGGGCACATCATGGCTCGTGGAATGTTGTGGGACCAGAGTGATGTAATTTGGGCCACAACCAAAAATTAGGGTTTCGACTAATGGTACTGAATCAAAAGTAATTTTTTGATAATAAAACCCTAATTGGAGTTTGTTATGGCACTAGCCACAATCAAAAAGTGAGTTATCACGTAGCCGCGCTTGTTGTGGCACGTTGGCATGCCAATTAGCATGTTGGCGCGGAATGGCGCGTTTTGCATGCTGATTAGCATGTTTGGCACGGAATGACATGTTTGGCATGCCATTAGCATGTTGGCGCGGTTTGGAAAGCTAATTGGCATTGCATCCATCCGGTGTAATTTGCCCCTTTTAATACTGTGGTGGGTTTAGAGCAACCTGATTGGTCAATAGGAAATGGGTCCCGCGATCGTGAGGTTTGGCCACATCCCGAGTGCTTGTGGCGCATTTATAGCGATCTAATTGGCTGGTGGAAAGAAGGGGGCGGCAAAGCCTGGCCACATTCTAAGTGTGTGTGGCACATTTTAAGCGACCTGATTGGTCAATGGGAGAGAGGAGGGGCCGGCAAGAAACATGTGGCGTGTCCACACACAGGTGGTGCATGCTAGGGCAGACCGACTGGCCCATGGCGCGGAAACGCCTCCCTTTGTTGTTCCTACTTTCCGCGGATCCTCTTTTATTTCTTGTATTCTGATTTTGGGTAGGACTTTGCACCTACTAATCTATGGCGGATCAATTGCCTAGTTTTCTTAAGTTTAGTTTCGACCAGCAAGGTCTGATATATTGCGCAGTGCGCAAAAACCTAATTTTTGCAAATTAATTAGGTTGGTATTTGAATCTTGTGAATTGCCACAAAATTGATTGAATTGTGCATGTTGACACAGAGTTCTCTAAATTTATTTCCAGAGAGCAGCACGCTTTCCGATTGAGTACTTTTATGCAAACCTTAACCTTGATACTTCGGGAAATTCATGTTACTCAGCTTGTGAGTGAACACTAATTGTCATGTCATATCAATATTAAGGGTTTAGACGGGGAACATAGCACGGAAAGTATTCAATGAGCCTTATATTAATGAATAACATAGGCACGGTGTCGAAATTTATAGAATATCTGTGATTGTTGCTACATGCACCATTCTGGATAAATTTTACGTAAATATATTGATTTGCTCAATAAATGCGCAAGTGAAAATATTGTGAACTCATCACTTTTACATGGCTATGTCTCTTTGCAGAATGACAGCATATTAATTGTACAATTTTTTCCCTGAACTAAAAACCACCATCTACACCTTTCTTGATCCTTCCTTCATCATCGAAACGTAAAAATCTTTGTCTTCTTGTAGGCGTAAGGCCATTGTCTTTCTAAAATATTGACATTGGGTTAGGTTCCCATCATCCGCCAAACTTATATGACCTATTTGTTCCGACGCAACGTGGTAACCACAATTCCCATCCGCATCCACATCGTCGGTAGATAACATATAGGGCTTAATGAATTCAGGAAGTTTCGAATAATACTCCTAGAATATGGTGTAACACGTTCGATGAGGTCTACCTCGTTCATCCCTATGCGTGTTTCCATCACCAAGAGCCCTTAGAATCACCATAGAACCCATTTGTCTCACTCGTCCCTTCCATGCACGTATCCTTGATACTCGTGTTGTACTCGCTTGACTCTCTTGAGAAGGAACGATTAGATCGTTTGGCTCATCGTTTATTTTTGGCGCTTGAATTTCTTGAGAAGGATCGATTGGATCCTCATGTTGCGAAGGATCATTTGAAAGGACCATATGTGTGCTACTTGTCCCGCTTTCTCCCTTCTTTGGTCGACCCCTTTTCCTCTTAGCCGGTGACTCTTCATGCTCAATTTGTGAAGGAAAGTTTGGAACATTTGTCTTAGCTTGTGCACTACTTGTCCCGCTTTACCCCTTCTTTGGTCTACCCCTTTTCTTCGGAACCTGCGCCTCTTCATATTTAGCGTCTTCATACTCATGTTGACAAAAGTTTCTTTTATGACTCAATAACGGGTTTTTTACGGTACTCAATGCAACCTTAAACTCTTTCCTTTCTTCATTCCTATCCATGTTGGTAGGTGTTCTACCCGTTGGCGGTAGCACCGTTGGTTCTCTTACCGGTACCATATGGGGGTTAGCGGCAAGTTTTAAGTCGTACATCAAAACGTTTCGTCCCAAACCATCATTTTTTGCGAATTTCTCGATGAGTTCTCTTCCAATATCCGTGCACATAAAGGATTCCAATGGTTCTTCGGTTGGGGGTGGTTTGAAAGTTATTTTCTTCCAAAACGGATCAATGATTTCAAAAGGAATTCCTTGTTGGTAACTCGCAATCATGTGACGACACAGAAATACCAAGGCCGTCATCGTCATACACGAATATACAATTCTCCTTAATGTTTGTAATCCTTCATCATATAAATGATTTCCCAGTGAGACACCCTATAGTTGACTTACACAACTGACCACAAAGATAGTGGTGGTCTTACTTAAACAAATATGTCGACCCTAATCTCCTAAAGTAATTAGGTTTAATATCAAAACTTAATATCTGACACATTTGAATTTCATAAGTTCCCACAATTGGAGAAATTTTTTTTTGGTGGGAATACAAAGTCAATCGAGGTATCGTAGCCTGGGTTAACCATATCAACCATATAATGGGTTTCTAACAACTGAACTTCTTTCTGGACATCATTAGGTTCGGGAAAACGTGTATGAAGATAATCTTGTAAAATGGTTGAGGCATATATGTTAAGTTCCAAGTGAGGGACCTTTGTAAGAGTTAAAGCAAATGGAGAATAAAAATCACCCCCAAACTTAGAGTTTTCAGTGTCTCTATAAAGACTAGTCACAACTACCCTAGTTTCAAGGTCATCATATTCCTGAAAATGGTCAATTGATTCTTCTAAGTCAGGTACATCCTCACTCATCTCTACGGTTTCATTTTGTTTTTCTAAGACTAATGTTTATAAATCGCTAGACTCGAAAACAATATTCTCAGGATAAACCCGCTCCTCTAAACTATCATCGCCTTCGTAATCAAAAGGAAATACTACATCATCTAAGGAAGTCTTATCTTTAGTCAAATCCCCGTCCTTTTGAATAAGTGAATAATTATTAAAATTATTTGGATTTGAACTAGAAATAATATTATCATTATAAAGCTCAGTTGGAGTAACAAATTCCTGATCATTATGCCTAAATATTTCAGATTCTTCATCAGCACTATCCTCATCATAATCATAATAACATGAAAATGGTTGAACCTCATCTAAAGTACTGCTTCCAATTCTATCCTTGTCATCTTGATTATGTAAATAAAAAATTTCCTCACTTTCATGGTTGATTTTTGAAGCAATGTATTGGCAATTCAGTGTAGTTCGAGCAATTATTTCTTCCGTCTCTAACTCAAGCCTACGTGTTGACTCAACAAACTCACGTGTTGACACAGCTAACTTCATGAGGTTATCTTCTAAAGAAGGTTCACTCTGTTACAGTTATTTCGTCTATAACTAAGTCATCTGTGTCCGCTGACTTATGTGTCGACTCATGTAACTTGCGCGTTGACTCAAGTATCTTATGTGCCTCATCTAGAGAAGAGGAATTATAGGAATTTTGCTCGTATGACCGGTATTCATGTGAATAGTAATTGGGCTCACCATGGTATGAGCCATAATCTTCAAAAGGTTGGCATTCCCAACCACTATTCACACTATGGTCAAAGTAATGTCCATTTTGAAAATCAGTCGGATATTCGTTGTATTGGCTATTGTAATACCAGTTCGACATTCTCGACACAAAATAAGACCACTGACAGGGGATTCGTGGGTGGATAGAGCCTTACCTCCCGTACCAGACGGGCAATGAACCGTTGAAGTCGATTCAGGCCACCGGCTCCAATGTCAGTGTACGAACCCGAGGGTCCGAGACGGTATCTTAACCGTCGTCCTTCCCTGCAACAATTTTATTTAAATGAACCCTTCCTTAGGGTTTTTGAAAATAATGTCCAATGTCCAAAAATAAAATCCAAAAAATGTCCAAAAATAAAAAGAAGAAAATAAAATAAAAAAAATACAGCAATAAAATCCTAATTACAGTTTCTAAAAATAAAATAAAATATCTATATACAAAAATCTTCTTCTTCACTCCTTTTGGATTCCACTTTTCTTTCCTTCTTTGGCTTCGCTTTTGTTTTCAGTACTTTCTGCCTTTTTCTTTAGCTCAGCTCCAATTTTGAAAACAAACAAGAAATACCAAAAGGTGTAAAAAAGAACAAAAATAATAAAAATAAAAATAAAACCTAAAAACAAATCTATACACAAGTCCGCGTCGGCGGCGCCAAAAATTGATGATATTTTTTCAATGATATTGTAGTAATAAGTTCGTTGAGACTTGTGAAAGCAAAAGATTATAGACTTATAAAACTTAAAAATAGAAAACTTATTGCAAAATTGATTTCAAGATATTAAAAGTAACCAAGACACTAGATTCCACTATTACACATGAATGAATGATACCAAATATGTTTCAAAACTCTAACTATCCTTTAAGTCCTTTATTTCTTAATTCACACATAATCAAACATATTCCCAAATATTAATTGTATTCCCAAAGAATATATTATCAATCAATTAAACAAAGTATAATCTATCAAATTGAATCACAAGTAATTAAGAAAATTATGTGAACATTTAGAACTCCGCAAAAGCGGTGATTGAATGAATTATAAATTGTAAATTAGAGAAAATAAAATTGTTACCAATCATTCATTCATAGATAGCTTCATCCATTGCCTTGGTTGCGCGAGAATTAGCTCATCATCATGAAAACACTCTCAAAATTCATTTTTATTGCTCAAAGGGTGTTTACAAAGATGAAATGGGAGAAACAATGATAAAACAATGATTTTCTTTTCTCTCCAAAAAACTCTCCCCAAATGTGCTCTCTATTTATACACACAAGTACACATCACTCAAATATATTCTTCCATAACTCCAAAATCTTGTTCTTTTTAATTAAAAATATCTTCAAGAATTTTTTCCTTCTCTTTATTCTATATATGTCTTTACTAAACCCATATCTTCTTTAATTCGCAGAATAAAATCCAAGATAAAATCTTCTGAGGATATCTTTCTTGTTTAATACAAGATAACTTCCTTTTTCTTCAAAACTTCATGTTTATAAGGTAAGAAGATATTCTTATCTTAAATCCTTTACCGTTGAAACCAAATTTCCCGCCAATTTTTCTTTTCAAATCAAGGAAGAAGATGGAAAGAAAAAAGAGAAGGGGGCTCCATCTTCTTCCTTGATTTGAAAAGAAAAATTGGCGGGAAATTTGGTTTCAACGGTAAAGGATTTAAGATAAGAATATCTTCTTACCTTATAAACATGAAGTTTTGAAGAAAAAGGAAGTTATCTTGTATTAAACAAGAAAGATATCCTCAGAAGATTTTATCTTGGATTTTATTCTGCGAATTAAAGAAGATATGGGTTTAGTAAAGACATATATAGAATAAAGAGAAGGAAAAAATTCTTGAAGATATTTTTAATTAAAAAGAACAAGATTTTGGAGTTATGGAAGAATATATTTGAGTGATGTGTACTTGTGTGTATAAATAGAGAGCACATTTGGGGAGAGTTTTTTGGAGAGAAAAGAAAATCATTGTTTTATCATTGTTTCTCCCATTTCATCTTTGTAAACACCCTTTGAGCAATAAAAATGAATTTTGAGAGTGTTTTCATGATGATGAGCTAATTCTCGCGCAACCAAGGCAATGGATGAAGCTATCTATGAATGAATGATTGGTAACAATTTTATTTTCTCTAATTTACAATTTATAATTCATTCAATCACCGCTTTTGCGGAGTTCTAAATGTTCACATAATTTTCTTAATTACTTGTGATTCAATTTGATAGATTATACTTTGTTTAATTGATTGATAATATATTCTTTGGGAATACAATTAATATTTGGGAATATGTTTGATTATGTGTGAATTAAGAAATAAATGACTTAAAGGATAGTTAGAGTTTTGAAACATATTTGGTATCATTCATTCATGTGTAATAGTGGAATCTAGTGTCTTGGTTACTTTTAATATCTTGAAATCAATTTTGCAATAAGTTTTCTATTTTTAAGTTTTATAAGTCTATAATCTTTTGCTTTCACAAGTCTCAACGAACTTATTACTACAATATCATTGAAAAAATATCATCAATTTTTGGCGCCGCCGACGCGGACTTGTGTATAGATTTGTTTTTAGGTTTTATTTTTATTTTTATTATTTTTGTTCTTTTTTACACCTTTTGGTATTTCTTGTTTGTTTTCAAAATTGGAGCTGAGCTAAAGAAAAAGGCAGAAAGTACTGTCAGTACTTTCTGCCTTTTTCTTTAGCTCAGCTCCAATTTTGAAAACAAACAAGAAATACCAAAAGGTGTAAAAAGAACAAAAATAATAAAATAAAAATAAAACCTAAAAACAAATCTATACACAAGTCCGCGTCGGCGGCGCCAAAAATTGATGATATTTTTTCAATGATATTGTAGTAATAAGTTCGTTGAGACTTGTGAAAGCAAAAGATTATAGACTTATAAAACTTAAAAATAGAAAACTTATTGCAAAATTGATTTCAAGATATTAAAAGTAACCAAGACACTAGATTCCACTATTACACATGAATGAATGATACCAAATATGTTTCAAAACTCTAACTATCCTTTAAGTCCTTTATTTCTTAATTCACACATAATCAAACATATTCCCAAATATTAATTGTATTCCCAAAGAATATTATCAATCAATTAAACAAAGTATAATCTATCAAATTGAATCACAAGTAATTAAGAAAATTATGTGAACATTTAGAACTCCGCAAAAGCGGTGATTGAATGAATTATAAATTGTAAATTAGAGAAAATAAAATTGTTACCAATCATTCATTCATAGATAGCTTCATCCATTGCCTTGGTTGCGCGAGAATTAGCTCATCATCATGAAAACACTCTCAAAATTCATTTTTATTGCTCAAAGGGTGTTTACAAAGATGAAATGGGAGAAACAATGATAAAACAATGATTTTCTTTTCTCTCCAAAAAACTCTCCCCAAATGTGCTCTCTATTTATACACACAAGTACACATCACTCAAATATATTCTTCCATAACTCCAAAATCTTGTTCTTTTTAATTAAAAATATCTTCAAGAATTTTTTCCTTCTCTTTATTCTATATATGTCTTTACTAAACCCATATCTTCTTTAATTCGCAGAATAAAATCCAAGATAAAATCTTCTGAGGATATCTTTCTTGTTTAATACAAGATAACTTCCTTTTTCTTCAAAACTTCATGTTTATAAGGTAAGAAGATATTCTTATCTTAAATCCTTTACCGTTGAAACCAAATTTCCCGCCAATTTTTCTTTTCAAATCAAGGAAGAAGATGGAGCCCCCTTCTCTTTTTCTTTCCATCTTCTTCCTTGATTTGAAAAGAAAAATTGGCGGGAAATTTGGTTTCAACGGTAAAGGATTTAAGATAAGAATATCTTCTTACCTTATAAACATGAAGTTTTGAAGAAAAAGGAAGTTATCTTGTATTAAACAAGAAAGATATCCTCAGAAGATTTTATCTTGGATTTTATTCTGCGAATTAAAGAAGATATGGGTTTAGTAAAGACATATATAGAATAAAGAGAAGGAAAAAATTCTTGAAGATATTTTTAATTAAAAAGAACAAGATTTTGGAGTTATGGAAGAATATATTTGAGTGATGTGTACTTGTGTGTATAAATAGAGAGCACATTTGGGGAGAGTTTTTTGGAGAGAAAAGAAAATCATTGTTTTATCATTGTTTCTCCCATTTCATCTTTGTAAACACCCTTTGAGCAATAAAAATGAATTTTGAGAGTGTTTTCATGATGATGAGCTAATTCTCGCGCAACCAAGGCAATGGATGAAGCTATCTATGAATGAATGATTGGTAACAATTTTATTTTCTCTAATTTACAATTTATAATTCATTCAATCACCGCTTTTGCGGAGTTCTAAATGTTCACATAATTTTCTTAATTACTTGTGATTCAATTTGATAGATTATACTTTGTTTAATTGATTGATAATATATTCTTTGGGAATACAATTAATATTTGGGAATATGTTTGATTATGTGTGAATTAAGAAATAAATGACTTAAAGGATAGTTAGAGTTTTGAAACATATTTGGTATCATTCATTCATGTGTAATAGTGGAATCTAGTGTCTTGGTTACTTTTAATATCTTGAAATCAATTTTGCAATAAGTTTTCTATTTTTAAGTTTTATAAGTCTATAATCTTTTGCTTTCACAAGTCTCAACGAACTTATTACTACAATATCATTGAAAAAATATCATCAATTTTTGGCGCCGCCGACGCGGACTTGTGTATAGATTTGTTTTTAGGTTTTATTTTTATTTTTATTATTTTTGTTCTTTTTTACGCCTTTTGGTATTTCTTGTTTGTTTTCAGATTTGGAGCTGAGCTAAAGAAAAAGGAGAAAGTGCTGAAAACAAAAGCGAAGCCAAAGAAGGAAAGAAAAGTGGAATCCAAAAGGAGTGAAGAAGAAGATTTTTGTATATAGATATTTTATTTTATTTTTAGAAACTGTAATTAGGATTTTATTGCTGTATTTTTTTTATTTTATTTTCTTCTTTTTATTTTTGGACATTTTTTGGATTTTATTTTTGGACATTGGACATTATTTTCAAAAACCCTAAGGAAGGGTTCATTTAAATAAAATTGTTGCAGGGAAGGACGACGGTTAAGATACCGTCTCGGACCCTCGGGTTCGTACACTGACATTGGAGCCGGTGGCCTGAATCGACTTCAACGGTTCATTGCCCGTCTGGTACGGGAGGTAAGGCTCTATCCACCCACGAATCCCCTGTCAGTGGGCTTATTTTGTGTCGAGAATGTCGAACTGGTATTACAATAGCCAATACAACGAATATCCGACTGATTTTCAAAATGGACATTACTTTGACCATAGTGTGAATAGTGGTTGGGAATTCCAACCTTTTGAAGATTATGGCTCATACCATGGTGAGCCCAATTACTATTCACATGAATACCGGTCATACGAGCAAAATTCCTATAATTCCTCTTCTCTAGATGAGGCACATAAGATACTTGAGTCAACGCGCAAGTTACATGAGTCGACACATAAGTCAGCGGACACAGATGACTTAGTTATAGACGAAATAACTGTAACAGAGTGAACCTTCTTTAGAAGATAACCTCATGAAGTTAGCTGTGTCAACACGTGAGTTTGTTGAGTCAACACGTAGGCTTGAGTTAGAGACGGAAGAAATAATTGCTCGAACTACACTGAATTGCCAATACATTGCTTCAAAAATCAACCATGAAAGTGAGGAAATTTTTTATTTACATAATCAAGATGACAAGGATAGAATTGGAAGCAGTACTTTAGATGAGGTTCAACCATTTTCATGTTATTATGATTATGATGAGGATAGTGCTGATGAAGAATCTGAAATATTTAGGCATAATGATCAGGAATTTGTTACTCCAACTGAGCTTTATAATGATAATATTATTTCTAGTTCAAATCCAAATAATTTTAATAATTATTCACTTATTCAAAAGGACGGGGATTTGACTAAAGATAAGACTTCCTTAGATGATGTAGTATTTCCTTTTGATTACGAAGGCGATGATAGTTTAGAGGAGCGGGTTTATCCTGAGAATATTGTTTTCGAGTCTAGCGATTTATAAACATTAGTCTTAGAAAAACAAAATGAAACCGTAGAGATGAGTGAGGATGTACCTGACTTAGAAGAATCAATTGACCATTTTCAGGAATATGATGACCTTGAAACTAGGGTAGTTGTGACTAGTCTTTATAGAGACACTGAAAACTCTAAGTTTGGGGGTGATTTTTATTCTCCATTTGCTTTAAATCTTACAAAGGTCCCTCACTTGGAACTTAACATATATGCCTCAACCATTTTACAAGATTATCTTCATACACGTTTTCCCGAACCTAATGATGTCCAGAAAGAAGTTCAGTTGTTAGAAACCCATTCTATGGTTGATATGGTTAACCCAGGCTACGATACCTCGATTGACTTTGTATTCCCACCAAAAAAAATTTCTCCAATTGTGGGAACTTATGAAATTCAAATGTGTCAGATATTAAGTTTCGATATTAAACCTAATTACTTTAGGAGATTAGGGCCGACATATTTGTTTAAGGAAGACCACCACTATCTTTGTGGTCAGTTGTGTAAGTCAAATTTGATTGACTTTAAGGATCCGCAATTATTTAGGTTATTATTATGTGCTTCTAAGTTTTTATTTGCGTTTTTCCAGACTCTAGAACCTGAACATTCGGCTCTAACTTTTGAGGAAATGCAACCCAGGAAAATATGTTATCTAGACCCAGTTATAGAACATGAACCACGGCTAGATGTAGTTGTCTTAAACATGAAACTAGACAAGGGTGTGCTTTATTTGTTAACTTTCTTGGCATGGTGCATATTCATTTTACTTGTGATAGCTCTATTTGGTTTTAGTGATCCGCAGTTATTCCGGCTATTACTTTATGATTCTATAAGGTGACTAATCCTTTCTTAGTCTGCCTGAAGACTTTAAACTTAGAACTTCTTGGGAGGTAACCCAATCTCATGCAATACAGTAATATCTTTCCTTAACTCTTTTGCTTCAAATGGTAACAGTTTCTCCTTGTTCATATGGTTTTAATTTTATCTTTAGAACATTGAGGACAATGTTAGATTTAAGTTTGGGGGTATGGGAGAAACTCTTTAGTTGCAATAAATAAACTCCAGAGCCTAGAAATTTAGGTTTATTAAGGATGGCACTAACCAATCTAAGTGGATGGAAGCATCTTGATTATAGGAGTTTAGGAACCAATCTGATTATATGGAAACATATAAAGAGTCTATTCATAAAAGCACAGAGCTCAGGTGTTAGAATTAAAAAAAAAAACATGGTAGTTTCGCCATATCTCGTTGAATCTTTTTCACCTTCTGTTTTTATTTTCTTATAAGTGATTGGGTGAAATAGAGTGATTGAGATACAAAAAAAAAAAAAAAAAAAAGACCAGACCATCAGACCAACCGGAATAAATTCAATAAAGTCGACCACTGGAGCCCTTGTATATGCCAGTTGTGTTGACCTAGAGTTAGGATTATCACCCGCTGGTTCCCTTGTATATGCCAGCTGTGTTGATATTAGTCAGACCGGTATCTCAGTCCATCAGGATAGGTACACCTTAGTCAACATCAAAACCATCTATGTTTTTCACTACATCCATCTTCTTAATCTTTCATGTGATTGGTTGACTCCGGTTATGATGTACAGAAACTATCTGAGTAGAGCTCTATCACTTATATGAATTTTAGTATGCTTGAGTGCAAACTCGTGTACAACAATTGGAATTTCGTATCAGGGTACTTCATCCTGTAGTCAATGAGAGTATTCCAACCAAGGAGATTCTTTAGTGCCTCCCAAGGTTTGCGTATATATATATATAGGGTCCGGAGTAAAGGTTTTGTGGGTACACCTCTGGTAAACCCTCCGGAGACAACACTCCGCCGCTAAGGCCACCTAGCGGTTTAACGGCTTGCTGCACGTGCTAAGTGTAGTCATTTTTATTTTTTTAGATTAAATTTGCTCGAGGACTAGCAAATAATAAGTTTGGGGGTATTTGATAGACACATTTTTGTGACCGAATTGTCCTCAATTTTCAGTATTGTTGGTACTCGATTTTCTACTTATTATGGTGTTTTATGTGTTTGTAGGTATTTTTGGAAAATAAAAATTTTTGGAAAATTCGGCTCGAAAAGTTGGTATAGGCACCCGGAGGACACATGTTATTCGGACTCTCGGTTTTGGATAAGGGGCACCTAACTGATAAGGGGCACCCCAGGGAGCCAACTGCTAATCGCACCTCATTACTGGTTAAGGGGGCTCCATCTTCTTCCTTGATTTGAAAAGAAAAATTGGCGGGGAAAATTTGGTTTCAATGGTAAAGGATTTAAGATAAGAATATCTTTTTGCCTTACAAACATGAAGTTTTGAAGAAAAATGAAGTTATCTTGTATTAAACAAGAAAGATATCCTCAGAAGATTTTATCTTGGATTTTATTCTGCGAATTAAAGAAGATATGGGTTTAGTAAAGACATAATAGAATAAAGAGAAGGAAAAAATTCTTGAAGATATTTTTAATTGAAAAGAACAAGATTTTGGAGTTATGGAAGAATATATTTGAGTGATGTGTACTTGTGTGTATAAATAGAGAGCTAGAGAGCACATTTGGGGGAGATTTGGAGAGAAAATAAAATTATTGCTTTAATAATTTTCTCACATTTTCATCATTTGTAAACCACTTTTTGAGCCATTAATAAATATTTTAAGTGTGTTTTCGACGTGATGAGCTAATCCCCAACACTGGGACGACGGAGGAAGACGAATTTCATACATGGGTAAAATTATTTAATTCTTTAAAGACTTTTGCATTAATTTTAATTGAAATATGATTTGAATTAATTGGTTGTCATTTAATTTGATGAGGTATTCTTAGCTTAAATATTTTGATACATCATGCTTAGGATTTACAACTAATCTTTTGAGAATCTACCTTGGAAAATCAGAGTCCATGTTAATTTTATTTATTGAGCTTTAATTGTTGAGAATAAATAAATCGAACCCTTTGTTATGAATTGGATGAAATCCTAGTCCCAGTAACTCTCTTCATCTTGTGACAATATTTTGTATATATTTTCTTTTAGTTTAGTTTATTAATTCTTAAAATCAATCTCATCAAGTCCGAGTGAACGACAACTCTATTTACCACTATATAAAATTCGATCACCATTAAATCCCAATGATGTTGAAAATCCTTCCATAGTAACCCATTCGCCTCATACTCCAATTTGCTTTTCTTCTTGTCCTCCTCTCGTTGTTCCAGAGTTATTTTTTGAAGACGCTCATCTTCGTCCTTTTCACGAGCGATACCTTTTTGTGGCTTTGGATTTTGGATATGACCCCTACAATTACTTCTAATATTGCATTGTATGTGCCATGTGCAAAGAAAATGCTCAGCGTCCGGAAAAACCACTCCTATGGCATTCATTACTGCTTGGTCCTTACCCGTTACTATGATCCTCGGAGTTTGATCGCCACGGTATATCTCCTTCAAGGTCTCTAGCATCCAAATAAAACTCACATCATTCTCCCGATCCATAAACCCCCATGTTACCGTGAAAGTTTGCTTGTCGGAAGTATGTCAAGCAATGTTTAACAACGGCATGTTGTACTTGTTGGTCTTGTACGTACAATCTATTAAAAAAATTGATAGAAGCATTGGGCCAACTTGATCATCTCCGGATGCGCCAAGAAAATACGAGTCACTTTGCCTTCCAATACCTGCTTCCTCATTGTGTATCCGTGTTGATCGGATAACCACTGAGATTGTTCCATAACCTCTCTACCATCCCATTCCCTCCTCCTAAAGGATGCTCTTGCCGTGTAAATTTGCCTCAAAGTGGACAAGTTATTCTTATCATCCTCCTTAATATTCCTAAGGATGTCACTTGGTTTACACGCTTTCATAGACCTTACTGTTTCCAGTTGATGTGGTTTCAACCCACAAACAGATGTGTGTCCAATAAGAGATTCTGGATCATCATGATTATGAAAACCATTCATCATTTTATCGATCTTGTATACCTTGCCACTGGGTCTATCGGGTATATTAACTATAATCTTAAACGGGCAATCATACTTCTTTGGTTTAGTAATGTATTCCCTTGTCGTCTTCTTCACGTACGGCCTCTCCTTTGCCTAGTGACTTTCTTGCTTTCCACCTCTCTCACAAACAAGTTCCAAACGATCTCGACTTGAAAAACGACCTAAAACTAATGCGCATTTGATCTCTATGCCCTTGTCTATAAACCATTTCTTTGCATGTTTTTTTTCTTTCCATTCCAAATCGGTGAAATAGTGGGCAGAGGTATCACGACCCAGGAGAGATACGGGTTTGGGATGATCTTCGTCTAACGCCATAACAATCTACAACATACATCGTCAAGTTGAGGATTTAGAATGGTTTACGTGTCACAATTGAGAGAACCGATTGTCGATAATCGAATTGTATGTGCAAATATAAAGTCTGATTAGGGACTTGACGAATTCTGGGAAAATTCCCAAATTTCAGAATCGGTTCACGTTACATAACATGTAATTCGATTTTGAACCTCATTTCTCCTGGAACTATTCCTCTCCACAATCGGATTACATATATACATAAATGAACCGATTGTGAACTTAGTGTATTTTACGTGAACATCCAAGTGAAGGAATCGGCATATGTACATTACCAACAAAAACCGATTTTGGTCACGTACCCATCGCGCCAAAAATTTACTACAATCGGATTATATGGTGATGAACAATAACCGATTATGATACCCAATTTGGGATTTTATCCAGAATCGGTTTATGTGGTGATATCGAATAAACCGATTCTGGGAATTTATTTTGAAATTTTTTCCCTTTGTGGGCGATCTAGACATGCAAATACATGTTTGTGGATCATTACAACTCATACCTGTCTATTTAAAGCATTATCACCTTCTTATTTCTGGAGATATTGTTCTTGTGCTTGAATAATATCCTAAAGCATTCTTTGGTTGTCATGCTCTTCTTCATTCAACAAATTATCCAATTCGGTAGGATCGAAATCATGATAATCTGATTCACCCACTTCTTCATCATTACTAGAGTCTTCATCGTCACTACAAAGTTTCATTTTTTCTAAGAAAAGCATAAACCTTAGTTTTTTTGCTTTTTCCCTCTACTTCTTCTTTCCCTCCAAACCTTAAAAGAGGAAATGAATTTATACTCTAATCCTAACACTAATCAAACTCAATCACTAATTAATTTAACTAATACTAATTAAATTAATCATCACTAGTGAATAAGGGCATATTAGGCATTAATATAAATAGGAGAATAAGGGGTTTCTAGAAATTACTTCCTAATGATCTTTTTTGTTTTTTAGTCATAGACCCCAATTAAGTGGTATAGGCCCCAATTTAGCCAGGATTGTAAATAGTGGTAAAAAATTAATTCATTTCTCAGACTTGTGAATGATAATTTTTAGACTTCAATTCTAATAATAAAACTAAAAAACTTTAACAAAGTTGGTACCAATATTATAAAAAGCACCGAGACTCAGGATTCCACCATTAACCAATTAAAGTGATTCACTCTAATTAATATTCATGCAATTATTTATGTTTAAAGTGATTCTGATATGTTGCAAAAGTATATTTTCAAAGTAACAATTGTAATTTTCAAAGTAACAATTGTAAATCGAAAGCATATAACATCAACAACCTTAGGCTAAGCATGCTCTATCAAAATAAATCACAATTGCTCAATTCTTAAATTAATTTTTAATCAAAGAAAATAATCATAAAAGAAATTGAAAAAATCAATTAAATAGAAATATACCACTTTCTTAGAACAATGGCTTCCTCCGTCGCCTCAACTAAGGTGTTTAGCTCCTTTTATTAGTCACTCGTTCAAAATAATGGTTCATAGCTCAAAAGTGTTTAAAAATAGGTAAAAGTGCTAACATAGAGAATTTACAACGAATATAAGTGTTGCAAACTCACTGTTACATAAGAAACTATAATTGCAGACGCAATAGTGTTTGAAAGAAAAGATGACAGTTTTATAAACGACTATTCTTCGGAGTCTTTGTTTTTCGTGTTCTTCAGCAAAACATCAGCAGAAATAATTCCTGCAACTCGTGATTTCTTCTTTCTCTTTCCTATGTTCTCTTTTAAACTTCCCCTAAACTTTTGTAACCTCCTTGGGGATCGAGCAACTCATCACTTAGAAAAGTTTATCTTCCCTTAAATCTCACAGAACTTCCAAAAATAGACCCACAAAAACACGATATCTTTTATACCCTTTGTTTTGCTTCAACACAAGTATCTAGTCAACTTCAGCCCAATAAAATACCCGTACCAGCATTGTATATCCATAAAAGGTCAAATCCATGAGAATCAGCAATTGAATCTCATTAAATCACGTCTGAATCTCGAACCCCTAAATCTGACTAACTATATCTATTTTCCCGCCAATTTTGAAATTCAAATTTGGGAAGAAGACCGCCCCCCATATCCGCCGCTGGTGTCCCTTTAGCACATTCCAATGGTTCCCTTAACCAAAGTGAGGGTTCCTTTAACACTTTTCGAGCCAATTTTTTCCAAAAATGTTTATTTCCCAAAAACATCTACACCTACACATAAAAAATCATAATAAGTACAAAAATAAACAATATCAGAATACGGAATCGAGACAAATCAGACACAAAAATGTGTCTATCTGATCGGCCTCGTACTTCATTAGTGTTTCAAACATATATTTTTATATTTAGTTGTTAGTCGTGTTCTTGAGCTTTTCTTTGTGTTCTTGTAGGAAAATAACATGATTAAACTTATTTTTATGGCTCACCCGATATTGTTGTTTTATTTCATGTTAGATGACTAGAAATAACCCGTGCCATAACGGCGCGGCATGATGGTAACAGAGAGTTCTAATAAATATCTAGAGATAGCTCGTGTCGTAACGATACTGCTTTAATATGATATCTGACTGGTGTAATTTTTCTTTTTTTTCCGGACTTTAAATTAAATCGTGTTCCTTTAAAAGATAGTTTTCTATTTTGTTTTAAACGAAAATAATGTTTGTAATTACATTGCAAAATTATTCATATACATTATCCAAAAATGAACACAAAATAATTTAAGTATTAGTGTGTATGCATATCTCATTTCTCATTAGATTCATCATGCTACCACAAAATCCAATTAATGAATGTATGATATATTATGATTTCATTTAATGTTTCTTTGAATATCTTGAGTTAAGAGGTGATGCAATAATTAAACATTAATAAATTTTGATTCATAATGGGAGGGGTTACAGAAACGACGACCGTCGGATGTCTTTCGCTGGGATGAGACTGGGATGGTCGGATACAACATTTGTCTCTCAAAATATTATCCGACCGTCCAAGCTCAAAAACCCATTCTGTTTTGTATTATAGATACTCGAAACTTATTGAGCTACTAATTATGTTTTATAAAAAGTGACTTCACTGCAATCTCATCTTACTATTGTTGGTTTAAGAGCTCTAAAACTTGCCAAAATTTTGAGTGATTTCAGCCGAACACGAATGGACGAAATTTGATCTTCATTTTGGATATGTTATTGTAATGCAGATGGTTAGTATAACGCAAATAGTCAGGGGTAAATAGGAAATCGAAAAAATACCATTAAGGGATACATTCAAGGATTAGGACAATATCCCCTTTTTGTCGCCCAATGAATTTGCGCTACATGAGAATTTGTAGCGCGAACCATTTGTCATAACTTTGGACTGGGACGTGGCTTTGAATACCCATGCCCAAATCTAAACCTGGGCTTGAAGGCTTATTTTCCCGGAATTATTTCCTTTCTCAGATTTTCCCCTTTCTACATGGGTCTTCCTATATATACCCCTTGAAAACACTGTTGGTACCCCTTTGCAGTCAAAAAAATCGTTAAAATCTAGTCAAAGAACGGGCCCCTAGCTCAGCTGGTCATCCCCGTTTCCCAAAGTTTCATGCGCTCCAGGAGGTTCCAGGCTCGAGTCCCCAATGACGTAATATTGCAGGAACTAACGTGGACGGTAGAGTTAGCTTGCCCCACTTGTGACACAATCTCAGCCCCCCTCCCGCTTCGACTCCCTTGACTAGGTTACCCATGAGGCTCGCTGGTAGGTTAGCACGAAAACCTGTTCAATTCGTGTAGTAGTGCGTTGTTGGAGCGTAGCTTGTTAGACTTCCAACTAGTTAATGTAATACTCTTTATCCAGTTATTATTTTATTTAAAAATCTAGTTAAAATTTCATAAAAATCTCATTTTTTTTTTGATAAATCTATCCTCCCCCCTAACCGTGACATATAAACCCTAAATCCATGTCTTAACGCTTTCCCATTCTCCCCATGATATCAACTCTTTATCGTTTGTTTCAATATTGATCCCATCATATTTCTCATCCCTTTCATATCTCCCATACATATTTTGAAATTCACCTTCCTATATACATCATCGTTGTTATAAACTTAAACTCTAGTTCAAAATTCACATCCAGTTTTTTCTTCCAATTTAGGTTTAGTCCCAATTGACCAAAATGGATTCCATGAGATTTTTAATGGAGATGAACAAGAAGGTGGATTTGTTGGGTATTAAAAGAATAGGTGATTATGATAGTGATGGGGTAGAGATAAAAGTATGCAAGTGAGAAAGAGCACCAAAAGAATGTTAATGGTGGTAATTCATTAGGAGTTTTTTGTGAGGGGTAGAGAGGACAGTTTTTAGATTTTCTACTTTTTATAGATAGTTTTTGGTTTGATAGCGAATTCTCATCCTGTCATGGACTCATGTTAGTGTTGCTGTTAATGGGATGATGGTGGGTGGATTGATGAATATCAAGACGTGTTTGTTTTCACGGATAATTGATTGTTAATTTGTTATTATGATGAAGATGATGAAGAAAAACGGAGTAGCCGAGTAGGACTGAAATCGGAAGAGGTTCCGCTGCTTTTTTCATTGGGTTTATGTTTTTATGTTCGGGAATCGGGGGTATACAAGTTTAATAAATTTGATGGGTAGATTGATAAGCTTTAGGGGTAACGAGATAAAGGGGTATCGTTAGTATTTTTAGGGGTATATAAAGCAGCACCCTTCTTCATATTCCCTCCTCCTGATCCCGTGTCCTGACGAATCCTTCACCTCTCTATTTCATCAGCACTGTTGGTTCCTTCCTTTCCTTTTATCACCACAAAACCCTCGAACCTCTCATTACTGGAAACATTTTAATTTCAAAACCAATTTAAAAGTTTGGCTTTTTCAAACAGGTAAAGAATTACAGAACCAAAAACATTTTATTAACAATCAACAAATCTGATTTACTGTCTGTGGTAAGAAGGAAATGGAATCCCCCTTCCCTATATATCTCCAATCTATACAGAAAAATCCTTGGACACGAACCTCTTAAACAGATCCATGGCACAACTTCAAAGTATAAGAACATCCAACGAATTCCAAGAAAAGAAACTATGATATGTAACTCCCGGTGGAAAGATGACACCGTAGGCCTGAAAACGGTGAGTGCAAAGGAAAAATCCAAAAGGCAAATCCATGCAGATAAAAAAGGACGTCACTTCAAGGAATTCAAGTGCAAATACTTAAGGCTTGTTGCGTCTCACCAGAACAATCAACTTGGATGCATCTACAAGTGAAAAGTTGTCAGAACACTATGATAACTTACCTTTAATTGCCCCTAACAGGATTGAGCAGATTTTGTTGGGAAACTGTGAAGCTTGCTCTAAAGAAGATGCGCTTGAATCCTTCCAAGAGAACTGCAAGCATGTATACTAGATTTAGTACAATTAGGACATCAGTCAGGATAAAAATAACTCTGATTCAATGAATCAGCCTCAGGTTTTAATTATCAATATTCATTAGTTCTTACCAGCTCAGGGAAGACCAATAAATATTGATCGGGGATACCAGGATAGAATAGAGAATAGGCCACCTAAAGGAGTAATGACATTACCCCTCCTTTCAGACATCCTTGTCCTCGAGGATAAAAAATCTGGAAAATGAGCTCGAATAGTACACAAGTCTTCCCAAGTAGCATTTTCTGGAGAGGAGTTGGTCCAATGGATCAATAACTGTTGGATCTCAGTGCCATTTCTGGTGATAACTCTTGAGTCCAACTGAGAATGTGGAACCACCACCACTTGACCTGCATGATCCACAACAGGAAGAGTTGGAGAATGAAGTGCAGACTGACCAATCTTCAGGTTCAACATAGATACATGGAAAACATGATGATTTCTAACTTCAGGAGGAAATGCAATTCTGTAAGTCACTTGACCAATCCTCTGTAATACCTTGAAAGGCCCATAATACTTCGCAGAGAGTTTAAAGTTCTTCCTCAAGGCAATGGAGACTTGCCTGTAAAGCTGAAGCTTCAAATATGCCAAGTCTCCAATGTAAAATTGCCTATCAACCCTTTTCTTGTTAGCATATAATTTCATCCTTTCTTGAGCTTTGGATAAATTCTTTTTAAGAATCTCTGACACAACATCTCTCTGCTTCAAATAGGTTTCAACTGCAACAACTGAAGTAGTAATAACAGAAGGAAAAGCTAAATGGGGAGGGTTATAACCATACAAGGCCTTAAATGGTGACACTTTTAAGCTGGTATGGTAACTTGTATTATACCACCATTCAGCTAATGGTAACCAGTAGTGTCACTTCTTTGGATGTTGGCTAGTCATGCACCTGAGATAAGTTTCTAAGCAAGAGTTCACCCTCTCAGTTTTAGGGTGATAGGTTGTGCTCAGATTAAGGACGGTACCTAATGCTGTGAAAAAATATTACCAGAAACTGCTTGTGAAAACTTTATCCCGGTCAGATACAATGGAGGCTAGCAACCCATGCAACCTGAAGATGTTATCCAAAGAGACTTTAGCAGCTGAGACAACAGTGTATGGATGAGAAAATCCTATGAAGTGACTGTACTTTGTCAGCCTATCCACCACAACTAAGATAACATCTTTTCTCTCACTCAAAGTAAGCCCTTCAATGAAATCCATTGAGATATGTTGCCAAGCTTGCTCAGGGATTGGCAAAGGATGTAATAACCCTGCTGGAAAGGTGTAAGAGTGTTTGTTCCCCTGACAAACATCACAATTGCTGAAAAATGAGAGAACTGCTTTCTTCTTGCTAGGCCAATAAAAGTAAGTTTTTGCTGATGCGAGTTGCATAAATGCCAGAAGGCCCCCCAATAGCTGAAGAAAGAATAGAAGCAAGAATAGTGTGTCTCATATCATTGGCAGTTCCCACATATAGGGTGTTCTTGTACCTCAAGAGGCCCTCCTGATAAGTGAAATCCTGTACTGCATTGGGGTCAACCAAGAGTTAAGGAATTAACTGCTGAGCTTTAGAGTCATCAGTGTAACTAAGAATCAAATCTTGTGCCCACTTGGGGTGTAGTAACAGTAATCAGAGAGCAAGCTGCAATGTCATGTGATCTCCTGGAAAGAGCATCATCCACTTTGTTTTCCACACCACTTTTATATTTGATCTCATAATCAAAACCCAATAAAATCATTAACCATTTTTGTTGAAGAGTAGTGGTAATCTTCTGATCGAAAAATGTTTAATGCTCTGGTGATCAGTTTGAATGAGAAATTTGTGACCTTGTAAATAAATCTCAACTTCTTCACAGCTTGGAAAATTGCTAATAATTCCTTCTCATAAGTATATAAGTCTAGAGAATTAGGGCTTAATGGTTTACTGAAAAAACAAATTGTGGTGCCCTCTTGCATTAACACAACACCAATTCCTACACCCCTAGCATCAGTCTCTAGCACAAATTGCTTGGAAAAATCTGACAAGGCCAAAACAAGGGCACTGAACATTGCATATTTAAGATGAATGAAAGCTTGAGTGGCTGCTGGAGACCATGAGAAAGAATTCTTCTTCAGTAAATCTGTCAGAGGTTTGCTAATAGACCCATAATGCTTCATAGACTTCTTGTAATACCCTGTGAGGCCTAAGAATCCTCTCAACTCCTTAAATGTGGTTGGTTGAGGCCATGAAGTCATGCTAGCAACTTTATTTGGATCAGCATCTACCCCTTGAGCAGTTACAATGTGACCCAGATACTCTAGTTCAGTCTGAGCAAACAACATTTAGAAAATCTAGCATAGAGCTTATGCTTTCTAAGTAATTGTAAGGTGATCTCCAGGTGTTGAACATGAGTAGACAAAACTGGGTTGTAAACCAAAATATGATCAAAAAACACCAAAATGAATTTTCGAAGATAAGGTTGAAAGACTTCATTCATCAAGGCTTGAAATGTTGTTGGGCCATTAGTGATCCCAAATGGCATCACCTTGAATTCATAGTGTCCATGATGGGTTCTGGCTTCTGAAGGTTGTTTTAAAAATATCAGAAGGATGAACCAAAATTTGATGATATCCTGATTTCATATCAATTTTGGTAAAGACACCAGACCCAAATAATTTATCCAACAATTCATCAATAATAGGAGTAGGAAATTTGTCCTTACTGGTGATGTGTTCAATTTTCTGTAATCCACACAAAATATCCATGAGTTATCTTTTTTCTTCACCAAGAGAATTGGAGATGCAAATGGACTATGGCTGGGTTGAATAATGCCAGTATCAAGCATATTTCTCATTAATTGTTCAACCACGTTTTTTTGGATATAAGGGCATTTATAGGCCCTCTAGTTTGGAGGAATAGAATTTGGCTTGAGTGGAATGGTGTGGTCCAAATTTTTGGTTTGTAGAAAGTCAGTGGGTTCTTGAAAAACATCCTCATAAGAGTGTAACAATTGAGTTTCAGGAGGAAAAGGTTGGGAAGTAGTGGTAGGGGTGACAAAGAATGATTGATCCAACAACCCATGAGTGTTTTTCTTGAAAAAATCTTTAACAGCTTGACTACTCATCAACATAATAGAAGAAGAATTTTTGACACCAGCTAAGGTAATTGTCTCACCTTGATGTTTGAATGAAATGCTTAGGTTGGCAAAGTTAAATATAACATTACCTAACCTTCTCAGCCAATCATCTCCCAAGACTATATCACAGCCACCCAAGGGAAGAAGTCTCAAATCTCCACTGAATTGGTAATCTTGCATAGACCAATGGAGTTGAGGGAAAACCCCAGTACTGAGAGTCCTCTCTCCATTAGCCACAGTAACCAGCAAGTGTGCAGTAGGCTTGATCTCACAATGCAACTTAGTAGCTAGAGCAGAATAAATGAAGCTATGTGTTCTCCATGTATCAATAAGTATAGAAATTTTGTGCTTCTTGATAAATCCTGGAATTCTAATTGTATCCCTGGAGATGTTGCCATTGAGAGCATGTAGGGAAATTTCCATATCAGATTCTACTGGTGTGTCAACTGCTTCTTCAAATACCTCTTCTTCCACTGTTTCCTTCAGAAGCTTCAACACTAAGCATGAATAACTGTTGTCTTTTTTACACCAATGACCTTGTTTGTAAGGTTCATCACATTGTAACACAAGCCTTTAGCCCTCCTGACTTGCATTTACTCTTGGATTAATCTTTTAATTTGGGGAAAGGTTGAAATACTAGAGGCATTAGTAGTAGGAGAAGGTTTGAAAGTGGACTGTGGTGACTTAGGTGTAATGGGAGTGGTGACAATGGGTTTTAAAGGAAATTGATTATGTGAAAATGTCCGGTTGGTAGGAAAAGAATTGGTGAAGGGTTTTGAAAATTGTTTAATGGGTTTGTTATAAAGAGAGCATTTTTGTTCCTCCAAACGAGCTAAGGAAAAAGCCTCCATGAGAGATTGTGGGTGGAACATTAAAACAGAACCACGAATCTCTTCCTTCAGACCACTAGTGAAACTCCATATGAAATAATATTCCGTAAGATATTGATTCTTGCTGAACATAAGAGCCTTAAGAGTTTCAAATTGTTCGAAATACTCTTCGACAGAAGTAATCTGCATCGTCTTATCAAAAGCTCCAACATAGTTATCATTAAAAGCGTTTTCAAAACGAGTACAAATACCAACACATAAGTCATTCCAAGTTGTAAATTTACCAATATGAAAATTAAGAAACTACTGATCAGCTCGACCATCAAAATGAAGAGAAGCAATACTTAACATCAATTTCATGGATCTGAAAATAACGTCACATTTCTGAATCCATCCTCTCGGATTTTCACCATCGAAGTGAGGGAAATCGAGTTTTGGCAGACAATGAAGATGATGGTTATCCATGTGAGAAATTAAATACCCGAAATGAATTTCACCCTGAGGACCATTAGATTCAGAAACTCTATTCGGGTCACCTTCAAAGGAAGACACAGGAATATAATGTTTAACCAGAAGTAATAGTTCAGATAGCTGAGAATTCACCTGAGCAATTATAAAATCATTATTTGTAAACTTCTCTTTAATGTGAACAGAATTTTCCTCCAAATGCTGGTCTAACTTAGCCAATTTGTCATCGATAGTAGCAAATTTCTCCGTAGTTGTTTCAGATAATTCACGCACAGTAGGAGCGCCCATATTAAGATCAGAACGACTTTGATGCCAATTGTACTACGCTTAGTACAATTAGAACATCAATCAGGATAAAAGTAACTTTGATTCAATTGAATCAGCCTCAGGTTTTAATTATCAATATTCATTAGTTCTTATAAGCTCAGGGAAGACCAATAAATACATCGTTGGATCCAAACCAACCACTACACAAGCATCACGTGGAGAAGACAGCTAACTGATTAGCTAACAGAATCAAGGTAGTCGTTGAAAACTAACAGACACTTACTGATAAGGCAGACAAGGGAGTTGATAGGGGCTATCCGGATAGAATAGAGTGACAACATGGAGTCTGAGAGCATTGCGCATTGCATTGTGAAAAACAGCAACATTGACTGAGAAATTCAATCAGATGCATGAAACATGTCCAACATTCGGTAATTATAAAAGAAAAGCATAAGATGGTGCATAAATATTAGGTTAAAAAAATGAAGACAACCAATATAAAACCATAAATTAGTCGAAGGGCAATGTGATGCTAAAGACACTCACACGACAGCATGCCCTAATACTTCCTCCGTTTCTAAAAAATAGGTTTGTTTTCTTTGCACATAGATTAAAAAAACTAATCATTATAGCTGCTTTTTCATATTTTTTCGTGTCTTGTCTTGGTCTAATTCATTTGATATTAGAGAAAAAAAAAGAGAAGTGGTCCCTCCATGTGTAAAGTAGTAAATTCATAACATTTGACTTTCCATTAAATAACGAAACCACCCTTTTTTAGAAACTAGGGATGATTTCCTCACCCTCTTAGATTCACAATATCTCACACCTTGGGTGATATTTTTCTCAATAAATTTAAACAATAGAGTATTTGAAGCTGATATTTTGGGCATATGATCGTCTAACAAAGCTCTACATACCCACAAGAAAAGCTCACACTGCGAAATACTAAACCTCACCATCTACCGATCTTAATTTTAACCGTCGAAAATTCATAGATTTTCGATGGTTGATTTTCAAAGTAGTAGTTGGTCGAGTTATAAGTTTCGGAATGTGTTCATTTTTTGTAGGTGTGTAGAGATTTGTAAGACAAATATATTCCCGAAATATTAACTTCAAATGCGCTGTTGTTTGGTTTTTGTAAACAAAATATCTTCGAAAGTGGAGATAGTGTGAATCTAAGAGAGGTGGATCCTCCCTCATAGTAATAATCACAAGTAATGAATCTATTAAAGTATTCAACACAAAAGTCAAAATACTTGATATATGTATAAACATTTACAACAACGATAGACACCAAAGGAGTATTTACATGTAAATCTGGGAAGTCCCTTCAAATGATGAACCAACTATAACTGACATGCATTGGCGGAACCAGATTTTAGCATTAGGGGAGTAAATTAATTTTTTTATAAATTCGGTGGACTAAATTATAAAAATCGGAGGATTGCACACAAAATTCTAAGGAAATTGTGACCGCAGAAAACCCTATAGCCACAGTCAATGAAATCTAAATGTAAATGTATGATGCATACAACAAGATTGGTATGTGGCGATGAATTGTATACTATGAAAACAAAACAATATAAGTAAGAGACACACAAGAGTTTTATGTGGTTCGGTTGTTAATGAAACATACACCCATGAATATTATAATATGAATATTTGAGTGATTACATGAGATGATTGTAGATGGTGTATTTTCGACAAAGGATAAAATCGTAAAACCATAATCTTACATATTCCTGATCCAACAATCAGATGAATATTGAGGCTCATGTCTCTTATCGAAGCATGAAAGCTCATGCCACCAGAGTCCCTGACTGAGTATACTTCTCTCAGAGCATACATGAATACGCAGTCTCTCAACTGAGGCAACGTCATATTTCATGAATACTGAGCAATTTCAGTAATCACTTTTATATAAAATCGAACGATTGGACGGCTCCTAGAAAGCTTGTCTGCTAGTATAGAGCGATAACTTCTTCAGGATGTAACAATGTTTTCCCTGACTATATAAAATACATGTGTATAGAATTTTAATGATTGGACGGCTCCTAGACTGCTTGCCTGCTAGTATAGAGCGATAACGTCTTCAGGATGCAACAACGTTTTCCTAGACTATACGTAATAAATATGATACTTGAACTAGATCATATCGCTCAATTCTCGAATAATTAATGCTTTTAGACGACGTGCTAGTATAGAGCCATCAATTAATTATTTCTAGTCATTAGATTCATTAACGGAATCTCTAGAAAATATTATATGTTCTTCATAATATTTCGTTACTTCAAATCGTGGTTCTTCCCAGCAGAATTCCACGGGTTAGTGATAAATATTCATCGTACGGGCATCTGAGCAGCTATCGAGTAAGCCCCGACTAAAATGGTGTAAGTGTACTCAACAATAATGCACAAACGAGCACCTGAATGCACGAACGAGCATTCCAAAACACGAAGGAACGATGAACCTATGCAAAACAGAAAGAAAAATAATTAAAAAATAATATTAGCAAAGGCGCTAGGGGACTGGGCCCATCGGACGACCAGTCACGCCGTGGCCAGTCCCACTCCCAATTATATATTTTATCGTATTTTATTATTCTTCCCTAATCTCGTGAAAATCCCTTCATTTGAGCAAATCTCCTTCGTCTCAAGGAAACTCCCCAGTCTCATGGTGTTTCCTCATATCAAAGAAATAATAAAAATTAGGAAAAATGTCGTGGGACCGGGCCTACTAGCCGGTCGGCCATGCCCTAGCCGTTGTCGGTCCCACACCTCATGATTCTTTATTATTTTATTATTATTTCCCTTATCCTAGGAAAATTCCCAGATTTCATGATATTTCCCTCAACTCATGAAAATAACATAAGATTAAGGAAAAGCTCACGGGATCGGGCTCATTGGCCGGCCGACCATGTCCTAGCCCTGGCCGGTCCCACACTCCCTTGTCTTATTATTTTAATATTATTTGTTTCCCTCATCTCATGGAAACTACTTCACTTCAAGGAAACTCCTTAGTTTCAACAAACTCCTTGATTTCATGATATTTCCCTTAAACCATGAAAATAATATAAAATTAGGAAAAGTGCCATGGGACCGTGCTCATTGGCCGTCGGGCCATACCTTGGCCATAGCCGGTCCCACACTTCATGAATCCATATTTTATTATTTCCATAATCTCATGGAAATTCCTTAACCTCATGAAATTCCCCAGTTTCATGGTATTTGCTTCACATCAGGGAAAATACATAAAATTGAGAAAGGTGTTGCGGGACCGAGTGTGCTAGCTGGCCGGCCATGCCCTAGCCGTGGCCGGTCCCACACCTTGCAATCCCCTATTTTATTAACTATTTTCATCATTTCATGAAGATTCCTCAGTTTCAGCGAAACCCTGAATCCTTCATATTTTCTCAAAATGTTGCTCAAACGCGCATCAGAAAATATCGAAACTCTCAGGACTGAGACAGGAAAATTATGGTGACACGGTCATGTTTCCTTGACCGACCAAGGCTGGTCCTTGGGTTTTCAAAGAGCCGGTCACACATGTATTGAAAATTTTGACCTAATTTGCTCAATTGCTCGTATTGGGTCCAAACTCTTTTCAAAAAACTTGGAGTTTGCTCAAACGACCATCAGCTAGTCCCACGACCATCAAGGGCCATTCTCATGCCCTCTCGGCCGGTCCCTCAACTATTCATAATTAGGTTTCATCACCTAAAGCTGAGACGAGTACTATTTTAATAAATGATTAAACCAGCATTTAATCATCTTTTCACCTGGTCTTCAAGAAACTTTGGTATTTGCTCACTCGAGCATACAAGCACTACATGGATGGTCCATCATCCCACGTAGGCGGTCTCTCCTTCACTCCGTGATTGATTTCAACAAATCATCAATTGATCAAAAATTAGGGTTTCGAATCCAGAGCTCTGCAAAAACATAATTCTGAGCAGATTCAAACACTAATAATTTTACGTTGATCTTGTGATCAACACTTTTATTATTATGCTCAGCCTAGTTGTAAGTATCTTAAATTAATATTTTATTTGGTCCTGGCACCAACAATTCATCAAATGAGCAATATTTGCTCAGATGAGCAACATTTGCTCAGATGAGAAATATTTGCTCAGACTAAGGAATATTGGTTCAACTATCAATATTCAACAATTCAGCAACAGTTTGCTCGTCTTAAGTTATCAACATTTATTCGACAATAATACCTTCGTCTCAACAGACATGTTCAATTCATGAGCCTCAGAACATTTGCAAATTAAAGACTCAGCAATACAAGGACTCATCGTCCCATAAAGTCAGCAACGGATTCCACAATCACGAGACATCAATCGTGTCACATGGGGGATATTAACCAGGGTTTTGGTCTGGCGGTCTATGGCACGTGTGTTCATACACAGACGAGAATATGAGCAAGTCGTGCAATCAGTTGGAGGAGTTAGCAAAGTAGTGGGTAGAAAATCATCCAAGTCTCTGCACGATGAGCAACTGGTTTTAACACGATTTCCACTTCCCCACTCTTTGACTCCAGCAACTGTCACACTTCATGGGATCAAGGTGTTTACAATTCTAGCAATATAAATAAGTCTTTGAATCATGATTGAACAACAAACAATTTTCGATAGACAGTCTTTCGTCTACACGAACTCATCGTCTTAGCAATTACTCTCAACCGAGTAAACTCAATCATTCAGAAACTATTTTCACGCAAAATACACAACACACCAACAATCCTTGATCACCATTGATCTCACACATTTCTCAGCTTCTCTTCTACAGATCGACCCATCCTCTCTTGTGACCGAATTGACTCTAGAATGGCCATTTTCTTGGTTTATGCTGGAGTCCTACAGATTGATTTCTCGAACTTAAAGCACTCCCTTCTTGTAGTGCATCTGTGTGAGGTTAAACATTTCGCTCGGTTCAAGGAGTCTCCTCCGCACGGTCGTCACCTCGATTCAGTAAAAACCAGCAAATCGTTTTTCCCCATCTACAGATTGGCAACCACAGTGGAAGATCATTCTCTCGGTTGCAATTTCAATTTTCACAAAGATGGTCGATCTTAGGTCTGGTTCAATTACAAACTCGGGTTCAACATCCAACCATAACATTACAAGCTCTAGTGGTACCGCAAATACCACTCCTCCAGCGCAACCTGCCAATACTACTCCTCCGAATACTGGTGCTCTAGTGATCACCACTGCAAACGACGGTACCGGCGCCATCAACAATCCTCTCTTCGGCTGGTCCCCTGAAGAAATCAGAGAAAATCCGCCTACCATGGTGATCTCATGAAGGTGCAAGAAACTCTTGCCAAGAATCAGGTTGACATGGCTGCCACTCAGAAGGAATTATGCAATTATCTCAAGACTCTTACAGACAAGATGTTAGAGAAAACTCAAGAGAAAAGAAAATCCAAAGAAACATCTTTGGTTGCTGATCCTGAAGTCACTCCAATCCATGTTGTAGATGATGAAGAAATCCGCAGGGATGCAGATGACTCGCCAGCAAAGGAACCTGCAAGTTTCATCACTCGTGAAGACCTGGAGGGATTTTTGGAGGATCGAGGAAAAGAAAAGACATCATCTGTCCAACGTCACCAACCTCCATATATCATGCTGCCATACAGAGAACTCCTCTCCCGAAAAGCTACACTTATCCAACGTTCACGCTTTACAACGGAACATGAAATGATCGAGAACATGTCTCTCGATTCTTAGAATCATTAGGCATGAACACAATCATGTCGTCCGTCTGAAGGAATTCTCAAAGTCTCAGGAAGATCATACATCTGGTACAACAACATCGCACCAGGAAGTATCACCAGTTAGGGAGAAATGATTAATGCTTTCTACAGAAAATATTTCTTCGTTTCATCGCAAATCACCCTCTCTGATCTTGGAAGGATGTTTCAAAGGAGCAAAGAACATCCTAATGATTATGTGAAAAGGTTCAGAGTTCAAGCCCTAGACTGTCATGATCCAAATGTCACAAAGCAGCAACTTGTAGACTTGTGCATCAATGGAATGATCCCGGTCTACAATATATTTACTTGAAAATCTCTGGTTCGACCTTTTCAGAACTTCAAGAAGCAGCTAAGAGATCGGCAACTACCGCACCTGTGCTTTACTAGAGAGAGATAAAGCTACAAAAGCTTAAGAACCACGAGAAACTCGAGGTAGCAGATGTTCTATCAACAAACAGTACATCCTCCAACCTTCCACAAACGTTATTGCAGAAAGGAGCAAACAAAATGTCGAGCCACAATGCAAGCATACTTCCTCAGCTCCTTCAAAAGCACGAAGAAGGGATAATCAAACTCGGAATGCACAAGCTCCAACCCATCACAGAAGCTGATCAAGCAGAAGCTGACTTCCCTTTTCCCATTGAAGAGGTGATCAAATTGTTAGAAGTATAGATCCATAATGGTGTAATCAAGTTTCCATATGTCAGGAAAGAACCAACTGAAGAAAAATGGAGAATCCTAGGTACTGTCACCTTCATAGATTCATCAATCATCCAACAAGTAACTGCAATATTTTGAAGCATTTTCAAAGAGAAGGTTGATCCACAATAGCTTTAATTGGGGACTGAAGGAGTACACAAGAATCTTCTCCAAATCAGAACCTTTACACTCTCCTAACAACCAGTCAAAGAAGCAGTTCAATCGTTGATCGAGCATATCTGTGAATTGCTCTATCTGTCTAAGGTACAAAGGAAAGACATATTCAACAATTAATTACATTGTGTTACACACCTTTCCATCCTGGAAATACTCCTTGAACCTTCATCCACAGATAAGGAGATGCACGACTGGGGACTGCTTACCACAGTCCATCTCAAAGGAAATGAATTCAGAAGAATGTTGATCGATGCTGACGCCACCATCAACATCATTCCACTGAAAACCCTCAGAGTCATAGACATCAGTCGACAAGAAGTTACTCGTGATCCCATCTCTATCAGAGACCTTGAAGGAACGCTCGGAAACACTTATGGCTACATCACTCTCAAAGTGAACATAAGTTCAACCTGGACAGAACCAATTTTCACATAATCAGGAAGATCCAGGATATGACATGTTCTTCAAACGAGCATGGATCCATGCTGAGAAGATGTCTACTGACAAAGCGCCTTTGGTTGCACATCTCTCCAATGAAGAAAGTTCTGATCCAGAAGATTTTACGGACATTCTATCATCATAGTACTTGGAGGAATTTCAAACTTTGACGAGGTTGAAGCAAGAACCTGAAAAAGATGCATAGACATTCATCAAGAAGTTATGCACTCAGTCAAGTCTCATTCCATGTCTATGTCATTTATTTCCTCACATGCTATCCTAGCATGGGGACTCAATTCTTATAGCAACTATGCAAGACGTTATGAATGGTAGCTTCACCGCATTAGGATTTTACCAAGTGGTTGAATCTGACGTTTCTCCGAATCAAGCACTGAAACATTCATTACTGAGATGATGTCCAAATATGGCAAAGAACACTTTAGGAGTTTCTCCTGCAAATCCATGTGTTCCACAAAATCAGAAAGCTCTGATGTCTGCACAAGTGTCGAATCCCACTACCGCAACGAAAGGGATACTGAATCAACAGAAGATACTCCAGGTCCGAGTTGATCAAACCCCTAATACATTCGATGCTTAAGGAATGTACGCTTCAACGCTCAAGCATCTAAGAAGCCTTCAAATTGTACTCCTAATCAAAGAGTACACCTTCGATAATAGCGCATCTGGCTTCAGCACAAATATCTCGACGATGACACACTGATTCAACAATAGCGCAAGTGTAACTAAATTACAATCGCTAATTCTTCATTATCCCATGATAAGACTTCTGAAACTGATGCAACATCATTCATCCATGGATGGCACAAACTACTTCAACATACACTGAGGACTTGATCTTATTGGAATTTGGAATATGATGTGATCCCATGAAACTTTATCAACGGAACCTCTCTACATCACAAGCCTTGCACGACCAAGGAACTTTTTCTCCTCACATCCAGAATGGAGACTGTCGCCGTTATCTGCCACAACAACATCGATTCTCTGACGAAGCCACTTCACAGTAAAGTTATATTCAGGAGAATTTAGGTTGAAATCCTAGAAAATCTTCATCCTCGGAATTCCCAACTCACCAACTAGTTTGTGAATGTAAAAGGCTCACTGGATGAAGGAGCAAAGGCTATATCGATAATCATGGTTCTAGCCTTTTTCGGTCTCTGGAGCAACTCCAACCATAGTATTGGCATCAACAAGGATATGTGGAGGAACTCCATTCATGGTCTCAGCATCAACAAGAATTTCTGGAGAAAATTCTATCGTGATCTAGCATCAATGACGGTCTCAGGGGCAACATCCTCATGACCATCTTCATCAACTATCTGTTCTCGGAAGTGTTGCTCGATGGATCGGACTTCTCCAAGCTCTAATGATTCATATCAAGGTGTGTATACATGAAATATGTTCACATAAAAGTCTTTCCGAAGCTTGCACAACAGGCAGGCACAATCCCAAGTCTTCTGCAAGAATTTCTCATCGCCTCTACAAATGAGATACAACATACTTCAGCCCATGGGTTTACAAAAACGTACCAATGAGTGAGGAATGGGACAATACTTCCTCAATAAAAGATGTTCGTCTCTGTCTCTTCTACAAAATACCAAAAGGGGCATCAATCAGACATACGAGCTGAAAGATATGGCCTTTACCGTCAAGTCTACCAAATTTGAAAATTTTGTACGGGATTACAAATTACAAATGTGTGTGCTTCGTTTGCTGACCTCTACAACTCCAAATTGAGTGATTCTTTTCTCATGTGATAACTCAGTCTCTTAGCTTTAAAGTTTCGGGTCAATCATCGAATTCCGACGTCGTATGAGGTTCCTATGGCTTCCAGAGTATACAACATGCAAGCAGCAATTCTTGGATGGGATTCATAATTTCCACAGTCGATCGGTGTCCGTCAGGTCTTTCCACCAAATCCTTCATCAAGTCCAAGACTCGTGGCGCCGGGCTCTCCAATCCTAATCATTCATCGTAAAATGAATGCTACCTCCGGGACATGAAACCATGATCATTACATCACTCCCTCTTGAGAGCAATGTCAGTTACGGTCCCGTGACCAGGGTTTCAGAAGTGATGTTTCTACGACTGACAGAAACAAGATGGCACTGCAAGCACCATGCTCATGTATCAATCAAGGGGTCCTGATCTCAAATGAATCAATGACATTGAAATCCTTCACCAACCATTCAAGACATGAGCAAATAGTGTGGAAGTCATAAAACACGTTTTCAACAAGCTCAGATTTTACACTTTCCTGTATCAGACGACAAACTGGGAGAAATTGTTAAGGAATCTAAGGTTGAGTGATACATCATTCTCTTTGTATGGATGTCCTCTAAAACATATCCAAAATTCACAGCAATTGGATAAACGAGCAAAAGGATGTGTCCAAAACTTTGGACTACATGACAGCTGAAAATATCCAGAAAACTTCCTGGAAATTTATTGTTTCGTAAATTTAGGGACTTAAACATGCTCAAAAGCCGAAAAGCTTCTTTGGTAAAGCTTGGAAATTTTCTTAGGATAAAGAAACATGGGTAGATCATAAAAAACGGACATCGTATAAAGATTCTGCAGCATTTTCAATGAAGACCTAATTTCTGAATTTTCTGATGACGAAATTCTTCATTCATCCACATCTGAATTAGGAGCTGCACCATCAGCGCAAGGCCGAACTTCATCTTCAGCCGTTAGTATCACTTGCTGATATATGAGCATATATCTTAACACGGATCACTCTCAGACGATCAAGAGACATACCATGCATCAGTTTTCCAACATATCTGAGTGGTTGATTCACCTCGGCATGAGCATCTGTAGAAGTCTTCATCTTTGACTTGATATTTTTGGAGCATTCCCAGAAGAGCCAGAAGAGTGGTTGTAACCAGAAGTCACTCATATCTGAGGCGAAAGACATGGAGTCATGGATATACTAATAACAAACGCATAACAAAAATTGTAACAATCCAACTCTTACCTATTTACAATTTCTTTAGCTGTAGTGATTATAATGTCAGAATTTCAAAAACTTGCTCGTTCCTTCAAACCTACAAAGATGAGAAAAATTCATTATTCAAAATCATGACTTGATTTTCATAAAACCGTGAACAACCCAAGTGAATTTTTATCCACTGGATTTTCGACAAAGGATAAAATCGTAAAATCATAATATTACATATTCCTGATCCAGCAATCAGATAAGTATTGAGGCTCATGTCGCTTATCGAAGCATGAAATCTCATTACGCAAGAGTCTCTGACTGAGTATACTTCTCTCAGATCATACATGAATATGCAGTCTCTCAACTGAGGAAACGACATATTTCATGAATACTGAGCAATTTCAGTAATCACTTTTATATAGAATCGAACGATTGGACGGCTCCTAGACAGCTTGCCTGCTAGTATAGAGCGATAACTTATATAGGATGTAACAATGTTTTCCCTGACTATATAAAAGACATGTGTATAGAATCTTAATGATTGGACGGCTCCTAGATAGCTTGCCTGCTAGTATAGAGCGATAATGTCTTCAGGATGCAACAACGTTTTCCCTGACTATACGTAATAAATATGATGCTTCAACTAGATCATATCGCTCAATTCTCGAATAATTAATGCTCCTAGACGACGTGCTAGTATAGAGCCATCAATTAATTATTTCTAGTCATTAGATTCATTAACTAAATCTCTAGAAAATATTATATGTTCTTCATAATATTTCATTACTTCAATTCATGGCTCTTCTCAGCAGAATTCCATGGGTTAGTAATAAATATTCAACGTACGGGCGTCTGAGCCACTATCGAGTAAGCCCCGACCAATATGGTGCAAGTGTACTCAGCAATAATGCACAAACGAGCATTCCAAAACACGAAGGAACGATGAACCTATGCGCTAGGGGACTGGGCCCACCGGCCGGCAGGTCACGCCTTGGCCAGTCCCACGCCCAATTATATATTTTATCATATTTTATTATTCTTCCCTAATCTCATGAAAATCCCTTCATTTGAGCAAATCTCATTCGTCCCAAAGAAACTCCCCAGTCTCATGGTGTTTCCTCGTATCAAAGAAATAATAAAAATTAGGAAAAGTGTTGTGGAACCGGGCCTACTAGATGGCCGGCCATGCCCTAGCCGTTGCCGGTCCCACACCTCATGATTCCTTATTATTTTATTATTATTTCCCTCATCCCAGGAAAATTCCCAGATTTCATGATATTTCCCTCAACTCATGAAAATAACATAAGATTAAGGAAAATCTCACGGGATCGGCTCATTGGCCGTCCGACCATGCCCTAGCCCTGGCCGGTCCCACACGCCCTTGTCTTATTATTTTAATATTATTTTTATATTATTTGTTTCCTTCATCTCATGGAAACTCCTTCACTTCAAGGAAACTCCTTAGTTTCAACAAACTCCTTGATTTCATGATAGTTCCCTCAAACCATGAAAATAATATAAAATTAGGAAAAGTGCCATGGGACCATGCTCATTGGCCGTTCGGCCATGCCTTGGCCATAGCCGGTCCCACACTTAATGAATCCCTATTTTATTATTTCCATAATCTCATGGAAATTCCTTAACCTCATGAAATTCCCCAGTTTCATGGTATTTGCTTCACATCAGGGAAAATACATAAAATTGGGAAAGGTGTTGCGGGACCGAGCTTGCTAGATGGACGGCCGGCCATTCCATAGCCGTGGCCGGTCCCACACCTTGCAATCCCCTATTTTATTAATTATTTTCATCATTTCATGAAGATTCCTCAGTTTCAGCGAAACCTTGAATTCTTCATATTTTCTCAAAATGTTGCTCAAACGCGCATCAGAAAATATCGAAACTCTCAGGACTGAGACAGGAAAATTATGGTGACACGGTCATGTTTCCTTGACCGACCAAGGCCGGCCCTAGGGTTTTCAAAGAACCGGTCACACATGTATTGACAATTTTGACCTAATTTGCTCAATTGTTCATATTGGGTTCAATCTCTTTTCAAACAAATTGGAGTTTTCTCAAACGACCATCAGCTGGTCCCACGACCATCAAGGGTCGTTCTCATGCCCTCTCGGCCGGTCTTTCATCTCTTCATAATTAGGTTTCATCACCTAAAGCTGAGACGAGTACTATTTTATAAATGATTAAACCAGCATTTAATCATCTTTTCACCTGGTCTTCAAGAGACTTTGGTATTTGCTCACTCGAGCATATAGGCACTACATGGATGGTCCACCATCCCACGTAGGCGGTCTCTCCTTCACTCCGTGATTGATTTTCAACAAATCATCAATTGATCAAAAATTAGGGTTTCGAATCCAGAGCTCTACAAAAACATAATTCTTTGCAGATTCAAACACTAATAATTTTACGTTGATCTTGTGATAAACAATTTTATTATTATGCTCGGCCTAGTTGTCAGTATCTTAAATTAATATTTTATTTGGTCCTGCCACCAACAATTCATCAAATGAGCAATATTTGCTCAGATGAGCAATATTTGCTCAGACTAAGGAATATTGGTTCACTTATGGCTACATCACTCTCAAAGGATATCAACATTTATTCGACAGTTTGCACGACTGGGTACTGCTTACCACTTTTCATCTCAAAGGAAATGAATTCAGAAGAATGTTGATCGATGCTAACGCCACCATCAACTTCATTCCACCGAAAACCCTCAGATCCGTAGGAATCAGTCCACAAGAAGTTACTTGTGATCCCATATCTATCAAAGACCTTGAAGGAACGCTTGGAAACACTTATGGCTACATCACTCTCAAAGTGAACATAAGTTCAACCTGGACAGAAACCAATTTTCACATAATCAGGAAGATCCAGGATATGACATGTTCTTCAAACGAGCGTGGATCCGTGCTGAGAAGATGTCTACTGACAAAGCGCCTTTGGTTGCACACCTCTCCAACGAAGAAAGTTCTGATCCAGAAGATTTGACGGACATTCTATCATCAGAGTACTTGGAGGAATTTCAAACTTTGACGAGGTTGAAGCAAGAACCTGCAAAAGATGCATAGACATTCATCAAGAAGTTATGCACTCAGGCAAGTCTCATTCCATGTCTATGTCATTTATTTCCTCACATGTTATCCTAGCATGGGGACTCAATTCTTATAGCAACTCTGCAATACGTTATGAATGGTAGCTTCACCGCATTAGTATTTTACCAAGTGGTTGAATCTGACGTTTCTCCGAATCAAGAACTGAAACATTCATTACTGAGATGATGTCCGAACATGGCAAAGAACACTTTAGGAGTTTCTCCTGCAAGTCCATGTGTTCCACAAAATCAGAAAGCTCTGATGTCTGCACAAGTGTCGAATCCCACTACCGCAACGAAAGGGATACTGAATCAACAGAAGATATTCCAGGGCCGAGTTGATCAAACCCCTAGGAAATTCGATGCTTAAGGAATGCACGCTTCAACGCTCAAGCATCTAAGAAGCCTTCAAATTGTACTCCCAATCAAAGAGTATACCTTCGATAATAACGCATCTGGCTACAACACAAATATCTCGACGATGACACACTGATTCAACAATAGCGCAAGTGTAACTAAATTACAATCGCTAATTCTTCATTATCCCATGATAAGACTTCTGAAGCTGATGCAACATCATTCATCCATGGATGGCACAAATTACTTCAACATACACTGAGGACTTGATCTTATTGGAATTTGCAATATAATGTGATCCCATGAAACTTCATCAACGGAACCTCTCTACATCACAAGACTTGCACGACCAAGGATGGAGAATGGAGACTGCCGCTGTTATCTTCCACAACAACATTGATTCTCTGACGAAGCCACTTCACAGTAAAGTCATATTCAGGAGAATTTAGATTGAAATCCTAGAACATATTCATCTTAGGAATGCCCAACTCACCAACTAGTTTGTGAATGTAAAAGGCTCACTGGATGAAGGAGCAAAGGATATATCGATAATCATGGTTCTAGCCTTTTTCGGTCTCTGGAGCAACTCCAACCATAGTATCGGCATCAACAAGGATATGTGGAGGGACTCCATTCATGGTCTCAGCATCAACAAGAATTTATGGATAAAATTCTATCGTGATCTAGCATCAACGACGGTTTCAGGGGCAACATTCTCATGACCAGCTTCATCAACTATCCGTTCTCTAAAGTGTTGCTCGATGGATCGGACTTCTCCAAGCACTAATGATTCATATCAAGGTGTGTAGACATGAAATATGTTCACATGAAAGTCTTCCCGAAGCTTGCACAACAGGCGGCTACAACCCCAAGTCTTCTACAAGAAGTTCTCATCACCTCTACAAATGAGATACAACATACTTCAGCTCATGGGTTTACAAAAACGTACCAATTAGTGATGAATGGGACAATACTTCCTCAACTAAAGATGTTATTCTATGTCTATTTTACAACATACCAAAAGGGCGCATCAATCGGACATACGAGCTGAAAGATATGGCCTTTACCGTCAAGTCTACCAAATCTGAAACATTTGTACGAGATTACAAATTACAAATGTGTGCGCTTCGTTTGCTGACCTCTACAACTCCAAATGGGATCAAGGTGTTTACAATTATAGCAATATAAATAAGTCTCTGAATCATGATTGAACAACATACAATTTTCGATAGACAGTCTTTCGTCTACACGAACTCATTGTCTTAGTAATTACTCTCAACTGAGTAAACTCAATCATTCAGAAACTATTTTCACGCAATATACACAACACACCAACAATCCTTGATCACCATTGATCTCACACATTTCTCGGATTTCTTCCTACAGATCGACCCATCCTCTCTTGTGACCGAATTGAGTCTGGAACGGACATTGTCTTGGTTTAGGTCGGAGTCCTACAGATTGATCTCTCAAACTTAAAGCACTCCCTTCTTGCAGTGCATCTATGTGAGGTTAAACATTTCGCTCGGTTCAAGGAGTCTCCTCCGCACGGTCGTCCCCTCGATTCCGTAAAAACCAGTAAATCGTTTTTCCCCATCTACAATGATATTGGTATAATAATTATATGAGCTTACTATCATGTGGATCTCCTCTTTACTCATTTTTTCTCTCCCTCTAATACACATATGGCCTATAATTATAGCACATACATGGTCTCGCATATCACAGTTATCGAGTAATGTTTTCCATGTATATATCATGTACGGATCCGATATTACTAGCTTGCCAACCCAAGCAAGCATATCTGGTGTTGCCACGTTATCTAGATACTCGGTCATTTCATATAGCTGTCTACTTTGTCCCTATATTAAATGCTCTCTTCGACCGTTATCGTTTATTTCAATATTAATTTGACACGTGTCGCGTTTCGTTTCTTCTCATAGATTTCTCGATAGAAGCACGCATGTGGGTGGTATGATCCCATATTTCTCCACTCACGTATTATCCTTCATCTCCAATATCATATGTGCTCCACATATGCATCGGATATTTAGCCCTCACAGTTTTCCTCTTTTCTTCTCATCGGACAAGGTTAAGATGGGAAGAAAACTCAACGGACTGGTATAACTCGTCACATCCCCAAAAATCTCTCTGCATGCGCGCCTCCACGTCATTCATCTTTTTGCTTTCATTATCAAATTTAACTTCTTTTTTTCTATCATTACTTTAGTATAATATCATACCTTAAAAAGTTCCATCAGAAAAAACGAAAAGGTAAAGTTATCTTCGTGTCTTCTATTTTAAAACTTTTCATATTTTCTTTTGGTGATCTGTGCTTTTGTATTGATATTCTTTCTGCTATCTCTTCGATAGTTTGTCCAAATCAGATGGAAAAAGAGTTAGCACGTCTGTTTCCCCTCCTCCTGTGGCTGGTGATGCTACACCCGTACGAACTCGTCCCATAACTCAGAAAGATATTGTCAATGAGTTTAATCTTGGTAGCTTTAAAGTTATGTTCCCAAGCGGTGTTGTTGGTGAAAAGATGAGGGTACCCAAATACATCACAATCTTTTAAATACCAACCTATAAGTCTGATATCTTAAGTGATGTCTATGGACAGAGTCGAGATAATACAACTAAGTCTTATTGTTAGAGCATTCCTCGGTCGAACTCAAAAGTGTTTCTATATCAAGATTGTTTTCTAATTTAGTTGTCAAAACTATATCTTGATTTCTGGTCTACAATTAGTTAAGTCTCAGTCTATGATAGAGGTAGTTGAGAAACGAGTCAGTCATCATTTGCGTTCTACCGTTTGAAGGCGAAGATCAACCGAAGATTTTGGAGAACTTCATAAACAAAAGGTAAGTGAAGACTGAACCACATATTTTTCAAGTTATATTTACTTTTCTATCCTTGAGACGATTGTCAGATAACAAATAAGACTAGCTTGCGTAGACAAGATTTTCGAGTCGAGAACTAATTATTTAGTTGACGAATTTCTCGAAATATAATGACTAAGCTCAATGAACATTTGTTCAGACTTGATCAAATTTCAGTGGAGAACAATTAATTATGCGGAACCAAATCATGATTCAAGTTTAATCATTGGGAAATAGCCTTGAACACTGATATGTGTCATTGATGTTATTCAGGAATGTTTAGAATTGATTTAGAGAAATATAAAACTACTATATTCGGAATACAAGACAGTATTATCAGCCTTACAAACTGAGAAAACTGTTATATGTCTGAAGCCGTATTACATGTATTAATGCACATAGCGGTATCTATATATCGACTTTCAGATTTGTGTGATATGCATCTTCGTATGTACATCATGGGAAAATATGTTTGTTTCGTGGTCCGGATAGGAATGAATATTCGTATGCAAACCATTTTGGAACTATGGTAAGGGAACCGGGTTAAAATAATCAAACAGGTATGCGAGCCGAAAAAAGTTCTATGTTCTAGAACCAGTTTAGTACCCAGACCGGTACATGAACTGAAAAAATTCAATGAACTCTGGAACCGGTTGAAAGTCTGAAGTTTGCAAACCGGTACATGAACTGAAAAAGTTCTGTCAACTCCGGAACTTTGAGTTGCACTTAAGTTTGCAAACCGTTACGTGAGCTGCAGAATTTCTGTCAACTCCGGAACTCGGTAATTGCACATAAGTTTGCAAACCGGTTCACGTAATGTGACACAGCCGATTCACGAATGATTCAAGTAATTTTACTTAGTACATTTACCAACTATGTCGATTATGATTCAAGTGTAATTAAATTATTTCTATGAAATGATTTCCATTTGATCAATTCTTTAATTAACACTAGACTCATTTGATCACATGATTGTAACTCAATATTAATGTCTTAATGAACATGAAAATGAGTGTTAAGCTTTTAAAGTTCAGATCGGCTAGTTTCGACTAACCATGTTGGGCATAGTCTTTATACATGGTTCGGTTACGGTTCTACCTAACCAGAGTATATATATTGTATATGTGATTAAGATTCAAAACTTTCATCTAACGGTGAATATTGTTTGCTTGGTTCCAAAGCTATCTTAGTTTAAACCTAAAGCAACCTAGGCTTTGAAGTCTACATAAGGGAAACTCTTGGAAACTGGGATCTTTGAATCCAAACATTACTTTTCGGTGTGTCCTTGTTGTATCTAGAGTCGTCCTCCCCTTTTAGGGTTTAGCAACTACAAAGATTTCATTGGGATTCGTGAAGCCAGGTCCAGTTATCTTTTATCTTGATAACTCGAGTATCCTGATCTTGATTATTTCTAGAGCCTTGCTCTAACAATCAAGATATATAGTAATCAACAAAGTATCTTCCTCTCATACTTTGTTGATTCCGCAAGTTTATACTTGTGAGGTGAATAATAAACTAGGCTGCACTTCGGGTTGCATAAGTCTAGATTTTCAGGGTAGCCAGACTTTTGTCAAGTTGTTATCGATTTCCATCTCCTGGATCTTTCGTTTGATCTGATCATTCATTTAGATCATAAATCAGGAAATCAATCATAGGCTTAATCTGTCGGAGGAAGATTTGGTTTAAAGTCTTCAATTGAGTTGAAGCAACTCTTAGTTGGTGTGAGACCGTCTAAGGGAATCAGTTGCGTGGAGTCCTGTTGGGATTCAAGAGGCCCAAGAAGCGCAACTGTACCTGAATCAGTGGGACACTAAGTTCGGGCTCAACTACATTCCAGACTGAAGTTAATTGGTTGTCTAGTGTCCGTAGCGTCTTAATACAGATTGGTGTTCAATCTGGACTAGGTCCCGGGTTTTCTCTGCATTTGCGGTTTCCTCGTTAACAAAATTTCTGGTGTCTGTGTTATTTATTTTTCCACATTATATTTTTTATTTTTATAATTGAAATATCACAGGTTGTGCGTTGATCAATCACAATAGCTAGGTCCAACCTTGTTTTTTGGATAAGACTTGATTGATCCTTGGATATTGGTCTTTGGTACTGTCCAAGAACTTTCTTTGTTGTTAGGTTGATGGATTCAGTTCTATAAACGTTCTAACAACAAGAGAGAGAAAGATATATAACTCTAGACACTTTCCTTGATTGAGTTTTTACTCTCGAAGTTGTGTTAAATTTGTCCATACAGATTGCCTACGAAAAAGTTGGTGGTGTATTTTGGTATCCACAGTGTTTTCAGTTGGTATCATAGCAGTCAAACACGTTAAGACCTAATAAGTCTGTGGTTGAAGCAGTCTGACTATATGGACATAGTCGAAATCTCTAATGAACGCTGCACCAGTAAAAAAGAAACTGTTTCTATGAATCCTGTAAAAAAGTCTGATTTTTCAAACTCTTCTAGAGACTAATATTATGGTTCCATAAAACAGTCAGATATTGATCATTTCCATTCCTACTGTTTTACTGATGAGTCTGACTCAGAAGTAAAACGAGAAGCAGCTAAGGAAAGCTCTGAAATTTTCAAGCGTATGTAATTTCAGACTTCTGAGCTTTATCGGCTGCAACACAAAGTCAATACTCTCATTAATATTATTTCTAAATAGGATTCCAAAACAAGGATGTCTCTCGTATATGATGCCTTGGAGATCGCTCAACAAACGAGTAAGAATACTGCTCTATGTTGCGATAGTGTATCCAAAGAAACTACCATGATGACAGCTTATATACAAGGTGATGAAATAGGAAAATCAAGAACCAATTATGTTCATGATTTACTAATAAAATGGCAGCCAGACACTAACAATCGAAGTACTACTTTGATAAGAGACGATCAGTTGAAATTCTCTTACCAAGATAAAATTGTGTCTCCAAGGAGGAAAAGCTCTTTACAAAACGAAATTGTCAAGACTACCCGTTTTGATTTCCTTGAAACTCAAAAAGTGTGCTTCTATTGCAACACTAAAGGACATGTTCAAAGAAAGTGTAAACTAAGGTTGGAAAACTTTCAGTTTGACCGCCTTCAAAACACCTTGGATTTAATTCTAAAAGGTGTCACTGATATTCGGATGTCTAAACCTCTTGAGGTGATATCACATTCAAGCAAATCTGCTTCTGAGAATGTCAGCACTTCATGGTACACGAATATTCGAACAAACCAAAAAGGTAGTAGACAAAATCTGTTTAAAAAGAACTTTGTGAAACCGTTACAAGTATGGGTTCGAAAGAATACCTATATGCCTCCTAAAAGGGTGGAAGCTTTTGAAACAGCTCAACAAGCTAACCTGAATTTGATCGTTACAGGATACAAGGATCTTATTGACAAACTGTCCGCTTCAAGACAAGTAACTTCAGGTAAGAGTTCTAATCATATCTCTTATTTTGATGACAGTAATTTCTATGATCATTTTCCAAGTTTCAAAAGAAATAGCAAAATAAAACAACAACATTTTTCTAATGGCGAGTATAGAACTCACCCTTGTGCAAACTTGCCACAGGCCTTGGAACCTTATCCATAAAAAACCTACTGGATAAGGATTACTGTGAAACAGATATACTATTTATCTCAAGTAGTACTTGTTTATGATGATCAGCAATCCTTTCTTATTGTAATTCCTTCATGTTAAGTCAAATCAGTTTAGAATGTTTGAGCATTCTCTGGTTAAAATCTTCTCATTAATATTGATTCTCTTGTACTCTAAACTTACGTTTGTTGAGCTAAGAATACCTTAATATTCAAGGAAGAATATTTGTCATTAAGGATGGTTGCAATGTGTGCTCTTTAAAAAATTGAAAAAAAAAACTATTTTTCTACCCTCAGTATTGTGTTCCGAAGCCTATTAGGCTAAATCGGTTCCGTTCAAAAGGTACACGTACCTTTTTCACTTGTACCGTGCAAAAGCCTAATTTCTAAGTCGGGTCACGAACTGTCATACATCCCAGGGAATATCCTTTATATACCATAACTTGTGATTGAGAAATTCCCATCCAAGGTTCTGCAACCAAGCATGTCTCGAATTCTTGAAAACATTGAAAAATCTCTTAATCGCGATGGTATTAAAACAAGAGGAAAGAAGAGAACGCTGGTCGATGACAAAGTTATAGATTCATCCGAAATTTCGTCTGATGTGAATTGCTACTTTTCTTATGATCATCAAGATGTTGAACGAGAAGAGATGATTTCTGCTGATGTTGTTTATGATTTCCTTAAACAATTTGAAGAATCCAAACTAGAACTTGTAGAAACGCTAAAAAGTTTAGACGTGTTGAAAACTGAGTTGAAAAAGGTTTCTGCTGACCTTGTTCTCATGAAATATCATGTTCGTGAACTACTCAATGAGGATATTTTCTCTGAAGCTCGTGGATACAGTTGATTCAAGGGTCTCAATACAAATAAAGAATCTGGAAAAATCTAGTTTATTTTGTTTTCTTCTATTTTATGTCTAGGAAACTTCTTTTAAGGATTTTATTCCTGAGAATTATAACTAGGGTTTGGTATAGCAAGAATTGTGATTACACATAGCTATTTCCAACGTTTTTCATCTTGCATGTCTTTAGATTTATTTATTTAAATTCTAGAGTTGTTGGAAAATGAACTTGCAGTATGTAATCATTATTGGTCTAATTATTGTAAAATTCTTATGAAATATTGTGACTTTACGTTTTCGTGAATCGAGCTAATATTTCATATATGCTCTGAAGTTAAATGTATAATGTTTTTATAAACGGGAAATAGAACAAACTCTTTGAGATTTTTCTCGCAGTATTGATCTTTTTGTGTCATACCTTCGTGTTTTGCTGCTTGACACACCCCATAAGATTCTCTTATGTTGAGTAACATCGAGTAAAATGTCTCGTTTTCGTAACTAGCCTTGAGATTAATTTATGTATAAACTATGGATACAAATCCTTGTGATTTGTTAATGTCCACAAAATTATTCTTTTTCACAAAAGTAAGGTCACTCATGTTGTTCATTTGGGAATGTCATTTTATGGGGGAGAGTTATTAAATGAACTTGTGCTTAATTGCTATATCTTTGTGGGGAGTGTGTTTGTGGAATTATAAATGGGATGCTTGTATCTTTTTAATCTCCTAGGATAAGCTCTAAGTATTTATTACTATGTGATATCATCTAAATAGGTTGATATGAGGAATTACATTTTTAACTATGTTATTATGTAGCATCTCCATCTTCCTTAAAGCTTGAAGATATCTTTTGGTTGTATTCATTATGATCCCCCGGTTTTCGTACCTTTGTTAATTTTATTGACAAAAAGAGGGAGAATTATTTAGTAGTTTCGTACCATATATATATGGTTTACGCATCATTATGTAAGGGGGGTTGAATCATTTAAGCAATAGATTTACCTGTTAATAAAAGATGTAAGTATTGATTAAAGGGGAGAAACATATCACCGTAGTAGTACTTCAGAGTTGAGATACAATTGAACTTTGGAGAAAATATAATAATACTATGTTTCTGTATAACAACAATTGAGAATATTATTTTCGAAGTTGTTATCGCTATGGAATCGGTTCTACAACAACAACGATGTTGAATTGAACACGTTCAGAATCATTGCGACTTGGAATAGCGAAGAGTTCAAGGAGAGTTGAAGAAACCAAGGAAATCAAGGCATGATGGATCAATGAGTTTTTAAAACTTTATTTTGTTATCTATATGTATGAAATAGTTTTGTCACTAAAATTGACAAACGGTGAGATTGTTAGAGCATTGCTCGGTCGAACTCACAAGTGTTGCTATATAAAAGCTTGTTGTTAAATTTAGTTGTCAAAACTATATCTTAATTTATAGTCTATAATTAGTTAAGTCTTAGTCTAGGATAGAGGTGGTTGAGAAACGAGCCAGTCATCATTTGCGTTCTACCGCTTGAAGGTGAAGATCAACCGAAGATTTTGGAGAACTTCATTAACAAAAGGTAAGTGAAGACTGAACCGCCTATTTCTCAAGTTATATTCACTTTTCTATCCTTGAGATGATTGTCGCATAACTTATTAGACTAGATTATGTGGACAAGAATTTCGAGTAGAGAACGAATTATTTATTTTACGAATTTCTCGAAATATAATGACTAAGCTTAATGAACATTTGTTCATACTTGATCAAATTTCGGTGGAGAACAATTTATTGTTCGAAACCAAATCATGATTCAAGTTTAATCATTAGAAAATAGCCTGGAATAGTGATATGTGTCATTGATGTTATTCAAGAATGTTTCGAATTGATTTAGAGAAATATAAAACTACTATATTCGGAATACAAGACAGTGTTATCAGTCATACAAACTGAGAAAACTGTTATATGTCTGAAGCCGTATTACATGTATTCATACACGTAGCAGAGTAGTCATATATCGACTTTCACATTTATGTGATATGCATATTCGTATGTACATCATGGGAAAATCTGTTTGTTTCGTGGTCCGGATAGGATGCATATTTGAATGCAAACCATTTTGGAACTGTGGTAAGGGAACCAAGTTAAATAATCAAATCAGTTTGCAAGCCAAAACAATTCTATATTTTAGAACCAATTTAGTACCCAAACTGGTACGTGAACGAAAAAGTTTTGTGAACTCCGGAACCGGTTGAAAGTCTTAAGTTTGCAAACAGGTACGTGAACTGAAAAAGTTTTGTCAACTCCGAAACTTTGAGTTGCACCTAAGTCTGCAAAACTGTACGTGAGCGGCAAAAGTTCTGTCGACTCCGGAACTCGGTAATTTCATCTAAGTTTTCAAACCGGTTCGTGTACTGTGACTCGGCCGATTCACGAACGATTCAAGTAATTGTACTTTGTACATTTACCAACTATGTCAATTATGATTCAATTTTAATTAAATTATGAAAAAGCGGGGGTCTAACAACACCACCCAATATTTCGCTTAGCAATCTGTATGGACAAACTCGAATATACTTTTAAGAGAATCAACAAGACTCAATCAATTAAAAGTATATCAACGAGTTTATATCTCTCTTCTTGATTTGACTTACTCAAGCAAGAACTGCGAGTTCTAATCAAATACAAGGAATAACTTGGATGGTACCAAAGACCAATATCCAAGGATCAATCAATATCAATCAACAACCAAAGGTCGTATTTCCAATTGATTAATTCAAACGCACAACCTATATTATTTCAATTATATAAACAAATATAATGCGGAAATAGAAATAATACAGACACCAGAAATTTTGTTAACGAGGAAATCGCAAATGCAGAAAAAACCCCGGGACCTAGTCCAGAATGAACACACATTGTATTAAGCCTCTACAGACACTAGCCTACTCCAATATAACTTCGGACTGGACTGTAGTTGAACCCCAATCAGTCTCCCACTGATCCAAGGTACAGTTGTAATCCCTACGTCTCTGATCCCAACAGGATACTCGCACTTGTTTCCCTTACCGATCTCACCCACAACTAAGAGTTGCTACGACCCAAAGTCGAAGACTTGACAATAAAAAAATTTGTCTCACACAGACAAGTCTATCAAAGGATCAATATGTCTCCCACATATAAACCCTAAAAGGTTTTGTTCCGTATTTTGATAATAATCAAGGTGAACAGGAACCAATTGATAATCCGGTCTTATATTCCCGAAGAACAGCCTAGAGTTATCAATCAGCTCACAACAATCTTAATCGTATGGTAGCGAAACAAGATGTTGTGGAATCACAAACAATGAGACGAAGATGTTTGTGATTACTTTTTATATCTTTCCTATTGGAGATATCAATCTCAAGCCAATCAATCTGATTGTACTCGTACAATAGAAGATGCAAGATCAGATCATACAACTACGATAAAAGTATTATCTGTCTGGCTTCACAATCCCAATGAAGTCTTTAAGTCGTTAACCTGGTTTTAGAAGAAGAAAACCAAAGGTTAAAGGAGAACCGACTCTAGTATGCAAACTAGTATCACACATGAGGTGTGGGAATTAGTTTTGCACAAACACTAGAGTTCCCCTTATATAGTATTTCAAATCAAGGTTTGCAATTAAGTTACCTTGGTAACAGAGCAATCAATATTCATCGTTAGATGAAAACCTGATTTAGATTCAAGCTAATATTTCTCAACCGTTGGATCGTAAACTTAGCTTGTTATACACACTTGACAATGCACGTTTATAGGTTTGTTAACCGTACCCAAACGTATGCACTTGTTGATTCAACAATAGTTAACCAAAAGGTTAGCCATATGAGCATTTCATATCAACCACGTTCTTCTTCACCATAACTAGTTCAAGTGATTCAAATGAACTAGTTAGAGAGTTGTTCAATTGCAAGGAAATCCCATGTACTACACAAGACATAATTGAAGCAAAGATGACTTGATTCACTTGAATCTTTTCATGAACTTTTATAGCCATGGTTTGCAAACTGTATTCCTTAGTCTTTTTAAGTTTAAGTTCAGAAATCATCTTCAGATATATAACCTTATCAAGTTCGAAGACTAGGTTCGCAGACTTAAGTTACCGGGGAGAGTTTACAAACTCCAGCAGAAATTCTCGGGTATGAGAACTTCGCCGGTTCGCGGAATGGGTTCGCGTACTGAGTTCGCGGACTTAGTTTCACGCAAGTAGTTTGTCAACTCCAGCAGAAATTTTTGGGTTTGAGAACTTCGGCAGTTCGCGGACTTCGCTCACGCCATTCTTACGGTTCTCTTGATCAACAAAGTTCGCAAATTTTGGTTCAAGGAATAGGACTTATACATAAATGTGTTTCCACAACAATGCTTATGTCCACCGTTGGTTATGTAATCTGAACTCTTATTTCAATCATTGAAACATTCTTAGAGGACATTATATAGTTGTTACACCATTTCTCGTCAAAGCAATTTTCAAGATGATTGAAACATATTATGACATTCGTCACATGGTAAAGATAAACTTGGTTAAAGCGAAATGCTTACCAACTCATATTTCGAGATATAGATAGGCGAGGTATACTCGGCTCGAAATACCAAATGTGTATAATCAAAATATATATATATAGCATACGACTTCTTGTCGCAAAGAGTAGGAGATCGAGTAGATAGAATTTTGAGTGATAGATAAGTTCAAGTCTTCAATACCTTTTTGTCGATAAGTTCCACCGGTTCCTTGAGTAGTTCTTCTACTTGTATAATGAATCTCCATTAAGTCCTTGAGCTCAACTACACTTTCTATCCTAGTCTGAGACTTAGCTATAATAGACTAGAAATCAAGACTTATAGTTTTGATCACTAACATTGACAAACATTCTTGAGATAGAAACGCATGCGAGTTCGACCGAGCAATGCTCTAACAATCTCCCCCTTTGTCAATTTTATTGACAAAACTATCAATACATATGGAATACAAAAAAGATAAAGAAAACTTTAGTAGCTCTTATTCCACATGTGTAATCTTCAACATTCCTCGAAATCTTCGTAACTTCCAAGTACTCCAATGATCCCAAAGGTTGTAAGTTTAGCATCACCGTTGTTGAAAATCCGTAGCTATAACAATAAGAAAGCATAGATCTCGATTATTGTTATGCAGTGCATCAAAGTTCAATTGTATCACAACTTCAACAATAATACTATGGTGATATGTATCACTCCCCCTTAGTCAATACTCCATCTCACATGGAAACCACTCCCCCTTACACAATGATCCGTAAACCATATGTATATGTAGTGTGAACTACAAAATAATTCTCCCCCTTTTTGTCAATAAAATTGGCAAAGGTACAAGAACGGGATCATAATGAAATTTCCGAGAGAGACATTTCATGACAAAAAGAAAAAATAAATACCAACTAATTTAGATGCAATCATAAAGCCGAAGCTAAATGCATTCATCAAGGAGTTTAAAGATACAAGATAACCCCTCTAAAATTCCATAGCCGCATACCCCTCAAGATATGACCATTAAGCACAAGTTCAGAAGAACTCTCCCCCATTTGATGTCATTCCCGAAGGAACAACAAGAGCGACCTTAATTTCGAAAGAAAATAAGGATTTTGAAACAAAAATGACACTAACAAGACAAAAACAACTCTACAGAAACTGAACTGGAGTAAACTTACTTGAGTTTCAAACTCAATTGCCCAAAAGATAGAGATAAGCATAGGGGAAAGAGTTATAGAAACGTTTTAATGAACCAAAACAACATCAATAGACTGCCGCAGGTGTTGAAAAGTAGCAGTGTCTAATAGTTTGGTAAGAATATCAGCCAATTGTTGTTCGGAATGCACAAATTCCATACTTATGATACCATTTTCATAGAGATCACGAATAAAATGGTACCTTATGTCAATGTGCTTTGTTCTTGAGTGCTCAACGGGATTCTCAGTGATTCAATTCGCACTAGAGTTATCACAAAAGATCTTCATTATTCTAGTATCAACTCCATAATCATCTAGCATTTGTTTCATCAATTGGAGTTGAGTACAGCATGATCGAGCAACAATATATTCTGCCTCACATGTAGACGGGGATTGAGAATTTTGTTTCTTGCTATGCCAAGCTACAAGTTTAGTCCTACATAGTAGAAACCCCGTGATGTACTTTTTCTGTCTTCTATACATCCTGCCCAATCAGCATCTGAATAAGCAGAAATATGAGTGTTAGTATCAAAAGTGTAAGATAAACCATACCCGGCAGTGTGATTAATATATCGAATGATCCTTTTTGCAGCTGCAAGATGAGATTCCTTTGGATTTTCCTGAAACCTGGCACAACAACCGACACTGAAAGAAATATCAGGTCTAGTAGCTGTAAGATACAAAAGGCTACCAATAATAGATTGATACAACTTTTGATCCACTTTTGCTCCTTTCTCATCTCTATGTAGTTTACCAGTAGTGGGCATAGGTGTCAATTTTGGAGAAAACATATCCATGTCGAACCTTGTCACAAGGTCTCGAGCATAATTCTCTTGAGATAAGTAAATTCCATCCTTATGTTATTGAATTTGTAATCCTAAGAAGAATTTTAATTCACCAACATTGCTCATTTCAAATTCCTTAACAAGAGAGACATGGAAGTCCTTTGCAAATTTTTCAGAAGTTGATCCATAAATGATATCATCTACATAGATTTGAGCAATAACCACATCTTTTCCACTCCATTTGGTAAACAAAGTTTTATCAGCTCCGCCTCTTGAAAAACATTTTCTAATGAGAGGAGTGGTAAGTTTTTCAAACCAGGTTCTAGGTGCTTATTTAACTCATACAATTCCTTTTTGAGCATGATCTGGGAAATCAGGATTTTCAAACCCCTTAGGTTGAGCGACATAGACTTCCTCCTTTAAAATTATGTTTAGGAACGCGGATTTTATATCCATTTGAAACAGCTTAACCTTAAGAAAATAAGCATGAGCTAACAAAAGACGAATGGACTAAAGGAGTGCTGTTGTAGTAATTCGATTGCGGTAAATAAGGATTCGATGCTCGGACTTGAAAAGATTTTTAAAGCAAAAATATATACAAAATTGTCACAGGATCAAGAGACACTAGGACTCAGGATTCCACCATAATCATTCATATAATTAATATATTTATTTCCAAAACAATTATAGCTCACATAAAAATAGGGACTCTAATTCTTGCCAAGGTAGATTTTAGAAGATTAACTGTAAATCGAAAGCATGGCATATCAAAAGTACTAAGACCAAGCATAAACCATCAAAAGAAATGACAATCAATTAAGAAAAAAATCATAAAACATTTAATAAAAATGCAAGAAGTCATAAAAGAATTAAATATAATTTTTATATGTGTAAAATATGGCTTCCTCCATCATCCCAGTATTGGGGTTTAGCTATTCATATCAATCACACACTCAAAATATTAATTCAAAGTTCAAAGTGTGATTAAAAGAGTCAAAAGTTATAAAATAGTGGTTCTGAGACTCACAAAACACGTCCAACAGAAACGATAGAATATAATTGCAGCTAACTGCGACACTTCGCTGATGCTGTTGACGCTGCTGAAAATAAGTATGCCCTGGAGAGTCTGTTCTTCGTGTTCTTGAAGCTTTTTAATGGCAGCAGCAGCAGCAGGTGAACATTGCTGTTTTTCCTTCTTCTTCGCTCCTCCTGGCTCTGGCTCGACCCCCAAACTCTTCATCCCCCTTTATGAGACTTGTATCCTCCTTTATATACTACCCAGATCCATAAATCTCGAGAAATATTTTTCTTTTTTTCTCCCTGCCAAGTTACGGTTTTTCTTTTCTACACGGCTGCTGACCCTTTCCAAACTCTCGTACGCGTCTTCTGTTGTTACAAAACTTTCCCAAGATATAAGGGAATCGAATAAGAGAAGATATCTTCCCTAATCCTCCACGTAATCTCCAAAATTATCTCCACAGCAGACCCGTGAAAACATCACCTCTGTTTTGCTTGATATCGACGATTCAGCCCAATATGCTCGACCCAAACGCACACATAAACCCTGTTTGGTCCACTAAAGTCCATCCCAATCGAGTTTGGCAATTTAATCTCCATAAAACACGTCCAACAATTCGAACCCTAAACTGCCAGAGTTGAAAACCAATTTCCCGCCAAAATTCTGTTTTAAACGTGAAGAAGAAGGGTGCCCCCCTATCCAGCTCCGGTGTCCCTTTAGCAGCTGTCTGGAAATGGGTCACCCCTTAGTAATTAGGTTACCCCTTATCCAAAATTGAGGGTCCGTATAGTGAGTTTTCTGGGACATTTTCCGCACTTTTTCGGGGTTCCTCCGAGGTATTTCTGAGGTGCTTCCGGTACTCTATCAACGGAGGTCCAAACGCCGCATTTTCAGCCAATTTCGCCGCAAAACCTTATTCTTCTAAAAACACCTACAAATAAATAAAATAACCAAATAAGTATAGAATCGAGCACTAACACTATATACAATTGAGATATATTAGACACATAAATGCGTCTATCAAATACCCCCAAACTTATTATTTGCTAGTCCCGAGCAAATCAAAACTACAAAATAAAATCCTAACTCACTGTCGCAGGCATCGTCGATTGCATTTAGCGTATGCAATAAGCCTTTAAACCCCTAGGTGGCCCTAGTGGCCGAGTTATAGTCTCGGGAGGGCTTACCAGAGATATACCCACAAAACCTGTAATCCAGACCTTAGCTATCTACGCAGAACCTTGGAAGGCACTAAAGAATCTCCTTGGTTGGCATACTTATTGACTACATGAAGAAGTACCCTGATGCGAAATTCCAATTGTTGTACACGAGTTTGCACTCAAGCATACTAAAATTCATATAAAGTGACAGAGCTCTACTCAGATAGTTGCACTATGGACATCATATTCGGAGTCAAACTAATCACATGGAAAGATTAAGAGATGGATATAGAAAAACATAGATGGTTTTGATGTTTACTAAGTGAACGGCGTTTCCCATATCTGTCTGAAGGCCTCTGCCAAAATGAACCTATCCTAATGGATTGAGATACTAGTCTGACTAATATCAACACACTGGCATATACAAGGGTACCAGTGGTCGATAACCTAACTCTAGGTCAACACAACTGGCATATACAAGGGTACCAGTGGTCGACTTTATTGAATTTATTCCTTTTGGTCAAATGGTCTGGTCTCAATTTCTTTCTTCTTTTTTTTTTTCAATTTTTTTTCAACTTTTTTTTCAACTTTTTTTTTTTTTTCTTCATGGTATCTCAATCACTCTAATTCACCCTAGCATTGGTAACAACTTGAATCGTGGGCCCCACCTATCACTTAGAGAAACATAGTTTAAAAACAAAATAAAATAAAAATAGAAGTGAAAAGGACTCAACGAGATATGGTGAAACTATCATGTTATTTCTAACACCTGAGCTCTGTGCTTTTATGAATAGACTCTTTAGATGTTTCCATCTAATCAGATTGGTTCCTCAAACTCCTACAATCAAAATGCTTCCATCCACTTAGATTAGTTAGTGCAATCCTCAATAGGCATAAATTTCTAAGCTCTGGAGTTTATTTATTCATACTAAAAAGTTTCTCCCATACCCCCAAACTTAAACCTAACATTGTCCTCAATGTTCTAAAGATGAAATTAAAAGCATGAACAAGGAGAAACTGTTACCATTTGAAATGAAAGAGTTACGGAAGGATATTACCTGGTTGCATGAGATTGGGTTACCTCCCAAGAAGTGCTAAGTTTAAAGTCTTCAGCCAGACTAAGAAAAGTATTAGTCAACTCGAACCGTATAACAGTAGCCGGAATAACTGTGGGTCTTTAACACCAAAAAGAGCTGACAAAAGGAAACTGCAGTGAACCAAGAAAATGTACAAGACTAGCATGCCCTTACCTAGTTTCCTGATTAAGATATCTATATCTAATTGTGGTTCAGGTTCAGGTTCTATAAAAGGGTCTAAATATATTTCTTTAGGATGCAACTCCTCAAAATTGAGATCCGAATTATTAGGTCCTAGAGTCTGTAAGTACTTAAATAAGAACTTAGAAGCACAAAATAATAACCTAAATAATTGAGGATCCTCTAAGTCAATCAGGTTTGACTTACATAATTGACCACAGTGAGAGTAGTGGTCATTCTTAAGAAAATGTGTCGATTCTAATATCCTAAAGTAATTAGGTTTAGTCTCAGAACTTAATAATTGACACATTTGAAATTTATACGTTCCCACAATTGTTTGAAAAATATTTGGTGGGAAAACAAAGTCGATCGTAGTATCATAGCCTGGTCTAACCTCATCAACCAGAGGATGGGTTTCTAACAACTGAACTTCCTTATGGACATCACTAGGTTCAGGAAAACGAGTATGAAAGTAATCTTGTAAAATGGTTGAGGCATTGATGTCAAGTCCTAAGTGTGGGGACTTTCTGAGAGTTAAAGGTAAGGCACTAGGGAAGTGATAATCACCCCCAAACTTAGAGTTTTCAGTTTCTCTAGATAGACCTCTAATTTTTTCTTGAATTTCCGTATCTTCAGAGTCCTTAAAATATTCAAGAGATTCTTCTAAGTTATTATCAGGTAGTGCATCTTTACTCATCTCTACGGGTCTATCTTCTTCTTCCAAGACTATTGTTTCTAAGTCGCTAGACTCTAAAACAGTATTTTCGAAATGAACCCGTTCCTCTAAACCACTATCGGCTTCGTAATCAAAAGGAAAAACTACATCGTCTAAAACGGTGGTATCCCTAATCAAATCCTCGTCCTTTTGAATAGGTGAATAATCATAAAAATTATTTGGATTTGAAGTAGAAATAATATAATCACTATAAAGCTCAATTGGATTACTAGATTCCTGATTACTATGCCTACATGTTTCAGATTCTTCATCACTACTATCCTCATCATCATAATAGTACGAAGATGATTGAACCTTATCTAAATAAGTAGTGTTACCAATTATAACCTCGTTATCTTGATTATGTGAAAAAGTATCTTCATTCTCAAGGGTATTATTGGATACACTATATTGGCAATTCAAGTTATTTCGAGCAATACTTTCATTCGTCTCTAACTCAAGTCTACGTGTCGACTCAGCTATCCTCTCAAGGGTCTCTTCCAAAGAAAGTTCCCTTAGTGTAGGATCTAAGTTTTGAGTTAATCTATTGAGGATATCTTCTACAGATTCAGTTGTTGTTGCAGTTCTTTCGTCCATAACTACATTATTCACCTCATCTAATTTATACGTCGATTCAGCTAACTGACGTGATGACTTAGCTAAATTCCTGAGAGTCTCTTCTAGAGAAGGAATAGGAACTGAAGGATCATAATAAGGACTACTTTTCAAAAGTTTGATTGTATCCTCTAAAGACGAAGAACTAGTATTATAATCTTCTTGCTCGTATGACTGATGCGCGTGCGGATAGTAATTGGGCTCACCATGGTATGAACCATAACCTTGAAAAGGTTGGCGTCCCCAGTCACTATTCTCACTATGGTCATAATACTGATGATGTCCATATTCAAATTCAGGTCGATATTCATTGTATTGGCTTCTATCATACCAGTTCGACATTCTTAATTGCAGGGGAATTCTACGCAATCACAAACAAGTCCGACTCGACCAAATCAAACCTATAGAATCTAGCAAACAAAAAGCATGATGGCTCCACTTAGATTGTTTTCTAGACCAGCTTCTATTCCTTCGAAAAGGAATTCGTTACAATTTGAGCACACCCCTCTGGAATCAATCCGAGCTAATGTAAGTTGAATCGAGGCGAGGGAAGCTCAGTGGAGCTTTGATACCCAAGGCCTCACCGCTATCACAAGGCGGCGCAGTCACGCATTCAACTCACAGAAACCATCATGAACTTTGAAATGTGCTTAAAGAGCAACCAATATTTTTCGAACGAGTTTCCTATTAAGCTCGTTACCCTATTGGTCTCGTTCTATTCAAAATTTTAGGCTTAGGTTCGCGTTTGGTTTCGTTTCCTAAGGCGGGCAAGAAGGAAACGGTGATGAAATCCGAGTCCTTATCTTGTTTAGGCCAGGCCTTGCCCTTTACTAGGAAAATAAGACAGTCCGGTTCGTCCTCAAACAATTATCACCTTAAGGAAGACAGTAAACCCGCTTGCAGGAGATTCGCGGGTGTTTCGTTGGACTTACCTCCCACAGACGGGCGATGAACCGTTGTCGTCGACTCGGGCACGACTCCTATGACGTGTGCGAACCCGAGGGGCCGAGACGATCAATAGATCGTCGTCCTTCCCTGCAAACAGTTTGTATTTAATTTTTAATTTATAAACCTTTCGTTTAGGGTTTTTAAAAAATAATGTCCAAAGTCCGAATAAAGTCAAAATAAAAAGTCCAAAATTAAAAAAAGGATGCAAAAATAAAGCCATATTACAAATTCAAAAAAAAATAAAAGCTATATACAAAAAAAAAATAATAAAAAAAATTAAATCCTAAAAAAAAATTATGTCTTTTTTTTTCTTTTAGCTTTTAACTTTTAGCTTTAAGCTTTTTGTTCCCAAGTCCTTAGTATTCCACTTCGAACTGTAAATCAAAGACACAAAAAAAGAAACGTAAAAAGGAACAAATAATAGTAAAAAATAAATAAAATAAAATAATAAACCTAAAAACAAATCTATATACAAGTCCGCGTCGGCGGCGCCATTTTGTTGTAGTAATTCGATTGCGGTAAATAAGGATTCGATGCTCGGACTTGAAAGATTTTAAAGCAAAAATATATACAAAATTGTCACAGGATCAAGAGACACTAGGACTCAGGATTCCACCATAATCATTCATATAATTAATATATTTATTTCCAAAACAATTATAGCTCACATAAAAATAGGGACTCTAATTCTTGCCAAGGTAGATTTTTAGAAGATTAACTGTAAATCGAAAGCATGGCATATCAAAAGTACTAAGACCAAGCATAAACCATCAAAAGAAATGACAATCAATTAAGAAAAAATCATAAAACATTTAATAAAATGCAAGAAGTCATAAAAGAATTAAATATAATTATATGTGTAAAATATGGCTTCCTCCATCATCCCAGTATTGGGGTTTAGCTATTCATATCAATCACACACTCAAATATTAATTCAAAGTTCAAAGTGTGATTAAAAGAGTCAAAAGTTATAAAATAGTGGTTCTGAGACTCACAAAACACGTCCAACAGAAACGATAGAATATAACTGCAGCTAACTGCGACACTTCGCTGATGCTGTTGACGCTGCTGAAAATAAGTCTGCCCTGGAGAGTCTGTTCTTCGTTTCTTGAAGCTTTTTAATGGCAGCAGCAGCAGGTGAACATTGCTGTTTTTCCTTCTTCTTCGCTCCTCCTGGCTCTGGCTCGACCCCCAAACTCTTCATCCCCCTTTATGAGACTTGTATCCTCCTTTATATACTACCCAGATCCATAAATCTCGAGAAATATTTTTCTTTTTTTCTCCCTGCCAAGTTACGGTTTTTCTTTTCTACACGGCTGCTGACCCTTTCCAAACTCTCGTACGCGTCTTCTGTTGTTACAAAACTTTCCCAAGATATAAGGGAATCGAATAAGAGAAGATATCTTCCCTAATCCTCCACGTAATCTCCAAAATTATCTCCACAGCAGACCCGTGAAAACATCACCTCTGTTTTGCTTGATATCGACGATTCAGCCCAATATGCTCGACCCAAACGCACACATAAACCCTGTTTGGTCCACTAAAGTCCATCCCAATCGAGTTTGGCAATTTAATCTCCATAAAACACGTCCAACAATTCGAACCCTAAACTGCCAGAGTTGAAAACCAATTTCCCGCCAAAATTCTGTTTTAAACGTGAAGAAGAAGGGTGCCCCCCCAGCTCCGGTGTCCCTTTAGCAGCTGTCTGGAAATGGGTCACCCCTTAGTAATTAGGTTACCCCTTATCCAAAATTGAGGGTCCGTATAGTGAGTTTTCTGGGACATTTTCCGCACTTTTTCGGGGTTCCTCCGAGGTATTTCTGAGGTGCTTCCGGTACTCTATCAACGGAGGTCCAAACGCCGCATTTTCAGCCAATTTCGCCGCAAAACCTTATTCTTCTAAAAACACCTACAAATAAATAAAATAACCAAATAAGTATAGAATCGAGCACTAACACTATATACAATTGAGATATATTAGACACATAAATGCGTCTATCAAGTGCCACAGGAGCAAAGGTCTCGTCAAAGTCAATTCCATCTATCTGTGAATATCCTTGAGCGACAAGTCTAGCTTTGTTTCTGACAATCGTGCCAAATTCATCATGCTTATTCTTGAATATCCATTTGGTACCAACAATATTGATATTGGAGGGACATGTTACAAGTTCCCACACATCTTGTCTTTGGAATTGATTTAACTCTTCATGCATTGCATTCACCCAAAAGGGATCGTTCAGAGCTTCATCAATATTCCTTGGTTCTACTTGTGAAAGTTAACAACCAAAATTGCACATATTTTGAAGTTGTCCTCTTGTTTTGGATGTATAATCTCTTCCTCCAATAATACTGTTGGGGTCATGATTCCTTTGAACCCAGAGATGTCGTGGAGGGACACGTTCTTGTTCGTCAGGAATGGCTTGATCAATGCTCTTCTCCTCGTCACTAGAAATGTCAGGATCAGTAACCGTTGGGATAACTTCAACTGATTCTGGAATTTCTTTGACTTTCTCAATTGTCTCGGTTGGAGGCAATTCAGCAGGGGGATTATCATGAAGAAAGTTACTAATGCCGTCTACGATAACATTAGAAGATTCCATCATGACTTGTGTTCTAAGATTAAACACTCGAAAACCATGACTATCAGAAGCATAGCCAAGAAAGATACCTTCATCACTTTTGGTGTCGAATTTTCCTTTTTGTTCTCGATCTTTCAGAATATAGCACTTACTTCCAAACACCCTGAGATGGTGTAGGTTGGGTTTCTTTCCGTACCACAACTCATAAGGAGTGTTAAGGGTTTTAGACCGAAAATACACACGGTTGATCAAGTAACATGCTGTAAAAATAGCTTCTCCCCAAAATCTTAATGGTAAGTTTTTGTTATGGAGCATTACCCTGGCCATTTCCTGAATATTCTTATTCTTTCTTTCAGCAACTCCATTAGCTTGAGGAGTGATAAGTGGTGAGTATTGTTGAATGATCCCCAGTTCGTCACAGAATTCAAATACCTTGCTGTCTTTGAATTCAGTTCCACGATCGCTTCTAATTTTCTTTAGTTTGCGACCTTGTTCGTTCTGGATCCATTTAAATATAATCGTGAATTCACCAAGAGTTTCATTCTTATGAGATAGAAATGCAACCCAAGTGAATCTGGTGTAATCATCTACCATAACTAAAGCGTACTTCTTACCAGCAACAGTGGGTTGTTGAATTGGTTCGAAGAGATCCATATGAATTAAATCAAGTGGAGCTTTAGTGAGAATATCTCGAGATGATTTGTGGTGAACTTTCGTTTGCTTACTCTTTTGACAGGCACCACATACACCTTCAATCTTTGCATTGATTTTGGGAATGCCTCTAAAAAGTTCTTTGTTAATGATCTTAGTTAGAGGACGATAACTGATGTGACCAAAACGCTCATACCAAAGATGTGTAGATTCCACCTTAGTCACTGAGTATCAAGTAGATAACAGTTGTTTTTACCACGAGTTCCTTGAAAAATTACTTTCCTGGTTTTGTCTACAATGTCACATCCATTTGAATTGAAGATAACTGATGTGTTTTCAAAGTTGTTGTAGTAATAAGGTTCGTTGAGACTTGTGAAGGAAGATTTTTTTTAGACTTAATTTTTATAAATAAAAATTATATAACAAACTCGAATAAAAAGTGTTGTGAGAATTATGGAGATACTGGGGCTAGAATTCTGCTATTTACCAATTCCAAAGTGATACTAATTATAATCATGCAATTTCACATGTTCAAATTGACTCTCAACTATTGCAAAAGTAGATTTTTAGAAACAACAAATGTTAATCCAAAGCATGAGACATCAAAACCCTAGGCTAAGAATGTTCCATCAAAAGAAAATATAATTGTTTAACAAAAACCATAAAATCTATTTTCAATCTAGGCAAATAATCATAAATAAAAAGCGCACAAATTAAATAATTAAGAATTACCACTTTTTCATTGGAAAGATAGCATCCTCCGTCGCCCCCAAGGATTGGGTTTAGCTCATCATGATGTTGGAAACACGCTCAAAAGTTAATTTCATTGCTCAAAGTAGGTGTACAAATGATGAAATGGAGAAAATGATGAAAATCAATTAAAACCGGGTTTGTAAAAGTTATAAGTGTTACAAACCGAACTGTTACAGGGAACGATAGAACCTAACTGTTGTTTTCACTGTAGCAAAACGACTGCCTTTGTGGGTCGATGTTCTTCGTGTTCTTCAGCTTCAGCAGCAGAAATGGAAGTTTCCTGAAACTCGATTATTTACGTCTCTGTAGCGTTCTAAACTATCCCAAACTCCCTATCTCCCCTCGCCTCAACTCCATTCACTTATTTATACCCAACAACACCGAGATATTCCTGAGTGAATGTGAATAATCCCGTAACAATTATGTTTATCTTCCACGGTCTGTTATGAGAATAATCTTCCTTTTTTAGCTCCATCACGCGTCTGCATGGTTTTGAAATACTCCAACACACTCAGTAAACAATCAAAACAACTTCAAGTCCCTCCAGCCACACGCAGAATTCCCAAAAATAACTCTGAAAATCTCGAGAATAACTCATGTACGTGCATATACCCTGTTCCTTCTCACTGAGAATCCAGCCAATTTCGTTCGACAAAATCGCCCATATCCTGCCTGTCAATGCTAGTCACGTCAACCCAGCAAATCCCAGCCATCGACTCTCTGTGTAACATGTCCAAAATCCGATCGAAAATTCTGCAGTTCACTGCTCCATTTTCCGCCAAATTTCGAAATTTGAATTTGAAGAAGATGGGTGATGTGGAAAAAAATGGGCTACGCATAACCTTGGGTGTCCCTTAGCCAAATCTGCGGTCCATATACCAAATGTCCTCAAAGGGTCCAAATAGCACTTTTTGAGTAACTTTTTCCACACAAGTGTATTTCTCCAAAAACACCTGCACAAACATAAAAACACCATAATAAGTACAAAATCAAGCGCTAGCAATAGAGACACTGAGGACAATTCATACACAAAAATGTGTCTATCAAATACCCCCAATCTTATTATTTGCTAGTCCTCGAGCAAATCTAATATAGAAAATAAAAATGACTACACTTAGCACGTGCAACAAGCCGTTAAACCACTAGGTGGCCCTAGTGGCGGAGTGTTGTCTCCGAAGGGTTTACCAGAGGTGTACCCACAAAACCATTACTCCAGACCCTAGCTATCTACGCAGAACCTTGGAAGGCACTAAAGAATCTCCTTGGTTGGCATACTCTCATTGACTATAAGAGGAAGTACCCTGATGCGAAATTCCAATTGATGTACATGAGTTTGCACTCGGCATACTAAAATTCATATATAAGTGACAGAGCTCTACTCGGATAGTTTTTGTACATCATAACCGGAGTCAACCAATCACATGGAAAGATTAAGAAGATGGATAAAGAGATGGTTAAAAGTGAACGGTGTTTCCCATATCTGTCTGAAGGCCTCTGCCAAGGTGAACCTATCTTAATGGACTGAGATACCGGTCTGACTAAGATCAACAAATATGGAATATACAAGGGGACCAGTGGTCGATAAACCTAACTCTAGGTCAACACAACTGGCATATACAAGGGCACCAGTGATCGACTTTATTGAATTTATTCCGGTTGGTCTAATGGTCTGGTCTCTTTTTTTTTTCTTTTTTTTTTGTCTCAATCACTCTATTCCACCCTAGCAAAGGTAACAACTTGAATCATGTGCCCCACCAAATCACTTAAAAAATAAAAACAGAAGGATTAGGATTCAACGAGATATGGCGAAACTACCATGTTTTTTTTAATTCTAATACCTGAGCTCTGTGCTTTTATGAATAGACTCTTTAGATGTTTCCATATAATCAGATTGGTTCCTCCACTCCTACAACCAAGATGTTCCCATCCACTTAGATTGGTTAGTGCCAACCTTAATAAGCATAAATTTCTAAGCTCTGGAGTTTATTTATTGCAACTAAAAGTTTCTCCCATACCCCCAAACTTAAATCTAACATTGTCCTCAATGTTCTAAAGATAAAATTAAAAGCATGAACAAGGAGAAATTGTTACCACTTGAAGCAAAAGAGTTAAGGAAAGATATTACCGTGTTGCATGAGCATGGGTTACCTCCCAGGAAGTGCTAAGTTTAAAGTCTTCAGCCAGACTAAGAAATGATTAGTCACCACGAAGAATCATATAGCAGCAGCCGGAATAATTGCGGGTCATCTGAATCAAAAAGTGTTACCCAAACGAAGAGAAAATCGCAACATACCATGAAGATACCGAACATACCCTTACTTAACTTTAAGATAACAATATCTAGTTGTGGTTCAGGTTCGGGTTCTATAATTGGGTCTAGATAAAAGGTTTTCATCGGCTGGACTTCCTCAAAGGCAGGATCCTGAAGGTCAGGTTGTAGAGTCTGAAAATACTCAACTAAGAATTTAGAAGCACATAAAAGTAACCTGAATAACTGGGGATCCTCTAAGTCAATAAAATTTGAATTACACAGCTGACCATAATGAACGTGGTGGTCTTCCTTAAACAAATGTGTCGATCCTAATCTCCTAAAGTAATTAGGTTTAGTCTCAAAACTCAATAATTGACACATCTGAAACTTATACATTCCCACAATTAGTTGAAAAATATTTGGTGGGAAAACAAAGTCAATTTGGGTGTAAACCACATCAACCAGAGGATGGGTTTCTAACAACTGAACTTCTTCCTGGAAATTATTAGGTTCAGGAGATCTAGTATGAAGGTATTCTGGCACAATGGTTGAGGCACATATATCAAGTCCTAAGTAAGGGGACTTTCTGAGAGTTAAAGGTAAGGCACTACGAAAGTGATAATCACCCCCAAACTTAGAGTTTTCAGTGTCTCTAGATAGACTAGTCACAATATCCCTAATTTCTAGATCATCAGATTCTTGAAAATAGTCAATTGATTCTTCTAAGTTACAATCAGCATCCTCACTTATCTCTACGAGTTTATATTCTTCTAAGACTAGCGTTTTTAACTCGCTAGACTCTAAAACAATATTCTTAGGGTAGACTCTTTCCTCTAAACCATTATTGGCTTCGCAAAAAAGAGATACTACATCGTCTAAAACGGGGATACTTCTAGTCAAATCCTCGTCCTTTTGAATATGTGAATAATTACTAAAATTATTTGGATTTGAACTAGAAATAACATTATTATTGTAAAGCTCAATTGGAGTAACAAATTCCTGATCACTATGCCTATATGTGTCTGATTCTTCATTAACACTATCCTCATCATAAACATCATTATAATAATATGAAAATAGTTGAACCTCATCTAAACTATTAGTGTTACCAATTCTAACCTCGTCATCTTGATTATGTGAATAAAAACTATCCTTATTTTGAAAGGTGGTATTGGGAACACTATATTGGAAGTTAAGACTATCTTGAGAAAAATTTTCCATAATCCTATTTGTACTCTCATTAAACTGCTTGAGGGACTCTTCTAGAGACATCTTAGTTGACTGCTCTACGGACTCTTCTGGAAGCGGAATATTATAAGTCTCTTTCATAAATAAGTGAAACTTATGTGTTGACTCATTGAAACTCTTGAGAGACTCTTCTAGAGAAATAGGAGGATTGTTTTGCACGTATGACCTGTGGGTGTGTGAATAGTAATTAGGCTCATCATGGTATGACCCATAACCTTCAAAAGGTGGATATTCCCAACCACTATTCACACTATGGTCAAAGTAGTAATGTCCATTTTGTTCAATTGGATATTCGTTGTATTGGCTATTGTACCAGTTTGACATTCTCAAAATAAACCCACTGACAAGGCTGATTCTACCATAGCAAACATACTGATTTCTAGCAAACAAAAAGCATGATGGCTCCACTTAGATTGTTGCTAGACCAGCTTCTAATCCTTCGAAAGGGAATTCGTTACAATTTAAGCAAACCCCTCTGGAATCAATCTGAGTTAAAGTATGTTGAATAGAGGCGAGGGAAGCTCGGTAGGGATTTGATACCCAAGGCCTCACCGGTTTTACAAGGCGGCGCAGTCACGCATTCACCGGTATTACAAGGCATCAAGAATTTCGAAGTATGCTTAAAAGAGTAACCAATATCTTTCGAATGACTTTCCTGTTAAGCTCGTTACCCTATCGGTCTCGTTCTAGTCAAAATTTTAGGCTTAGGTTCGCGTTTGGTGTCGTTTTCCTAAGGCGGGCAAGAAGAGAACGGTGATGAAATCCGAACCCTTATCTTGTATGGCCAGTCCTTGCCCTTTACTAGGAAATTAAAGCAGTCGTTTTCAAGTCCTCAACATATATGCATACGAAGGAAGACAGTAACTCGCTGACAGGGGATTCACGAGTGTTTCGACAAACTTACCTCCCGTACCAGACGGGGGATGAACCTTTGTAGTCGACTCGGGCCACGACTCCTATGTCATGTACGAACCCGAGGGGCCGAGGTGATATCGTAATCACCGTCCTTCTCTGCAAACAGTTTATATTTAAACTACCCTTCCGTAGGGTTTAAAAATAATGTCCCAAAATTTAAAGTCCAAAGTCCAAAAATATAAAGTGCAAAAGAAAAAGAAAGTCTAAAAAAAAAAAATCTACAAAAATAAAAATGTCTCTCTTTTTTTTTTCTTTTTTTTATATAAAAAAAAATCTTCTTCTTTCGCTCCTTTCGCTTTGCCTTTCACTCGAAGTCTTTAAGTATTCACCAAAAGCTTTGGAAAAATTTTCTTTCGCTCCAAATTCCGAATTCTGTAAGAAAAAGACAAAAACCCGAAAACGTAAAGAAGAACAGATAAAATAAAAACCTAAAAAAAAATAACTAAAAACTCTAGCCTAAAAACAAGTCCGCGTCGGCGGCGCCAAAAATTGATGTGTTTTCAAAGTTGTTGTAGTAATAAGGTTCTTTGAGACTTGTGAAGGAAGATTTTTTTTAGACTTAATTTTTATAAATAAAAATTATATAACAAACTCGAATAAAAAGTGTTGTGAGAATTATGGAGATACTGGGGCTAGGATTCTGCTATTTACCAATTCCAAAGTGATACTAATTATAATCATGCAATTTCACACGTTCAAATTGATTCTCAACTATTGCAAAAGTAGATTTTTAGAAACAAAAAATGTTAATCCAAAGCATGAGACATCAAAACCCTAGGCTAAGCATGTTCCATCAAAAAAAAATACAATTGTTTAACAAAAACCATAAAATCTATTTTCAATCTAGGCAAATAATCATAAATAAAAAGCGCACAAATTAAATAATTAAGAATTACCACTTTTTCATTGGAAAGATAGCGTCCTCCGTCGCCCCAAGGATTGGGTTTAACTCATCATGATGTTGGAAACACGCTCAAAAGTTGATTTCATTGCTCAAAGTAGATGTACAAATGATGAAATGGAGAAAATGATGAAAATCAATTAAAACCGGGTTTGTAACAGTTATAAGTGTTACAAACCGAACTGTTACAGGGAACGATAGAACCTAACTGTTGTTTTCACTGTAGCAAAACGACTGCCTCTGTGGGTCGATGTTCTTCGTGTTCTTCAGCTTCAGCAACAGAAATGGAAGTTTCTTGAAACTCGATTATTTACGTCTCTGTAGCGTTCTAAACTATCCCAAACTCCCTATCTCCCCTCGCCTCAACTCCATTCACTTATTTATACCCAACAACACCGAGATATTCATGAGTGAATGCGAATAATCCCATAATAATTATGGTTATCTTCCACGGTTTGTTATGAGAATAATCTTCCTTTTTTAGCTCCATCACGCGTCTGCATGGTTTTGAAATACTCCAACACACTCAGTAAACAATCAAAACAACTTCAAGTCCCTCCAGCCACACGCAGAATTCCCAAAAATAACTCTGAAAATCTCGAGAATAACTCATGTACGTGCATATGCCCTGTTCCTTCTCACTGAGAATCCAGCCAATTTCGTTTGACAAAATCACCCATATCCAGCCTGTTAATGCTAGTCACGTCATCCCAGCAAATCCCAGCCATCGACTCTCTATGTAACATGTCCAAAATACGATCGAAAATTCTGCAGTTCACTGCTCCATTTTCCGCCAAATTTCGAAATTTGAATTTGAAGAAGATGGGTGTTGTGGACAAAAATGGGTTACGCATAACCTTGGGTGTCCCTTAGCCAAATCTGGGATCCGTATAGCAAATGTCCTCCAGGGGTCCAAATAGCACTTTTTGAGCAACTTTTTCCACACAAGTGTATTTCTCCAAAAACACCTACACAAATATAAAAACACCATAATAAGTACAAAATCAAGCGCTAATAGAGACACTGAGGAAAATTCAGACACAAAAATGTGTCTATCAACAACTCGATGGCCTTTGTCACAAATTTAACTAATAGAAAGAATATTAGCAGTCATACTTTTTACGTATACTACATCATGGATTTCTGGAACACCGGGCAGTTTGATCGTTCCCTTCTTGCTGATGTAGCAACAACTCCCATCTCCAAACGTTACAGGGCCTCCTTCATAGTCAATAGACGAAATAAACCATGTGAGATCACCTGTCATATGTCTACTATATCCACTATCAAGGAACCATTGAAACAGAGACGTAGATCTTAAAGCAAAGGCACGCATACTATTAGTACTTATCTGTTTAGAGTTTCCTGATAGTTTTGTATGTCCTTTCAGAGTATCAAAAAGTTGTTTAGTTTTCTTACAAAGATTACTTGCAACATTCAGACTCTTTTGAAACGACATACAAACTTGTTGAAGGTGATTGGAAGAATCATCACAACAATACGGGCTAAAACCTTGTAGGTTGTCTGACTAATTCCTAGTCATATCAGTTTTCACAACAACCGGTCGTTGAAGTATCTGATTTACGACTATTCTTTAACGAGGAACAACTGGAGCTTCTCAGAATCACCAAGGGACTTTTACTAGATATCAAATCCTTAAGAATTGCAATTTCTGCAACAAGACCAGAGTTGATCCGGATTTGTTCATCCAACCCCTTTTGAAGAGTAACCAGTTTATCAAACTTTTTTCTACGGTTGGTTTTTAAACCTGGTGAAGCGTCAATTGAGACTTTATGGTCCATATAGTCAATTCAACGTGTTTTCCAGCTCTGATACCAATTGAAAAATCGTGGGTCTAACAACACCACCCAATATTTCGCTTAGAAATCTGTATGGACAAACTCGAATATACTTTTAAGAGAATCAACAAGACTCAATCAATTAAAAGTATATCAACGAGTTTATATATCTCTTCTCGATTTGATTTACTCAAGCAAGAACTGCGAGTTCTAATCAAATACAAGGAATAACTTGGATGGTACCAAAGACCGATGTCCAAGGATCAATCAACAACCAAAGGTCGGATTTCCAATTGATTGATTCAAACGCACAAACTGTATTATTTCAATTATATAAACAAATATAATGCGGAAATAGAAATAACACAGACAACAGAAATTTTGTTAACGAGGAAACCGCAAATGCAGAAAAACCCCGGGACCTAGTCCAGATTGAACAGACACTGTATTAAGCCGCTACAGACACTAGCCTACTCCAAGCTAACTTCGGACCGGACTGTAGTTGAACCCAAATCATTCTCCCACTGATCCAAGGTAAAGTTGTGCTCCCTACGCCTCTGATCCCAGCAGGATACTGAGCACTTGATTCCCTTAGATGATCTCACCCACAACTAAGAGTTGCTACGACCCAAAGTCAAAGACTTCACAATAAACAAATCTGTCTCACACAGACAAGTCTATCAAAGGATCAATCTGTCTCCCACAGATAAACCATAAAAGGTTTTGTTCCGTATTTTGATAATAATCAAGGTGAACAGGAACCAATTGATAATCCGGTCTTGTATTCCCTAAGAACAGCCTAGAGTTATCAATCAACTCAAAACAATCTTAATCGTATGGTAGCGAAATAAGATTTTGCGGAATCACAAACAATGAGACGAAGATGTTTGTGATTACTTTTTATATCTTGCCTATCAGAGATATCAATCTCAAGCCAATCAATCTGATTGTACTCGTACAATAGAAGATGCAAGATCAGATCACACAACTACGATAAAAGTATTATCGGTCTGGCTTCACAATCCCAATGCAGTCTTTAAGTCGTTATCTGTTTTTAGAAGAAGAAAACCAAAGTTTAAAGGACAATCGACTCTAGTATGCAAACTAGTATCACACGTGAGGTGTGGGGATTAGTTTTGCACAAACACTAGAGTTCCCTTACATAGTCTTTCAAATCAGGGCTTACAATTAAGTTACCTTGGTAACAAAGCAATCAATATTCACCGTTAGATGAAAACCCGATTTAGATTCAAGCTAATATTTCTCAACCATTAGATCGAAAACTTAGCTTGTTACACACACTTGACAATTCACGTTTCTAGGTTTGTTAACCGTACCCAAACATATGCATTTGTTGGTTCAACAATAGTTAACCAAAAGGTTAGCCATATGAGCATTTCATATCAACCACGTTCTTCTTCACCGTAACCGGTTCAAGTGATTCAAATGAACTAGTTAGAGAGTTGTTCAATTGCAAGGAAATCTCATGTACTACACAAGACACGATTGAAGAAAAGATGATTTGATTCACTTGAAATCAGTTCATGAACTTTTATAGCCACGGTTTACAAACTGCATTCCTTAGTCTTTTAAGTTTAAGTTCAGAAATCATCTTCAGATATACAACTTTCTCAAGTTCGCAGACTAGGTTCGCGGACTTAAGTTACCGGGCAGAGTTTACAAACTCCAGCAGAAACTCTCAGGTATGAGAATTTCACCGGTTTCGCGGACTGGGTTCGCGGACTTAGTTTCACGCAAGTAGTTTGTCAACTCCAACAGAAATTCTCGGGTTTGAGAACTTCGGCAGTTCGCGGACTTGGCTCACGCCGTTCTTCCGGTTCTCTTGATCAACAAAGTTCGCAAATTTTGGTTCAAGGAATAGGACTTATACATAAATGTGTTTCCATAACAATTCTTATGTCCGCCATTGGTTATGTAATCTAAACTCTCATTTCAATCATTGAAACATTCTTAGAGGATGTTATGTATTTGTTACACCATTTCTCGTCAAAGAAATTTTCAAGATGATTGAAACATATTATGACATTCATCACATGGTAAAGATAAACTTGGTTAAAGCGAAACGCTTACCAACTCATATTTCGAGATATAGATAGGCGAGGTATACTCCGCTCTAAATACCAAATGTGTATAATCAAAGTCTATATATATAGCATACGACTTCTTGTCTCAAAGAGTAGGATATGGAGTAGATAGACTTTTGAGTGATAGATAAGTTCAAGTCTTCACATATCTTTTTGTCGAGAAGTTCCACCGGTTCCTTGAGTAGTTCTTCTACTTGTATGATGAATCGCCATGAAGTCCTTGAGCTCAACTACACTTTCTATCCTAGTCCGAGACTTAGCTATAATAGACTAGAAATTAAGACTTATAGTTTTGATCACTAACATTGACAAGCATGCTTGAGATAGAAACGCATGCGAGTTCGACCGAGCAATGCTCTAACAAATTATTTCTATGAAGTGATTTGCATTTGATCAAATTTATAATTGATACTAGACTCATTTGATCACATGATTGTGACTCAATATTAATGTCTTAGTGAACATGAAAATGAGTGTTAAGCTTTTAAAGTTCAAATCGGCTAGTTTCGGATAACCATGTTGGACATAGTCTTTAAACACGGTTCGGTTACGGTTCTACCTAACCAGAGTGTATATCTTGTATATGTGATTAAGATTCAAAGATTTCATCTAACGGTGAATATTGTTTGCTTGGTTCCAAAGATATCTTAGCTTAAACCTAAAGCAACCTAGTCTTTGAAGTCTATATAAGGGAAACTCTTGGCAAACTGGATCTTTGAATCATGATACTACTCTTTGGTGTGTCGTAGTTGTATCTAGAGTCGTCCTCTCCAGAAACCTTTTTAGGGTTTAGCGACTACAAAGACTTCATTGGGATTCGCGAAGCCAGGTCCAGTTATCTTTTATCTTGATAACTCGAGTATCCTGATCTTGATAGTTTGTAGAGCCTTGCTCCAACTATCAATATAGATATTAATTAACAAAATCTCATCGTCTCATACTTTGTTGATTCCACAAGTTTTATACTTGTGAGGTGAATAATAATCTAGGTTGCGCTTCAGGTTGCATAAGTATGGATTTTGAGGATAGACATACTTTTGCCAAGTTGTTATCGATTTCCATCACCTGGATCTTTCGTTTGACCCGATCATCCGTTTAGATCGTAAATCAGGAAATCAATCATAGGCTTAATCTGTGGGAGGAAGATTAGGTTTAAAGTCTTCAATTGAGTTGAAGCAACTCTTAGTTGGTGTGAGACCGTCTAAGGGAATCAATTACGCGGAGTCCTGCTGGGATTCAAGAGGCGTAAGGAGCGCGACTGTACTTGAATCAGTGGGAAACTGTGTTCGGTCTCAACTACATTCCAGGCCGAAGTGAATTGGTAATAGACTAGTGTCTGTAGCGGCTTAATACAGTTCGGTGTTCAATCTGGACTATGTCCCATGATTTTTATGGCATTTGTGGTTTCCCCGTTAACAAAATTTCTGGTGTTTGTGTTATTTCTTTCTTTTTCCGCATTATATTGTTTACCTTTATAATTGAAATATCACAGGTTGTGTGTTGATCAATCACAGTAGCTAGGTCCAACCTTGATTGTCGGATAAGACTTGATTGATCCTTGGATATTGGTCTTTGGCACTGTCCAAGAACTCTCTTTGTAGTTAGGTTCACGGATTCAGTTATGTAAACGTTCTAACAACAAGAGAGAGAGAGAGAGAGATAACTTTAGACACTTTCCTTGATCGTTTAATCTCGGAGTTGTGTTGAGTTTGTCCATACATATTGCCTACGAAAAAGTTGGTGGTGTATTTTGGTACCCCTAGTGTTTTCACTTATACCTTGTGTGATTGTCTATGTTCGAGGTCGAGACAATATGACAACAAGATAATTACTTGATAATAGTTATGGTAATAAAACCGACTGACTATTAGGATCAATATCAAGTAATTCGGATTAACGTACAACCGCAAGATTTTGTTAACGAGGAAACCGCAAATGCAGAAAATCCTCGGGACCTTGTCTAGTTTTGAATACTCTAAGAATTAAGCCCCTATACAAAATCTAATACCAACTTCATATAGTTGAGACCAAGTAGACTACCCCTACCTACTTAGTATCCTCAGTATCCTTGCGCCTTCGACTTCTAGAGTCACACACGTAAATTGATACTCCTTTGGATCGTATTCCAAACAGCAAAGGAATGAATCTGTAAAACTTGACTACCGAAATAACCAATTTCTAGATTCTCAATCAATCAATATAAAACTCAAAGAATAACTATAAAGCAATCCGATCTTACACAACTAGACAATCAAGTCTATCAAATATAAACATGATTCTAGTTGGATCCCAGCCAATCAAGATTTGTGCAATATATTCATAAGATACGAAAACTTATAAGAAAATCTTCTTTGTCTTCAAATTTTCAATTTCCTTCAATAACCTGCACAATACAACTTGAATCCCCTTATGATCAATCACACACAGAACGGAGTCTGCTAACAACGGATTATCACAAGATGTTTTTAGATCCACAAATGGTTCTAAATATCTCGTGGATACTTTGATCTAGTTTGAGTGAGCCTTATATCAGAAGAGAAAGTTCTCAAGAATAAACAAACTAGGTGCCATCAAAGTTTCAACAACCGTTAGTCAATCAAATCAATAATTGAAAACTAAAAATAACAATGCAATTATCTAGTTTTCCACCAACGGTACTCGTATAGCTTCTTGATCCCACAGAAGTCTTTAAACGAGCGGTCGTAAGATATTTCGCCTAATTAGGATACTTTCCTCTCCGGATAGATGGCTCCACCAGAAACAGCAAGAATGAAGTTTGCCTGGCTCTTAGGATAGTTTGCAGGAAATACAAACTCAAGTATTTATAGACCAAGCTTGTTTTGATAACAAGGAAATTCCAAAACCGAAAATATTCTGAAGATATGCATTAAAGTACCTAATTTCGGTTTTCCTATTTCTTATTAAATGCCAAACCATATTTCCGAAATCTCTCTTAGAAAACTTTTATTATTAACGTAGCACAATATTTTCCAGAGGATATGCTTTAATTGTTGGTAATTAAATGCTTTTCAATATTTCGGTAAGGGGTCACCTTGAGTATAAGGAATATCTTTGAACAATTAATGATAAAAGTTATGTACATGCTCAACTGATGTCGACATCTAGAAGTTTCTCTCAGCAAACCCTAATTTCAAGATCACACAAAACATAAAGAGATGTGAATATTGGAAACTCGGTTTTCTCCCTTAGTTGTCTAATCTGCCCCTACATTAAATGTTCTCTTTGATCGCTATCGTCTATTTCAATCTTGATTTGACATGTGTCGCCTTTCCTTTCTTAGGTTAGATTTTTCGATAGAAGCACGCACGTGAGTAGTATGATCCCATACTATGGATAATCTCCTAGGACTCCTCCTCTTAGGAGTGCTTGACATTTTAACAAACACTTTACACGTATTTTTGAAACGCACGGAGTACAACACAAGGTTTACACTAGAAATTTAAAAATAAAATAAAATGTTCACTTTAATACAAGTGCACCCACTCAATCATTCTTGCAGACTTCATATTCTTTTACATCCTCCAACCTCTCTCTTCCCACATAAGTACCAGAGTTCGGTGAAACTAGAGTTTGAAGATATTTGGCTTCTCTATTGTCCGAGTCTTTTGTATTAATATCTAGATACGTAATACTGTCACACCTAGAGTCATATAAGATTGGAAAACCTCGGATCTCGAACAGAATCACCACTTTTAAAAGATCACATGAGCCTCAAGCATTCGACGTGAGTCAGAATACCCTGATTTTTAATGATAAAGTGTTTAGTCCATGATCTTCTCACTTCGTAATTCTGGAGCACCCATACTTCAACACGAACATTTGGATAGTCAACAAGTACACAAAGGCACCTTTCTAACACTCCCAAAGAGAGTACACAAAAGCGCCCTTTTAACACTGCTAAAGAGAGAATGTTCGAGCACTCTTCTGGTAGTTGGATTTCTTCGAAGTTCTCGTTGCTGATATCCAAGGAGACTACGAGTAGTGAAGCCGAGTCTCGAGCTTTAACTAATCAATGAAAAGCTCCATTAACAAACAACCCATTTTGGAAATAACAAGGAAACCTATAGTGTATGGTTTGATTGCTTTTCCATGAATTTGACTGTAAGGAATAGACTTCAACCGAAGAAGAACCGTAATTATTCTCATCCAAGTTTACAAGAATAATCAGCTTGTAACCGTCGTTCTTGTAATCGTAACCAAAAGCATAATGGACTTTATTTTCGTCGTGAAAAGAAAAGGGATTTGGAAATTTGGGTATTAAAGCGTACTCTTTAGTTGTTGGGTTCCAGAAACAAAAAAATCCCAATTCGCCATCCCGAATGCAAACCAACCCATTACAAGAACCAATTAATTCAACAGCAGAACCTAAGAATTTGAAAGGGAAATCCATTTGCACGGCATGATTCCAAAAATCGGTCACCCAAGATGCTGATGCTAATGAACCATTAGCTACGGAGAAGATTAAGTTTTCGTCTCTACGACTCAAATCATTATCGGGGTAAATTGATTGTCTAAGCATGAGATTAGATTTGTTTTTCTGGATCGTAACATTTAGGTGCAACTTAACAAAATCAGAGCCACAAATTACGGCATACCAACCTTTACAAACATACTTGCAAGTTAATAATGATTTCGCCGGAATCCTTGACAAGATGTCAAGGTAGATATCCTCTGGTAACCTTAACAAGATGTCGAGGTTTATCTCCTCCGTAATGCTTGTCATTGTTGCTCTACTTGATACGCTGATGGGAGATCAGCCACCTCAGTTAAGCAAAAATGAACTAAAGCGGTTGAAAGTTGACAGAATAGAGTGACAGAAGAGTATTTATAGTAAGCAACTACCGAAAAGAGGAAATTTCCAAAGCTAAATCCTACTGAAAACTTAACTCCTAAGTTAACTGGGAAGTCTGGAGTTCTCCCCTTTTCTCCTTGTTATATACATTATGAATGGGGGTATTCAGACACTATCAATACGAATTTAAACCGAAGTTATACGAAAAACACAATGGATCAGAATAGGGTACCCAAATGCAGGCGAATGAATCATGTGGTCCATGGCATTCAGAAGATTTGTGTGATATATCCAACTCCGTCACTGTTGTAAGCTTTCTTAAAGTTCAAAATTTAACAAGCATATATAGCGTGGGTACAGACACAAATTTTCTTTTCACCAATAATCTCCACAAGAACAAAGACCATCCTTGAAATGATGAAACCGGTTAGCATCCCTTACAACTATCTCTCTTCCAGCTAGCTTAGATATGAACTTCGCCGCTGAATGACAGTTCACACATGCCCGGAGGTTCTTTATTATTCGTAGAGTTGTGTCAGGAGGTGTGCTGATAAGTCCAAAAGCAATGGCTAACCTCTCACTGTGGTTGCACAGATTTTCTTCCTTGTCTTCATTGTTCAAATCATGCAAGGCTGAGTCTGTGTTGGGAACAAACCCTGCCTCCTTCATTCTTCTTTCCAGCTCCTCCAGCTCTTGATATATCTCTTTTGATCTAGGATGTGACTTATCTCCCACACGGAATGCCTGAAGTTTTCCATTTATCTCAATTAAACTGTACCCAAGATCTTTGCTCAATCCCTTCTCTTTCATCAGAACTCGAACCTTTGACACATGACTCCACATGCCGACTGAAGCATAGAGATTTGAGAGCTGCACGTAATGCCCTGCATTTAATGGGTCTAAAGAGAAAACACGTCCTGCTGCATATTCTCCTAAAGTCACACGGCGATGTATTTTGCAGGCACTGAGCAGTGCTCCCCACACTGTAATTCCTGGTTCCATGGGCATCTTTGTGATGAACTCATAGGCCTTGTCCAAATATCCACCACGACCAAGAAGATCAACCACACAAGCATAGTGTTGATGCCGGGGCTCAATCCCATAATCCCTTCTCATGCAAGAGAAATACTCCCATCCTTCTTGGACTAAACCAGAATGGTTGCATGCGATGAGAAGCCCGAGAAAGGTGACATCATTTGGTTTTACTCCTGCTAGTTTCATTTCTTGGAAAAGATCAATAGCGTCTTGGCCTTGACCATGCAAACCATAACTTACAATCATAGAGCTCCAAACTACCACATCTTTTTTCAGCATCCGATTAAATATAGAACGTGCAGAAGTTACACTGCCGCATTTTGCATACATGTCAATAAGGGCTGTATTGACAAATACATCGTTTTTGTACTCACTTCTGTTTATAAAATCATCCATCCATCTAGCCAACTCAAGAGACCCCACTTGCGCATAAGCTACAATTGCAGATCGTACTGATACAGAATCGGGTTTGATGTTTTTAGATATCATCGTGCGGAAAAGCTCTACAGCTTCGTCTGCGTAACCATTTTTTGCATACCCAGATATCATAGCGTTCCACAGAATCACATCTGGTATCTCCATTTGGTTAAACAAGAATTTTGCAACTGTCACTTCCCCAGATTTTGCATACATTGCTGTAAGTGCAATTAACATGTCAGGTTCTAAGTCAAGCCCCAATTTGACAACAGAACCATGAACAGCTTTCCCCTGCTTCAGATCTTCAACGTCAGTATAAGCCCTGAGAACACTCACAAGAGAAATCCAGTCCAGTTTTACATCAAACCGTCTCATTTCACAAAATATTCTTAAAGCTTCCATAGGCTGACCATTTTGGGAATAACCTGAAAGAATTGAGGTCCATGAAACAATATTCCTATCACCTAATCCATCGAAAACAAGTCGGGCCTGATCAATTTTACCACACTTTGCGTACAATGCCACCAGGCCATTCTGCACAAACACATCTGATTCAAACCCATGTCTGAATATCTGACAATGGATAGTTCTTCCCATTCCCAAAGCTGATGTAGCACTGCACGCTTTTAAGATATAGGGAAGAGTAAATCTATCCGGACCCGTGCCTTCCGTCTGCATTCTGGTATACATTTTAAGCGCATCACCAAATAAATTATTCTTAGAATAACCCCGTATAATTGCATTCCAAAGAAAAATATTTGGTTCATAAATTTCTTCAAATACTTTACGTGCATAATGAATTTCACCAATGTTTGAACACGAATTAACAAACTTGGTTACTAAATACTTGCTATCTTTTAATCCTGACACAATGAGATGGGTATGAATTTGTATGAGATGTCTCTTATGGGTTGAGTTGTCTATTAGATTGGAGAAGAAAATGTCAGGATCAACGGCATTGAAGTGGTTCGGTTCATCGTAGTAGTATTCTAGATGCAGAGATGATGCTGAAGAAAAATGTTCGACAAATATGCCGGGAAATTCAAATGGGATGCCCGTCAGAATGATAGAAATGCGAGATTTAGTGGTAATCCTTCTTCTTATCATGACTGCCTGGACACAGCAATCAAAAAGATTGAGAAGTCCCTGATTAGAACTTAAAAGTGAGGCTGTCACCTCCTCGTAAATATTAAAGCTGGATATTTGAAAATTTTAGATAGTGTCGTTCGTATGAATGGAATGGTGTTCCGAAAATTCTATCTTACTAGACACCGCCATTAGTTTGGTATTAGAGGTTAAGCCTTAGAGATTTTCTCAGAAAATTGCAATCTGATTTAAAATCTGAGGACAAGGGAGGTAGCCTTTTAAGTGAGGCATAATTTATTTTGAAAAGATTGCTAGACACCATAATTACCCAGAAAATTACTGGACACCACATACAAACGTCTTTGAAAAGATTCTTTATTTTGCCGAAAGATCATCCCCAGAAAAGCAATACATAATTTTAGCAATGCTTTCGTAAGAACGAAGTACTGCACATCATTCATTCTTTTTGACATGGGTGATCAAAGTTTGCTCATCCACCAGACTTACAAAACAACCCACATACAAAAGAAATGTCTTTCTTCCTTTCCCATCAGAAATGCTAGTACTTACTTTGTTCAGTTTCCACGGGGAAGTAGTTAGTTGTGCTGAAGTCCTATACATCCAAAATTCTAACATGCTAAAGTAGCTTAATTACATCAACAGCTAATAGTGGTCCCTTGGTATTTCTTCTTTCTTCCTCACCTCCATCTTCATGTCTTCATCCTGTACAACCAATCTGTTTCACTCTAGCAACAAAATAGACAAAGAAAAGAAGCCCAGATCATCTAATCTAATGTACCTGCCGGTTACCCATTCAAAGCAGAGAGTTTTCTGTTAGTTCCAGCCCCCACCACCTTCAGATCCTTTACCAGCAGCATCACCGGACGACTTGTTCCATCCTGAACCACCCTGACCACTCCATCCGCCAGCTTGATTACCATTCCCAACACTTCCACTTGCCCCATCAGCACTGCCTTTGTTCCAGCTTCCCTTGTTACTATCAGGAGCATTACTTCCCCATCCACCACTACCTCCACTTCCCCCTCCTTGGTTTCCACTTTTCTTGGCATCAGTGGCAGAACTTCCCCATCCTCCACCTCCACTATCACCTCCCTTCCAGCCACCACCACCATCATTATTACCTCCCTTCCAGCTACCGCCAACTTTGTTATCACCTCCACCACCACTGCCGCCGCCATTGTCCCCTCCTTTCCAGCCTCCACTATTGTTGCCTCCTTTCCAACCGCCTCCATTATCACCGCCCTTCCAGCCACCACCACCTCCACTGTCACCGCCATTATCCTTTCCTTTACAGCCACCGCCATTATCCCCTCCTTTCATGTTGCCTCCCTTCCAGCCACCGCCATTATCCCCTCCATTGTCACCGGCTTTCCAGCCTCCACCACCACCTCCATTGTCACCACCGGCTTTCCAGCCTCCACCGCCTCCTCCGTTGTCTCCACCTCCTCCTCCACCACCGGCTTTCCAGCCACCACCTCCTCCACCACCCTTCCAGCCACCACCGCCTCCTCCGTTGTCACCACCGGCTTTCCAGCCACCACCGCCGCTGTCACCACCGGCTTTCCAGCCACCACCGCCACCTCCACCACCGGCTTTCCAGCCACCACCACCTCCTCCGCTGTCACCACCGGCTTTCCAGCCACCACCACCTCCTCCGTTGTCACCACCTTTCCAGCCACCACCGGCTTTCCAGCCACCACCACCTCCTCCGTTGTCACCACCTTTCCAGCCACCACCGCCTCCGCTGTCACCACCTTTCCAGCCACCACCGCCTCCACTGCCACTGGCTTTCCAGCCTCCACCGCCACCCCCTCCATTGTCACCGCCGCCTCCGTTGTCACCGGCTTTCCAGCCACCACCGCCTCCATTATCACCTCCCTTCCAGCCACCACCGCCTCCATTATCACTTCCCTTCCAGCCACCACCGCCTCCATTATCACCTCCCTTCCAGCCACCACCGCCTCCATTATCACCTCTTCCACGGCCTCGGTTCCCAAATCCCCTCCCTCGATCTGAACCGCCTCTATTCCCAAAACGTCCACCACCTCTATCAGAACCATCCCTGCTTCCAAATCGTCCACCTCCACTATCTGCACCATCTCTATTTCCAAATCGTCCACCACCCCTGTCAGAACCTGAGAAGCGTCCACCCCTACCAAATCCTCTACCCCGTCCTCTGTTAGAGCCATCACCACCTTCCCCACCGCCCCCGCTGTCACAACCCTTCCATCCACCACTGTCACCACCCTTCCATCCACCACCGCCTCCACTGTCACCACCCTTCCAGCCACCACCTCCTCCGCTGTCACCACCCTTCCAGCCACCACCTCCTCCATCGTCACTGCCCTTCCAGCCACCACCGCTTTTCCAACCACCACCACCTCCGTTATCACCGCCTCCAAAGGTTTTACCTCCACTCCAACTACCACCAGCTGTATCTGGAGCACCAAGTACCCCTTCCCAGTTGGATGGTCGACTTTCATCATTACCTTTGCTTTTATTCCAACTAGAACCCTGCTGATCTCCCCCACCACTTCCCCAACCACCACTTGCCTGATTTCCTCCATCAACACCTTTCATCTTGGCCCAAGCGTCTCCTTCGTCTTTAGTTTCACTAGCAGATGATCCTTGATTCCCACCTCCCCAGGACTGGCTACCCCCAGACTTTTTCTCAGCAATTTTGCTTTCCCAACCTGATGTCTGATTTGCAGTAGCATTTCCATCAACAACTAGAGTTTCATCAGAGAATTTTTTTGTTCTCCAATCATCTTTAGTTACATTCCCTCCACCTTGTTTAGTTACATTCCCTCCACCTTGTTCTTCTGTAACTGATCCTCCTTTACCCCACCCAGAAGTTTGGTTTCCAGCAGATTTTGCGGGTGGCGAACTCCAGTTAGGTGCTCCACTGCCCCAGTTATCTCCACCACTTCCTTTGTTCCAAGCATCTGCATTGTCTTTGCTCTCTCCAGCTTCTTGAGTTGGATTACCCCAGCTAGACTTTTTATCCCCATCACTACCTGCATCTTTATTCCAACCTGAGGAAGCAGTAGCACCGCTATTCCAAGGCTTCTCTCCTTCACCTTTGTTTGTAACATGAGACTGACCCCTACCAGAAGATCTTCCCCCACCAAAATTATCTTTTCCTCCACATCTGCCACCTCTCCAGCCACCTGAACCTCGACCCCCTTCAAAAGATTTTGCAGCACCCCAGCTGTCTTGTTGATTTCCTTCTTTATCTGCGAAGTTCCCTTTACCCCAAGACGAAATCGCAGCAGCACTCGAAGTGTCTGATTTATTCCAATTGTCTGCACCCCAGACACCAAATCCAGCCTTTTGCTTCTCCTTCCCTCCATTAGTATCATTCACTTTGTCCCAGCTGCCAGCTTGATCTCCTGATTCTCCTTTTGGCTGTGACCCACCACCAGAGGCACTTCCCCAGCCCCCAGTTTGTTTCCCTGCTGCTGTGTTCCAACCGTCTGTATTACTAGCATTGTGAGACTCAACTACTTTACCCCAGTTGCCTTCCTCAGTTGCAGCTACATCTTTGCCTTTGTCAATAATGTCTGGTAAATCTGTTTTAGTGCTCCAACTATCCTTTTGGCTGCCACTTTCATTCTGTTGTTTTCCCCAATTACTAGTCTCAGCAGCCCCAGAGCCAGTATTTGCAGCAGCTTTACCCCAAGCATCTGTGCTATTTCCCCAGTTACCAACTTCATTTTGTTTATCGTCACCAGCTCTATCCTCTAGTGATGGTTTGTTGCCCCAAGAAGATATCCCCCAGCTGTCTTCATCTTTCTTAGAAGCTGGCTTGGCACCCCATCCATTTTCATCTTCATCTTTACCTATGTATAACATTAGAATCAAATGTTAGATGAGCAAATATAGCAATGACCCTCTTTCGCCAATAAGCAACTGCGGGCTACTTGACTCACCACTTCCAGAGGCTGTGTTAGTAGCAGTAGCATTACCCCAACCATCTTGACTTTTATCAGCAGCCGGGTCCTCATTTGATGTTTTACCCCATGATGAACTCCCCCAGCCACCTCCATCATTCTTAGGGATTGCTTTGGTACTCCATGGATTATCTTCATCTTTATCTGCAATAATAACATAATGAATCACACATTGCTCGGGTAACACAATACTAAAGTATTTTGTACTAAGAACGGTGTGAAATCAGACAAACTATACCTTTCTCAGCACCACTTCCAGAGGCTGTGTTAGCAGTAGCGTTACCCCAACCATCTTGGCTTGGTTTATCAGCAGCCGGGTCATCATTTGATGTTTTACCCCATGATGAACTCCCCCAGCCACCTCCATCATTCTTAGGGATTGCTTTGGTACTCCATGGATTATCTTCATCTTTATCTGCAATAATAACATAATGAGTCACACATTGCTCCGGTAACACAATACTAAAGTATTTTGTACTAAGAACAGTGTGAAATCAGACACAGCTTGGAGTAACTATACCTTTCTCAGCACCATCGCTGCCAAAGATATTCGCAAAGGTAGAATCGGCCTAGAGTATTGACAGGAAATAAAATGTAAGTATTGGACCATTTGAAAAGTCAAACAGACACTACACATGACAGATGATAGAAAAGAAGATCTGAACTAACCAATGCGGAAGAATCAGACCAACCATTCCTGCAAGCAAATTGTTCCAATTATCAGATCATGACAAACCAAATAGGCAGTAAAATGCAAGCAAAAAATTGGTACAACGTGAATGACTAAATTTCAATAGAAGAAGAAGATTGTATCAAACAAAGAAGTAACTACTTAACCACTTAAAAAAAAACGTGAAAGGGTAAAAACAAAGAGGTCACTAACCATAACGGACACAATAATCACATACTTAGTTCTAACATGAAATATTTCACTGTGCTCCTGTCATAACTGAAAGTTACATGTTTTAAGTTACACACTCTACTACACCACCCAAACGTACCCTCAACCCCTTTCTATAGGGGGGATGGTAGAAAACTATTGAACCCCTAACATCGCTATTGTCAGGTGATAAGACAATAAATAGTACTTAGTCAGATATATGGGTTCAGGGTTTTCAGCTATTCTAGAAGGCACAAACACGACCTAGAAGGTTAACTTTCAGAAGTCAAATGAATGTTACCTGCCACTTCCTGAGGCACCAGTATTCCACCCATCATTATCTGCTGCTCCTGAACCCCCCATCAGATCTTTTAAGTAAAAGATAATCAGGTGAAAACGTCAAGAAGAAAACCAAGTGTCATAAGAACCCACAAATAAATCAGGTAGGAAAGAAGATTGGTTTAGTTAACAAAAATAGTGATAAAGGGCACATACCACTCAATGGTTTTGTGGAATCAGAAAACCTGGATGGAAGAAACAAGCAAATGTTTCATACACACAAAATTGCACGTGTAAGGAAAGAAGTAGAAAACAGGTTGGTTCCCAGAAAAATGAAGCCAAACGAGTGACAAGGAAACCTCACCTTTTCACACCAGCTTCAGAAAGATGTTCAGCTTTAACTGCGCAAAAGAATAACAGAAGAAAATAAAAATAAAAACGAACATTGACAAAAGACTAACTGGAACCAAAAGGCTGTGCTCACAAACCTGTTATAACCTTCAACTGGGAATCGAGCTTTACTGTAACATCAGTCCGGTAGATGGCAATCACGCGGCAAAGGTGGCCCTTAAGAGGACCAAATCGGATTCTCAAAGTTTGGCCAATGGAGAAAGCTCCTTCCCTACCTTGGCGGTTGTTGTTGACTAAATACATGCAAGGTACTACGTTAGAAGCAACACGAAAAAAAACTCCACCTTCGAAACCAACCAGCTTGAAAAATACATGAGATCAAAGTTGAGGGCATACACTCTTGGTTGTTTTCCCTTCTTGCTTGCCATGCCGATCTAGATGATTGAGGAGATTGAGGAGATGCTGCTGAATCCTCAAACCCTGTGGGACCTGAATCATCAACCTGTAGCAGCCAAATTAAACTTAATGATAGGAAGAAAGAAAACAAGCAGACAAGTTACACCTCAGACATGGTTTTAAGACATACATCGATATCTTGACAGCCATTGAACAGCTTAATCTTCTCACACATTTGGCACTTAGCGCAAAAGTATCCACCATTCTCAAGATCGTTTTCACTATCATATACAAATATGTTGCCTTTGTAAATTTTCCTAACAATACCTTGCCTGCCCTGCACAGCACAAGCATAAACAGAGCATGTAAGCCTCTAATTATGAAGCTTAACACATCATTACTGCATCAACAAATATTGGACCAAACAAAAGTAAAATATAGGGACACACCATTAATGGACCTTCCAAGACTTTGACAGTATCATCGACGTATATAGCTTTCATGCGCTGGTCTAAACCGGTGAACTTCTTATCCAGGCATCCACTCTTTATGTCACGCATATTTACAGTAACCACTTTCGATTCTTCAGAATCTCCCTTCAAAATCTGAATTCAACAAGATACCCGAAATAAGCAATTTCCTTCTCTTTTCTACCAGGCAAAACATTAATATTGAAAATGTGCCAAGGAAGCACCATATGCGATAGTAAGGGAGCAACGGGAATCAAAATGTACCAATACCTTGTAGCTACCACTTTCCACGCCTACGATAACACCAAAATCTTTACGGCTGTACCATAGAAAATCCAGGTTAATTTCAAGCAGGAGTTGAAGCATAAAAAAACAACCAATACCAGGCAACAGTTTTTCAATATTCGACTTACCCAAAAAAGACAAAATCATACAGTTCAAAACCTTCCCCTTTCTTAGTCCCTGAAGTACTCTCAAAGTCCTTCCCTGATGTGCTTTCAAAGTCTTTCCCCGAGGTACTCTCGAATTCTTTCCCTGAAGTAGTCTCAAATCCTTTCCCAGACTTGCTGTCAAATCCTTTCCCACATTTGCTCTCAAATCCTTTAGTTTTACCCCCTTTACCATCCTTTGTCGGAGTTCTTGATTTATCAACCCCGCAATCTACAGTACGTTTTTTCCCTTTTTCACCAAAAAGGCCAGTTAGCCACTCCAGGTCATCATCTGTGTCCTTCTTAGAGGTCTCAAATTTAATGAGCTCATTGGCAGTAGGCACTACTCCAGATAAGATTAAAGATTCAATGGGGATCTTTTTGTACAAATAACCATCCTTGAGCATCAATCCATCAAGTACCTCGCAAACAATCCCAGTTTGACGGTCTCGCCTAAGCTCGATATGAGGACGAAAGTCCCTACAGTTGAAAGGGAAGGAAAGTGTCACAGATTTATAAATTAGAGCAGTGCACTACCTAGGAACAGGAGTTTTCGCAACATTACTCAAGTTCGTTTGAACTGATCAGCTTTGGTGCTGGTACAGCAGTTTGCTTGACATTTACTCCACCATTCTGCATCAACATTATAATCATGCATCATAAGCCAAGCATACCAAATAAGGTCAAGAGGAATGCAATGGAAAGTGCTTATTACTTAAAACTTAATTAACGCCTAAGAAAACCCAGATAACAAGCATCGAGGAAAAAGAAAATGCAGCGAATATTGTAAAAATCGATACTAATAATATTATATAAAGAGGTCACTATTAAATCTGAAAAATCAAATTCTGTCAACAGTCTCGCTGAGGAGAGTGACAGTACTCACAATTTTGAAGAAAACAGGATAGGCAGAAAATAATAAATATTAAGCCAATTTGGGAACAAAACAAAGATAAAATGAAGAACAACCAATATTACGTAACGCTTTCATTGTTTAAACCAGAAAATCATTGTAAATAACAAATTGTAAAAGCAGAAAGGATAGTACAAGTTTTTTGGCCATTGCTGTAAGATCAACTCTTGGGATAAGCTTTACTGTTGCTTTTCTCCGCTCACCATCAAAAAACACAACCTACAAGAGAGGGTCAACAGGTAGAGATGAACAACTGAACCAACTGCAAATCAGTAACAAGTAAAAAGTAACAATAAAAACCTATTTATCATACCTGAGCTAGATCTCCTTTATAATTGCCAAGCTTCACCCGAGCCCAAGTGCCCTTGGAGATTTCAATTTGTTTTTTTCGGAAAGACACCAAATGAGCAAGCTCATTCTTTGGGACAACAGTAACTCTAGTTGAATATATACCGGTCAGACCTTTACATGCCTGAAATAAGAAAACAAGAAAATGACACGGTATATTTGAGAAGCATTATCGTCATCTGGTGATAATGACTGATAAAAAAGCGCTAACATATACAAGAGGCAGCGTAGATATACCTCGACAATATCATATTCCCTGTCAGCTTCAATATAAATAAAACCCTTGCTTTGCTCCGGAGCAAATGCAGACACTATTTGCAGCTTATTTCCAAGAGATAGTAAATCTGCATACTTCTGCATGAGGCAGAAGGCTGAGTGCCGCTCACGTCCCATCTACATCCAACAAATAATTTATGATAATATTTCAAAGGTTTAATAATCCATAGAGAAACAAGTTGAAAATCATTATACCGTGCACTTGACTTTATATATAGGTGGACCATCATCCACAATAGAAATAATAGAATCGCCATCATGTTTAGGCTCATAATCATCATCTTCAGCATATCTAACATGTTTTGAACCAGGCTTGTATCTTTCTTTGATTAACTTTTCAATTTCGTCATCACTCAATTCTTCTTCTTTCGGGATAACTGGATATTGTGGTGCTTTTCCAAAAACGCCTTTCCCTTTTCCGCAGATATCACTGATATCCATCATATCTGCTTGCATTTGAAAAACAGCATTACAAAAATAATACTCAGTGACACTTCTTCACTACATTCCCAGTGCTCGCACATGAAAAAAACATCACAGGCATATCCAACAAATGCAACTAAACAAGATTGTAACAGAAAAGCAAATAGTACCCATGAAAAATAGAGCACAATTTTACGCATGTAAAGAAAGTGTAAGAAGAGAAAGATCTCATAATATACAACAAAATCCCAACATATATGTACACCAACCCTAACCCCAAACTAAGCTTGAACTAACAATCCTTTAGAAACACAGCATTTGAACACATCTAACACCACAAAATGCCAAACAACATCCCAAAACCCTAAACAAAATAAACCAACAATGCTCTTTCAGAAACCCTTTCACAGATTCAGAAGATCAGAAACAACAATAATGGTCTCAAACATGCATGCATATATAAAGTACGCACATACATACATCAATATAAACAAAATTACGTTTATTAGAATTGACAACTTTTCTAGGGTTTCCATAAACAGGACAAAAAGGCTCAACTGCATAACGCAAAACATTTTTAGCCTAATCCATACAGAACCCCCAAAATGCAGCAACATTACCAACAAAAATCATCAAAAAAAAAAACTGAAAAATCAAAAAAAAAAAAAAGGGGACAAAAACCCTAAAATCAAAAGAATCAGATGAAATTTATACCAGGCATTAAATTATCATCATCACTTTCGTCTTCTTCTTCTTCTTCATCCTCGTCGACATCAGCAGTAACATCGAAAAACTGAAGAACACCGGATCTTTTCCTTTTCCGGTCATTACTACTACTAGCACCAGTATTGGTTTTCTTAACAGTTGTTTTTGTTGCTAGTTTTTTACCCTTTGATGATGATGTTGAAGCTTTACCAGCAATTTCTTTACCCTTCACCGCCATTTTTACTCAAAATCACAAGAACATTACGGAACGAAGAATGGTTTCTGAAATTCTGAGAGAGAGAGAGTGAGAGATGAAAAGACCAGAGCGGTAACAATGAAAAATGAGGCCTTTTTGGGTTTCACTCACTACTAGGAGGAATCATATTAGCTTTCTTTAGACTGAAATACCCTTGTTTTGGGTATTTATTTACTTGAAGAAACTTTTGTTCCAGTGGTAGTTTCGTTACCTACTATTATAACTTGGGTGTATATTACGCTCTCACACTATGTAGCTGTTTGACGGTGATACTGTTTGTTTTGGGGGTTAAGGTGTTGTACACATTGGTTAAACTTGGTCTGTTGACTGAATAAGTAGGTCCCCCATGCAGAATAGAGCAGAAGGCGTTTTTGGCGTTTTATTCTGATGCCTCCTGGCTTCTGTTCATTAGTGCCGTCTGGCTTCTTCTTTTTCACTTGCGAGACTCGAGAGGCATTGTTTACGGTCTTGTGGTGGCTTCATCTTTTTCGCATTTACATTTTATTCGGGGGAAGAGCTCATCCCGACGGTTGATCTTAGGCTAAGTCCTACGGCCTTCTAATCTAGCAGCTAAATTAGCGGTCCACGTCAGGTTGGGCAATTTTTTAAGTCCCATGGTATTGCTAATCTAGTAACTAGATTAGCAGTCCACGTCATCTGAGGTTACTATCCAGCGATGTTCGGTTCAGCGTAAAGGTTACTTTTTGAGCGTTGAACCATTCAGCGTTTCAATCTCGCTGCTAGTTGAACTGCGAGCACATGCTAGAAAAGAGAACTAGTGTTAACTTTTAGGCTATACTTTTTTTTTATTTGCAACACTTAACTGCCAATTTAGCAGCTCAATCTAGTCCATAGGACTTAGTCCGGCCATCTACCGCTGGGTTTGGTAATGCTTTTTGTTTTGTTTTTGGCTCAAAAGGGATAATTTTATTAAGAGACCAGTTCATCATTAAGGGAAATTCCTATGGCAATGGCCAAATCCATTTTTTTGTTGAGTCAGGTGGCTGGCCAAACTGGTTTTTCCACTATGGTAAAACATACGGCCGGTTGATCATCAAGCGCCCGAACTTCAGACACACGCTGGTGTTGGCAGAAAAAACGCAGGCGTTGAAAATCAAGACACTGGCGTTGGCGACAGAACCTTGTCGTTGAACGCGGGCGTTAGACACAAAAACGCCAACGGTCGATTCCCTAACGCCCATATTTTCAACGGTATTATTTCCAAGACTATAAATTGCTTCAACTAAATTCATTTTCAATCACACCACTACTATTTCCTTCTTCTAAACTCTTCTAAATCAAAAAAAAATTGATAAATTATGAGCGGCATTTAAAAAAAAACGGTCAATAGTGTAAAGAAGAGAAGAAATCGAAGAAATGAACTGGCATCGCGGTCTGCCATAGGAGTAGATTTTTCTCAAAATCGGGAAGCAGAGTTTGCTTTGCCGAGTGTCGTTGTTGCTTCATCATTAGTCCAAAGTCATGTGTCGGGGCATCAAGATCGGTCTGAGGATTATTTTAGAATGAGACGTGGATTTTCAGACTTAAAGGTTGTTTATGAAGTTTTACCCCCTCAAGTCCGAGAAAGGGTTGACAGATATCCCTGGCGTGCGCTTTATAGTGTGAAGCCTAGAAGACACAATAACATAATTCTGAAAACAGTGGTGGGCGACGACGCACACATTCCATTTTTTGGATTTTGAAATTGGTAAGCTTGTTTAACTTAACTTAATTATATTTTTTAGATAATTATAAAATAATTTAAAGAATTAATCATAGTTGATATTATACTTGTAATAGGAATTACGCCCCTTGATTTGTATTTCATTTGTGGGATCCCAAATAGAATGGGAGATCCGCTACCATTCAATCAAGATGAATGGATATAAAATAGTAAATGGGAGACGCTTTTTCCCTCGTTTATAGATTCAGAAATACGTGAAGATTATAAACAATTGAAAGGAGGTGGGATTAAATGTTTAGCGTTGAAGTATTTCCTTGCCCAACCCAGAACATGTAGATGACTATCCTGAACTCGAAAATATGTTTATCTTATGGGTACTGGGCCAGACATTCTTTCCAAACTCAACTTCTGATGCTCGTGTTAGTTGGCTTCAAGCGTTAGAAGATCTTGACAAAGCACCAGATTATGACTGGGGATCTGCAATTTTAGCATAATTGTACTGTGCGCTGGATCAAGCGTCCATGGGCGCATATAATTTCACTGGTTTCTGAGGCATCATATAGGTAAATATAAAAATTATTATTTTTAAATTTAAATAATTTTTATGACCAAATGTAGATTAAGTCAAAATACTAAAATTATGGAGTAATTTGCAGTATTGGTGGTATACCTACTTTCGTGTTAGTAAACCAATACTTAAAGACGATACCCATGAATTCCTAATGTTGGATATGTACATCTCGACTAACTTAGCGAAGGACACTGGCACCGACGTCTCAGGTTCCAGTTTTGTTCAGATGACTCGGAGCTACAACAACGTCGTTGTTCACCCTTACATTGATTTTCCTCAGTATGGTGCTAATGTTGGACAACGTATTCTTGATTATTCTATGCGTAGAGTTGTTTTTTACGCTCCAGAATCGGAAAGAGGGGCTTGGTACCTGGGAGAAAGACTGCAGTACCAAATACAAGATATATATGCAATTGCAATTAACCCGCCACAACATATGCAAACCTCTGGATCAAATTTTGATAGGCTGAGAAGAACCAATTGGGAGAGATATGAACTAAATATATAGAGGGATATTGGTGAAGCGCAGTATGTCAGATGGTACAAGTCGATTGTGAAGCCTGTAATTGGGACACACAACATGCACATCTATGGGTTTGATTTCACATGGTTATCACGCATGTCTCATGATGCAAATATCGTTCCTAGCCAGCCACCTCCAAAAGAGCCATGCTTTATGACTTACCCTACCACGGGTGCAAGTTCTTCATCATCTTCGTCAAATATGCCCGAAATTCGTTAGGAGATGCCAAGTATTACTTCACAAGGTGATCCAACCATGATCCCCATTGTTTCCCAAGCTTTGGAACGTGATTATCCTTACTACAATTTCACTGCCAATGACGAAGAGTTGCGAAACCAACTGAATGATTTGTATTGGATGAATCGACAAATGGAGGTTATACACTTGAATATGTGTCGGAAATGTCACGAGGACGAAATGTTTGGATTGGGTCCAACTGTAAATGATGATGGGAATTCACCGTCTACCGATTCCACCAGGAGTAACAGATCATTGCACGATAGTAATAATACAGTGGTGGGAGAAACACAAGTACAACAGAGTTCTTCACCACATGTACGACACAGTACTTCACCACAAACTGTGTCTGTATCTCAACCTCAAGTATATCGGATAGATCCTAGGCGCATTTCATCATCATTCCCGCCCTAAAACCCAAATGATTGTTACAATGTTACACCACCAAAACAACAACAACAACAACAAACATCTTATATGCTTGGAGGACCGAGTGCTTTCCAATCGCCTAGTGCTTTCTGATCGCCTAATATTGTTCAACCAACTTTATCTCCTTATGGAAATTTATTTAATATGTTGGCAAGTGGGGATATCCCAGGTCTATCCCCAGGTCTTGAAGAATTCTTGACTCCAAAAGATAACAATTGGAGAGCTAGCGATGAGCGACGTTAGAGAGATTGTAATTTTTAATTCTGCTAAATTTATAATTTTAGTTTTAAAAGTACGACGATCTGAATTAAATGAAATTACATATGTTTAAAATTACACAAAATTGGTTAAAAAGACCAAAATCAACAATTCCTGGGTGAAATGGACAGTTAGATTTTGATATTGTTTAAATGGACAAAAATGTAAAAATAGGCAGGATGTAACCAGTTTCATCGTGCCCATTTTCAAATATTTTTTCTTTTTTTTAATTTACACAGGATGTATCCAGTTTCATCCTTGCTATTTTTTAAATTTAAGCTAGGATGAAACCAGTTTCATCCTTACTATTTATTTTTTTGGCCATTTCACCCAAACTATTTTTTACTCGTCCATTTGAACCGTGATTTAAAAATATTTGGACAAATGACCCATTTTCCGTTAAAATTAAGCGTTTTGCACTAGCTTCACTGAATTACGGCGGACTACATTAGCTTCACTGATGAGAAGTAGTCGGTGGAACAACAACTACAAAGAAGGGGTTGAAACTGTTCAACACCTGAAGGATTTCAAAACATTTTTCGAAAGGAAAAGCCACATTTTTCCATCTTCGCCATTCAGCCAAAGATCTTGTTACCATCTCAGCATCAGTTTCACCTCTCAGTCTATATCGATTGGATTGTACGGTTAAGGCTTCAACCTCATTTAATTCTTTCTTAACTGTACGAAAACGATTTTCTATGTCTTATATAGCACGACGACTCAGATTACGGGTGTCACTGCAGAACCCCTCGTGAATAACCGCCCAGAAATTCACCCATGGATAGTTTGCAGAATCAAGCTGAGTAAATAAAAAGACATAGTTTCTGCAAATAGATTCATCTTTTTCTTTAGTATACGGAGCGCGCCGAACTAACAAGGGCTGAGACATGTTCAAGAATTGAAAAATTTGTTGAAGTTGAAGAATTTTTTTAAGCTCGGAGAAGAGTAAAGAATACTAGAAGTGTGAATGTGAATTTATATTTGAAATGAGGAGTATTTATAGAACTAAAAAAATATAGTCGTTAGATCACAAGAGTTTTCAGCCGTCCAGATTCAGCCGTTAACGCTTCTACGAAAAACGGCGGGTTTACGAAAAACGCCGATGTTTCAACTAACAACGGGCGATGGAAAGACAAGCGCCAGCATTGGTCTCTAGCTCGCCCGGCCTGCCATCACGCGCGCGCTACATGTTCCATCTCACTCAACAAACCAACAAATTTGTTGGTTTGTACATCTATTTTTCATGTTTGTTGAGTCCATAGTGGGATCAGAATCAACAAACTTCAAGTTTGTTAATTCCGTAGGAACTGCTCTAAGGAAGTAATGGAAATGGTTAAAGAAAATACAAAAACAGCTTAAGCGGCACAACTGCTACTGCCAAGAAAGAAATAAAGAAAGAAGAAGAAAAAAAAAAAAAACAAGCCGAACCCAAAAGCTGCTTAATGAATTACAACCTCCCATTTATGCAAAACCATGTTCAGGATAATGCCTTCAAAGATGTTTGTACACACACATCAATAGTAAATGAAAGACTTCACACTGTCCTTCGTATTCTCCATTGAACTGTGATTTCCATTAAAAACCCTTGCATTTCTCTATAGCCATACTGTCCACCAAATTGCAAAGGGAATTATGTCCCATATATTTTGATATTCAAATTCAGATTTTTACCTTTTTTTCTTCTCCATTTCCAGATAGTATCTCTTACATTGTTCTGAAACACCCATTGCAAATTATAACCTCCCCAAAAATAGTTCCATATTTCTCTTGTTATTTCACAATGCAGAAATAGATGATGGTTTGTTTCTGCACAGTATGAACTAAATATATAGAGGGATATGAACTAAATATATATAGAGGGATATTGGTGAAGCGCAGTATGTCAGATGGTACAAGTCGATTGTGAAGCCTGTAATTGGGACACACAACATGCACATCTATGGGTTTGATTTCACATGGTTATCACGCATGTCTCATGATGCAAATATCGTTCCTAGCCAGCCACCTCCAAAAGAGCCATGCTTTATGACTTACCCTACCACGGGTGCAAGTTCTTCATCATCTTCGTCAAATATGCCCGAAATTCGTTAGGAGATGCCAAGTATTACTTCACAAGGTGATCCAACCATGATCCCCATTGTTTCCCAAGCTTTGGAACGTGATTATCCTTACTACAATTTCACTGCCAATGCCGAAGAGTTGCGAAACCAACTGAATGATTTGTATTGGATGAATCGACAAATGGAGGTTATACACTTGAATATGTGTCGGAAATGTCACGAGGACGAAATGTTTGGATTGGGTCCAACTGTAAATGATGATGGGAATTCACCGTCTACCGATTCCACCAGGAGTAACAGATCATTGCACGATAGTAATAATACAGTGGTGGGAGAAACACAAGTACAACAGAGTTCTTCACCACATGTACGACACAGTACTTCACCACAAACTGTGTCTGTATCTCAACCTCAAGTATATCGGATAGATCCTAGGCGCATTTCATCATCATTCCCGCCCTAAAACCCAAATGATTGTTACAATGTTACACCACCAAAACAACAACAACAACAAACATCTTATATGCTTGGAGGACCGAGTGCTTTCCAATCGCCTAGTGCTTTCTGATCGCCTAATATTGTTCAACCAACTTTATCTCCTTATGGAAATTTATTTAATATGTTGGCAAGTGGGGATATCCCAGGTCTATCCCCAGGTCTTGAAGAATTCTTGACTCCAAAAGATAACAATTGGAGAGCTAGCGATGAGCGACGTTAGAGAGATTGTAATTTTTAATTCTGCTAAATTTATAATTTTAGTTTTAAAAGTACGACGATCTGAATTAAATGAAATTACATATGTTTAAAATTACACAAAATTGGTTAAAAAGACCAAAATCAACAATTCCTGGGTGAAATGGACAGTTAGATTTTGATATTGTTTAAATGGACAAAAATGTAAAAATAGGCAGGATGTAACCAGTTTCATCGTGCCCATTTTCAAATATTTTTTCTTTTTTTTTTAATTTACACAGGATGTATCCAGTTTCATCCTTGCTATTTTTTAAATTTAAGCTAGGATGAAACCAGTTTCATCCTTACTATTTATTTTTTTGGCCATTTCACCCAAACTATTTTTTACTCGTCCATTTGAACCGTGATTTAAAAATATTTGGACAAATGACCCATTTTCCGTTAAAATTAAGCGTTTTGCACTAGCTTCACTGAATTACGGCGGACTACATTAGCTTCACTGATGAGAAGTAGTCGGTGGAACAACAACTACAAAGAAGGGGTTGAAACTGTTCAACACCTGAAGGATTTCAAAACATTTTTCGAAAGGAAAAGCCACATTTTTCCATCTTCGCCATTCAGCCAAAGATCTTGTTACCATCTCAGCATCAGTTTCACCTCTCAGTCTATATCGATTGGATTGTACGGTTAAGGCTTCAAACTCATTTAATTCTTTCTTAACTGTACGAAAACGATTTTCTATGTCTTATATAGCACGACGACTCAGATTACGGGTGTCACTGCAGAACCCCTCGTGAATAACCGCCCAGAAATTCACCCATGGATAGTTTGCAGAATCAAGCTGAGTAAATAAAAAGACATAGTTTCTGCAAATAGATTCATCTTTTTCTTTAGTATACGGAGCGCGCCGAACTAACAAGGGCTGAGACATGTTCAAGAATTGAAAAATTTGTTGAAGTTGAAGAATTTTTTTAAGCTCGGAGAAGAGTAAAGAATACTAGAAGTGTGAATGTGAATTTATATTTGAAATGAGGAGTATTTATAGAACTAAAAAAATATAGTCGTTAGATCACAAGAGTTTTCAGCCGTCCAGATTCAGCCGTTAACGCTTCTACGAAAAACGCGGCGGGTTTACGAAAAACGCCGATGTTTCAACTAACAACGGGCGATGGAAAGACAAGCGCCAGCATTGGTCTCTAGCTCGCCCGGCCTGCCATCACGCGCGCGCTACATGTTCCATCTCACTCAACAAACCAACAAATTTGTTGGTTTGTACATCTATTTTTCATGTTTGTTGAGTCCATAGTGGGATCAGAATCAACAAACTTCAAGTTTGTTAATTCCGTAGGAACTGCTCTAAGGAAGTAATGGAAATGGTTAAAGAAAATACAAAAACAGCTTAAGCGGCACAACTGCTACTGCCAAGAAAGAAATAAAGAAAGAAGAAAAAAAAAAAAAAAAACAAGCCGAACCCAAAAGCTGCTTAATGAATTACAACCTCCCATTTATGCAAAACCATGTTCAGGATAATGCCTTCAAAGATGTTTGTACACACACATCAATAGTAAATGAAAGACTTCACACTGTCCTTCGTATTCTCCATTGAACTGTGATTTCCATTAAAAACCCTTGCATTTCTCTATAGCCATACTGTCCACCAAATTGCAAAGGGAATTATGTCCCATATATTTTGATATTCAAATTCAGATTTTTACCTTTTTTTCTTCTCCATTTCCAGATAGTATCTCTTACATTGTTCTGAAACACCCATTGCAAATTATAACCTCCCCAAAAATTGTTCCATATTTCTCTTGTTATTTCACAATGCAGAAATAGATGATGGTTTGTTTCTGCATTCTTCTTGCAAAGTAAGCATCCATTCACAGTAAAAGAGTTCCTCAGACTATCCATTGTTGGTGCAGCATTGTAACAAAGAGACCAAACAAAAAAAGTTACCTTTTGTGGTATTTTTGGTAATGCACTTTCAAAGCTTTTATATATATAGTACTTCCAAAAAGCACTTTAATATTAGTAATTATTTTTTTAAAAGCACTTTTATATGGTTTGGTAATGCTTTTATTTTTCTAAAAGCACTTTCAAAAATTATACATAGTAATTATATTTAACATTAGTGTTTGGTAAAATATTTTCAAAGCACTTTCAAAATTCCCCAATTTTAAAAGCCGGGGAGGATGAGCTTTTAAAAGCTACAAAAGCATAAGCTTTGGTCCCACCAAAATTTAATGTTTGATTTATTCTTTTTGTCTCTATTGTATTTTGTAAATGACAAAAATTACCCTTAAATATATATAAAGAAATTTTTTATTTCTTTAAATATTATTATATTTTATTTTCAAACTATTTTATGATACCTTTTCATTCAATTTTTCAAAAATAAAAATAAAAACAAATATTAAATAATTAGTTAATTTTAGATTGATTTTTTGTTTGAAAGTTTTATATATATATATATATTAAAAAGTGGTTAAGTAAAATATTTTTTTTAACAATCATATAATAATAATAACAATTAGCAAATTTAATACTTTATATATTTATATTTAATAGTAAAAAAATTAATTATTTTTAAACCCCAAAAAATTGAATAAAACTATTTTGAGAGATATGTCTGTTTTTGTCATTTGCCATAACAACAATGGTTGAATCTGATATTTTGCCAAACACACCTTGATTGCTTTTTTAATCAGCTTTAACCTTAATTAATATTTTACCAAACGTCTAACTGCTTTTTTCTCACAGCACAACACAACAACGCACAACAGAAAAGTGATTTTACAAAAGCCGTAGTAATACCAAACTAAGCCTTAGCCGGGGGAGAGGATCTTTTAAAAGCTCTAAAAGCATAAGTTTTGGTCCCACCTTATTTTAATGCATGATTTTTTTATATCCCTACTATATTGGGAAATTATTTGTAGCCCAATTATTATTTTTTATATATCAAAAACCTTCATTAAAATTCCATATATAATGAACCCATAACTATTTTTAAATAACTTGTTTACAAGAATAACCTTTGACCTAAATTAATTTCACTATAAAAATAAAACCAAAAAAATGTGAAAAATAGTGATTAATCAATCTTAATCCCTAAAAAAACGTCTCAAAAAAAAAGACCTAAACTAACTCGCTAAAATAACTCATTTTTATCCTTTTTTTTTGTTGATTTGACCAATCTCCCTAGAAAAGCTCCCTAAACTAATTCCCTAAAATAACTCCAATAAATCTAAAATATTTTGTAGCTGACGTAAAAAGGAAGAAAAAAATTCAATTATCATCAAAAAAAAATTTAGGAGAAAAGAAATTCAATTATCCCCTGCCTTGATTAGGAGAATTCTAACTTTCATTGATGCGATTGGTGAAAATACTAGTTTTCACGACGTTTTGGATTAGGAGAATTCTAATTTTCACTGGTGCGATTTGTGAAAATAAGAGTTTTCACGGCCTTTTGGTGAAATTCCAATTTTCACGTGTAATAACGCCATGAAGAAATTTGTTTGTAAAAACTCTAGTTTTCAATGAGTAATCATCAGTGATAATCACCATTTTCATGTCAAATAATCGGTTGCGCCTCGCAAAAATCTCGATTTGTATTTTGGTTTGCAATTATCGTGCACAGTAATGTAATCATCTTTTTTCTTTATAGGAACAATTACATTTAAATCATCATTAGCCTAATTAAAAATTAGGGACATACCAAAAGTATAAGTTACACAGTGAACAATGAAATTCCTTACTACAAAAACAAGTCCTATTAGTGAGGGTTTTTTTGTAAGGGCGTTACAAATAGTGACTATTTGTGAGGGTTTTTGACCAACCGTGGGAAATAGTAGGTTTAGTCAAAGGAACAATTTTCTTTTGTCAGTTTCGTGTTTCCGACGGTGTAAAAAACAATCCAGGCAGAAATAATGGCTACGGTTGCCCAGCTGTAATAGTTTGAGAATTGGCTCCACTTTTTTTTTTTTGCACTCCTGCACTTATTTCACCAAATTTTAACTAAAAGAAAAAAAAATCTTTTTTTTATTCTATTTTTGAGCCTTATCTTTTATCTTCTAAAAATATCTGGTCATTTAATCAGTTTCTTCTCTTATTGTTTTCCATTTTTCTCCGCCGCTGAAGAACTTCTAGGTTTTCTCTCGCCTCTTCTCTTCCATGTTACCTTCTCTCGTCTCTTCTCTTATCTCCTCCATATAATTTTCGTTATCATCTCGTCCTACTGTTTTCGATCTGTTCTTCCATTAACAGATTTGTTCTCTAAACAAATGTAATTTCCTAAATGTTAATTTTAGTTGCTTTTGTTTGCAGCAATAGAAGGATGAAGCTCTGAGTAATTGTAGGAGACTATTAAGGTGAAATTCGAACCTTATAAAGGAGAATCCATTAATGGGTTTGATTTTATTTTGCGAATTATTAATTTTAATCACTGGTTTCTCTTTTTGTAGGAACTAAAAGAGGAAACTTTGAGGAACCAGGAGTCTATTAAGGTGAAAATTTGATTCTAAGGTTTAATTTTTTTTTAATTTCTAGTTTTTCTTTTTGTTACTTCTTTTTTCTTTTTTATGCATGATCTAAAGGAAGAAGCTTTACCTACAAGAGTATTTTAAGGTGAAGATTTTGATTGAAAAGAAATTTAATTTAATTATTTTAGTTTTCAAATTTCAGTTTCTTTGATTTCCTTTTGATTGAAGTTTTGTCTTCCTTTGTGTTGATGGAATTTGATGTCCTTTCTGTAGTTTCTTGTAATTTCTTTTGTTAGAAGGGGGTTTGGGTTCATTCGTGCTTTATTTCTTCTGTAAGTCTGTAGCTTAGTTTGTTATTAGCATGGAAATTTGAGTCTACCAGTTGTATTTTGTCTATAGGTACATTACAGTTTTTTGAAGTGTTTATGGCTTTCAAGAGTCTGATACTTTGAAGTGTTTATGGCTTGATAATAGATCTAGGGATAACTCAAGTAGGGGTGAACTATTGAGGTTTATGACTAATAGTTTAGGAAAGGTAGTAAATAAACTGGTGAGCCCCCGCCCAACAGGGAGTCGGTGTCATAATAGAGACAATAGGATTGTTTGTTAACTTAATCTGAACATCATACGATGTCTGGTCATATATGATTAATCTGAACACATGATACAATGTTAATTTTTTGTGGTTAACTTCATCATGGACAACTGCAGCCAAGCTTAACACATTTTCATGTGAGAAGTTCAATCTGGACCAATGGTAAAATATGCAGTCTTGATGATTTTTTTTTCCACCTAGTTGTGTGAAGTGCAGAAAATGTTGGCTCCTGCTCGTCTCCATATTTACTATTGGTCACTATAACACATCCTAGACAATTGTATATGTTAGAGCATTGCTCGGCCGAACTCGCATGGGTTGTTATCTCGAGCATGTTTGTCAATGTCAGTGATCAAAACTATAAGTCTTGATTTATTCTAGTCTACTATATCTAAGGTCTCGGACTAGGATAAAAAGTGTAGTTGAGCTCAAGAACTCCATGGCAATCATCATACAAGACGAAAGACTACTCAAGGAACTGGTGGATCTTCATCGACTAAAAGGTACGTGGAGACTTTAACTTATCCATCACTCAGAAGTCTATTTATCTCCTATCTTGAGACAAAAGACGTTTTGCTATATAGACTTACATTATACACATTTGGTATTTCGAGCCGAGTTTACCTCGCCTATCTATTTCTCGAAATATGTGTTGGTAAAGCTTTCGCTTTAGCCAAGTTCATCTTTACCTAGTGATGAAAGTCATGTTATGTTTCAATCACTTTGAAAATTGCTCTGACGAAAAATGGTTTGTGAATAACAACTATATAACGTCCTCTGAGAATGTTTCAATGATTAAAATGAGAGTTTAGACTATATAACCATTTGGAGGATATAAGCATTGTTGTGGAAACACATATATGTATAAGTCCTTATTGCTTAAACTGAAGTTTGCGAACTTTGTTGATCAAGTGAACCGGAGAAGTGCGTGAGCTAAGTCCGCGAACTGGCGAAGTTCTCAAACCCGAGAATTTCTGTTGGAGTTTGTAAACTCCATCCGGGAACTTAAGTCCGCGAACCCAGTCCGTGAACTTGAGTAGGTTATGTCTAAAAACGATGTTTAATGAACTTATCTTATAAACTAAGGAATGCAATTGCAAACCGTGGTTATAGAGTTCATGAACCGATTCATGTGAATCAAATCGTTTTTGCTTAAATTTTTTCTTATGTAGTACATGAGATTTCCTTGCAATTGAACAACTCTCTAACTAGTTCATTTGAGTCATTTGAACTAGTTATGGTGAAGAAGAATATGGTTGAAATGAAAGTGATCATATGGCTAACCATTTGGTTAACTATTGTTGAACCAACTAATGTACAAGTTTGGGTACGGTTACACAAGCCCAGGAACGTGCATTTCATTTGTGTATAACAAGATATGTTTTCGATCTAACGGTTGATAAATATTAGCTTGAATCTAATCATGTTTTCATCTAACGGTGAATACTGAATGCTTTGTTACTAAGCTAGCATTGATTGCAAACCCTAATTTGAAAGACTATATAAGGGAGAACTCTAACAACTGGGAAAACTAATCCCCACACATTCTGTGTGATACTAGTTGTGCTAAGCTAGAGTCGATTCTCCTTTAACCTTTGGTTTCTTCTTCTAAACCAGGTTAACGACTTAAAGACTTCATTGGGATTGTGAAGCCAGACCGATACTACTTTTCTCATAGTTGTGTGATATGATCTTGTTGTTTCTATCGTACGAGTACAATTGTAATAATTGACTTGAGATTTCTATCTCCGATAGGCAAGATAAAAAAAAGTAATCACAAGCATCTTCGTCTCATCGTTTGTGATTCCACAATATATTTTTTCGCTGCGTCGATTAAGACTATTGTGAGATGATTGATAATACTAGGCTGTTCTTCGGGAATATAGGACCGGTTTATCAATTAGTTCTTGTTCACCTTGATTTATGAAAAGACGAAACAAAACTCATAGGTATATTCGTGGGAGACGGATTTATCTATTATCGTAGACTTTTCTGTGTGATACAAATTTGTTTATTAAAGTCTTCGACTTTGGGTCGTAGAAACTCTTAGTTGTGGGTGAGATCTGAAAAAGCAGGGGTCTAACAACACTACCCAATATTTCGCTTAGCAATCTGTATGGACAAACTCGAATATACTTTTAAGAGAATCAACAAGACTCAATCATTTAAAAGTGTATCAACGAGTTTATATCTCTCTCTTGATTTGATTTACTCAAGCAGGAACTGTGAGTTCTAATCAAATGCAAGGAATAACTTGGATGGTACCAAAAACCAATATCCAAAGATCAATCAATGACAATCAACAACCAAAGGTTGGATTACTCCAATTGATGATCTAACGTACAACCTGTATTATTTCAATTATATCAAAAAATATAATGCGGAAATAAAAATAACACAGACACCATAAATTTTGTTAACAAGGAAACCGCAAATGCAGAAAAACCCCAGACCAAGTCCAGATTGAATACACACTGTATTAAGACGCTACAGACACTAGCCTACTCCAAGATAACTTCGAACTGGACTGTAGTTGAACCCCAATCAATCTCCCACTGATCCAAGGTACAGTTATGCTCCTACGTCTCTGATCCCAGCAGGATAGTGCGTACTTGATTCCCTTAGCTGATCTCACCCACAACTAAGAGTTGCTTCGACCCAAAATCGCAGGCTTTGACAATAAACAAATCTGTCTCACACGGACAAGTCTATCAATGGATCAATCTGTCTCCCACAGATAAACCCTAGAGGTTTTGTTTCGTCTTTTGATAATAATCAAGGTGAACAGGAACCAATTGATAATCCAGTCTTATATTCCCGAAGAACAACCTAGAGTTATAGGTCACCTCACAACAATCTTAATCGTAAGGTAGCGAAACAAGATGTTGCGGAATCACAAACAATGAGACGAAGATGTTTGTTATTACTTTTTATATCTTTCCTATCGGAGATATCAATCTCAAGCCAATAAATCTGATTGTACTCGTACGATAGAAGATGCAAGATCAGATCACACAACTACGATTAAAGTAGTATCGGTCTGGCTTCACAATCCCAATGAAGTCTTTAAGTCGTTAACCTGAATTTAGAAGAAGAAAACCAAAGGTTAAAGGAGAATCGACTCTAGCACGCAAACTAGTATCATACGTAAGGTGTGGGGATTAGTTTGCACAATGCTAGATGTCTCCTTTATATAGTCTTTCAAATCAGGGTTTGCAATCAAATGTTAGCTTAGTAACAAAGCATTCAATATTCACCGTTAGATGAAAACCTGATTTAGATTCAAGCTATTATTTATCAACCGTTAGATCGAAAACTTAGCTTGTTACACACACTTGACAATGCACGCTTCTAGGTTTTTTAACCGTACCCAAACGTAAGCACTTGTTGGTTCAACAGTAGTTAACCAAAAGGTTAGCCATATGAGCATTTCATATCAACCATGTTTTTCTTCACCATAAATAGTTCAAATGACTTCAAATGAACTAGTTAGAGAGTTGTTCAATTGCAAGGAAATCTTATGTACTACACAGGACATAATTGAAGCAAAGATGATTTGATTCACTTGAATCGGTTCATGAACTTTTATAGCCACGGTTTACAAACTGCATTCCTTAGTCTTTTTAAGTTTAAGTTCATAAATCATCTTCAGATATATAACCTTCTCAAGTTTGCAGACTAGGTTCGCGGACATAAGTTACCGGGCAGAGTTTACAAACTCCAGCAGAAATTCTCGGGTATGAGAACTTTGCCGGTTCACGGACTGGGTTCGCGGAATGAGTTCAGGGGCTTAGCTTCACGCAAGTAGTTTGTCAACTTCAGTAGAAATTCTCGGGTTTGAGAACTTCGGCAGTTCGCGGACTGAGTTCGCGGACTTGGCTCACGCCATTCTTCCGGTTCTCTTGATCAACAAAGTTCGCAAACTTTGGTTCAAGGAATATGACTTATACATAAATGTGTTTCCACAACAATGCTTATGTCCACCATTGGTTATGTAATCTAAACTCTCATTTCAATCATTGAAACATTCTTAGAAGACGTTATACAGTTGTTACACCATTTCTCGTCAAAGCAATTTTCAATATGATTGAAACATATCATGACTTTCGTCACATGGTAAAGATAAACTTGATCGAAGCGAAAAGCTTACCAACACATATTTCGAGATATAGATAGGCGAGGTATACCCGTCTCTAAATACCAAATGTGTATAATCCAAGTATATATATATAGCATACGACTTCTTGTCTCAAAGAGTAGGAGATAGAGTAGATAGACTTTTGATTAATATATAAGTTCAAGTCTTCACATACCTTTTTGTCGAGAAGTTCCACCGGTTCCTTGAGTAGTTCTTCTACTTGTATGATGAATCGCCATGAAGTTCTTGAGCTCAACTACACTTCCTATCCTAGTCCGAGACTTAGCTATAATAGAATAGAAATCAAGACTTATAGTTTTGATCACTAACATTGACAAACATGGTTGAGATAGCAACGCATGCGAGTTCGATCGAGCAATTCTCTAACACTTGTTGATGTCTTCTTGTAGTCTTCAATCTTCAATCTTCAACCTTTAAGGATAGCTTCGATTCAACTTCTTAGACCTAATCTAGTCCGAAACTATCTTTAGTATGCTAAATCAAGAATGCATTTTGGAAACTAAAATTGACAACTAACTTGATATACCAACGCTAGTGGGTTCAACCGAGCAGTGCTCTAACAATCTCCCCTTTTGTCAATTTTAGTGACAAAACCATTTTACATATGGCTTGTACTTGTTAAAATTAAAATCGACAAGCTTGATTTCCTTGGTTCTTCAACTCTTCATGTGTTCATCATGTACTTGTTGAAGATCCATCATAGTATTATTACACAACATCAAAGTTTTATTGTATCACAACTTTGACAATAATACTACGGTGATATGTATCACTCCCCCTTAGTCAATACTCCATCTCAACATGAAAACCATTCCCCCTTACATAATGATCCGTAAACCATATGTATATGTAGTGTGAACTACAAAATAATTCTCCCCCTTTTTGTCAATAAAATTGGCAAAGGTACAAGAATGTGATCATGATGAAATTTCTGAAAGATACATTTCATGACTAAAAGAAAAAATACATACCATCTAATTTAGATGCAATCATAAAGCCGAAGCTAAATGCATTCATCAAGGAGTTTTAAAGATACAAGATAACCCCTCTAATATTCCACTTCCGCACACCCCTCGAGATATTACCATTAATCACAAGTTCAAAAGAACTTTCCCCCTTTAGATGTCATTCCCGAAAGAACAACAAGAGTGACGTTAATTTCAAAAGAAAAGAAGTATTTTGAAACAAAAATGACACTAACAAGACAAAAACTGAACTGGAGTAAACCTACTGGAGTTTCAAACTCAACTGCCCAAAAGATAGAGATAAGCATAGGGGCAAGGGTTATAGAAACATATTGATGAACCAAAACAACACCAATAGACTGCTACAAGTGTTGAAACATAGCAGTGTCTAATGGTTTGGTAAGAATATCAACCAATTGTTGTTCGGAAGGCACAAATTCCATACTTATGATACCATTTTCATAGAGATCACGAATAAAACGGCACCTTATGTCAATGTGTTTTGTTCTTGAGTGCTCAACGGGATTCTCAGTGATTCGAATCGCACTAGAGTTATCACAAAAGATCTTCATTATTCCAGTATCAACTCCATAATCAGCGAGCATTTGTTTCATCCATAGGAGTTGAGTACAGCATGATCCGGCAACAATATACTCTGCCTCACATGTACACAGGGATTGAGAATTTTGCTTCTTGCTATGCCAAGCTACAAGATTCAGTCCTACATAGTAGAAACCCCCTGATGTACTCTTTCTGTCTTCTACACATCCTGCCCAATCAACATTTGAATAAGCAGATAGATCAGTGTTAGTATCAAAAGTGTAAGATAAACCATACCCGACAGTGTGACTAATATATCGAATGATCCTTTTTGCAGCTGCAAGATGAGACTCTTTTGGATTTGTCTGAAACCTAGCACAACAACTAACACTGAAAGAAATATCATGTCTAGTTGTTGTAAGATACAAAAGGCTACCAATGATAGATCGATACAATTTTTGATCCATTTTTACTCCTTTCTCATCTCTATGTAGTTTACCAGTAGTGGGCATAGGTGTTAATTTTGGAGAAGACTTATCCAGGCGGAACCTTGTCACAAGATCTCGAGCATACTTCTCTTGGGATAAGTAAATTCCATCCTTATGTTGTTGAATTTGTAATCCCAAGAAGAATTTTAATTCACCAACATTGCTCATTTCAAATTCTTTAGCAAGAGAGACTTGGAAGTCCTTTGCAAATTTTTCAGAAGTTGATCCATAGATGATATCATCTACATAGATTTGAGCAATGACCACATCTTTCCACTCTATTTGGTAAACAAGGTTTTATCAGTTCCGCCTCTTGAAAAACCTTTTCTAATCAGAGAAGTGGTAAGTTTTTCAAACCAGGATCTAGGTGCTTGTTTCAACCCATACAATGCCTTTTTGAGTTTTAGCACATGATCTGGGAAATCCGAGTTTTCAAACCCCTTAGTGATAGACACATTTTTGTGTCCGATTTGTCTCGATTCTATATATTGTTAGGGCTCATTTTTGTACTTATTATGGTGTTTTATTTATTTGTAGGTATTTTTGGCTAATAAACATTTTTGGAAAAAATTGGCTCGAAAAGTTGTCCGAAAGCACTCAGAGGACATTTGCTATTCGGACTCTCACTTTGGATAAGGGGTAGCCTAATTACTAAGGGGCATCCCATTTCCAGGCAATTGCTAATCGCACCCCTACTCTGGATAAGGGGAAACCATCTTTAACATTCAAAAACCAGGATTTTGGCGGGAAAAAAATGCAGTTAAAGAACAGTTTTGGCAATCGTGATTTGGAGGAGTATGAGGTCAATTAAACCTATGATTTTCATAGGATAGACTCCTTATGGGTCTAGGAATCTGATATGGGTGTTTAAAGCGATTAGACTGGGCTCAATCGACGGATTTTTCTCACAACAGAAAATATGAAAAATCACGTGTGTGACCTGTTTAAGGGAATTTTAGAGAGATTAAAACGCTGTAAACCTTCCCAAAGATTTGTATCTATCTAAGGAACAGGTTAGAATAAAAAGGAAAGCTCAGAAACGCGTAGAAATCCTAAAACAAGAAATTGTCGCAACTTGTCCGTGAAGAGAAGGAAAGAGATTTTGGAAGATTTGGGAGAGATTTAATCAGTATTTTTGATATAAATAGATGTCTTGGGTCATATAGAAGAGGTGTCGAGAGTTTGGGAACCTAAGGAGAGCCAGAGAAGAAGAAATCAGAGCTTTACCAAATTCTGTTTCTGCTGCTGCTGAAGAAGAAGAAGAACGCGAAGAACATTGACGCTCGGTAAACAGTCGCAGAACAATGTCGTTGTTTAACAGCTGAAGAACATTAAGCTGTTCAGGGCAGTCTTATTTTAGGGTCTAAAATCAGCGACAAAGCAACAGTTTTTCTGTAACAGTTCCATTGTAACAGCTGTTTTGCAACACCAATACACTGTTGCAAACAGTCTGTGTTATTACTTTTCACTCTTTTAATCATCTTTTGAGAAACAAACACACATTTTGAGATCATGATTAATATGAGGAGCTAAACCCCATTGTTGAGGCGATAGAGGAAGTTATTTTTCCAACAAAAAGTGGTATATTCTATTTTATCTTTTTATTTGCAATAATTATATGATTATTTGCCTTGAACTATTATTGAATATGATTTTTATTTTAGTGATTGTGATCTATTTTGATGGAGTATGCTTAGTTTTAAGACTTTTGATGCTTCATACTGGTATTTACAATTATTACTTTTGAAAATCTATTTGTTGCAATATTTTAGAATCAAATTAAACAAGAAAATTGCATAAATATAAGTATTGGTTTAATCACTTTGAACTTGGAAAATAGTGGAATCTTAGCTTCAGTGTTTCTTTTAGTATTGATCTCATCTTTGATTGAGTTTGCTATAATTTTTATTGATTTTTCTATTTTAATATTAGAATTTAAGTATAATTAATATCCTTTACAAGTCTGAGAATCGAACCACTTTTACCACTATCTACAAATCACATCAATTTTTGGCGCCGCCGACGCGGACTTGTTTTTAGGGTTTTAGATTTATTTTATTTATTTTATTTTATTTTTTTTGTCCTTTTTTATGTTTTTGGGTATTTATCTTGTGTCTACAGGTTCTGGATCATAAAGAAAATTGAGCCAAGGAGTTTGGTGATTTCATAAAGACTTGGAGCTAAAGATTAAAGCAAAAGAACAGAAAAGAAGACAATTTTATTCTAGACAATTTTAGTTTAGGGTTTGTTTATTTTATTTTAATAAAAAGAAAAAAACTGTATTAGGGTTTATTATTTTTGTAATTTTTTTTGGACTTTTGGACTTTGGGACATTATTTTTTTTTATTACCCTACTGAAGGGTACTTTAAATATAAACTGTTTGCAGAGAAGGAGGACAATTACGATATTGTCTCTGCACATTGGGTTCGTACACTAGACATCGGAGTCAGTGGCCCGAGTCGACTACAACCGATTCATCCCCCGTCTGGAACGGGAGGTAAGATTCTAAACACTCGTGAATCCCCTGTCAGCGAGTTACTGGACTCCTTCGTATGCATATATTTTGAGGACTGAATACGGACATTTATTTTTCTAGTAAAGGGAAAGGCCTGGCCATACAAGATAAGGGTTCGGATTTCATCACCGTTCTCTTCTTGCCCGCTTTAGGAACACGTAACCTACGCGAACCTAAGCCTAAAATTTTGACTAGAACGAGACCGATAGGGTAACGAGCTTAACAGGAAAGTCATTCGAAAAATATTGGTTACTCTTTTAAGCATACTTCGAAGTTCTTGACGGTTTCTGTAAGTTGAATGCGTGATTGCGCCGCCTTGTAATACCGATGAGGCCTTGGGTATCAAAGCTCCACCAAGCTTCCCTCGCCTCTATTCAACTTACGTTAACTCGGATTGATTCCAGAGGGGTTTGCTTAAATTGTAACGAATTCCCGTTCGAAGGATTAGAAGCTGAAACAATCTAAGTGGAGCCATCATGCTTTTTGTTTGCTAGAAATCAATAGGTTTGATTTGGTTGAGTCGGCCTTGATCTGTGTTTGCTTACCCTTCCAATTTAGAAAATTTTATTGTATGCCTGAACATAAAAGAGACGCACTAGGTAGATTTGTTAAAGAGAAACCTAGTAGTTCGAAGCGTCTCGATTACCTTAATCTAGAAAGTCCGTCTTTTGAAGAGTCTGTTTTTGAACGTTCTTTGACTGAGGAGAGAATCCATGTTGCTCCGATAGCGCCAGAAATGGCAACTTTGAAAGCTTTGTTGAATCCAACTAGGACTACCCGTCCTTCGTGTATTAAGTTAGCTGAAATGGAGGCACCCTATGAACTGAAACCTGAGACCTTACAGATTCTCCCAATCTTTTTAGGGAAAGAAAATGAAAACCCTTATTACCATGTTAGGGATTTTGAGGAAATTTGTAGTACTCTAAGAATTAGAGGCTTAGATGATGATGCTTTGAAACTTAGGTTATTCCCATTTTCCCTGAAGGATAAGGCCAAGTCGTGGCTGTATAGTTTGGACTCCGAGTCAATTGAGACATATGAACAACTTACATCTGCCTTTTTTCAATAAGTTCTTCCCTAGGCACAAAACATCGTCTATTAGGACGCAAATATGCACATTTTCACAACAAGAGGGAGAATCTTTATATAGGTATTTGGAAAGGTTCAATGATTTATTATCCCAGTGTCCTCATCATGGTTTAGAAAAGGTTAGGCTAGTTCAGATCCTTTATGAGGGTTTAAATTATTCCACAACGACCATGGTTGAGTCTCTATGCACTGGTGGATTTGAAAACCAAACTGTTGATGCGGCCATGGAATTTTTTAATGAAATCGCAGAAAAAACCCAACAATGGGAAAATAGTAAGGCACCCCAGAAAACAATTCTTTTAAGTAGAGGAAACGTTAATAGGGTAGAAGGAGGCTATGAATCAGATGCCAAAATTGCTGCTATAGCAAAAAGGTTAGAAGCCTTAGAAGTGGGCTAGATTAGTGGTAGAGTGGAGCCTTTTTGGGAAGGCCAGAATATTGAAGAGCAGGCCAATGCTCTTTATAATAACACTAGATTTGATAACCGTCAAAAGATTGACCCATATTCAGAAACCTATAATCCTGGTTGGAGAAACCATCCGAACCTTTCGTGGTCTAAGGGCCAAAGTCAAGGTCAGTTTAGTAATTCTAATGCTCCCCCAGGTTTTGGCTATACTAAGAATCCTTCAGGACTAGCTCAGTTTCAGAATCAGTCAGATAAGAAAATCCTAAGTTTAGAGGAATCTCTCGCCTTGTTAACTCAGCAAACTGCAAAATTCCAGTTATCCGTAGAACAGAGTCTACAAGCTAGTAACAGGATAGGACAAGAAAATAGTCAGGCTATTTCCGAGTTAAAAACCCAGGTTGGTCTGATAAGTGATTCTTTGAGAGAAAAAGGTAAGTTTCCTAGTCAAACACAACCCAACCCTAGAGGAGTTCATGAATTAGGTGCAAAACCATCGAATCAATTGAATTGTTAGAACCCTTAGAAGTGGTAGAGTTGTAGACAATAAGGTAACCATGCCCGATAGTGAACATACTGTAGTTCACCCCTCAGGATCTCACCTCTCAGGACCAGTAGCTGAAGAGACTGATAAAGTTTCTGATGATGTGAATTCGGTTCCTGAAAGGTCTGATTTTAGGCCTAGAGCCCCATTTCCTCAGCTATTAGTACCAACAAAGAAGGAATCGAACTTTAATGACATAGTGGAGGTTTTTAAGCAAGTTACCATAAACCTTCCCTTATTAGATGCAATTAGGCAAATTCCTGCTTATGCCAAGTTCCTTAAGGATATGTGTACAAGCGAAAGCGAAAACTTAGCGTCCATAAGAAAGCCTTTTTAGCTAGTCACGTAAGTTCAATCATTCAGAACACCACAACTCCAAAGTACAAAGACCCAGGTTCTCCTACCATTGCTTGCACAATAGGTAACTTCCGGGTAGAAAAAGCTTTACTTGACTTAGGAGCCAGTGTGAACTTACTGCCATTCCATGTATACTTACAGCTAGGACTTGGTGAAATGAAACCTACTCAGATGACACTGCAGTTAGCTGATAGGTCTGTTAAAATCCCTCGAGGTGTTATCGAGGATGTTCTTATTGAGGTCGACAAGTTTATTTATCCAGTGGATTTCGTGGTCCTAGATACCCAACCTGTCCCTGACCCAGAGAACCAGATACCTGTGATTTTAGGTCGCCCATTTTTAGCTACGTCTAATGCGATCATTAACTGTCGAAATGGTGTGATGAGTTTATCTTTTGGTAATATGACTATGGAGATGAACATTTTTAATGTCAGTAAGCAACCTCATGAGCTAGATGACACATGTGTTGAGGAGGTGAACATGATAGAAGCCTTAGTTCAGGAGTCATTACCAAACATCTTGTCTGAAGACCCATTAGAAAGTTGTCTATCCCATTTTGGTTTAGATTTTGACGACGATAGCACTATTGAACAGGTGAATGCTCTATTAGATTCTACCCCTGTGTTAGACACTGATAGATGGAAAGCTAGGTTCGAACCGTTACCAGTTTCTGAGACTACCCTAATTCCTTCTTTAGAAGAGCCCCCAAAGTTGGACCTTAAACCACTACCCGATACTCTAAAGTATGTGTTTTTAGGCCCATCTGAGACTTTACCTGTGATTGTAGCTTCCAATTTGGATAGTGATCAGGAAAGTAGGCTAGTAAATGTACTTCAAGACAATAAGGAAGCTTTAGGGTGGACTATAGCAGACATTAAGGGTATAAGTCCTACTGTGTGTATGCATCAGATTCATTTAGAGGAAGACTCCAAACCTTCTAGGGAGATGCAACGTCGACTGAACCCTAACATGAAAGAGGTAGTTCGAAAAGAGGTGCTTAAGTTGTTAGATGCGGGTATTATTTACCCAATTTCAGACAGTAAGTGGGTCAGCCCTGTTCAGGTTGTCCCCAAGAAATCAGGTATCACTGTAGTCCAGAATGATAATAATGAATTAATCCCAACCCGAGTGACCACGGGATGGCGTGTGTGTATTGACTATAGGAAATTGAACAAGGTCACAAGGAAGGATCACTTTCCCCTTCCTTTTATCGACCAAATGCTAGAGCGATTAGCTGGACATAGTCACTATTGCTTCTTAGATGGCTACTCCGGTTATAATCAGATCGTTATTGCCCCAGAAGACCAAGAGAAAACCACTTTTACCTGTCCCTTTGGTACCTTTGCGTATAGACGCATGCCTTTCGGGCTATGTAATGCCCCTGCAACTTTTCAGCGTTGTATGATGAGCATATTTTCTGATATGGTAGAACGGTTCTTAGAGGTCTTTATGGATGATTTTTCAGTGTTTGGTTCATCTTTCGATGAGTGCTTGCATCATTTGACATTAGTGTTGACTAGGTGTAAGGAAAAAAATTTAGTGCTTAATTGGGAAAAATGCCATTTCATGGTTAAATCAGGAATTGTATTAGGGCACATCGTCTCTTCAAAGGGTATAGAGGTAGACAAAGCCAAAGTTGACCTTATTAAGACTTTACAGGTCCCAAAAACCGTAAAAGATATTAGGTCATTCCTAGGGCATGCAGGTTTTTACCGTCGATTCATTAAGGATTTTAGCTTGATTTCTAGACCTCTTTGCAATTTGCTTGCAAAAGATGTTAAGTTTGTCTTTGATGATGCTTGTTTAGAGGCTTTTGAGAAGCTTAAAACTTTACTCACTACTGCCCCGATAGTCCAGGCACCTAACTGGAACCTACCCTTTGAGATTATGTGTGATTCTTCAGATTATGCTATAGGCGTCGTTTTAGGACAACGAGAAAACAAATTACTTCATGTGATTTATTATGCTAGCAAAACTCTGAATGATGCCCAAATGAACTACACAACTACCGAGAAGGAACTTTTAGCCATCGTGTTTGCCTTGGATAAGTTTAGGTCCTACCTATTAGGTTCTAAGATCATAATCTATACAGATCATGCTGCTTTGAAATACCTTTTATCTAAGAAGGATACCAAACCTAGATTGATTAGATGGATCCTATTGTTACAGGAATTTTCCCCAGACATTAGAGACAAAAAGGGTGCAGAAAATGTAGTAGCAGACCACTTGTCTAGGCTAGTTATTTGTCGTTCCCTAGTGATTCCCTTCCTATAAGGGATAGCTTTCCTGATGAACAATTGTTCTCTGTTTCCCAATCACCTTGGTATGCAAATATAGTGAATTATCTTGTTACTGGTCGAACCCCTCAACATTGGGGTAAGCAAGATCGTTCTAGGTTTTTAGCCGAGGTTAAGCATTTTTTTGGGACGATCCTTATCTGTTTAAGTATTGTCCGGACCAGATTATTAGGAGATGTGTATCTGAGAGTGACCAGTCTAGTATTATCTCCTTTTGTCATGAACATGCATGTGGGGGTCATTTTAGTGCTAAGAAGACTGCTGCTAAGATTTTGCAGTGTGGATTTTACTGGCCTTCGTTGTTTAAAGATTCCCATAGTCATTGTGTTTCTTGTGAGCGTTGCCAGAAGTTAGGAACCATTTCCCGTAGAAATATGATGCCTTTGAACCCTATTTTAGTGATTGAGGTCTTTGATGTGTGGGGCATTGATTTTATGGGTCCATTTCCTATTTCGTTTGGTTATCTTTACATACTTGTCGTTAGACTATGTGTCTAAGTGGGTTGAGGCGGTTCCGTGTAGAACGAATGACCACAGGGTCGTAGTCCAGTTTTTGAAAGAGAATATACTTACACGTTTTGGTACGCCGCGAGCTATAATTAGTGATGGAGGTTCACACTTTTGTAATAGACCGTTTTCTTTTAATGAAACAATACGGTATTACCCATAAAGTAGCAACCCCATATCACCCTCAGACTAGTGGTCAGGTAGAGGTTTCCAATAGGGAAATTAAACGTATTCTAGAGAAAACAGTTAATCCAAATAGGAAAGACTGGTCGTCGAGGCTTACTGATGCCTTATGGGCTTACCGTACTGCGTTTAAGACACCCATTGGAATGTCACCTTATCGTTTAGTGTTTGGCAAGGCATGTCACCTGCCTGTTGAGTTAGAGCATCGAGCCTATTGGGCTATTAAGAACTTAAACTTTTCACTTGACAAGGCAGGAGCTCAAAGAAAGCTCCAGCTCAATGAGTTGGACGAGATTCGTAGAGATGCATACGATAGTGCTAAGGAGTATAAGAACAAAATGAAACTTGTGCATGATAGGAATATTTTACGAAAGTCATTTTCTCCAGGTCAAAAAGTTCTTCTGTATGACACTCGTTTGCATCTATTCCCCGGGAAGTTGCGCTCTCGGTGGACCGGTCCTTTTGTGGTCCGTACTGTTTTTCCTCATGGCGTGTTGAGATTGAGACACCAGATGGTAGTTTCTTCGAAGGTTAACGGTCAGCGATTGAAGCCCTTTTTAGAGCCTTTTCCTACAGGTGTTGAGGAGGTCCCTCTGGAGGACCCTGTTTACCTTGATTGACCATCGAGGCGATTTTGTATGTTGTATAATATTTTTGTAGGTTTTTGGTTACACTTCACCCAGGTACTATCTTTCCGACTTCTCTCTTTACTATTTCCTCATGTTACTTATATTTTTGGTACTGTTCTTTGATTAGAAACATTGAGGACAATGTTAGATTTAAGTTTGGGGGTGGGGTAGAACTTTTTGTTACCTTTTCGTTGCAATAAATAAACTCCAGAGCCTAGAAATTTATCCCTATTAAGGATGGCACTAACCAATCTAAGTGGATGGAAGCATTTTGGTTGTAGGAGTTGAGGAACCAATCTGACTAGATGGCAACATCTAAAGAGTCTATTCATAAAAGCACAGAGCTCAGGTGTTAGAAATAACATGATAGTTTCACCATATCTCGTTGAGTCCTTTTCACTTCTGTTTTTATTTTGTTTTGTTTTTAAACTATGTTTCTCTAAGTGATTAGGTGGGGCTCACGATTCAAGTTGTTACCAATGCTAGGGTGAATTAGAGTGATTGAGATACAAAAAAAAAAAAAAAAAAAAAAAAAAAAGAGACCAGACCATCAGACCAACTGGAATAAATTCAATAAAGTCGACCACTGGAACCCTTGTATATGCCAGTTGTGTTGACCTAGAGTTAGGATTATCAATCACTGGTTCCCTTGTATATGCCAGTGTGTTGATATTAGTCAGACTATCTCAGTCCATTAGGATAGGTTCATTTTGGCGGAGGCCTTCAGACAGATATGAGAAACACCGTTCACCTAGTAAACATCAAAACCATCTATGTTTTTCTATATCCATCTTCTTGATCTATCCATGTGATTAGTTTTGACTCCGGATATTGATGTCCATAGTGCGACTATCTGAGTAGAGCTCTGTCACTTCATATGAATTTTAGTATGCTTGAGTGCAAACTCGTGTACAACAATTGGAATTTCGCATCAGGGTACTTCCTCCTGTAGTCAATAAGTATGCCAACCAAGGAGATTCTTTAGTGCCTTCCAAGGTTCTGTGTAGATAGCTAGGGTCTGGAGTATAAAGGTTTTGTGGGTATACCTCTGGTAAGCCCTCCGGAGACAACACTCCGCCACTAGGGACACCTAGGGGTTTAAAGGCTTATTGCATACGCTAAATGCAATCGACGATGCCTGCGACAGTGAGTTAGGATTTTATTTCTATTTTATTTTTGCTCGAGGACTAGCAAATAATAGGTTTGGGGGTATTTGATAGACACATTTTTGTGTCCGATTTGTCTCGATTCTATATTGTTAGGGCTCATTTTTGTACTTATTATGGTGTTTTATTTATTTGTAGGTATTTTTGGCTAATAAACATTTTTGGAAAAAATTGGCTCGAAAAGTTGTCGGAAAGCACCCGGAGGACATTTGCTATTCGGACTCTCACTTTGGATAAGGGGTAACCTAATTACTAAGGGGCATCCCATTTCCAGGCAGTTGCTAATCGCACCCCTACTCTGGATAAGGGGCAACCATCTTCAACATTCAAAAACCAGGTTTTGGCGGGAAAAAAGTTAAAAACAGTTTTGGCAATCGTGATTTGGAGGAGTTTGAGGTCGATTAAACCTCTGATTTTCATAGGATAGACTCCTTATGGGTCTAGGAATCTGATATGGGTGTTTAAATCGATTAGACTGGGCTCAATCGACGGATTTTTCTCACAACAGAAAATATGGAAAGTCACGTGTGTGACCTGTTTTAGGGAATTTTAGAGAGATTAAACGCTGTAAACCTTCCCAAAGATTTGTATCTATCTAAGGAAGAGTTTAGAATAAAAAGGAAAGCTCAGAAACGCGTAGAAATCCTAAAACAAGAAATTGCCGCAACTTGGCCGTGAAGAGAAGGAAAGAGATTTTGGAAGATTTGGGAGAGATTTAATCGGTATTTTTGATATAAATAGATGTCTTGGGTCATATAGAAGAGGTGTCGAGAGTTTGGGAACCTAAGGAGAGCCAGAGAAGAAGAAATCAGAGCTTTACCAAACTCTGTTTCTGCTGCTGCTGCTGAGAAGAAGAAGAACGCGAAGAACATTGACGCTCGGTAAACAGTCGCAGAACAGTGTCGTTGTTTAACAGCTGAAGAACATTAAGCTGTTCAGGGCAGTCTTTTAGGGTCTTAAAATCAGCGACAAAGCAACAGTTTTTCTGTAACAGTTCCATTGTAACAGCTGTTTTGCAACACCAATACACTGTTGCAAACAGTCTGTGTTATTACTTTTCACTCTTTTAATCATCTTTTGAGCAACAAACACACATTTTGAGATCATGATTAATATGAGGAGCTAAACCCCATTGCTGAGGCGATAGAGGAAGCTATTTTTCCAACAAAAAGTGGTATATTCTATTTTATTTTTTTATTTGCAATAATTATATGATTATTTGCCTTGAACTATTATTGAATATGATTTTTATTTGAGTAATTGTGATCTATTTTTATGGAGTATGCTTAGTTTTAAGACTTTTGATGCTCCATACTTGGTATTTACAATTATTACTTTTGAAAATCTACTTGTTGCAATATTTTAGAATCAAATTAAACAAGAAAATTGCATAAATATAAGTATTGGTTTAATCACTTTGAACTTGGAAAATAGTTGAATCTTAGCTTCAGTGTTTCTTTTAGTATTGATATCATCTTTGATTGAGTTTACTATAATTTTTAGTGAGTTTTCTATTTTAATATTAGAATTTAAGTCTAATTAATATCCTTTACAAGTTTGAGAATCGAACCACTTTTACCACTATCTACAAATCACATCACTTAGGTTGAGAGACATAGACTTCCTCCTTTAAAATTCCGTTGAGGAACGCAGATTTATATCCATTTGAAACAGCTTAACCTTAAGAAAACAAGCATGAGCTAACAAAAGACGAATGGACTCAAGGCGTGCCACAGGAGCAAAGGTCTCGTCAAAGTCAATTCCCTCAATCTGTGAATATCCTTGAGCGACAAGTCTAGCTTTGTTTCTGATAATTGTGCCAAATTCATCAGACTTATTCTTGAATATCCATTTGGTACCAACAATATTGATATTGGAGGGACATGGTACAAGTTCCCACACATCTTGTCTTTGGAATTGATTTAACTCTTCATGCATTGCATTCACCCAAAAGGTATCGCTCAGAGCTTCATCAATATTCCTTGGTTCTACTTGCGAAAGATAACAACTAAAATTTCACATATTTTGAAGTTGTCCTCTTGTTTTGGCTGTAGAATCTCTTCCTCCAATAATACTGTTGGGATCATGATTTCTTTGAACCCAGAGATGTCGTGGAGGGACACGTTCTTGTTCTTCAGGAATGACTTGATCAGTGCTCTTTTCCTCGTCACTAGAAATGTCAGGATCAGTAACTGATGTGGTGTTATAGTGGTAAATAAAGTTTGTTCAACTCGGACTTGTGTAGACTCGATTTCAGACTTAATAATAAAGAAAATAATAAAAGTAAAGAAAATATATACACAAGGTTGTCACAAATATCGAGAGGTACTGAGACTCAAGATTCCACCAATTCTCATATTCATGTGGTTCAACTATCAATTCCAGACAATTATAGCTCGAACAATAATAAAATATTGACTCTATGTCCTTGCCAAGGTAGATTTTTAAAAGATTAATTGTAAATCACAAGCATGACGCATCAAAGGTACTAAAACTAAGCATACGTCATCAAACGAAATCACAACTAATTAGTGAAAATCATAAAATAATTAAATCAAGTGCAAGAAGTCATACAAGAAATAAATAGAATTACCACATGCATGAAATATGGCTTCCTCCATCGTCCCAGTGTTGGGGTTTAGCTCCTCATATCAAAAACAGGTTCAAAATAATAAATCATGGCTCAAAAGGTGTTTTTATTGGAGAAATTATATAACTCATCGAATCTGCAACGATGTATTGGCGCTACAGAATCCACTGTTACAAGAGGTGTTGCTAACTGAGGATATGCGTGGCTAATGGACTATTACAGAACTGTTGATTATAAGACCCTGATTGCGACTGTTCTGTGCAGCTTAATTTTCTTCAGATTAGGGTTCTTGAGAACGACACTTCTGCAGTGTCGTCTGCAACTCCTTTCCTTCTTCTACACCTACTGTTTCCTTAACTGCACCTGCAGCGTGGTTCTCTTCCTCTATTCTACCCCTCACTCCCGACTACCCTGTTATGACTCCTTCTCAACCTATATATAGGAAACATGACCAAAAATACTCGATAAAATCTCCCCTGCCTTTCACCAAAAGTTACGGAGTTATCTTTATTTTATTTTCTGCCAAGTAACGATTATTTTTTCTCCCAATCCTGTTTACGCGTTTTTTGTAGAGTCCGAGATGGTCAAAACTCTTTGCAAAGATAGGATTATATCAATAGGGAATATATATTCGCTCACTCCTCAAGTTACTGCCGGAAATAGATCGCCTCCTCTGTTGTACCAAACTCGATTTTCTTCACTTACACCGCTGCTGAGTTGTCCAAAATCCTTCCAGATATGAAATAAAATCTAACAGAGGAAATATATCGCCTAAATCCTCATGGAACTTCTAAATTTAACAACAAAAATCTCCGAGAACACTTCTCTGCCCTGTTTACCGAGTACACGATGAAATCTGCCTTTTTAAACGTAACCAACTCCCTTACCAGCTCTGATTTGTTGTAACAGGCTTATACGAATCCTAACCCACGATAATCTCCGAGAAGTACTCGTGAAAATTAGTTGCAGAGAATTACGCACAAAACTCAACTTTCTTCCCGCCAAAAAATTAGTTTAAACGTGTGGAAGAAGTTATGCCCCTTATCCCAGCAGTGGGGTGCAGATAGCCATAGGGTGCCCCTTATCCAAACTCGAGGGTCCGTATAGCAAGTTCCTCTGGGTGATTTTATAAACTTTTCGAGCCAAATTTCTCCGCACAAGTGTATTTCTCCAAAAACACCTACAAAGACATAAAATAACCAAATAAGTACAAAATCGAGCACTAACAATATATACAATTGGGATCAAAATAGACACATAAATGCGTCTATCAGTAACCGTTGGGATAACTTCAACTGATTCTGGAATTTCTTTGACTTTCTCAATTGTCTCGGTTGGAGGCAATTCAGCAGGAGGATTATCATGTCGAAAGTTACTAATGTCGTCAATGATAACATTAGCAGATTCCATCATGACTTGTGTTCTGAGATTAAATACTCGAAAACCACGACTATCAGAAGCATATCCAAGAAAGAAACCTTCATCACTTTTGGTGTCGAATTTTCCTTTATGTTCTCGATCTTTCAGAATATAACACTTACTTCCAAACACCCTGAGATAGTGTAGGTTGGGTTTCCTTCCGTACCACAACTCATAAGGAGTGTTAATGGCTTTAGACTGTAAATACACACGGTTGATCAAATAACATGCTGTAAAGACAGCTTCTCCCCAAAATCTTAATGGTAAGTTTTTGTTATGGAGCACTACCCTGGCCATTTCTTGAATATTCCTATTATTTCTTTCAGCAACTCCATTAGCTTGAGGAGTGATAGGTGATGAGTATTGTTGATTGATCCCCAGTTCGTCACAGAATTCAAATAATTTGGTATCTTTGAATTCTATTCCACGATCGCTTCTAATTTTCTTTAGTTTGCGACCTTGTTCGTTTTGGATCCTTTTAACAATAATCTTGAATTCACCAAGAGTTTCATTCTTATGAGATAGAAATGCAACCCAAGTGAATCTGGTGTAATCATCTACCATAACTAAAGCATAATTCTTACCAGCAACAGTGAGTTGTTGAATTGGTTCGAAGAGATCCATATGAATTAAATCAAGTGGAGCTTTAGTGAGAATATCTCGAGATGATTTATGGTGAACTTTCGTTTGCTTACCCTTTTGACAGGCACCACATACACCTTCAATATTTGCACTGATTTTGGGAATGCCTCTTACAAGTTCTTTGTTAATGATCTTATTTAGAAAATGATAATTGATGTGACCAAAACTCTCATGCCAAAGATGTGTAGATTCCACCTTAGTCAAATTGCAATGGTTGCTAAACTGAGTATCAAGTAGATAACAGTTGTTTTTACCACGAGTTCCTTGAAAAATTACTTTCCCAGTTTTGTGTACAATGTCACATCCATTTGCATTGAAGACAACTCGATGGCCTTTGTCATAAATTTGACTAATAGAAAGAAGATTAACAGTCACACCTTTTATGTATACTACATCATGGATTTCTGGAACACCGGGCAGTTTGATCGTTCCCTTCTTGCTGATGTAGCAACAACTTCAATCTCTAAACGTTACAGGACCTCCTTCATAGTCAATAGATGAAACAAACCATGTGAAATCACCCTGTCATATGTCTACTACATCCACTATCAAGAAACCAAAGGCACCCATACTAGTAGTACTTCTCTGTTTAGAGTTTCCTGATAGTTTTGTATGTCCTTTCAGCGTATCAAAAATTTGTTTAGTTTTCTTACAAAGATTACTTGCAATATTCAGACTCTTTTGAAATTACATACAAACTTGTTGAAGGTGATTGGAAGAATCACAACAACAATATGGGCCAAAACCTTGAAGTTTTTCTGAGTGGTTCCTAGTCATATCAGTTTTCACAACAACCGGTTGTTGATTACTATCTGATTTACGACTATTCTTTAAAGAGGAACAACTGGAGTTTCTCAGATTCATCAAGGGACTATTACCAGATATCAAATCCTTAAGAATTGCAATTTCTGCAACAAGACCAGAGTTGATAGGGATTTGTTCATCCAACCTTTTTTGAAGAGTAGCCAGTTTATCAGGCTTTTTTCTACGGTTGGTTTTTAATCCCGGTGAAGCGTCAATTGAGACTTTATGGTCCATATAGTCAGATCGCTATAAACACAGACTTTTGAGGTCTTTAACGTGTTTGCCTGCTATGGTACCAATTGAAAAAGCGGGGGTCTAACAACACCACCCAATATTTCGCCTAGCAATCTGTATGGACAAACTCGAATATACTTTTAAGAGAGTCAACAAGACTCAATCAATTAAAAGTATATCAACGAGTTTATATCTCTCTCTTCATTTGATTTACTCAAGCAGAAACTGCGAGTTCTAATCAAATGCAAGGAATAACTTGGATGGTACCAAAAACCAATATCCAAGGATCAATCAATGAAAATCAACAACCAAAGGTTGGATTACTCTAATTGATGATCTAACGCACAACCTGTATTATGTCAATTATATAAACAAATATAATGCGGAAATAGAAATAACACAGACACCAGAAATTTTGTTAACGAGGAACCGCAAATGCAGAAAAACCCCGGGACCTAGTCCAAATTGAACATACACTGTATTAAGCCGCTACATACACTAGCCTACTCCAAGCTAACTTCGGACTGGACTGTAGTTGAACCGCAATCAATCTCCCACTGATCCAAGGTACAGTTATGCTCCTATGCCTCTGATCCCAGCAGGATACTGTGCACTTGATTCCGTTAGCTGATCTCACCCACAACTAAGAGTTGCTACGACCCAAAATCGCAAGCTTTGATAATAAACAAATCTGTCTCACACAGACAAGTCTATCAAAGGATCAATCTGTCTCCCACAGATAAACCCTAAATGTTTCGTTCCGTCTTTTAATAATAATCAAGGTGAACATGAACCAATTGATAATTCGGTCTTATATTCCTGAAGAACAGCCTAGATTTATCAATCACCACACAACAATCTTAATCGTATGGTAGCGAAACAAGATGTTGCGGAATCACAAACAATGAGACGAAGATGTTTGTCATTACTTTTTGTATCTTGCCTATCGGAGATATCAATCTCAATCCAATCAATCTGATTGTACTCGTACGATAGAGGATGCAAGATCATATCACACAACTACGATAAAAGTAGTATCGGTATGGCTTCACAATCCCAACGAAGTCTTTAAGTCGTTAACCTGGTTTTAGAAGAAGAAAACCAAAGGTTAAAGGAGAATCGACTCCAGCATGCAAACTAGTATCACACATAAGGTGTGGGGATTAGTTTTGCACAATGCTAGATGTCTCCTTTTTATAGTCTTTCAAATAAGGGTTTGCAATCAATGTTAGCTTAATAACAAAACATTCAATATTCACCGTCAGATGAAAACCTGATTTAGATTCAAGCTAATATTTATCAACCGTTAGATCGAAAACTTAGCTTGTTACACACACTTGATAATGCACGCTTCTAGGTTTGTTAACCGTACCCAAACGTATGCACTTGTTGGTTCAACAGTAGTTAACCAAAAGGTTAGCCATATGAGCATTTCATATCAACCATGTTCTTCTTCACCATAAATATTTCAAATGACTTCAAATGAACTTGTTAGAGAGTTGTAAAATTGCAAGGAAATCTTATGTACTACACAGGACACAATTGAAGCAAAGATGATTTAATTCACTTGAATCGGTTCATGAACTTTTATAGCCACGGTTTGCAAACTGCATTCCTTAGTTTTTTTAAGTTTAAGTTCAGAAATCATCTTCAGATATATAACCTTCTCAAGTTCGCAGACTAGGTTCGCGGACTTAAGTTACCGGGCAGAGTTTACAAACTCCAGCAGAAATTCTTGGGTATGAGAACTTCGCCGGTTCACGGACTGGGTTTGAGAACTTCGGCAGTTCGCGGACTTGGCTCACGCCATTCTTCCGGTTCTCTTGATCACAAAATTCGCAAACTTTGGTTCAACGAATAGGACTTATACATAAATGTGTTTCCACAATAATGCTTATGTCCACCATTGGTTATGTAATCTAAACTCTCATTTCAATCATTGAAACATTCTTAGAGGACATTATGTAGTTGTTACACCATTTCTCGTCAAAACAATTTTCAAGATGATTGAAACATATCATGACTTTCGTCACATGGTAAAGTTAAACTTGATCGAAGCGAAAAGCTTACCAACACATATTTCGAGATATAGATAGGCGAGGTATACCCGGCTCGAAATACCAAATGTGTATAATCCAAGTCTATATATATAGCATACGACTTCTTGTCTCAAAGAGTAGGAGATAGAGTAGATAGACTTTTGATTGATATATAAGTTCAAGTCTTCACATACCTTTTTGTCGAGAAGTTCCACCGGTTCCTTGAGTAGTTCTTCTACTTGTATGATGAATCGACATGAAGTTCTTGAGCTCAACTACACTTCCTATCCTAGTCCGAGACTTAGATATAATAGAATAGAAATCAAGACTTATAGTTTTGATCACTAACATTGACAAACATGGTTGAGATAGCAACGCATGCGAGTTCGATCAAGCAATTCTCTAACACTTGTTGATGTCTTCTTGTAGTCTTCAATCTTCAATCTTCATCCTTTAAAGATAGCTTCGATTCAACTTCTTAGACCTAATCTAGTCCGAAACTATCTTTAGTATGCTAAATCAAGAATGCATTTTGGCAACTAAAATTGAAAACTAACTTGATATACCAACACTAGTGGGTTCAACCGAGCAGTTCTCTAACAAGATCAGCTAAGGGAATCAAGTATGTAGTATCCTGATGGGATCAGAGAGGTAAGAGAATAACTGTACCTTCGATCAATTTGAGATTGGTTGGGGTTCAACTAAAGTCCATACCGAAGTTAGTTTGGAGTAGGCTAGTGTCTGTAGCGGCTTAATACAGTGTGTGTTCAATCTGGACTAGGTCTCGGGGTTTTTATGCATTTGCGGTTTCCTCGTTAACAAAATTTCTGTTGTCTGTGTTATTTCTTTTTCGCATTATATTTGTTTATATAATTGAAATAATACAGGTTGTGCGTTGTTCAATCAATTAGAATATCCGACCTTTTGGTTGTTGATTTAAATTGATTGACACTTGGATATTGGTCTTTGGTACCATCCAAGTTTATCTCTTTTGTATTTAAATTGAGACTCGCAGTTTGCTTGAGTAAGATTTAAATCGAGAGATAGAGATAAAAACTCTTTGATATGGTTTTTATCTAGATTGAGTCTGACTGTCTAGTTAATTCTCTAGAAAGTATATTGGAGTTTTTCCATACATATTGCGAAGCGAAATATTGGGTGTGGTTGTTAGACCCCCGCTTTTTCAATTGGTATCAGAGCAGGCAAACACGTTTAAGACCTTACAAGTCTGTGTTTGTAGCGATCTGAATCTATGGACAGAGGTGCTATCTCTATTAATGTACCACCAGTCTTTGATGGCTCTAATTACTTATGGTGGAAAATTACTATGCGAGTTTTTCTTCAAGCGCGTGATTTTCAATCATGGTTATATGTTGTTAATGGCTATGATCCTCCCGTTGTGGTAGTTGGAGATGTAAACTTTCCCAAGAACATTGGTGAATACATCCCTGCCGAGATACTTGCTGCAAAGAAAAACTCCGACGGTTTGAATGCTATCATACATGCCATTACCCAAAATCTTCAGCACCATGTGTCTAATTTCACTAAGTCGCAAGAAGCTTGGGAAATCTTAGAAATCGTTTTTGAAGGTAATACCAGTGAGAAGGAATCTAGGCTTCAAAACCTTAATTCCGATTGGGAAAACCTTCGTATTGCAGATGAAGAAACATTTGATAAGTTTAATCACAAAGTGTCTGAAATTGTTAATGCATATTTTGCATTGGGTAAGACTATTATTGAAAAGGACATTGTGATGAAACTTCTCAGATTGCTGCCATCTAGATACGATTCTAAGAAGCATGCCATCGTTGAGGGAAATAACCTTAATAATCTCTCCAGAAATACGCTGGTTGGGAAGCTTAATATCTTTGATCATGAACATTCATCCAAATCTAAGGATGTTGCGTTCAAAGCACTAAAGGACACTAAATTACTTTATAAAAGTAAAAAAAAGTGTATATCTCTGAAGATGATCACTCTGAGACAGATTCATCAGATGAAGATCTTGACAAATCATTCTCGATGATCACAAGACAGTTTAGGGATCTTCTGTTGAAGAGAAGTAAACGGTTCTCCATAGATAAGCCTAAGGCATCAGTGAAACCTCATAATCGTGTTCCTCCTAAAAATAGGGATACTGATGACGAGGATATGCCTCAGTGCTTTAAGTGTAAGGGGTTAGGTCATTTTGCAAACGAGTGTCCAAATCGTAGAAAATACACTGGGAACAAAGGTCTTGTTGCAACTCTTGATGAAATGTCTGACACCTATGATTCTAATGAAGACGATAAATCAAGTGTTGCACTTCTGGGTGAAAATATTGATTTTGATTACTGTCGCAATACATACATCAATCTTTATATTCTTTCAGAAGACAATCCAACTAATCTGGAAGATAAAGTTGATCCTTTCTTTGGAAACTCTGTTTGTAATGTTTCAGGTTCCACCATGTGCCTAGCTGCTTGCACATCTCAAAAGCCTGACTTCTATCCTAGCTTGACGTGTTCTTATTGTTCGTTAAAGGGTCATGAAATTTCAAGGTGTTACAAGTACAAACACCAACAAAGGCACGTCAACAAACTTCAACGAAGAGCAAATCATTTAGTAAGGAAGCTTAAACTTGCTCAGAAGACCGCTGAGGTATGTAGGATTTTATCTTCGTCTAAGAAGTTAGTTTCCAAGGTTAAACCAAGACCATTAGAGAAGAAAGTATGGTCAAGTCGTTTTGATAGACTTTAGTCTTTGGATTCCTCTCAAGAGGAAAATGGTGGACAAATTATTGTTCACCGCAACCCAACTTGATTGTGTTGTTTGAAATATTGTCTCATGTGCCTGATCAAAATAGACAATGATTTTGTATCTCTCAGGCTTTAGGAAAAGTTTTTTTCTTTTCTTAGATTTTCTTTCTTTTTGTCTATCAAACAAAAGAGAGGGTTATTATCGACAATTCTACTCTTCATAGGGTCGTGAGTTCGTCGTGTACGAACCTGTTGAAAGGTTTCGAAACCCTACATACCTTTTTCCTTCTCTGTAACCTCTTTTTATCTCAAGACTACTTGTTGAGCAAATTGTGATTTCCTCTCACAAACCCATACGCTTATGGATACTCCAAGCATGATGTCTTCTGATGGGAAAGATGCTAATATGATTTTTAAGCCATCAATCATGAAGGAAAAAGAAAAATCTCCATTATCCCCAACATTGAAAAGGAAAAGAAGGAATGTGAGGAAGCCAAGAGCCATTCCTTCAAATTCTCAGAAGTTTTCTGATGTTCTTGAAGTGTTGAAGGAGATGCGAAAGGAGATTTAACAAATAAAGACTTTTGTGTATAAAACTCATGAGATTCAAAAGGTCCTGGTTCGACAACATCAGCAAGAAGGTTTATTGATATAAACTCCTACCTTAATGAACCTTATGTTCCAATGGTTGTTGACGACAAGGAGTTCGGGGACGATAAAGAATTCTTCAAAGGTCTTATTGCCTAGTAAATCTTCTATTTTTCTTGTTTTGCTTAGAAGAATAACTAGAGTTTGGAATATCCATTATTGTGATTACACATAGCTATGTCCAACGTTTTCATCTTCATGTTTTTAGATTTATTGGTTTACATTCTAAATTTGTTTGGAAGATGATTTTTTTGCAGTACTAATCTTTATGATTTCATATATTGCAATATTGTTATGGGATATGTGTGTTTACATCCGTGAACTTGATTGTCCCATACTTTGTCAAAAGTAAAGTCTTCGTGAGTTGATATGTATGTATTGATGAAAAATGAATTGACTTTTGACAAATACAAAAGTTAATCCTATTATGTCAATTTTTGATGGAAGATAGGTTAAAATCTTTTGTGTTTAAGGATTATGTCTATTGAATGTCATTGTGCAAATGGTGATGGAAAATAAAATGATTCCTTGCTTATTCCACGGTATAAGGTCGATCCCCGATCCACAATTTTTGTATACATACTGTGTTGTTCCATAAGGTGTCTTATGTTGAGCTCTACCGACTGAGTCTTTGTTTTGACATAGTTGTTGTTACATGAGATACTTTGTGTCGAGCATGACCAATTAAATTTTGTGATTAGTTTGGTTGTGTATTTCAATTAGATTAATTATGGGTTTTCTTGTGATTAATTTAATTGAGTTTTTAAGTCTCCATAAGTTTTGCTTGTGCTGAGCATTTCTGATTAAGTTAATCATGGGTTCTCTTATGATTAATTTAATATTTTGGATTCAAATTCATACTTGTATGTGATTTGTTATGTACAAATAAATCCTTCTTTTCTTTATGAAATTAAGGTCGCTCTTGTTGTTCTTTCGGGAATGACATTATATGGGGGAGAGTTCTTTTGAACTTGTGCTTAATTGTCAAATCTTTGTGGGGAGTGCGGTTGTGGAATATTATAGGGGTTATATCTTTATAGACTCCTTGATGAATGCATTTAGCTTCGGCTTTAAATAAGATGATATATGCTTTCTTTTGGTCATGAAATGTCTCTTTCGGAAATTTCATTAGGATCCCGTTCTTGTACCTTTTCCAATTTTATTGACAAAAAGGGGGAGAATTAATATGTAGTTCACACTACAAATACATACATTTTTCGGATCATTATGTAAGGGGGAGTGGTTTCCATGTGAGATGGAGTATTGACTAAAGGGGAGTGACATATCACCATAGTATTGTTGTTAAAGTTGTGATACAATTGAACTTTGACGCTGTGTAATGATACTATGACACTGTATAACAATGATTGAGAACTCTTGTTTTCTCGTTGTTATAGCTACAGATTTTCAACAACGATGATGTTAAACTTACAACCTTTGGGATCATTGGAGTACTTGGAAGTGACGAAGATTTCGAGTAATGTTGAAGATTAGACATGTGGAGTAGGAGCTACAAAAGTTTATTTATATATTTTTTGTATTCCATATGTATTGATAGTTTTGTCACTAAAATGGACAAAGGGGGAGATTGTTAGAGCATTGCTCGGTCCAACTCGCATGGTTTGCTATATCAAGCATGTTTGTCAATGTTAGTGATCAAAACTATAAGTCTTGATTTCTAGTCTACTATAGCTAAGGTCTCGGACTAGGATAGAAAGTGTAGTTGAGCTCAAAAACTCCATGACAATCATCATATAAGACGAAGGACCACTCAAGGAACTGGTGGATCTTCATAGACTAAAAGGTATGTGGAGACTTGAAATTATCTATCACTCAAAAGTCTATTTATCTCCTATCTTGAGACAAAAGTCGCTTTGCTATATAGACTTAGATTATACACATTTGGTATTTCGAGCCGAATTTACCTCGTCTATCTATTTCTCGAAATATGTGTTGATAAAGCTTTCGCTTTAGCCAAGTTCATCTTTACGTAGTGACGAAAGTCATGTTATGTTACAATCACTTTGAAAGTTGCTCTGACGAAAAATGGTTTGTGAATAACAACTATATAACGTCCTCTGAGAATGTTTCAATGATTGAAATGAGAATTTAGACTATATAACCGTTTCAAGGATATAAGCATTATCGTGGAAACACATATATGTATAAGTCCTTATTGCTTGAACCGAAGTTTGCTAACTTTGTTGATCAAGTCAACCGGAGAAGTGAGTGAGCTAAGTCCGCGAACTGGCGAAGTTCTCAAACCCGAGAATTTCTGCTGGAGTTTGTAAACTCCATCCGGGAACTTAAGTCCGCGAACCCAGTCCGCGAACTCGAGTAGGTTATGTCTAAAAACGATGTTTAGTGAACTTATCTTTATAAACTAAGGATTGCAATTGCAAACCGTGGCTATAGAGTTCATGAACCAATTCATGTGAGTCAAATCGTTTTTGCTTCAATTTTGTCTTATGTAGTACATGAGATTTCTTTGCAATTGAACAACTCTCTAACTAATTTATTTGAGTCATTTGAACTAGTTATGGTGAAGAAGAATATGGTTGATATGAAAGTGATCATATGGATAACCATTTGGTTAACTATTGTAGAACCAACTAATGTACAAGTTTGGGTACGGTTACACAAGCCTAGGAACGTGCATTTCATTTGTGTATAACAAGCTATGTTTTCGATCTAACGGTTGATAAATATTAGCTTGAATTTAATCAGGTTTTCATCTAACGGTGAATATTGAATGCTTTGTTACTAAGCTAACATTGATTGCAAACCTTGATTTGAAAGACTATATAAGGGAGAACTCTAGGAACTGGGAAAACTAATCCCCATACATTCTGTATGATACTAGTTGTGCTAAGCTAGAGTCGATTCTCCTTTAACCTTTGGTTTCTTCTTCTAAACCAGGTTAACGACTGAAAGACTTCACTGGGATTGTGAAGCCAGACCGATACTACTTTTCTTGTAGTTGTGTGATCTGATCTTGCTGTTTCTATCGTACGAGTACAATTGTAATAATTGACTTGATATTTCTATCTCCGAAAGGCAAGATAAAAAAATTAATCACAAACATCTTCATCTCATCGTTTGTGATTCCATAATATCTTTTTTCGCTGCGTCGATTAAGACTATTGTGAGGTGATTGATAATACTAGGATGTTCTTCGGGAATATAAGATCGGTTTATCAATTAGTTCCTGTTCACCTTGATTTATCAAAAGACGGAACAAAACTCATAGGTATATTCCTGGGAAACGGATTTATCTATTCTCGTAGACTTTTCTGTGTGATACATATTTTTTTATTAAAGTCTTCGACTTTGGGTCGTAGCAACTCTTAGTTGCGGGTGAGATCGGCTAAGGGAATCAAGTACGTAGTATCCTGTTGGGATCAGAGACGTATGAGCATAACTGTACCTTGGATCAGTGTGAGATTGGTTGGGGTTGAACTACAGTCTAGATCGAAGTTAGTTTGGAGTAGGATAGTGTCTGTAGCGGCTTAATACAGTGTGCGTTTAATCTGGACTAGGTCCCGGGGTTTTTCTGCATTTACGGTTTCCTCGTTAACAAAATTTCTGGTGTCTGTGTTATTTCTTTTCCGCATTATATTTGTTTATATAATTGAAATAATACAGGTTGTGCGATTTTCAATCAATTAGAATATCCGACCTTTTGGTTGTTGATTTAAATTGATTGACACTTGGATACTGGTCTTTGGTACCATCCAAGTTTATCTCTCTTGTATTTAAATTGAGACTCGAAGTTTGCTTGAGTAAGATTTAAATCGAGAGATAGAGATAAAAACTTTTTGATATACTTTTTATATAGATTGAGTCTGACTGTCTAGTTGATTTTTTGGAAAGTATATTGGAGTTTGTCTATACAGATTGCTAAGCAAAATATATTGCTAAGCAAAATATTGGATGAGGTTTTCAGACCCCGCTTTTTCAGTATAATTTTTGATACATAAGTTAGAGAAAACAACTGGACTGAAGGGTGTAAACCAACTGCATTGTTTGGGGTCACTCGTAATTACGTGGTTATGTGGGTCATTCGTTAACAAAACTTAGCCATTTAGAAAACTAAGTAAAAAAATAAAGAACTCACGGCGGGATAGGTTCCCTTTTCAGTATTAGGTGCTTGATTCTGGTTCTGGTCAAGCTGGTTTGTGGATTTTAAACAGGTTGGTTCAACATTGAGACAACCATATATTTTTGGAGATAGGGATCTAGTATTGTCAATTTAATTCACAATCAGTAACCCACGCTTTTAAGCTGACAAGTTTGTGAACACGCAGATCAAAGTCATCTGAGTATTCACAAGAAATGCGCGCAGACTCATGACAATACAATAAATAGGCTGCGCATGAAGGGAACGGATTGGTTATGTCGAATCCTTGACTCAGAGTTCTAATACTCTTCCTCGTCTCATCAATTACAATCATTGTCCTTAGCTCATACAATAAGATAAATAATGGACGAAGTATAAAATGTACGAACATGATATGCTATAAGTAACGAATTGAATATATAAAGTATGGATGTACGAACATAGACGAAACGATTAACTTATATGATTCTCACTCAGATCCCTGTCTCCGAGATTGGGTTTTTCATTATATGGTGGGGATTACCGAAATAGTCGAAAGACTTTGAGACTAATATAAGCCTGCGTAGCAGGAGGAACCTCACTTACACTTTCTCTATTTATCTGTCTCTCTCCTCTCAATGTTTTCCCCCTCCCTTTCCCCCCCCCCTTTTCACTTGGGAGAGAGGGGTATTTATAGGGTGGTTACATGGGGTTCAGTTCTGAAGCCAGTTATAACCTTATCCTCTTGTGTCTTGTGCCGCTTACGCAGAGGTCTTTGTGTTCTTGGTCTTCTCTGCGTATTCCGTTTGAATATTCAGTGCTATCTGCGCTTCCTCCACAGGCTGACTGACACGTATGCTGTTTGAGGGTATTTAATGCGGGTAGTTGAGATGTCTGTCCGCGGTAGACAGTTGTCCTCTGCCCCTGTCTTGTCTGCGTCAGTCTGACTATCCCCAGCCGTAGATCTTAGATCTTTCTGGGGATAGGATAAAGTGAATCTCGGGTTATCCTTCAGTGCTTCGCAGTGTTCTAGTGTTTCCGTCTTCCTCGATCCCCTACCGTTGGATCTGGTGGGTGGCGACGCTATCTTGATAAGGCGCGTCTCTTGGCTGTCCACGTGTGATATCATATCTTGATGTTCTCAGCCGCATGTCCTCCACGTGTGTCTTTGTGGGAACGTGGCGAAATATGAAATGTGTACCTACAATTTCCCTTTCTCCTATGGGCGGTTTTATCTACTGGGCGGTTTCGAAGTGGAAGAAAAAAAACGTGTTACTCTCATCTTCTCTTTATTAGTTTCCTAGATTTTAGGGCACGTTCCCCACTATTTGCAATAACTTATTCTTGGGTAGTGGGCGGGCGGTTTATTTCTCTTTGTATATATATATATGAAGGAATATGAAAATTCTCGACTCATAAATTCATTCCTTTCTCTTTCCTCAGAACTTTTGTTCTCTGCTTTGTTTCCTTGTTATTAATTTTGTTGCTGCTGTTGTGTTGTTGTTTTTTGTTTGCTGCTGCTGTTGTCGTTCCTCGGAGCTTTTCTGCTGTTATTGTTGTTGTTCCTCGAAGCTTTCTTTACGACCCTGATTTTTTCCTTATAGGTAAGTGGTTCTACTGTGATGATTATTTTGAAAAATATATTCGTTTTATGTTGCTGCTATAGTTTGTTGATGAAAACATATATATAGATGTGTGTATGATTGCCCTGTTCGTCATTATAAACAGTAATGAATCGTTCCTTCGTGTATGGTTGCCCCCTATTTGTTAGTTCCTCTTTTATTTAGTTTTGTTCTTATTTTCCATCTGGTTCATGATTATGAAGAACTGGTGAAATTGAGTTTTTTGATTTCATTTGTATCCGCGGAAATCTGAAACTTGGGTGGTATATGCAGACATGGATGAATCCGCGGGTTTCTATCAAACTCCACCGCCTAGTCCGCGTAGATCTCCTCCGAGCTAGGGATCTGATGTTTTCCGCCTGGTGGAGGTTCGTCTAAATCTTCCCAAGGTGATGCCCGCGTTCATAGGGTTTCGTCTTCTTCTGGTCAGAGGCGCTTAACTTCTAAGAGGAGTGAGTCGCATAGAGGGAATACGCAGAAGGGGACCGGCCAAAAGAGACTCCTGGCTCCCGGTATGCTGTTTATCGTCCCTCAGCTAATCCGCGTGATGATTCTAAGAGAACGCGGGATGTCCTACCTCTTCGGTCAGTGACGCCTCCTTCCGCGTCTCACCAACATCCTCTACCTCCCCCTCCAGTGTCTCAACCCAAGGGGAGGTCTTCGAAAGAAGTGATTCGAAGACTGATGCATCTAAGGTTCAGCCTAAGAGAAAAGCTTCCGATAGAAACCCTTCGAAGGATTCTGCGCCTGATCCCGTGGAGGAGAAGGATATTTCTCAGGAGATACGCAGCGTCGCTGTTGGGGAGAAGAAAGTGACCTTCAAACATATTGATTTGGAGGTTTTCAAGGAAAAACATGGTCTTCAACTATTCGATGTTCGTTTTCACGCTGCTGACGATGATATTACTTATGAGATGATATCGACGTATAAGTTTGATGAATTTCATCTGCTGACCACGGTGGGGGCCTTTGAAGCGGGTCTTATGTTGCCTTTGTACAAGTCTGGGGATTCTTTTTATTATGATGTGCTGGCTGGTCGAGAGGGTTCTTCGAAGAACACACACTGTCGCTCTATTTCCCAATTTCATGGGAATTATCTTCGTGCACTGAGGGAGTGTTATCTTCGGAGCAAAGGAGAGACAATGATGACTCTTTATGTTCCCAACCCTGAGGAAAGGGAGTGGTATACGCCTGAGAATTTTAACAAGTCTTTCAGTGACTATGTTAACAGTAGGAATTGTAAACCGTGGAGTGTGAGTCTTCGGAATATTGCCGCTCCTCGTGGTGAGATACGCCTTCTGAGTGAAGTAAGTGGTGCTAAGGTGAAGTACGTCCCGGGTACAGAGAATTCTACTAACAAACTGGTGTTTCCTACTCGTGAGCGGATCAAGCGTGATCATGACTATGAATGGCACACAACTGTTATTGAGGTTGTTGGTCCCTGGGCTTGGGGGTGGGTTCCAGGTCCGCAAGTATGGCGTCCTACCACAGATAGCCAGATACGTACGGCTCCTCCTGCTCGTTATGGGAATTTTCGTCCTTGGCATTTGAATTTTGAGGGCATGAATTTCCAATATGCCCTCGATGTTGTTGATGGAGATGACGAAGAGAGTTCCGATGCTGATCTTCAGGCGAAGAATGCTGCGGTTGTCAAGGTAAGATTTATATATGCCTTTTCCTTTAGTTGAGGCAGTTTTAATTCTTTTCAAAGTTAGGGATTTTTATTCTTGTGCCTTGTCTTTTTAGGCGACGAAGAAGAGGAGGATAAATCCCAAGAAGTCCACCACCGCAACAATCGAGGAGGCGGAGGTTTATGAAGAAGTTAACAGTCCTGTGACTGAGCTTGGCGAGGATGAAGATGTGTCTGACTTAGAAGAGCGTACTGATACATCCCCTCCCGGTCATGATGTTGATGAATTTGTTGAAGGGAATACTACTGCCGATGGCAGCGGTATTGGTGGTCAGATTAATCCCGCAGGCTGTTATGATGGTGGTGCCGAAGCTAATCCTGCGGGTTGCAGTGATGCTGGTGATGATATCACTGGCCTTGGTGATGAGGGTGCTGGTGGTGAAATTCCTGCTATGTCTCAGGAGTTTTCCTTTGGTCGGATTTATTCTGCGGAGGATGGTTTTGACATAAACGCTTCCCTGGGCCTGGCTTCTGAGTTCAACCTGCTTTCCCCCAACGATGATTGGGATATGCTTGGTAATTCTAACAAGGTGGACGGGAAGGGTAAGGGAGTCGTGGATGCTAGTGATGTTCCAGAGGGGAGCGGTGCTAGAGACCTTCCAGATTTGGACGCAAGAGTAGCCTCGAACTCTTCGGGTGCTAAATTCACGGACATGGGTAAGGCCTCGGTTGGGTCTCCTGGAGATGATTTTCCTCAGTCACTGATCCTGGAGGGTGATGATGCCATCTTAGCTTGGTTTAAGAAGAAGAACTTGATTTTCGTACCCAATCTAGCCCCTGTGGTGGAGGGTGAGAAGAACTCTGATGCCTATACCCGTAAGATGATGCAATTGTCTCCCGAGGACCAGGTTGCAGTAGCGTGGGATAAGAGTCTTCGGGCCTCAGAGGCTTCTCTAGTAGTCGATGCTCCCTCGACTGTTGATGATATGATGGCGTTGGCTGATGGGTATCAGTATGGATTTCCCCAACAGCGGATGTTAGAGGTGAGTTCTCTTATCATTTTGCCTGGTATCAGTTTTTAGCAATTTTTAGAGTCAGGGTGTTCTAATCTTCTGATTCGAAGATGATGAGGAGTGAGCATTGCAATCACATGTTGTACCAGTTTTTTAAGGCCAAATCCCTTAAGTTGGAGGCTAAGCTTCGTCTTCGGGAAGAGGAGCTTACTGCGGCTGAGACTATCATCGCTGATAGGGATAGGGAGATATGTGAGTTGAAGAGTCTCCTAAAGGCTAAGGAGCATATAGGCAAGGAGGAGGAGAAGCTTCGTATGGATCTTTCTATGGTTCGTAGTGAATTGGAGGAGGCCAAGAAGAATTCTTCGGCTGTTACAGGTTAGATTATCTGTTCTCTTCCTTGCTGTTGTCCTTTACCGTAATTAATGTTCTGTCTGAGTCTCCCTCCCCCACCCTATCTTCAGTGGGTGGAGTTCCTGAGTTAGTATGGCTTAGGAAAGAGCGGCAACGTCAGAAATCTCGCACCGCAGAGTTGGTAGAGAATATAAAGAGTGAGGCTGATAAGTGGAATGCTCGTGCCGATGATCATAATGCTCTGGCAGAGAAGTGGAGGGTCAGGAGAGTCCAAATGATTGATTTTCAGAACCAATATAACAATGATCGTCGTTTGTTTGATGGAACGTTGTTGTGGACGCGTGATAATCTTCGTGAATCCCGAGAACATGTCTCATCATTGGAAGCTAAAATCAATCTCTTGGAAGAAGAATTGCGTCAAGCTCGTTCTTCTCAGACCTCTGATGTTAAAGATTACCTTCAGCGTCTTGCTAGGGAGAGAGATGACGCTAGGACTGAGGCTGGTGCTCTCAGCAAAGCTTTAGATGCGTCTAGGGCTGATGTGGTACGCCAAGCTGAGGCTGAGAGGAATCTTGAAGTAAATATGTACCGGCTCAACAAGGGTCTGGAGGGTTTAAATAATGAGGTCAATCATCTTCGTCACTTGGATTCAATGAAACAGGTAGAATTAGATGCGAGTCAGTACGCCCTTTCAACCCTTCAAGCGGATTATAAGAAGTTGTCAGATGAGTATGATTTTCTTGGTGAACCCCGTGATGCTGCTGTTTAACGAATATGAAATAGCTTCGGCGAGAGTCGAAGGTATATGCTTATATTATCGAGTGTGATTCTGCAATTTCCTGGACCTAACCATCTGCGTTTTTCTTTTCCTTGCAGACCTCCAGGGACAGCTTCGTACTGCAAATGAAGGGCTTGCGGAGGATCAATCTCAATTAGTGCATCAGGAAAGTCAGATTAATTATCATAAAGGTTTGGCTACAGCAAGGGACGAGGCTGCCCAAGCCGCTTCGAAGGAAGTGAGTCGCCTTTCCTCGTTGTTGTCAAAGGCTGAGATGTTGAATACTGTTATTGCGTACAAGGCTCGGTGTCAACTAGTGGAAGAGACCAACAAAATTCTGGATAAAATTGAGTATGATCTGAAGACCAAGCATGGCCTTATCAGGAGCTATCCGCGCCGTGAGAAACCCCCTCCCCTACATCTGGTTCTTCAAGCCCTTCCTCGGGTGGGAGCGTACCTTCAACGCAGAAGGGGAAGATTGCTAAACCTGCTGGTGGGGTTGAATCATCCGAGTAGATTTTTGTAGAGAGTTGATCTTTGTTGATTATGAGGCTTCGTGATATTCCTTTTGTATTTTCTTATTTCCGCGTACCATTGCCAAGCCTGTAATCAACTTTTAATGAATTGATAATTGTTATGGTTAATTTGGAATATAACCGACTGTAACCAGGGATAGTGAAGTGTTTGGGTGCGAACCCGAAGAAGTGTGTCTCTTCGTGAACGTCTTGAGACCTGTCACCCCGCTCGCTAATCCTGGGCAGAGGATTCCCAGACGGTGGGGGTCGGGGCAGCGTTCTAGGATATGAGTTGTTTGGAATGTACGTTCATTCCGTCGACCCGCTGCCATAAGTGTAAGTGAAGTGTTTGAGTGCGAACCCGAAGATATGTGTATCTTCGTGAACGTCTTGAGACCTGTCACCCCGCTGGCTAATCCTGGGCCAGAGGATTCCCAGACGGTGGGGGTCGGGGCAGCGTTCTAGGATATGAGTTGTTTGGAATGTACGTTCATTCCGTCGACCCTCTGCCATAATATTGGTTGGGTATCTCTTTCTGTTGGATGCCTTCCCCATGGTCCTACACTTATAGACGATGATAGGGGAGTACCGAGAGATTGTAGGTGACTACTTTCCCCAAGTAAAATAGAACAATTAACATCAGTGTTTACGTGGTTCGACAACAGAGTGTCTACGTCCACGGGTGAAAGAGGGTTAAAGTGTCTATTCAGTTGAGTTACATTTAGAAGAATTCCATTGATGGAACCTCTGAGGTAGTAAATAGTAAAAAATAGGAGGATGAAGTATTGACGCGGAGGCTGTATTTACAGGTGTAGGGTTTTCGTGAGGTGTTATATTTACACGCAGTCGTCTTGTTATATGTTGCTCCATGTATTGCTTATTTTCTGCCAAAAGTTTGCTTGATTGATAGGTTGAGGTTTGCTATTCCTCTCTCAGAGATAGAAACATGTCGATCGCAAGAGTCGTTTTCTTCTTCTGGTGCTCTTCAGTAGATGCAGGTCTGCGTTGACCTCTACGGGTAATATGGATTGGGATATTTTGCATTCCATGGGTGTTTGAGGATCTCCCCTTTTAGGTTGCGCAGATAATAAGACCCATTTCCTGCAACATCATGTATGACGAAGGGTCCCCCCCATGTTGGTGCTAATTTTCCCCACTTCTTTTCTCGTTGGAATTGGGGAATGGTCCTCAGCACATACTGCACTTCTACGAAATTTCTAAGCTTAACCCTCTTATTATACTCCCTTGCTAGTTTCCTTTGATAGTTTTCCATTTTTTGTAGTGCTGCCTCCCTCCTCTCTTCTAGATCATCCAACCTTTCCAACATCATGTCCGCTGTGAGGTTCTTTTCCCATGCTTCAGTCTTCGTAGTTGGCATGATTATTTCTGTTGGAATAATAACTTCGGCTCCATAGGTGAGTAAGAATGGGGATTCTCCCGTGGCTGATCTTCGAGTTGTCTTATAAGCCCACAAAACGTTGTGTAGTTGCTCACACCAACGCTTCTTGTATTCGTCCAACTGCTTTTTGAGGATGAGTGCGAGGGTTTTGTTTGTGGCTTCTGCCTGACCATTGCTTTGAGGGTAAATTAGTGTTGACTTGTTCTTTCGAATTTTGAAAGTATCGAAGAGTAAGTCGATGTTTTTTCCCTGGAATTGCTTGCTATTGTCAGATAGAATCTCAGCTGGTATGCCAAACCTGCAAATGATTTTTTGAAAAATGAATGTGAAGACATCTGCGTCTCGGATCCTTTCCAGGGCTTTAGCCTATACCCATTTGCTGAAATAGTCCGTGGCCACTATCAAAAATCTTCTCTTCCCTGATCCTTGGATTAGGGGACCCACGATGTCTATGCCCCATTTTGAGAATGGCCAAGGGCTTTCTACTGGGTTCAACATTGTTGCGGGTGCGTGGATTTTTTTGGAGAAACGCTGGCATTCTTCGCATCTTCGTGACATTCTTGCAGCGTCTCGTATCATTGTTGGCCAGTAATATCCTTGAGTTTTCGCCTTATCTGCTAGGGATCTCATTCCGCTGTGATTGCCTGCGTCGCCGCGGTGTATGTCTTTCAAAATCAAATGTCCTTCGGATCTGGATAGGCAACGTAATAATGGTCCGAGAAAAGATTTTTTGTACAAAATTTCCTTTCTTAGATCATATCTTCCTGCCTTTGGCTGTATTTTTTTGGCTTGCTTTAGGTATGAGGGTAGAATTCTTTCTTTTAGGAAAAGATGAATCTCAGATCTCCAATCTTCTTCTTTGCTGAAGTCTTCATCTTGATCTGCCTTAGCCATGATGTCGTCTTCTTGGAAATCATCCGCGATGAATTCTCCCACGTCATCATCTGCCATATTTTCTTCTGCGTGGTTCCTCTGCTGTGCAGCGCAGAGTTCTTGAATATCAATTGAAGGCTCGTAAATCCTGGTTACTTTGATTGCTTTGACGTCCTCGTTTCTGAGCATCGATGATATGTAGGCCAAGGCATCCGCGTGCCTGAGTTCCTTCCTTGCCAGGTGTCGGAATTTGATGTTTGGGATTTGTGATGCCAGTGTTTGCACCAATTCCATGTATGCTGACAATGTTCTGTCATAAACATTATATTGCAACCCTATTTGTCGGATGACTAGCTGTGAATCGCTTGTCAGACGCACGTCAGTTATGCCCATTTCTATTATGAACTGAAGGGCATGCACCACCGCTTCATATTCAACTATGTTGTTGGTATGCCCCTTGAATTCTAACCTGAAAGCATGTATGATCCTGTCTCCTGTTGGGGTGGTGATTACGATGCCTATCCCCGCCCCTTCTTTATTTTTCGACCCATCTACGAAGACTTCCCATTGCCTAGGATTTTTTGGTTCCAAGATGTCTTTAGGGTCTTTACCTTCGTCCATATCTGGTAGTCCTGCTGCCTTTCGTCCTTCGATGATGACTTCTTCGCAGTTATCCAATGGTAAGTCTGCTAGGAAATCTGCTAATACTTGTGACTTCTGAGAGTGCTGTAGTTCATGGATGCTATTGAACTAATCTAGGTGAGTATTCCATTTTGCAATTCTGCCTACTTTTCCTGCGTTTTTAAGGACTGCTTCTAGCGGAGCTTTGCATGGGACGCGGACGTAGTGAGTCAAAAATTAAGTTCTGAGTTTCAGGGTTGCCCATACTAACGCCAAGATGAGCTGCTCGATCTTCGTGTAGTTTCTTTCTGCTTCGTTCAGAGTCTTGCTGATGTAATAGATTGACTGCTCTATCTTCGTGTTGGTTTTAACCAATACTGTGCTGACTGCATCTTCTGTTGCTGCTATGTATAGTGCCAACACTTCATCAGGGTCTGGTTTTTGTAATATAGGGATCTCAGCCAGGTATTCTTTGATATTTCGAAAAGCTTCCTCGCACTCTGCCGTCCATTCGAATTTGCTTCCTTTTTTGAGAATGTTAAAAAAGTGCTTACATCTGTCCGAGGACCTGGATATGAACCTCCCCAGCGCAGCCAGTGAACCATTGAGTTTCTGAACCTCTTTTAAACTCTTTGGGGATGGCATTCTTACGATGGCTTCAATTTTAGCGGGACCGACTTCAATGCCCCTCTTCGTCACCAAATATCCGAGGAACTCTCCGAAAGTGACACCAAAAGTGCACTTCTCTGGGTTTACCTTCATGTTGTGCACTATCATTGCTTGGAAAATATCTTTTAGGTCTTGGTGATGATCTTTGCGCATCTTGCTTTTAACGAGCATATCATCCACATATACTTCCAGCGTACTTCCAATCCATGGTTTGAAAATTGCATCCACCATTCTTTGGTAGGTTGCCCCTGCGTTTCGCAATCCAAAGGGCATTCTTACGTAGCAATAGAGGCCGTGTGGTGTATAAAATGTTGTATGTTGTTGATATTCTTCTGCTAGGAATAATTGATTGTATCCAGAGTATCCATCCATGAATGACATTTCTTCGTATCCTTCAACTGCCTCAACAAGTTGGTCAATGCTTAGCACTGGATAGCTATCTTTAGGGCAAGCCTTATTGAGGTTGGTGAAGTCGATGCATATCCTTACTCCGCCATTTTTCTTCGGTACGATGACCATGTTAGAGATCCATGTTGGGTACTTAACTTCTTTGATGAATCCTGCGTCCAGTAGTTTGCGGAGTTCCACTTCAACTGCTCGATGGTATTCTGGAGCTACTTTGCGCACCTTCTGCCTAAAAGGGGGGGTACCTGGTTTTATTCGAAGTTCGTGATGAACAAACTTTGGGTCAATTCCCGGCATGTCCCCTAAGTTCCAAGCGAAGATGTCCGCGTATTCCTTTAGAAGTTTGATTAGCGCGGCTTCTCTTTCTTCATCCATCAAGGTGCCTATTCTGATAATCTTCGGATTTCCCTCAGTACCTATGTTTATTTCTTTAGCTGCTTCGACAGGCGTAAACGTGGGTTTTGGTTCCCCCAAGAGAGGAACATTCTTTGATTGCTATTTGGTGTGCTCTCCGTTTTCTTTTGTCGCGGAGGTGCTGGCTTCTGCGCCGCCAGTGGTGCTCACGTTCAGAAGGTTTTTTCCGGAGATTTCTTCCAGATATGTATCTATGGTTATTTCCTTATTTTTGGCTCTTCGGGACTGGTGGTTTTGTTCCCGCTCGTTATTGATATGATTCTGTGAGGTCTGACATTCCCGTGCAGTTACTTGGTCCCCTTTAATTTCCATGACTCCCTGGGGTGTTGGGAATCTGAGATATTGATGGTAAGTTGCCGCTACTCCTTTGAGCTTGTGAACCCATCTTCTTCAGATGATAGCGTTGTAAGGTGAAGGTGCATCTACGGCGCTGAATCGAGTGTCCACTTTCATGGGCCCTGCGTCTACTTGTAAGACAATGTCCCCTAGGGGCTTTGTAGCTGCGCCGTCGAATCCGTAGATGGTGTAGTAAGATGACAGCAGTTGCTCTTTGTTGAGTTCCATACGTTTGAACGTGTCATAGAATAGGACGTTGATTGAGCTTCCTCCATCGATGAGAATTTTCTTGACATTGCACCTTGCTATTGGGAGTGTGAGGACTAGAGGATCATTATGGTCTTCCATGTATTCTTCCACATCTTCTACGTCGAAGGTCATGGGCGCGTCCATCCATTATTCGTGCTCGTTTACCTCTTTCCCATCGATCTTATAAAGCTCACAATAATCTTCGAATTGTTTTCTTAATCTCTTCCCAATCTGGGCGGTTAGGGATGGTCCTTGAATCTCTGAACATGAAATTGTGTTGAGGGTGCGGTTGCCTTCTGGTAATTGAACCTGCTTGCCTCTCTTGGTTCTATCTTCGTTATCAATCTTCCGTATATATTGCTTTAGGTCTCCTGCGTCGATTAGTTTTTGAATCATTATCTTAAGATTTTTGCACTTTTCTGTTTGATGACCGTTGAAACAATGGTATTCACAGTATTCCTTGGATTTTTCTGATCTAGGAGGCTGCTTTCCCTTGGACCATGGCCAATCGAAGTTCTCCCTCCATTTGATCTCTCTCAGGATGCGCGAATAACTGGTATTCAACTTGGTATAGACTTGATCTTCAAATTTTCGATCATCTCTTCGTTTATCATCCCTTCGTTCTTTCCTTTATGCATTGGGATGCTCTTCTGTGATTCCTCTTTTGGACCCGCTGGCTTGATCCACGGAATTTGTGCGTTGAGTATGAGCTCTGGGATTTTCACGCTGAATTTCTTCTAACCTTGCATGCTTTTCTATGATTATCCGGAGATCTCCTTCGGTGGTAGGGATGGTCCCGTGGATCTACACAAACAAAGGACTCATCCCGTCCATCCCCCATTTGTAGCAGTTGATACTAACCACAGGATCTACGTTGCCAATAGCTTGGAAAATCTTGTGCCATCTATCAGTATATTCTCTGATGGTCTCTTTGTAATTCATCTCCAGTGAGAATAGCTTGTCCATGCCGGTATTGACAACCTTGTTGTACATGTATGTTGCTAGAAATTTTTCTGTGAGTTGGTCGTAGGAATCGATGGAGTTTGACGGCAGGTTATCGAACCATGATAACGCGAACCCTTTTAGACTTGATGGGAAGTATCTGCACAATATGGAGTCTTCATTATCCCAACGGGCCATCATTCGATTATAATATCGAAGATGATCCGCAGGATCAACTGACCCGTCATAGCAATCGAAAGCAGGAACCGAACATTTCTGCGGTATGGAAGCTCTGGCCAAGTGTGGCGTCAGCGGGGTAGTGTTTGCTTCCTTCATCACTTGCTCTAGTCTTCCGCCTCCCTGCCTAGTTTTTAGCTCCTTGATTTCTGCCAGCATTTCAGCACGCAGATTTTCCATTGCGATCTGGTGCTCTTCACGAATGGTAGATTTTGCTCTTAGGAGGGTGGTACCGTCGTAGTAGTCCGAGCTCTCGGGATTGTACTCAGGGTCTGATCTTTGGCTGCTCCTCGCTCCTCTTCGGTTCAATGGAATCGGGTTGTTTGCGATCACCATTCTTCTATCTTGATTGGGTGCTACAGCCTTGGAATTATCTTCGTCGCGTTGGTTTTCTACCTCTGCGCTGTGAATGATTCTTTCCTTGAGTGTTTGGTTCTCTTGTGCTAATATCGCCACAGCATCTGCGTATGCCTTCTGGTTCTTCCTTAATTCTGCTAGCTCAGCCATCATCTGAGCGGAATGATTTGACCCTTGATTTGGTGTTCCTGCCCGCAATCGCTCATCGGCGGCTATGGTATGTTCCTCATCCACGATCTGTATTACTGGCTCTGGTGGATCTAAACGTGCACCCCGGGACCCCGACGGTTGTTGTGAGGGTTGACCTGCTATTAGAAGCGGTTGCTTGGTCGGGAAAGGTATGTTCTGTTCGTTGGTTAAGGGCATCCCATAAAGGGGTTGTTGTATTCCTGACTCTGCTACAACTTCCTAATGTTCCTATAGTTGAGCATTGGTTATTCTGGGAGCTCCAACCCTTGATCTGCCAGCTCTTGGAGCAAAAAACCGTAGTGTTCCATACATCGTTACTTTCAGAAAATGAAGCCTGAAACAAGTCACAGGAGAAGATAAATCTTTTACCGGGATGAATATCCCTGCTTCTAGCGCCATATTGTGAACACGCAGATCAAAGTCATCTGAGTATTCACAAGCAATGCGCGCAGACTCATGACAATACAATAAATAGGCTGCGCCTGAAGGGAACGGATTGGTTATGTCGAATCCTTGACTCAGAGTTCTAATACTCTTCCTCGTCTCATCAATTACAATCATTGTCCTTAGCTCATACAATAAGATAAATAATGGACGAAGTATAAAATGTACGAACATGATATGCTATAAGTAACGAATTGAATATATAAAGTATGGATGTACGAACATAGACGAAACGATTAACTTATATGATTCTCACTCAGATCCCTGTCTCCGAGATTGGGTTTTTCATTATATGGTGGGGATTACCGAAATAGTCGAATGACTTTGAGACTAATATAAGTCTGCGTAGCAGGAGGAACCTCACTTACACTTTCTCTATTTCTCTGTCTCTCTCCTCTCAATGTTTCCCCCCCTCCCTTTTTCCCCTCTCTTCACTTGGGAGAGAGGGGTATTTATAGGGTGGTTACATGGGGTTCAGTTCTGAAGCCCGTTATAACCTTATCCTCTTGTGTCTTGTGCCGCTTACGCAGAGGTCTTCGTGTTCTTGGTCTTCTCTGCGTATTCCGTTTGAATATTCAGTGCTATCTGCGCTTCCTCCACAGGCTGACTGACACGTATGTTGTTTGAGGGTATTTAATGCAGGTAGTTGAGATGTCTATCCGCGGCAGACAGTTGTCCTCTGCCCCTGTCTTGTCTGCGTCAGTCTGGCTATCCCCAGCCGTAGATATTAGATCTTTCTGGGGATAGGATAAAGTGAATCTCGGGTTATCCTTCAGTGCTTCGCAGTGTTCTAGTGTTTCCGTCTTCCTCGATCCCCTACCGTTGGATCTGGTGGGTGGCGACGCTATCTTGATAAGGCACGTCTCTTGACTGTCCACGTGTGATATCATATCTTGATGTTCTCAGCCGCATGTCCTCCACGTGTGTCTTTGTGGACACGTGGAGGAAGATGAAATGTGTACCTACAAAGTTAACATCTTCTTCTGCTTTTTTGTCGTTTATTTTTTCTGCTTCTTCTTCTGCTGCTTTTTTGTTGTTTATTTTTTTCTGCTGGAACCTGAATTGTTGTCCTATGCACTCATATCTATATATATATGTCGCCTGTAGTTCCAGAGATCAAATATCTTCGATAGTATAAGGTGCCCATATTCCACAAATAGGATTAGATGTAGTTGTTTGAGGCTTTGAGCATCGTTTTCATTTATTTGTGAAATTTGATTTAAGAGTAATCTTTAAACAACCCACAATAACAGGCTAACAACATATGCTAACTGTCTGGGACATGATATTTTATCGAATTCTTTCATTTCTGTTATATTAAAACGAGCTGTTTGTGTTTCTGGACCAAACAACACTTGCTAGTTTGATTAGTAAATCCTTAGTGTCCGGCCTTATCCCTTCTTCCTTCGTCCCTTCTCTCATTTTGTTTGGCATCCAATGGTTGATTTTCATGTGTAACTGTTTTCCTTATCAAACTAGATAATGGCGGCAGCTAGAGTCAGGTCACTCTACACAACTACAAAATTAGCTTTTTTGTTATAAATTGAGAAAATGATTAATTTGCCTTAGGAAAATACAATCTGTTTACAGGATAATATATATCATTTTTTATTTGGCTAACTGTGTTCATAGGAGGAATCTAAATAAACTTTGGTACTGTGGAAACTAGCTTCATTTTGGCTTTGACATTACCAGTTCTGTGTATTATTTGCAAATTCTTAATGCTTAAATATATTTATTTATTGATCATGGGCAATGAAAGAATGGGATAAAGGATGTAATGATGGATATATAACTTCACGTACACGCATATAGACTGATATCCTTCATTGAGATTTTAAGCATTTTGAGATTTGATAACATGTCACAGTTTTAGAATCTCGGGTACAAGGGCATAGAGTCTTGAATTTTTGCATAAAGTCCCTGAGCTTTGGGTACAAGTGCCTAAATATTGTAAGACATTGAGGCAAGAGCGTATTTGCGAAGTCTTATACTGATGCAAACCAAATCAGACCAATAGTTTCAGTTATGAGGTACCGAGTACTGACAAGATCAAACATAAGTTTTGATCGAAAATGCTAGATGCTGTCACTTTGGTATGTGCATGTGCTATTTTAGAGTGTCTGTGTACATCAAATACGAGTTTCAAAGTGGGGTTAAGAAAATGTATTTTACATTATTTTCTTTCTTGATTACAAGTATGCAAAGATTAGTTGGTTTCATGTACCGGACACGCCCGGTAAACACCAAAATATGCAGTCTGTATGGCGTCTTTTCTTTATTTTTTGTTCTTCTGTTACAACTTCTCCTTATACATGTCCATCAATCCTATGCTCTGACATTTTAGTTTTGTTGGAATTTTCATTCAATCTACTATACCAGCTACTATGTTCATTTCTTATCTTATCTTGCCTATCTCGTCCATAGATATCTTGCATTTGTAGTTTACCGTTTGTGTTCATTTGTGCTTAATATCTATTGTATATTTGTAACTAAGTTTCTAACAAACCTTTCTACGATGCCAGGTACTTTTTGTCCATCCTATCATAAATGTTTTACTGATTATCTTAGCTCAAGGATATTGTGACTGAAAAATGGAAAAAAGTTGGGTTCACAATCAACGATCGAGAAAGGAGTTTCATGAAAGGTTGTGTTTGTTCTTAAACTATGCATTTGAAAAGGGGTTCGTTACCGAAGGGTCATCAACCAAGCCAACCACTGAACCAAATGCATATATTTTGAACCTTAGACAACAACTGGAGAATAATCTTGCAGAACTTCAAGCAGCAACGCAATAGATAGCTAAATTAGAGGCACTTCTTGTTGCGCATGATGAGCCGGGAACTACCAACACAGCTTATCAGGCAGCCTTGGATAGGATTGCAGAGCTGGAGGCACTATTGAGATAACTGAGTTGCTTCATTAAGTTATTTCCTCCTTAAAACCTTGAACCTGGCATGAAATTTTCTGCGATGATAATGCTTGGAATGGTTTGTATGTTACAGGACTGATGCGGAGATGGAAGATGTTGGTGTATGGATGGGCGACTGATATAGGTGCTCGTTTTTTTTTTTAAATATAAGGGAATGTGATGATTCTTTATTTTGTTTTCATGCCATATGGGTGGGTGATTTTTTGAATATAAGGGAATGGGATGATGTATTTTTTTTGTTTTCATGCCATCAGTTGTGTTGGCAGTTTGTCCCAAACATTACACAGGTGTACTTCTGATGTTTTTAAAACAGTAAAATATGCTTTTTACTTGCATATATGCAAGTTTCAACGCTTTGTAAAACTTTTTTTTTTTTTTTTTTGAACAAAAGACAGACTTATATTACAAGGAAAGACAGTTTACATCACATGCTAAGTGAGGAATTAACAACTCAGGTGGATGTAACCACCATTCCTCACAAAGTTGAAACCTGCGAACTGCTTTAGCTAGAGCATCAACAGATTTATTAGCACTCTTGCTTACATACATACAAGACCACCCAGGCTTACATTGTTGATTAAACAAACTGACACACCTATTTAACAGAGAACTAGATTGCTAAGGAGGCAAAGGTAATCCAGCAATTACATACTGAACTAAATTTTTACAGTCAGACTCAAATATAACCTTATTCCATCTGTTAGTTAGAGCCCACAACATAGTTTCAAGAAGTGCCCAAGTTTCTGCCTGATTAAGATGTATAACTCGCTTTAAGAGTCCCTTTCCTGCAATGTATTCCTCAGTAGAATTCTCAAGTGAAAACTTTTCCCAAATGAAGCATCAATATTCATCTTTAAAATATCTGGCGGTGGAGAGATAATAAGCACAGAAGTGTTACATTTTATACCCATATTTATATTAGTTATGACTCATTATTGAGTTAATAATATTATTTTAGTGCTTTTGTAGTAAGTACAAGCGAATTCGATCATTCAGAAGATATATGGCTAAATATAATATCTTAATGGCGTTTGCGGCAAATTCACCACAGTGTCTCATGGGACCAGAATGAGACAGAGCTTAACCAAATTTGGCTTTGGAGTTTGTGGCGCCAGTTGCCTGGCCATATCATTTCAAGGCAAGAAGACGAGTCAGTTCAGTGGGCATGAGGTTTCTTTTGTTTGCCCACTTGCCAAACAGTGAAGAATTCGTGAAAAAGAAGGACGTGGCATCACTAACACCACTACTTGTTAAGTGAATTAAATTCTTCTTCTATGTATCAAAACAAAAATAAAGAAATGCTCATTTCTTATTCAATCTGGTGGAAACATTCACACTTCAGCAAATGGGTTCTCATGTGGGCATGTACAGGGAGAAGAAGAGCTGGCTATGATGGGTTTAACCCAACTTTGATGTTATTTATGGTCCTAATGGCGGAGGGCTGAGTTCGTGCGAGATGAAGACTTCAAGATTAATATAGCAACATCAGGACTTGAGGATGCTTTTGAAATCACGTTGCTGGTGGTGATAAAGCTAATGGATATGGAGTCTTGACACTTTTGTGTTGATTAGACAGCAACAACGGGGTATGGCATGTATGGATGATTGCAGGTGGAGCTACCGGTGGTTGCGAGATTTAGATGGACGGATTGGAAGCAAAGAAAAGTTCAGGGAGTTGAAAGTGGTGCTTGGCAGTTGGTGATTAATGGTGGTCGGTCGAGGTTTAAAGAATGTTCTCGGATTTGAATTACAGCAACACAAGAAGAGTTTGCTGGGCTTGATGGAAGTTCAAGCTGGGCAGCTGAGATGAAGAATTGAGATGCTGGTGTTTGGCATGACATGAAAGATCAATGGACGATTGAATCAGTTGCAGTTGCAGGCAGTGGTGATTGCATCGATAGAATTGTGGGGTTTTCTGATGCTTTAACTTCAGTTAGTTAGTCAGTGGTGTTCGAGTTCTCGAGATAGTGAATGCATGGATGATTGCATATGGTGGCTGTACGTAAAGCTTCCAAGGTTCAAGGAAAGACTTAGCTGGAACAGAAGCAACAGACGGTGAGAACTTGGCAATGACTGTTGAGATGGTTACACGGACAGAGGATGGAAACTATTGAAGTGGTCGGACTCTGGTAATGGCTAGAGTTGGATTTGGGCCTTGTTCATTGGACTGGGCTTTAGCAGTTCACTAGGTTTCACTCTTCGCAGAGCACCTGTATATGAACGAAACGGAAAGAGAAAAATGGGGAGGCCGGCTTGGAGTTTCTTTGCGCCGCTGGTGACGAACTGTGAGAAGAAAAAGAGGCGAGGAAGGTAGAAATCATTTGGAATCAAAAACAAGAGAAGGCGACGGTTTAATCTTTCTTTTCGCTTGTTATTGTTATTGATGGGTTTTAAGAAATCCATAATCATGTCTTGCTAATCTTTTTGGAACTAGGGTTTATGTTGAAACCACATGGAGTTTTAGGCTACTTTAAATTGAATAATTTAGCAATATACCAATATGATTTGAATTGATTAATTTTTGAATAATGTTTATTGATTCATCGAAATTATAAGTTGTTGTTTCACCGGTTTCAATAAAACCTATGTGTTTTATTGATAGTTGTACAAATACAAATGTCTTATTATTTGATGATCCACGTTTCATTAAAACCCTTGATGGGTTATGCTTAGAAAAGCCATATAGAATTTGTGAATCTTTATTTTGTTTCGTACAACTTTCTCACTGATGCAATTTGATGGTTCATGCTTGGATTTAGTCTTTTGATGTGCCATGCTTAGGGTATACCAGTGATTTTTGCGACTCTAATATCTATAATAGGTGATGGAAATAGAACGAACAATAAACACTTATTCATAATTATGTTTCATTTAAGTATTTGAAGGAAATAGTGGTGGATATCAATAAAACCCTAGTTACCAACTCTCCCATTGAATTTCTATTATAAGTTTAGTTTAATTTTATTATTTCGTTTTTCATTTTTAATTCTAAGAATACCAAAAGACATCATTTCTGGTTAGTTCATTAGAGATATTGATTAGAGTATTTTCACCGCTCCCCGTGGGTTCGACCCGTACTTGCCGATGTCTACTAGTTAGACGCCGTCCGATTGCGGTTATCACAAATAGGCATCTCCGGATCCTAACAAGATATCTAATGATGCATATGACCTACATGATGTCTAGAATGCCTTAAATGATGAGATGCTGAAACAATAGCAATAGCAATATCATTTAAGTATTTGAACAGTGGATATAACACAGAATTAACAGTTATTGCTGCCTGTTGAAAAGTAACTTGGCATCTGAACTTCCATATGTGTCAAAGGATAGCTGATATTCCATAAAATGATTTTCAGTGGAAAAGTTGATTGTTGCATTAGTATAGGTCCAAGAAGCAAACCAGTCATTCAGAGTTTGAAATTGATAAACATAATGATAATGCTGGGGTAGACAAATTCTCCATATAGCTTTTGCAAAAGAACAACCAAAGAACAAATGGTTGATATCTTCAATATGAGATGAGTTACAAAGGATGCAACTTCTTTCAACTATATCAGTATGATGCAAGTTAGCTCTAACAGGTAAAGCATTGTGAATGAATTTCCATAGAAAAATCTGCAGTTTATATGGAATGTGTAATTTCCAGAACTTGAACCAGAACTTGGTATTGAAAGAATAAGTTAAAAGTGTTGCATTAACATTACACAAATGGTTATAAGTAGATCTTGTTGTAAAGTACCAGTTGATGTGAGTGGCCATATTAAAGTATCTTCATACTGCAGATCTATTGGAATGGTTAAAATAGAGATTATCTGAGCCGTTGTAAAGAGTTTATGCAAAAGAGGAATATCCCACTGAGAAGTACCTGAAATCATTAACTGAGACACCCATTGAATATCATTAGTATTTGACTCATCTCAATTATATAAAGCGCCTATTCATAATATGAATAATAAGTTTAAGTTCAATGTAGAACTTTTTAAATCTTTGTTATATATGAAGATTTATGTTTTGAGAATTATTTGACTCTAAAATCCAACTCCGGTGACCAGTTAACGTTAACGGATGACGACCGGAAAATATTAGTGAGGCTCTGTAAACTGTCACAAATAAGAAACCGGACTTGGGAGCCGTTGACGGAAAAATTTTAGCCTGGTCGTATAATTGGTGAGGGCCAAAAACAGTCACAAAAAGAGAAAAACCTTCACAAATATCATTTGTGACGCCACTGGTAACGACGGATGATCGTCCGTCACAAATGTTTAGTTGTGACAGTTTATTTACTATTTGTGACGGTTTTTTATATTCGTGACGGTTTATGAACCCTCGCTAATGGGACCTGTTTTTGTAGTAGCGAGAAAAATGCTGCAAGTATTCGGAAATCAAATGACAATTACAAAACTTCTCATAATTATCATCTAAGAGTACCATAGTAACTACCCTAGCACCAACTTTATGAAAATCCCCCTACGTCATAAATGCTTCCACCATTGTCTTTCGAAATTGCTTTTTCCTTTCTTCATCATCCGTGATCGCAATTACAATTGGTCCTGATACACTAATAGTGCACCCGAAGGCACCTACCAGTACAAGTTACACAATCCTACCATAAATCTAATAATAAGAATGGATTTGGGGAGAGAGAAAAATTCCGAAACTACTTCCAGTACCAACAAAACACAATCCTACTAGTACGCCAAACACAACCGCGTGTGATTACTACTTCCAGCACCAACAAAAACTTGCACTAGCAACATCAACGACTACATGTTCTAGTTTGCAATTATCATGCACGGTAAGAAAGAAAAGCCAACAGTTAGATTCAATGGAGTTGCTAATGAAAAGAACTTCACGATAGGATGTGGAAACATTATTGGAGAAGATAAACCACATCCAAAAGCGGTTGACAAATATATGAATTATCCCGTTTTTTAGGCATTCAAGTGAGATCCTAAAAATCCGAATCTTAAGTATTACCATAATTAAACTAATTGATAGGGTTCTCATTTAATAAATTTCACAATCAGAAAATGAATTTAATAAATAATTTGGATAAAGATTACTTTAGTCCTATTGAAAATTTGGAAATACACGTCCAATCTACAACTATTAATCTTAACCGTACATCTTATATTTTGGGCTACATATGTATTATCTTAATGGTGAGTTTACAGAAGAGAGAGGAACCAAACTTGGGTTCCCCATAAATTTCCACATTATATAAATGACCAAAAATTGCCCTTAAATCTCTTATTCTCCATATTATATTCTTTAAAGGTTGTTATTTTAAATCTATGTCACGTTTTTCAAAGATTATTATTTTCACTTTCAAATTATATTTTATATACCATTTCAATTAAAATAAATATAAATAAATAAGAACCAATATTAAATACATATTTGATTTTAGTATGATTATTTGATTTTAGTATGATTTTTTTTATCCCAAATTATATCAATAATAAAAAAAATTCTATTCAAAATATATATATAAATATCTAATATGTTTACATCCCATAAAATTGAATAAAACTATATTAAAAGATTGTGTATATTTTTGTCGGTTGTTACAACTACAATAAGTGAACTTATATTTCACCAAACACAATTTGACCATTTTTTAATCAACTTTAGCTTTTACTATTTAGTTTACCAAACACTTAATTGATTTTTCAACATAGAATATCGCGGTAGAAAAGCGCTTTTACAAAAGCCTCGTCATTACCAAACTAAGCCTAAACCTGGTTGTGTAAAGCGTATGTAAACGGATAGGGTTGTCATAACTGTACTCAGAGGCAGAGCCAATCCATGACATGGGCTAGTTGTGACATGGGATGACTCCCAAGTCTTATAAGTTCAAATCTTTCATGCTTCAAAACTCATTTTTGTCCAATTTATCTTTTACTCACCCGAAAATAAATTTTCCTCGCAATAATAGGATTCTGCCGTTCTGGTTCTACCCCTGAGCTTAGACCTGCTTAGAGTAGAGTCAAATTATAACCACCAATTAATGATGTCGAACCTTCGAATTATTGTATATATAAAGAAAGAAATATAAAGTACAAAGTGTGAGAAGAGTTTTTTTGATGTATAAAAAGTAGGGTTTAACCCGTGCCGAAACGGCACGGGAATGGATATACATCAAAAAGAATCTTTCGGCTTTTATGTTTGTTAATATTTTTGTGCAATTGAATCAACAGAATCAATGGGTTTTATGGTGACAGAATTGATGATATATCGGTAAGTTTGTCCACTAAAACTGAATTATCTTTTCAAAATTCTAATTTATCTTTCTGCCTTTTTTCTTTTAATTTCTTTAATTTTTTATACAAATGATCTGTCTGTCTCCAAAGTGTTCGATAATTATTATGGTGGTTTATTAGGGAAAGGCGGAAAGCTAAACCATGTTTCAAAGGTCAAATTTAGAGTTTTGTAGGATTCTATGGTGGTTGATTCTAAATGAGTTTGATGTGTACAATAGGTAGTGGAATACCTGTGTCCATTACTTGAATCTGCATATACACATTTAATTTTGAAAAAGTTAACCTTAACCAAAATGACCCATTTCATTAACCACACGTATTCTCACTGACGGACCTACAGCTGGGCTAATCCGGGTTTTAGCCCAGGTAATCGTCACAGCCCAACAACCTACAAACAACCTAAAAATTGAAATGCTATACTGGGCCAAGGCTATTAGCCCAGGTTGAGAAAATTTCTTGGATCCGTCCCTGGTATTCTTTAGACTGGGTAAGATAGGTACTAAACAAATCCACAACTCCATCAGTGACAAAAATGCAGTATCTTTTGGTTGAAATCAAAATTTATCAAATATCGGTTAATACTGGAATGGGCTACGTATCTTTCAAACATGCATCAACATGAAAAAATGAACACAGCTAGATTTAAAATATAAATTTGGATCCAGAAAACATCACAAATCCTTAAAATGATTTTTGGCTTCACTGTTTCAGTGATAGGGGATGAGCATGGAGAGGTAAACTTTGGAACTTTGCCAGATGTTGGAAATAACAGTGGCCTTCATACTGGTTTGACAAAAAAATGGGCAGTTTCGCACATTAGCTCAACAGATAAGATGTCGTAATGGGTTTATAGATCATATTTTTAACATAGTGTTATAAAATCCATGTGAGATGCCACTAACAAATACGACATGCACTTAAGATCATGAAGTAAAATACGTACATCCAACCCGTTCTGCTTCGATCATGTGCAGGTTTAAAGGAATTTCATGTGACTGAGCTGCAACCTGGCAATATCCTAGAGTAAAGTTGACGGAAACAAAGCATTGGTGCTAGCTTCATTATTGGCGAGTATCAACAATCAAACAAACATGATTTTGTACTTCTCTCAAGTAGAACTCTTAGATCAACGCGCTGCCACCTGACAATTCAAAGCCGCTAGAATACCTGTTTAGTTCCCAGAAGGATGGCATTATTTATTATTTTTAGTAACCTTGAAGAAAAGAAAATTAACCAGAAGGCCGCCATATCAACATAAGCAACTAATTCTAAAACTGTTACACATTAAGGCGAATGTCCATAAGTGTATAGGCCAACTACATACCTATCCACCATCAATTTTCTAGAATAAAATGTGGTATCAGTAGGTAACTTAGTTTTCATTTGGGTCAGTAACTGACTATCTGTACACAGACACACACATGATGACACCAGGTTCAAGACCTGTGTGGTTTATATAAAGCGAACTCAAATTTTAGTCTACTGCATTTCCTTTTTATTGATGGTGTGGGTACATGTACAGCTACTGAAATAACTGCCTCTCATCGATCAATTATTAGTTTGATCTAAATGGTATATACTAATTTCTCCAGTAAGACTAATTCTAAGGATGTTGTATACTAAATTCTTAAAACTTGTTTTCCCACTCTTTCATTACTTGTAGCTACAAATAAACACAATAATGGCTACCTTGGGACTGTTTAGTTTCTGTTGCTATTGATGTTGGGTTCGACATCATTGCCCACAGCCCGTGCAATGCCGACAGCCATCCCCAGTAAACTGTGATGCGACTCATACAGGGTATGGAATGATTGAAAAGAGTGCCGGGCATCAGATGTAACATATCCAACAACAGAGGAAGAACAAAGATTAGCTTGTTCAAGCAAATCAAAAGAAACTAAAAGTAAAGATCATAGTTCGTACAATCCCGAAGTTGGCACGCCCAGGAACATAATTGTCAACATATTATATTCTTAATAGAATAATAGTACTATTAAGTACAATTTATAAATTAAGGTTGATGTTAAAAGTCTTACCTTTACATCAGATTCAGGGCTATGTTTGCACAAATTAATTACAAAGGCTGAAGAAGCTAGATTGAGTTTCGATGTTTCTCCATATGGCAAGGTGTTAGTATTGCAGGACTTATTAGTCCCGCCCAATAGATTGCTCCCAATTCTGACAACACGCCGACTTAATTCCTCTGACAGACCATCTAGAACCAATATACCAATATAAAGTCACTTTATTACAATATCATCAAAGCTTCGCAATTAAAGAACAACTGAAAAGAGCACAAAGCAGCTTACTTTAGAGTGTTCTTCACCGTCGCACTCTTCATATTTCTGCACGCCAAAATCCTTCAATAGACTAAAGGTATTAAGAGAACCGCAGAAGATGCCCAAAATAAGTTTACCAAAAGCCAAAAAAATCCGTCTACCAGTACACCCGAGTTCTCTTCCAGTTCCTCCACTGAAGCTGTATTCAGCTTCAACTATGTCCTTTTTTCTCCTTTCATTTCCACTAACCTAGGAAAATTAAAGACAGGATTGACAATCATTTAAATACCTTGTTGGCTCGTAAGAAGCACTAAGACGTGGAAGATGTCATCTGAGGAATCAAATACCATCCCACTCACATGAATTGCCAGTGTGGTCAGAGTGGAAGGCAAACAACTTAGATGCATCTGTAAATAAACTACGGACATCGACACGTTATCACATAAATTTAATTAATTCAAATTGTGAACGGAGGAAGTGAGAGATAGGTCAGAAATCTCAAAACATGTAAGGAAGGGTAAACCTCATGCCCAAGGTTACAATATATGCATGTTGTCCCAAAAACCTTTTCCCACTGAAGCACCATGATCGAAATAAGAAACCAAAAAGAAAGCAATCTTTCAACTGGTAAATCTGCAAACCACATTACTTTCAAACTACATGCACAGTTTAGCTACATTAAAAAAATAATCTACTATGCTAATTAGACCACCACCAGAACTACCAACAAATCCACATACATTGCTCTCTGTAGGCATCCATAACTACCCATTGCCAACACATTTCCACGATATGATTTCCTTCACGGCTAAATTGTTTATTATCCACACATTAATAAGAGAATATGAATAATTCAAAAATAAATAAAATAAATCGTAATTTGGAATTTCGGCATGAGCTATAATGAAGTAAAAACAATACTCAACTCTATGAAATTTAATCGCAAAATATGTATATGTTCTCGAGTTCTCCTTACCTGAATACCTCTCCTCTTGTACTGTTTCCTGATGACACCCTTGGAGTAAATATGGTCCTGCACATTTTAGCACTTATGTCCAAGTTCCTCAAAGAAAAAGAATGGTTTGATAGTTTTACCAAGGAAATCAATAAACACTCAAATAACTCAAACCCTAGAAAGTAATAAAACCCAAATGAGTAAAATTTAATTGGTTGAACAATGTAATAGTTTTAGAGACCACCATTTTGTAGAAGAATACTTTTTTATGCTTTCTCATTTTTAAAGCAGGGATTAAATCTGAAATTGAGAAGCATTTGTCCTCAGCAAAGATAAATCTACGGCTGCAGTTGTTGTACTGGTCGATCTGAAATGTTGTTTGTCTTAGGGGGATGACGTACTCTTATACAATGATCCTGACCCAGTAAAACAATCAAGTGCGCGCGCGCAGACATATATGTGTGTGTAAGCCTTCGTTGTTCGTGTCGTGCAATATGCGTAGATGCAATTTGCTCTAATATAACTTGCAAGTACGCGCATATAGATATGCAATTTTACACTTTTATAACTTTTAAATGTTCGATATCGAACAGTTGAAGCGTAAGAGGAGTTATACCACCAACCCTATGATTAGAAAGTATGAAAAGTACACTTTCATTATTAGATATCTTTTCCGTTTATAGTTGATTGAAAACTTGGTGCCCATACTTTTTTGTACAGTTGATACGTGGTAGACACAGTTATCTATTTTGTTTGTGCTCATTATTGTACTTATTATGTTGTTTTATGGCTTTGTAAATGTTTTTGGAGAAATAAACTAGCGTAAAAAAAATTGGCTCGAAAAATGGTATTTGCACCCCGCCCCCACCACCGTGAAAAATTTAATAAAGGCATCCAAAATATTACTCAGGACATCCCCCACCTCATGAATAAAATGCTAAGAACATCCCTTTCTTCTAGCTGAAACAGTTAATCAAGTTCAAATATTTCAACTGCGTGTTTTTTCTGGTTCAGAATTGGAAGAATTTTGAGGAGATTAATACGCTCAATGAGTTGATACCACCCTGTTAGGATTAAACAGTTTCGGTAAGTCCTTCAGAATCGAAGAAACGGGGTTGGTTACATGGGTTGAGAGAAAACAAAGGAATGCAATATTCACGATAAATATTCACAAAATTTGTTTACTTCTTCTCAAGTTTTTCTGCGTATAGCGTGAGATGACAACATGATTGACTTCATTTGAGGAATGTATTTGACATGCTGGAGTGTTCTGGATGCAGAATAACGAGTGAAGATGTTAAAATAGGAAAATTATTCCCGTGACTAGCAGAAGAGAATAACATAGTTAATTGAGGATATTTGGAGTTATGGTGGAGTATTCTCGGTATTGTTGACTATATAAAGGGTGTTGGAGGTGAACTGAGGGGTGACAAAGAGTTTTGGAGCAATACATTGTGAAGAATTGAGACGTGCGGTGATTTTATGTTACTGCTAAAGAAGAACACGAACAACATAACACTGTCAAAGACAATCGTTTATTTGAAAAATCTTGTAACAATGCTTTTGCAACGTTTATCTTTATTTTGTAACAGAGAGTTCTCCTACGCAAAAACATCGTTGCAAACTCGTTGTTTTCTCCTCTCTCTTTTTCTTCTTTTTCATCTTGTAAACAATTTTTGAGCATGAACCAATACTTTGAGAGAGTTTATATCATGATGAGATAATTCTCACTTAATCAAGGCATTCGAGGAAGCTACTTACACATGATTGATGGGTAATATATTTTTTAAAATTATTCTATTTACTCTAGTTTTATTTTTGATTCACTTAATCGTTGTTTGTAGAGTTTTAATTCGAACACATGATTTTTTTTATTACTTGTTATTTATTTTGGTTATGCTTTGTTAAATCATTTGATAACCCATGCTTAACGTTTAAATGTAAAATTTGAAAATCCATCACATTATTAGTGAGTAGAGATTAAAAAAAAAAGGACTTAAAGATTTAGAAATCCTGACAAATCAATTCAATCATAAGTAGTGGTGGGATCTGGAGTCTTGTTTGCTTTTAATATTATTGTTATCACTTTTAATTTAATTTTATTTATTAAAGATTAGGTTTAAAAATTAAATATTTACGAGTCTGAGCAACGAACTTTTCTTACCACTATCAAAATTACATCATACGTTTTTTTTAATGGAATATTTATTTCTTATCGACAAAGTATGAAGATCGCTTCTGCCGTCATTTTGATTGTTACTTCTCAAAGTAATATTATACATGAAAATGATATAGGAAACCATATATAAACAACTTTAGAGCTAAAATGTTGCTCAAGACTTTTTTTTTTTTTTTGTAGAAGTATGGTATAAACAGGGAGCTCCTATGGTTGACCGTATATATAATATATGCATTGAGATTCTATAGCGTCGTATATTTTCTGCTGCTTCCTAGCTAGAAACAGAAACACGGGTGAAAAGATCAAGAGAAGTCATTTCGAAGTTGGATACAAGGATATATAATTTACCATGAGTTATTGGTTATATAGTTGGGATCTGCTAGTCTTATTTTTTTGGTGAGTTTGAAGCTCAGCCACAAATTATATTTAAAGATTTAAGTGTGATTACTTTGCATTCAGATTTACTCTTTTTTTTTTCCGAGATAGGGCGTAGAGGTGCCCTCTTTCATCGATTTTATTTGTATTTTTAAAGTAAAACTTCTGACCCTTTAATGAAGAAGATGACATACGCATGAGTAAAAACGTTTCTATAAAATGTCAATTTATATCGGTCGGATATAAGGTCATAAGTCCATTAACTATGCATCAGAATGGGTGTAAGAAGGTTACCAATTGAACTAGTCAGGATAGCGGGAACCCGTCACTGAGTAAATCTCCATATTATATTCTTTGTTGTCTTTGTTATGTATAATGTTTTGCATTACTTTATCATGACATTAAAAACGAGTTTGATATCGTCGTGACCTGTGAACTCATATTGTATTTAACCAACAAAAAGAATTAAAAAATTAGTTAGTCTCTTCCCAAAGTAAATAATCAGAAGAACTATCTACGACTCTATGTGGTTGCATGTCGTGCATGTACATATCCTATATAGTTTCTACTTCAATCTCCAAGATGCTAGTTCAGATAACAATTTTTTGACATTGTTTTTTGTGTATGATATTTCTTGGATCCTAAATTTAGTTCACACCAAGCAAGGAAAAAAAAGGTTAGTTCGAAAGTTTATAAGTATAAGTTGAATATTTATATGAACAAAATAAAGTATAATAATGCATTGAAGTTGTGCCCTATATCAATCATTCCAATGATATCGTGTTACTTAAACAATAAAGAAGAAATATCATTATGAGAATAAGAAACTAACCGAATCCATTTTCGGTACATAAGAAAATTATCGAATGAAAAACAAATGGACATGTTTGAAAAGTTTGCACATGAGATCGTAGTGAATCTAATTCTTTTTTATCTTTTTTGGTCAATCAACATATTCCAGTTTATTCAAATCAAAATCGTGATTACATGATCGTTTACAAGAATAACCAAAACATCAAATACAATATTTTCAAAACCCTAAATTACTAATAAAGACATCAATTACAAGTAAATCTCAAAAAGAAAGAGCCATAAAACTCAAAGATATCCAACTTTTGTATATGTAGTAGGGAAGAGTGATGGTATTATCCGGAATCAAATCTGACCATTTAATATGATTTTTTTTCTTCTTTAATGAAAGATGCTCCTAAAATAAAGGAGTATTTTCCCCATAATTTCGTAGATCCAGAGGAACCCGGATGCCCTAAATCATGTCGATTGAATATGAATTCAAATCAATACCATGTTGAATGGTTGAGGTTCTGGACCAGCAATAAAGGTTTTATTAAATCTCCTTCACAGCGAATAGAAAACCTGCCTCGAATTCCGAAGAAAAAGTTCCTCAAATAGAGAAGAAATATGTCTAAGGACATAAAAAAAAGGTTATTTGGTTTTTGGTACTCATGTATTGACCAAGACCTGGATTTGGTCTAACATTTGTCCAGCCTTTGCGTTGGGTACTTGGACCGGACGTTGACCCGCGTTGACTAGTTATATGATAACGTGTCTAACTAGTTGACTTCGTTTATTTTTTGTGCACCCTTCAATAATTATGTAAAACCAACCCCAAAAGATGATCCCTTAACTAATAACCAGTAATTACTAGTTGCACCTAACGATTGTGAAAACTTAATATCTTGTTCTTTTTCTCAATCAAAACAAACGAATCAGAAAATAATAGTAATACAAATAATTATTCTAGCTGGAATAAAAATCGATTTTCTAAGAAAAAGACCAAAGAGGACAAGTTATATAGGGAACGATCAATGCATGATACCATTCATCAACCCTATCAGCTGTTACTTAATCAGGAGATGAATTGGAGATAGTGATGATATTTGGACTTATTAGTTCTGACCTAGGTGTTCATCGTTGGATTCACTTCTTGTTTGATTTAATTAATTGTCAACCCTTCTTATGTTAACTAGGTAAGTGAAATCCCAATTAACTGTTTATCAATTTAAAGGTAGTTCACCTATTTTAGATTGAGGGTTTTTAAATTGGGGAAAAAAGGAATGAAATGTGTTACACGGTGTTGCCGATGCGAAGTAGCCAAATCTGTAGTTACGGATTAATTATGTTTCTCACGTTTTTTTCATTAGATTTCATTGAGAATGAGTTAGAGGTTTTATGAGAAATCATGTGTTTGTTTTATTTAAAAAATTTGAATCTGTTTATGTGAATTGAGACGGGATTTGGGTTGTTTTGCATATGTTAGTAGTACTGGATTGGATTTGTAATTGGTACTGGATCGGTAAATTAGTTTCTTCAATGGGGAAGAACATGATAATTAGGGTTCTTCAATGGTGAAGCACATGAATATTAGGGTTCTTCAATGGATTTGAGTTGAACCCAAACTTTATCCCGATAGAATCATCTCTAAAACTAGTGTTCGATTACTATGAATCACCTCTTGAATCTCTATCAAGTTTCTCATTTAGTTTCTCCATAAATCCACCAGACGCTTCTTCTACTTGAAACCCATGAACATCAGATTAATAGCTTCAATCTGATCTTGTACTCTCTTCTTCTTGAGTGAAAACAACTCAAACCCCATTGAATCGAATTAAGCAGCAGCAACAGACACAAAGAAGGAGAAGAAATCAGATATAAAAAAAGAAGAAGGAAGAACTCGTTTTTTGGGGTTGGTTTAGTGATAATTGTTTAAGGTGTACACAAAAAATAAACCAAGTCAAATAGTTGGACACGTCATCATATAACTAGTCAACGCGGGTCAAAGTGTAGTCCAAGTACCAAACGCAAAGGCTGGACAAATGTTAGACCAAATCCAAGTTTTGGTCAAAACCTGAGTACCAAAAATCAAATAACCCTAAAAAAATAGAAAATTTGTTTTATTCAGTAAATTACCAACTAAAACTTAAAAAGAAAAGAAATCTTGCTATGATCTGGTCTAAAAATGACGGAATCTGAGCAAGAAATTAATGAAGGCTAAATTTTTTTTCCTTGGATAGAAGGGGAAAGGAAATGAGAAAGAGGAATCAAATTCCTTAACAAATCAAAATCTTAGGTATCTAATTCAGGCATGTATGTAGCCTTTGTATCGAAATGTTCATTCTCTTGCAAAGTTTTTGTACTTCGTATTATTTGATTTTTCTTTCCATTGATTTGGTTGAAAAAGAAACCTTGTTAACCTAATATTGACAAATATTGATAGTTACCGACTTGTGTTACACTAGAAGTTCTATAAGTTTCACAATTTAAACTTACATCACGAATATCCAAGCCTTCAACTATGTTTTGTAGACGACCGACTAGTATGCCAAAACTTGTATGTTAGAGCATTGCTCGGTCGAACTCGTAAGCGTTGCTATCTCAAGCTTGTTGTCAAATTTGGTTGATCAAAACTATATCTTGATTTCCAGTTTACTGATAGCTATGTCTCGGACTAGAATAGAAGTGCGTAGTTGAGCATTAGACTTCACGACGTTCACCAATTGAAGAAGAAGATCTACTAAAGACTTTGGAGGAACTTCGGCGAAAAAAGGTATGTGGAGACTAAAACTTATCTATCACTCAGAAGTTTATTCAATTCTATCTACTAATAAGACGAAGTCATATAACTATATAGACTTTATATTATACACATTGAAATTTCGAGTCGAGTTTATCTCATTAATATAATTCTCGAAATATGAGTTTATGGCTTAGAATGCTTCATCATCTACTTGAAAACTTTAGTTATGAACAATTCATTTGTTGGAAACTAAATATTAAGTCAAGATGATCATGTGAAAATTACCTTGAACATCTTACATGATTTGTGTGAGATAATCATTTGATGTTAACTCGGGATGTTTCGTATTGATCAAATAATCATTTGAAAATTACTTGAATCTATTGGTATGCGTAAGATTACCATTGTCGTTATTCTAAGGATGTTTCAAATCGATTATAGAAAGTTTTAGCACTACTACCAAAGTCTGGATACAACACAGTATGCATACTCAGTATGCGAACTGTGAAATACTAGTTGGGTCCGGAACTCTTGTTTGCGAACAGTGTTTGCGAACGAGTTTATTTGTATGGGTCCGCAACTGTGGTTTGCGAACGATAAAACTAGGTAAGGTCCGGAACGGTAGTTCGTGAACTCAGTTTGCGAACTCAGTGTGTAGGTTCTAAAATCGGCAAGTATGACAACTTGTTCACATACTCTGTATGCAAACTAAATTGTATACACTCATGAACTCAGGTTCGTTTGCGATCTCTGTTTTTGAACTAAATGATCTTCCTTATGGTTCCCATAAAAGACCTATAAGCACTGTATCTGAAATAGGAAGTTACTTCCCTTCTTGTCTTCAAAAATATCTTTCTGGCAGTTAGAGGGTAGGAAGATTAGAAAAGGGAAAACAGATAGAGATAAAAGTAATCTATGAGAAAGCACAAAAATATATTGTATTCTTACGAGCAGAAGAAAAACTCAAGTAAGAAGGATGTGTTTATTTTTTTCCCCCGAACATTGGGTTTTGTTTACCATCTAAATAATACAGTTCTTATTTGTAATCTCTGTAGTTGTGTTGTATTTTTGTTATCTTTGTGTTGTATTGCATTACAAATGTTTATTTAAATTCCGCAAAGAAGAAAAAGGGTCAGAAGATTGATCAAGTTTTTGGTATCAGAGCAAGGTTTCGATTCTAGTGTATATGCGAGGGTTGAGGTCTAAAGAAGAAGCAGTAGTACCAATTGATCTCGACATTGGCAGGAAGATAAGAACAATGACAAATTCAGAAGAAGAACCTACCCCTATCAATCGAAAAGCTTGCAGAAGACATGAAAGAGATGAGGAAGAACATAAAGATGATTATGGAATTGATGAAAGGAATGGTTCCACCATCAAATAATGAAGATAAACAAATCAGTGAAGAGGAAGGATCCAACAACCATACTGAAGAAAGAGTTGATGTGGAAACGCCTTTTAAACTACAAGCAAACTTTCAAATACCCTCGTATGATGGAGAACCGGATCCTGAAAATTTGGATGGTTGGTTGAAGACAATGGAAGTTTACTTCAGTACAAAGGTTTACACCGAATTTCAGAAGGTTAGTTTTGCTATATTAAAGCTTGGAGGTCATGACCTAACATGGTGGGAAGCACACACTTTGGGGTTGGCGTCGAACAATGAACCTCCTGTAAGTTCTTGGTCTCAATTTTCTGCTGCATTACATAATAAGTTTTACCCTATTGGACATAGAGAAAGGCTTAAAGAACGATGGAAATTCCTACGTCAAACTAAAGGGAAAACGGTACAAGAATACACCGATGGCTTTCGTAAGCAAGCAGTAGCGTTGGGTGTGAAATTACGGAATCCAGAAGTGCTGGACAAGTACAAAACAGGTTTGTTTTTCCAATTACGAACATAATTAGCACTTTTTGGAGCTAATGATATTTATGATGCTTGTAAGAAAGCCATGTACATAGAGATGAAATCTCTTTCTTATGGAAACAAGACTGAATTTTCTTCGGAAGGATCCAACAAGAAAATGGGTTTCGAAAAGGCGAGACAAAGAAGACTCATGTTTTGGCCAACAAGGGAAAGATGTATTGTGATTATTGTGAAACAGACAAACATTCCAAGGAAAAGTGTTGGAATTTGCATCCTGAATTACAACCACCATGGTGGAAGAATAAGGGTAAAAAGGTTGCTAATGTATGTATTGAAGATGATGATGTATGCTCTGAAGATGAAGTGATTGAGGGTTCGTCGCAGCCAAATGAGAAGTTGGTGTGTATGGCAGGTAAAAGGGGCATAGTTTCCAAAGAAATCAAAGAAGAAATGTTTTAGGTATATGCTCAGATTGGGATGAATCCAGTTATTATCTTACTCGATAGTGGTTCGCAACAAAATTTGGTTTCTGAACAGCTGGTGAAGGAATTGGGCTTAAGCACATCTCCACATCATAGAACATATCCATTGGGCTGGCTACAAAAATATGTACAGGTACAAGTCAAGTTGAAGTGCAAGTTCAAGTTTGCCATTAACTAGAGGTTCAAAGATGAAATTACCTATGATGTTGTACCGCGTGATTCATGTCAAGTCATTTTCGGTAGCCCATATTTGTGGGACAAAGATGGTGTTTTCCATAGAAGGGAGAACGTATGGAGATTAGTGAAAGATGGTAAAGGTTTTCACATCTTAGCTTCGAAGGAGAAGAAGAAGCTAGGACTCGTGGCAATCCAACAAGCAAAACATCTGGTGAATGCTAGCTAGAAGTATGCGTTTCTTACGGTACAACCATTAATTGAAGATGGCGTGCAAGCAAGAAAATTCACAAACTTTTCATCAATTTTAGTGACTAGTCTCATACAATAGAAGTTGGCCGTATCAAATCAAGTAGAAACTCCCATGTTGTCTCAACGAACCCAAAATTCTAGGAATCTGTTTTCATCTCCACTAGAAAATTGTTCAACTGAATTGCCAAGGTTTGATTTGGAGATGATTAAGAGAAGAGAAACTGGAGGCAAGAGTCCGAAAAATAGTAAATGGGTATGGATATTTAGTGCAATTCTCATTGTTTTACTTCCAGCAGTGATGTATTCAAGAAACACTTGTGAAGTCTCACTTTCCAGTCGTCTACGTCACCATGATCAAGCTTGTAATAATGTGGACTTACAGAAACATACCAACACTGTTCAGGATTATGCTTATGCAACTCAATCTCCGTATTCAGCAGGAGTACTAGCTATGGAAGGTATGCGAAATGGAGGTCCTTGTAAATATGGTAGCAGGAGAAGTAATGAATGTGTCGCTGACAATGTATTGCCTTAAGCTTTTGAGGGACCAAAAGCCTTCATATGAGGAAGGTTTGATCTTCCTTATGGTTCCCATAAAACACCTATAAGCACTGTAACTGAAATAGGCAGTTACTGCCTTTCTTGTTTTCAAAAATATCTTTCTGGCAGTTAGAGGGTAGGAAGATTATAAAAGGGAAAACAGATAGAGATAGAAGTGATCTATGAGAAAGCACAAAAATGTATGTTATTCTTACGAGTAGAAGAAAAACTCAAGTAAAAAGGATGGGTTTATTTTTTTTCCCCTGAACATTGGGTTTTGTTTACCATCTAAATAATACAATTGTTATTTGTAATCTCTGTAGTTGTGTTGGCTTTTTGTTATCTTTGTATTGTATTGCATTACAGATGTTTATTTAATTTCCGCAAAGAAGAAAAAGGGTCAGAAGATTGATCTCTAAAGTCCCTGAATTTTCAATGACTCTAAGGTATGCTAACTTGGTTTGTAAACCGTGGCATTACGTTCATGAATTGGTTCTTGTATACGCACTTTGTACACATACAAACCAAGCTGATTATGTTTTAAATGCTTCACATATATTTCCATGAGATATTGAGCATTTGAACAACTCTCTTAATTAAAGCACATTTAGATACGTTTGATCATCTATCAAATTGGTTGATTATCAGATTGGGTCTAGAAGTGTTTGATGAAAATAGCTGAGCCAAAAGTGTTCATATGGCTAATTTCGGTTAAATATACACGTTTAGATACGGCTCATCCATATCTGAATGTAAATATATTTCATTTGTGTGTATTAAGCTAAACCATTTAACAATGAAGAATTATTGTTTATTTTCTAAGCAAGCTTAGCTTCAATCTTTCAGTCATATAAACATCCAATTCATTTGAATATTGTTATGAAGTGATCAAGAAGATTTGTTTTCCTTGGACACCCATATAAAGGAAAAAGAAAACAAAACCTACAAAAACTCCTAACTGGAACAAAAACTAACCTAGAGAATCAGCTTGAGTGCGACATACTCTGAACACATCTTTTTATCTGTTTTGCCGTTGGCTTACACCGGAAGATGTCATAGTCACATCCCCTCCACTAGCAGTTGTATCGTCTCTGAACTTCTTATATATGTCTCCTCTATAAAATTTCCGCGTTCTAATAACCAAAATAAACGAAGCAAGAGCTCCAAACCCTGTTACTGCAGCCATTATGATAAAAGAAAGCCGATAGCAATGTACTCCGATACAAGTTAGCTCCTTCACCGATACATGTCCCAGGTTTGGAAATTGCTTATGAGCTTCTCTGTCGTATAGCACTCCTGCAGTTTTGACATTCAATACATAGGAGCCGATAGGGCTTGCCAACTGGCCGCAATTGAACAAGGTGGAGTAGAATTTAAGCCCGAACAGTTCAGATATGATGGTAAATAACAAAGTCAATTGAGCACCAAATGAGAAGCCAATGAGAATGGACGCAATGTATATAGACCCGTCAAATGGAAATGCAATTAAGAGATGACCAACACATGACAATAGAAGAACGATCGTCATCATCAGAGGACGGGGAAAACCATATTTTGCAAGAAGAGCTTCCGTTATAAAACCAGAAAATACCCGCCCTGAATAATTCCATATACTTACAAGAGAAGCAAATGTACTTACTGTAAGAGCAGGATAGCCTAATGCCTCACCAATCTGACCCAAGTTATCAATTGCGGCTAAGCTCGAACCAAGACCACAAAATGTTGCTAGGAAGATGATTAACATGTCTACACTTAGCAGAGCTTGTAAAATTGTATAATCCTCACCTCTGTTAGGGGGGTTGAACACGTTGGAATACCAAGAATCTACTGGTTTTTCTGCCAATTGCGCAGACTTTGGTGGTGGTGCTGTTGAATCCGTAACAGGTGGTTTTTGTATGACTACGTCTGTCAGGGGTTGTTTTTTGGAATTCCATATCCCAATTTCCTCCTTAATTGCAACAAGAAGAGGAAGGAACAAAATGAGACACACTATGGTAGCGGTCACAACGTAGCCGCCATGAGGAAATTTGATCTTCTTCTGTGTTATGATTATGCACATGAGAAACAAAGCTAGCGCTATCGAGATATAAAGAAACTGATAAAATACTTTTTTCTCATTTGGTTGTCGAACAACGGGCATCTCCCGAATCGTGTAAACGAAAAGTACAGATACTGCAGCAGGTAGCCAACCAATAAGCAGGATAAGGGATTTAGAGTCATTACCATAAAGTGCAAAGTAAACTTGTGTCAGCACTGCTCCGCTGAGGCCGACAAATCCTTTTAAAAGACCCAACATGATGCCTCGACTCTCAGGGAAATTCTTAACACAAGGAACTAACGAGCCAGTGTTCGCGAAGTTTTGAGAATTTGCACCAATGCATATATATAAACACATATGCCAAACTTTAGGTTTAGCAATTTTGCCGGTAACAGCAAGCCAGATCATCAAATACCCAAAAGAGTTCATTCCGGCTCCAACGAGAAGGACTACCCAGGAAGGTGCTATTTCAGCAATCAAACCTGACGGCACTCCAATGTTTGCACCTAAATCTTTGAAAAACCCAATTAAATTAAGCGTTTCTTGATCGTATCCAAGTGAAGATTTTATCTGTTTTGAGTATGTGCCAAAGAGATATGTCGCACCAGCACCCGTCATAATAAGAAACGATGCAAAAATCATGAACCATCGTCCCTTTATTAGATGTACCATAAACTGAATAGATTCTGGTCTATTACCACACCTTGAACTACTAGTACTCATGGCGGTAAAATGCCAATAAAGAAGAGAGTAAGAAAAGATGAAAACAATGAACAAGAGAGCAATGAAATGATCGAAAATTGGAAGGTGTATTACTAGTGGGATTACAGAAATATATAGCAAGAACGATGGCCTGGCAGATAAATATTATCACATAAAGTAAGAGAGTGAAAAAAACTAATATTGGCATTTAATTAGGAAGATCTTTGTTGAATTTCCTAATAATTAGGAAGATTTATATCCATAACTAATTATTTAGTCCATATAAAGAAAACTTCAAACACAAATTGGATGACGAAGTTAGAAACAGTTGTGAATGAATCTCAAAACAGAACAGGAATAAACCCAGTTAAAAAATATTACTCACTGAGTCACTGGCATCTGCTGACGGCTGCGTCTTTGAAAAAAGCAACGGACTGGAATGAAAAACAAACTGAGGTGGGTACACGGAAAACTACGAGAAACTGTCCAATTTAGCAGCCATTGGGCGGCGGTCCATCTAGATGAAGATCGTAGTGGTCTTGTCTTTGGCGGACTAGTAATTCCACCAGCACTAGAGTAGTAGTCTTTATAAATCCTTGCACACAGTCACCACCAGTCAAGCAGCTAGCTAAATTTCACATATATGGAAACTGTGAACTCTAGTAGTATCAAGAGTGGTCATGGAGTACTGCAACTACTGTGGAAGGTATACCGTGGTCGTTGGTTCATGGCCTTCTCTTCTTTCTTGATTATGTCAGCAGCAGGAGCAACATATATCTTTGGCGTATACTCAACTGATATCAAATCGTCACTTGGTTATGACCAAACAACTCTTAATCTAATAAGCTTTTTCAAAGATTTAGGTGCAAATGTTGGCATCTTATCTGGTCTAATCAATGAAGTTACACCACTATGGGTTGTCCTTTCCATTGGAGCTACCATGAATTTCTTGGGTTATTTCATGATATGGCTTAGTGTGACATCTCGTATATCGAAGCCTCAAGTATGGCAGATGTGTCTTTACATTTGTATTGGTGCCAATTCTCAAGCTTTTGCTACTACCGGTGCTTTAGTAACATGCGTTAAAAATTTCCCTGAAACTAGAGGAGTAGTTTTTGGATTGTTAAAAGGTTTTATAGGTTTAAGTGGTGCTATTATTACTCAACTTTATCTTACTTTTTACGGTGATGATTCCAAGAGTTTAATCTTGCTAATTTCCGTTCTTCTTGCTGGTATTTCACTGTTATCTGTTCATACTATCAGAATTATGAAAGTTGTTCGACAAATGAATGAGCTGAAAGTGTTCTATAACTTCCTGTATCTCTCATTAATTCTTGCCGGGTTTTTAATGACTATCATCATAGTTGAGAAAACTGTTCCTCGTTTTTCTACAAATGAGTATATTGGAAGTTCAGTTCTTATTATCCTCTTATTGTTTTCTCCTCTTCTCGTTGTAGTTAACGAAGAGATTCGTCTCTGGAAGTTCGAAAAGCAGTTTGAATTATCAAAAAGTGGTACTACAATGGAAGCAACGGCTATTGAACTTCCACCAAATTCTGGACCAGAACCAGATCCTATACTTACTGCGCCAAGGAGGAGCCAATCGTGCTTTTCCACTATGTTTCAGCAACCAAACAGAGGAGAAGACTTTACAATGTTGCAAGCACTTGTGAGTATTGATATGTTCATTTTATTCTTGGCAACAACTTTTGGTGTTGGTGGGACATTAACTGCAATTGATAACCTGGGACAAATCGGTTCTTCACTAGGCTATTCCACCACTGGCATAAGCACTTTTGTATCACTAGTAAGTATATGGAGTTATCTCGGTCGAGTTTTTTCAGGGTTCACTTCCGAAATCCTTCTACAGAAGTACAGCTTTCCTCGATCATTAATGCTTTCATTGATACTTTTAATCTCTTGCGTGGGTCACCTTCTGATCGCTTTCGCGTTCCCAGGTTCTGTTTATGTAGCTTCAGTGATAATAGGATTCTGTTTTGGTGCCCAATGGCCATTATCATGTGCCATCATATCTGAAATTTTTGGGCTAAAATATTTTTCCACTTTGAACAATTTTGGTTCCATTGCAAGTCCAATTGGATCCTATATACTAAATGTTCGTGTCGCTGGGCGTCTTTATGATCAGGAGGCGGATAAACAGATGAAAGCTTTAGGACTCACTAGGACGGAAGGAAAGGCCTTATCTTGCCATGGTGTTCTCTGTTACACGCGTTCTTTTATTATAATCACTGCTACAACAATTTTTGGGACACTAATCTCATTGGTTTTGGTCTGGAGGACAAGAAAGTTTTACAAGAGTGATATCTACAAGAAGTTCAGAGAGCCGCAGGTGTCTGAATCAGGAAATGACATCCCACTGTCAGGATTAAGAGATGCTGCAAAATAGATTGTTCACTGTAAAACTTATCTCAAGGCAGATGAGTTGTTTTGAGTGAAAAGAAGTAGATAAAATGTACATCAGAAAATGAATGAAAAGTTAAATAACATATCTTTGAACAAGATTCTGGATGCACCAAGAAGCTGACTGTCCTGTACTCATTCCCATCAATTAAGATGGTAACGGAGTTGATGTACATATGAAACCAATGCGGAATTTAAGACCCACCGAAACAATTGTTTTCCTTCAGGGACTGATAACCAGACCCACCAAAGAGTTAAATGCTTCTGTTTCTTCCTTGTCAAGAGCATCATTTCTACCCCAACTCTACACCATACGTTCGCATCCATTCCTACGCCGTGTAGGCTTGTTGGTCTCTAACTTATTCCTTTTTACCGAAACGAAACTCATTACTGTTTTGTGACATTGATTGGCCTTAATGTTAATGAAATACATTATTGAATTAACGGTAACAAATAGGTTTCCTCCAGCTACATATGGACCATCCCATGATAGCTTACGGTAGCGTTCGTCTAGATGGAAGACCTCTTGTTTTAGTAAGTCTGTCACTTGGCCATGACCTAGCTATTTCTCTCTTTCTGAAGATAAGAGTGTTTTGAGCCAGAGTACAAATTTGACTGCACCATCTCTTTATGGGATCCACTTGCCGGAGAGGACAAAAACCAACAGTCAAGTCCTAATTCAAGACAAGAACACTGTACCTGAAACGAATGACTCCAAAACAGCTAAGCAGTGAGATACTTTGGATTCTAAACCTTAAATTCATAAAAACCTATATGGGTAGAAAAGATGAACACAACACAAGGAACAGCTTTCTCTGGTGAAATATTCCACATGGTACTGCTACTGGTATCCATTAAATCATAGGAATGGTACAAAAATAATGACAACTGATTGGCCCAGAAACAATAACTAGGATGCTAACAAGAAACAAGAAAAGGGGTGAAAATTCACAACCAATAATTCATACATTCCTTACAAGTTGAAAGTTGGACAATGAATTCCTTCTGTAACTGGTTTCTTATTAGACCATATCATCATATACAACCTTTGGTTACATGTATATAAATACCGTATTTTACACCGTATTAAGGCTTCGTATACAAATTCACTACTACTTCTTGCTTATTTTTTACTTATTACTCTATAATCTATCTGTGGCAGTACAGGTTCTAGTTGTTGTCGACTTCTCATCATCTCTTAACGTTGGTTGTTGGCCATCTCTGGATACAGTAACATTTTGAGTCTCAACTAGCTCTGAAGCTTCCCGGAACTTCTTGTAAATATCACTCTTATAGAATGCACTTGTCCTCCAAACTAGAATCAATGAGATTAAAGTTCCAAAAATTGTTGCAGCCGTAATTATGATGAATGAAAGTCTAAAACATTGAACACCATGGCATGGCAAATCTTTTCCTCCATGAGGGTTTATAGGGCGCCCTGAAGCTATCGATTGTCTTTTTGCTTCTTCATCGTAAAGATGTCCCGTCACGCGAACGTTGAGTAAATAGGCTCCAATAGGACTAGCAACAGAACCAAAATTGTATAGAGTAGAATAGTATTTGAGACCAAAAATTTCAGAGATTATAGCAAACATTAGTGGCCACTGAGCTCCAAAGCAGAATCCAATAATCACGGAGGCGATGTAAACAGAACCCGGGAAAGCGAAAGCAATCAACAGATGACCCACGCAAGAGAACAACAGTATGATTGAAAGCATCAAAGGTCGAGGAAATCGATATTTTCTTAAGAGAATCTCAGAGACGAATCCAGAAAAAACTCTGCCGAAATAATTCCAGATACTCACCAGTGACACAAAAGTGCTGATACCAGAATCAGAATAACCCAATGAAGAACCTATCTGACCCAAGTTATCAATTGCTGTTAACGTCCCACCAACACCACATATGGAAGCCAGAAACAGTATCAACATATCTATACTAAAGAGTGCCTGTAGAATAGTGTAATCTTCACCTCTGTTTGGTGGCTGAAACACCGTCGAGAAACACGACCTTTCCTTGACTTCTGATGGAACGGGTAAACTTGGCTCTGGTTCTGGTTGAGAACTCGGTGGAAGTTCAATAGTTACTTTTGTAATTTGATGATCTTCATAAGTGTTTGATATTTCTTGCTGATTTTTACTCTTTCTTAGCTGAATTTCTTGTTTAATGACAACAACAAGTGGCGAAAATAGAAAGAGTACAACAACAGCTGAACTTACACCATACTCGGCCCTATTAAAACCAGGAACTGTTTTCTGAATAATGATAATCACCATTAAAAATCCAGCAAGTCCCAGTGATATATAAAGGAAATTATAGAACACTTTCAGCTCATTAGCTTGTCGGATAACTTTCATAATCCGAATTGTATGAACCGACAACATGGAAATAACGGCAGGAAGAGCAGCGATTAGTAGAATCAAACCCGTTGAATCGTTGCGGTAGAGAGCGTGATTAAGTTGAGTTATAATAGCACCACTTAAACCTACAAAACCTTTTAACAAACCTAAAACAACTCCTCTGCTCTCAGGGAAATTTTTAACACAAGTCACCAGTGAACCAGTATTAGCAAATGCTTGTGAATTAGCACCTACACAGATGTAAAGACACATTTGCCAAACTGCCGGCTTCGCTATTCGACCTGTTACCGCTAGCCATATCATGAAGTAACCAGCAAAATTCATACCAGAGCCAATAGATAAAACTACCCATGGAGGTGTTACTTCATTGATTAAACCAGATAGTATTCCAGTATTTGCACCTAAATCCTTAAAAAAACTTAATAAATTTAGCGTCGTTTGATCATAACCGAGGTTTGTCTTTATAACATTTGAGTATGAACCAAACATATAAGTTGCTCCTGATGCCGCCATGATTAAGAAGGACGCGAATACCATGAACCAACGGCCACGGTAAACTTGCCATGCCAGTTGCAGTATATCTCCATGACCATTGACAGAATTCATGGCCACCACCATTTTCTTTCTCTACAACACACACACAAGATGAAATTATGGTTTTTTATTTGTGTGTGTGTGTATAAATGAGAAGCTTTACTATGTGATGGAGTTTAGAATCTATGGATATGATGATATTTTGGTGTTGAATATGCTTGTGGGATTGTATGGATTATATATAGAAAGTAATTTGACCTGGACTACTTCTTGGAAGGGACCGGTTGGATAGCGATTTAGGATTTTCAAGCAGTTTAACTTTACAAAAGAAGTGGAATTTCATTTTGAACAAAATCTAACTGTCCATTTCACTCAGGAAATATTGATTTTGGTCTCATTAACCAATTTTGTTTTCATTTTATCGGCTAATCCAAGTAGAAAATTCTTCAATCACACAGGGGACTTTTTTTTGTTTTTGTTTATTGAAGTAATTTTGTTTTTATTTTACTATGTATGTACCCCCGTAATCTTGGACACATTAGAAAATACTTATTAGGTGCCCGTTGAACTACATTAATTTAAGCCATAATTTAGTATTTAAGCACGTCCCCAAACTCGCCCTCATAGTGATTTTCGTTGTCTGGTTGAGGGATGACCAAAGGACAATAATGGAGTTCGAAATTGAAGGTTATAAAAGCAGAAAAAGATCCAGAGGATAATACTTTTATTTTGTCTTTAGTCCAAACCTTTCAGAAGATAACTGGTTTCTCTCCATTGAGCATCTTTAGTGAAAATAATTCATGGACCAGATCAAAAAATAAATAAAAACAACATAAAATTTGGCCGGCTCCGAAGACAAGTGGCATTCTTTCGTCGGAATCCGGTTGTCTTCATGATTATATGTCTCATTACTCACACTAGAGATGATATTCATGTTTGAGTGCAACTATTTTGCACCACTGCTAAACATCGGGCTAGACAAGAAAAACCTTCACAAATTAAGACATTCCATAACTAGTGGAATCAAAAATGAGTTTGGCACCGGATCAAAAAAGAAGAAGGAATGTTTTGATTGATATGGTTGGTGTATGGATGTGGAAATGACATTCTTTTTGGTCGTGTGAACTAACGGAATTCTGCCATTCTGGTACGTGTTTCCTATCTCAGACAGGTAATTAGAAACGGCATTTCGCAACCACAACAAGGCTGCCACGCCCAACTGCTTGGTGGAGGGATGGACATCACAACGAATAATATCTGAAATCTGAATCCCATTCCCATATAGTGGAGTTGTTAAAACTTTTAAGCATGCATTCACCAAACAGACTATAAGAACCAAAAAGTCTTTTACCTTGATTCTTGAACGACCATCCTATGCTATAACTGTATTAACCTAATACTATCAAATAACCAGAGCCTTTTATCAGAAAAAAGAAACAAGATACACCAAAATTAAAGAATACAAGTCGTACCGTAAATTTGCTGACAAGTGGCGCACGTATTTTCGGCTAGGCCTACCGATCAACATCGTATTTGACTAATCACAAACAGTTTAAGGGGACCAAAGTCGATATTGCGCTGCATGTTTACCTCAACTTTAAAGAAAAAGGTAAGCAACACATTTCCATTTTGTTTTTGTTTCCGAGTAATTTTTACTACCACATTTTGCTAATAAAGAACACGAAAACAAAATGCAGCACAGTACATTTTTCTGGAATGATCTCATGATTGATTCGCACATCGGGCCTCAAGATTCTAAAGAATTGATTTTATTAATGTATCACATCTTACAGATTGATTTACATTAAGTATTTATACAAGTTACAAAGAATGAAAGACCTAACAGCTAGAACGAGTTTACAGGGCTTGTTACAATAACCAAAGATGCATAGGACTCGGATTTACAACAAGTTCAATAACCATATTCCTGAAGACTTGGACTATACATGGACTGCCGACGGTGCGGACTATATACACAGCTATGGTGCAGATTATATACACATCTAATACCCCCCTCAAGTTGGAGGCTGAGGACCATCTGCACGAAGACCCAACTTGCTAGAAAGGCGAAGAAAATGATCCACTCCCAGCGGCTTTGTGAAAAGATCGGCTAATTGTAAAGCTGACGGTAGATAAGTGGGTTTGATTAGACCAGAAAGAAGTTTGTCACGTACAAAGTAGCAATCTATTTCATATGTTTAGTTCGTTCGTGAAAAACAGGATTAGCAGAAATATGAATGGCAGCTTGATTATCGCAATAAATGGGAATAGGTTTTGGAATAGTGATACGAAGATCAGTGAAAAGATAATGCAACCATTGCAGTTCAGAAGTAAGTCGTGCAAGAGCACGATATTCTGCTTCAGCAGAAGAAAGAGATACTGTTGGTTGCTTCTTGGACTTCCAAGAAATAGGGTTGTCCCCTAACATCGTAAAATAACCTGTCGTTGATCGACGAGTTGTAGGGCAGCCTGCCCAATAAGAATCGGTGTAACCCGAGAGAGACAAAGAGCTTGAGGCAGATAAAAAAATACCATGACTAACGGTACCTTTAAGATAACGAACAATACGATGTGCATCATCCAAATGACCATAGCATGGTTGTTGCATGAATTGACTTAAATAATTAACAAAAAATGTGATATCAGGACGTGTGACCTGAAGATACAAGAGACGACCTATGAGACGTCGATAAATACTGGGATCAGATAGAGGATCACCAGAGGATGGCAGTAGTTTAAGATGTTGCTCCATTGGAGAAGGAGAAGGCTTAGCTCCCAAAAGACCACAGTCAGTCACAATGTCAAGAATATATTTGCGTTGACAAAGTAAAATACCTTTGGGAGAACGTGATACCTCAAGGCCCAAGAAATATTGCAAGCGACCAAGGTTTTTGATAGAAAACTGAGATTCAAGTTTTTGCTTGAGGTCCTGAATAGCAGGGTCATTATTACCAGTGATAACAATGTCGTCGACATAAACCAAAACATAAATGGAGATTGCACCAGAATGGAAAGTAAAAATAGAGTAATCAGCATGAGATTGGGTGAAACCTGCATGAAGAAGAGCTGAAGAAAGTTTAAAAAACCATTGACGAGAAGCTTGTTTAAGGCCATATAAAGATTTATTGAGCTTGTAAACACGAGTATCCCCTTGCTTGTGAAAACCTGGAGGGATCTTCATATAAATATCTTCTTCGAGATCACCCTGTAAAAAAGCACTGTTAACGTCAAGTTGATGGAGTGACCAATTATGAATTGCAGCAATTGATAAAAGAACACGAACAGTAACCAGCTTGGCTACTGGAGCAAAAGTGTCATGGAAATCGATGCCTTCTTGTTGCGTATAACCCTTAGCAACGAGACGGGCCTTACGACGTTCAATCGTACCATCTGGTCGATATTTGGTTTTAAAAACCCATTTGCATCCAATGGCAGTTTTGCCAGGAGGAAGATCGGTAATAGTGAAAGTGTCATTGTCCTCCAAAGCCATATGTTCCTTAAATATGGCAGTGCGCCAATCTGGAATTTTAATGGCTTCGGAAAAAGTTCGTGGTTCATCATTAGTGAGAACAGATAAAATGAAAGCTCGATGTTGGGGAGTGAATTGAGTAAACGAAATACAACGTGTAAGAGGATATGGAGAAGGTGACTTACATTGCTTCACAGAGCAGATATAATCTTTGAGATGTGAAGGACGACGAGATTCACGTGTAGAACGACGTAAAATAGTTCAGGCTCAACAACAGTAGGTGAAGAAACTGTGTTGGATCGACTGCAGTTCCATGTGTGACAGAGAAGGTGTCGGAGAATGAGTATTGGGCGAGGAGACACAGTGGACTGCAGCGGAGAATCAGTAGAGGAGAGGATTGCAATTCCAAAGAATAAGTTGAATCGTCATAAACAAAATCATCCTGAAGAACAGGTTGAAAAATGTCATCAGTAGGAATCTGTGCATCCTTAAAAGGAAAAATATGCTCATGGAAAATAACATCACGAGACACAAAGGTGGATTTTGTGGACAGATCAAGAATGATATAACCTTTATGGTTATATGGATAACCAAGAAATACTCCTGGCATAGCACGTGAATCAAATTTATGTGTGATCTATTGCGAGCATAACATAAGCAACCAAAATACGTAAATGACGATAGTTAGGTTTCGTACCCAATAAGACCTCATGAGGAGAACGTTTAGATAGTATTGGAGTTGGCATTTTATTGATGAGATATGTTGTGTTAGAATGCATTCACCCCAGTAAGTAATGGGCAAATTGGCCTGAAAACGAAGAGCCCGAGCAACAGTCAATAGATGACGATGTTACCACCCCACCCATGCCCATTTTGTTGGGGAGTATAAGTACAACTACGCTGATGGTGAATACCATTTGCATGTATCCATGCCTGAAATTCACGTGATAAAAATTCAGCACCATTGTCTGATTGGATACGTTGTAAGACTGGTAAGATAGGTAGGGAAGAACCTGTAGAGAGGGTGTGAAGTTGGGTAGAATACTGAGTCATAACATGAGAAGCAAAAAATTTGAGAAATTTGCATGTTTCACTCTTAGTATGCATGAGATATACCCAAGTACATCTGGAGAAATCATCTACAATGGTGAGAAAATATTTAGCACCAGTCAGAGAAGGAGTAGAAAAGGGTCCCCATATATCACAATGAAGTAGTTCAAAACAACGATGAGAAGAAATACGATTCTTATTAAAAGGCAGACGAGTCTGTTTAGCCCTAGGGCATACATCACAGAAGCTAGAGAAATTTGACTTAATATAGTCATATGAATTACAAAGAAAACGAAAACGAGCTAAACTAGGGTGTCCAAGCCGGCAATGCCATGTATCGAAGGACGTCTTATGATTGAAAAAAACTCTAGAGGCTGGAGAGTGTGATGCAGAAGCCCGTAATTGATAAAGACCAGAGGCAAGTTCACCCTGAACAATCACTTTGGTCGTGAGCCGGTCCTGAAAGGTAAAATAATTATGTGTAAGAATAACCACATAATCCAAGGAGCGAGTTAACTGGCTCACAGACAACAGATTAAATTTGAAATTTGGAATATAATGAACATTATGCAATGTTAAATTTGGTGAGAAGAAAACTTCACCAATGTGCTTGACAGTAGATAGAGTACCATCAGGAAGTTGCATTTGAATTAAAGATGTGACAGGAGAGTAAGAAGTGAAGTAAGACAAGGAGTTGCAAACGTGGTGTGTGGCACCACTATCAACAAACCAGGGTTCAAAAGAAGAAGTGTGAAATAACTTACCAACGAAGTTCACCCTGGATTCCATTTGAGTGTCCTCAGACGAAGGAGTGATAAGAGCCAATAGTCGAGAATACTGATCAGCTGAGAAGATGGGAGCAGCAGGTGAATGGGTAAGCTGGGATTCCAAATGGGTAGCAGTGGTATTGGCAGCAACTGGCTGTGACAGAGAAGAGTTAGGGAAACCGTGTAAACGATAACATTTATCTCGAACATGGCCATGACGATTAAAATAATCACAGTGAGGTCGAGGCCTTTTGTTATGGCTGGTAGCAGGACGAGAACCAGATGAGGATGCAGCGTAACAGTTGGTGTTCAAAGCAGCAGACTCGATGTTGGGAAGAGGGCTGGAAGTGATATGTTGTTGTTCCTCTTCTTGCTGCACCATGTTGAATATGCACAGAGCAGTTGGAAAAGGGTCCATCAACAGGATCTGACTTCTGAGATTAGAGAAACGATCATGCAAGCCCTGAAGAAACTCCATGACTCTGTCACGCTCTAGGCGTTCAAGCAGGTGTTTCCCAGCACCACAAATACACACCTCAGTAACAGCAACAAGGGAGTCATATTGATCCCATAATGTTTTGATCTTTGTGTAGTATAAGGAAACAGACATCGACTCTTGCCGTATAGCAGCTATGGCAGATTTCAATCGAAATAAAATAGGTGCATTAGAGATACAAAACCTCACTTGCAGATCCTTCCATTTTGCATGAGAAGAAGGAGCATATAGACAGCTTTCCCGGATATCAGGTTGGCATGAGTTGAGAAGCCAACTGCCCACCAGATCGTCGCATCTCTTCCAGCACTGATAGGCAAGAGCATCAGTAGGAGGAGGAAGAGTACCATATACGAATCCAAGTTTCCCTTTTGCGTTGAGGGCCTTGGTGATTCCACGAACCCAGGATCCATAATTGTCACCCTGTAACAATGGAGAAAACAAAACAGTGGCAGGGTTATCACTGGGATGGATAACATATGGATCTGAAATTATGGAGCTTCCTGAGGCAGGAATGATTGGAGTTGCAGACGAAGTTTGGTGTTGAGAAGTCTGATCTTGAGGACTGTCTGGTGGTGTTTGAGGAGTAGATTCAACCATGATGAAAGGATAGAGAGAAAGATGTAGCGGAAGATGAGATAGGTCCTAGGATGGATCAAGATGATACCATCAAAGATTCTAAAGAATTGATTTTATTAATCTCTCACACCTTACAGATTGATCTACATTAAGTATTTATACAAGTTACAAAGAATGAAAGACCTAACAGCTAGAACGAGTTTACAGGGCTTGTTACAATAACCAAAGATGCATAGGACTCGGATTTACAACAAGTTCAATAACCATATTCCTGAAGACTTGGACTGTACATGGACTGCCGACGGTGCGGACTATATACACAGCTGTGGTGCAGATTATATACACATCTAATAGGGCCTCCTTGAGAATAGAGTGAGTATTGGTCCTGGACTGCCAGTCAAAGAAGGCTTATCCTGTTGACAACAGCAAGCAGGTTGAAGACCCGAAGGATCAATTTATTACTAATCAGCTAGCTCATTTGGTTAGATATGGTGGTCAATGCCTTTGCCTCTATATATATCACATTCATTTACATGTATATGATGGATAGGTACCCAATTTTTAAAAGCTTTTTGAATTCAGAGTGTGAATGTTTTCAGTCAATTGTATTAGTGTGCATTATTGGACTTTAAGGGATTCTGAAAAGAAATTATGTCTTTACATGACAAAATTCAGTCCAAATGATTGAGACACTGAGTAACGTTTAGTCGTTATTCTGGAAGGGACCATTTTTATTTGCATTGAAACTTCTTGATCGCCTTCGTAATCAGGCACATGAATTTAGTCGAAATTTATCGTATACATACACGTATTCTTTCAGTGCACATAAAATATAGTATGAATATGAGGTCCGTCTTCTTATTAGCCTTAGCCGTCTTAATCATTTCATACTATTTCTCTACAGATTACGTGAATTTCAAACTTGTAATTTTTCTACAACTGAAGTGATTTTAAAATACGGTGCCGACTTGAAAAAACTAAAGCTTGGACAATTCCAAATTTGGGTTTGTAAGTAAGAAAGAAGAAAACAGTTAATGGAAGAGTGACGTCTTAAAAGATCTTACTTTTCTCGTGCATATTGCGTCATCAAATGCAGAAGTAAGTAAAATTTGAGTTCTCTGGTCAATGAATGAGGTTCTGTCTTCTGCTTATTTAGTCATTCTGACTCTATAGCTTGATGACTCTTTAACAGTCTAATTGCATCCTAATTGTTGCAGGATTTTCCCATAAAAAAAATAAGATACACGAAATGACTCAATGAGTGTGTTTGATTCTTCAAAAAATGATGTGATCCATGTACCTGCTTAAGCCCATACGTCGTCCTCCCACCATTTTTTCGGTCTTTCAAAACTTTTGACTCGGTGAGTACATGTTTGGGAATATTTGATATCTTCAACAAAAGAAACCAATCCCGTTCTGAAATCAAAGTATCAATCTCAGATGCATCTGATCTGTGTGTGGTACATTTATTGGTGATAAACTAGGACGTCCGGTTAATATTTTTCCTCGGTCAGACTCAAGTGTAGTAAACTTGTTTCCTATAATGTTGAAAATGGAGACACATACTCCTCTGTAAGCAACCGCAAAAACCGAAAAATTGTTGGATAGATATCTTATTTACTTATTTTTGAACAATACATCTCACATATTATATCCACTAGTTCGTTACAACCCTTTCTAACAATGGTCTTCTTTATCTATTACATTCTGGAAAATCAACATTAAAATAAAAAAAAGAATATAGAAAGGTTCTGTAAAATCAATATTAAAACAAGAAAAAACAATATAGAAACAAATGGTCAATCTAAACAAAATCTAAACAAACTTACTAGAGTGTATTGAGGAGAGCAATCTCTTTATTTTAAGACATTTAATGCCATGTACTTAATGTTGTTACAGTGTATGTCATATGTCTCCAGCATTCAACAACACCTAATTTGGTTTTCTTCCCATTACTTTGAGGATCACAAAACATCGAACGCGAATAAATATAACACAAATCTTCTTTAACTCTTGAAGACAGCTATGCAGACCATAATATTTCTAGTACTAGTTCATGGCTCTAAACAACACTCATGTAATAGAGAGTGAGTGGGTTATATAGATGCAAGGTGAGTACTCTTGGAGAAATCTTTTCGTGAAGAATCACATATTTTCATGGAGACTCAAACTCTAACTGAAAGGGTTTATATGAATACACAAATTTCACAATTTGTTTGTAACTAACTAATTTCTATTCAAATTTCCAAAAATCCCCCATATTGAATTGAAATTCATGTAAATCTAATGCAGACACTAGAAAGAATTTGTGCGCGGAACATCACTACATCTGGAAAGATAGCTTTTGGCTTTGAATCTTCCTTACTGAATACTTACCGGGTTTACTAGTTGCTCAGTGAACGCGATGTCTTGAACCACTCAAATTTATGATGCAAACCGATGCAATAGATATCACACAGATTATTTTCTTACATATTTGGTTCTCGGTTGTGTTCATTTCGGCCTTGAACGATGCTGATTTTCCATGTATGCTCTACAGTAACTTAGCCTTATAGTTACCATGAAAGTAACACCACTTCTCACTAATATAGGTGATTTCCTATTTGAAAGTATCCTGCCATGCTTTTTCTGGTCAAACTAAGCCGTATGAATCATTAAGAGAAATTCTCAACCTCTCACTTGACAGACAACACTGTTTCACCATAAAAATGGGAAACATAGTAATCTCTCACAGTGTTTTCGGTGATTATGCGTTTACAACTTGGTTGTCCCTTTTGAACTTAGATAAACATGGGATCTCCAATCTCTAGGTTGGGTTTCGCTGTAAATACTACTCTATTAGTAGGCACTAATCTCATTTCCCTCGATGATGAAATTACAGGCTCTCTAGAATTCCTATCGATTTGCCGGCTTGATTCAATTCACATACACTATTTCTCCTAAATGCGCGCATTTGAGAGCAATTGTCTTATGGTACTTCGTCATCGATTTGTTTATCGAGGCGTACCATAATATCTCAAACTACGTGTTTTTCCCATACAATCATATTGTTAGATCAGAACAATCGATTTTTCGTGCACAAGAAATCATTCAATTTCTTATCCGACTTTGAGTCTAAAGCTCCGGAGCGATAGTTGATCCCGGTATCAACATTTATTTGGATGATTTCCATGCTAGCCTACAAACACATACTTTTTCCTGTATGAATTTATTAAGTCGTCTATATTTAAGATTCTATTTACATATCCGTGTAACATTTTCATTGATATGTATCAAAAAAGTAAATTATGTAATTTTTCCTCTTGAATGCTAGATACTAGTTCAAATTTCAAAAATTGACCATTTGCAAGTGCATCAGATGCCTTAATGATTCCAACCAAAATTTTTATCCCGCTCACATTTCTAGAGGACTGATCATTTATCTCTTAAATAATCAATAAAATCGACATCCGGTAATTATGTTGCTTTAAGCAACAACGGACGTACTAGGTGGTTCCGTTTACTTCACATTTATCTTAGATTTTTTACTCCATGAGTTATATAAGCTGTTTTAAATTTACCTTTTGTTATATACAGTCGGTGGTTGACCATCAGATAAGTACGAACAAAGTATCTTGACTTAGTCAAGACATCAATTGGAAATGTTCTTGTGACACGTTTTAGTGGACGTGGCAAGTATTGTCTTGTGTACAAGGGTCTATATATACCCACTTTGTAATGTTCGTACTTGAACTATGAAACAACAATAACAGAAGTAATATGAACAGTCCTTTTCTCTCCACTAAATCGTGTATACTAACTTATGGTACTTGAAAAACCGTGAGCATTAAGATAGCTAACTCTCCCAGTGTCTATCTCATCTGTTGACAATGTTGGTAATGTTAATTAGTTGTTTGCACCCAATTTTATGTGCTTATGTGGAATCTTGGTGGATCGAATTAACAAAATATAAAACGTTATCAGCACGAAATTAGCTCTTCAACCATGATCGGATGATTTAATCGCAATACAAATGAAAGCTGCTTCCCGAAATGCCATGGTGGAGAAATATAAACCATGGAAGTGTGCTCTTGTTGATTAAACAAGGACAGACACTGAACTTCACTAAATAATGTGAAGTTGGCGGCACAAATATGATGGCTAAGCTTTCTTTTCGATTTTATGTACACTTATTTTAATTTGTATTGTACATATAATTTCCACTAACTGATATTTTGTGTGACCAGGATCTTAGTGGATCAAAACGCGTTATCATTTTGGTGATCGATTAAACAATGTATGTCAAAAAGGTATTTGTGTTTTTGGCAAGCATAAGCAGGGTCACGGGTAAGACAGGAATTGGTGAGAACTGTAGTTTGTCGAATTTTAATAATTATCTTTTTATTTACTGTGGTACTAACAGTTTAATATCGGTTGAGCGAGAAATTGCCTCCTTCCTGGATGACGTAAATTTGATTTTCTCAGCTTTGATAATCTCCGAAAATTTTGAAATAGTTCCACCAGAAGATGGAACATCGTGTGACATAATATGGGTGCAAAATGTTTGCTCCGCTAGCTCGTTGGTCCCAGAAGTGACCCTTTATAAAAGTACTAGTTGTTTCTATCAACGGTCCTTGAAGTGACCTACAACTGATTTTTAGGCAATTTTGCCACAAAGATTATATCCATGTACAGACTTGGAAATTAATATTTCGTCGACCTGAAGGTGACGAAAATGGAGATTTGTTATTTCTTTTAGTACCATATATGTTTATGTTTCCTTTTGTTTTTAAGTTCTGTTTATTTTATTTCCTTGTTTTGTAAATAATGGATTCCCGAAGTAATCCATGAGACGTTGTCGACTCCAGAAGCAATCCAACGTGTAATTTGTGGTTTCCTGTAATAATCCATAAATATGGACCCATAAGTGGTTTATGGAAACTTTTTGATTTCAGGAATAGCCATAAAATTTTGGGTTCCCAAAGTATCCAATGGTTACCAAATGTTTTTGTTGGTGACTCTACTATTTTTCTCTCGTCTTATCTTTGCCAAAGGATATGGATTCCAGAAGTAGTCTATCCAGTAAAGATATGGACGGTTGGGGATATTTGTCTGAAAGACCGTGGAACAACAAACACAAATTTTCGAACCACTTTTGTAACCTTGTAGAGGTTTTTCGAAATGTAAAATATCATTTCAGGTTCGAATAGTATGATAGACGTCTGCACAAGGCGTATATCATTTTATCTGGTGGTGTAGTATTTTCCTTATATTCTATCAGGCTCCAGAAGAATCCGTTGAGTCTTAGAATATTTGGTATTACCACCTTGAAACGATAAATGAGCATTTTTGTGGAGTATTTTGTTACTTCATTTGTTTTTTGTACCAGAAGCACGTTGTAAATAAACGTAAGGCTCTCTATTATGGGGTGTGCCATAGGAGAATTCGAACAGTCGAATTCCACATTGTCATTATCCAGAAGTTTAATGACCCTTGAATTATTCATGCTTGGGCATGTGTGGTTTGGACACCCAAGTTCTACAAAAATGAGTAGAACGATACGAAATGCTCATAGACATCCTCTATAGAACCAAAGGCTAAGGATGTAAATTGTGTTGTTTGTTCCCTGAGACATTTGGCGATTTAAGTGGCATTAACAGAAGCATTATGGTAATTCGTTGAATCACCAACAATCCTGTATAGGATTTATGGTGGCATTGGTAGGACTTATTCACCCTACACTATGGAAAAGTTTCAATACTTTGTTGTATTGAAAGACACATCCGTTGGATGGTATCTTGTTATATTAACACGTAATGTTATATTTTGCCAAACTGTTTGTGCAAATCTTGTGGTTGCGTATCCATTTTTGGACTTTCCAGTTAAGTCCATTTATTTTGGTGGAAAATTTATAGGCTTTTGATGCTTTTCCTTCAGTTGGTATTATATCGAGCTTATAACTAGCACATGTGCGCACTCGACATGGTTTAGTTGAGTTCTTTTGTTTAAGCATCTTTAGTTGATTGCTCGACCAACTATTTACCATCAATATTGTTTTGGGAAGCAACCTTACATCTTAAATTTACGTGTTTGGTCCATAGTGTCACCTAACTATATATGTTGGTTTCACTGAACTGGTAATGTCTTATTGCAGATGAGACTGTATTCCCGCCGTTAGGGGAGGAAGTAAGTCGTTAAAAGGAACGGCGTGAAATGTCTCATCTTCCGCCGTTGGGGATATTTTTCTCATCGATTTTGGGCGGAATTTAGCAAGACTCAATGGATGGATTTTCATGGGAAGACTTGATTCAGTGTAACAGGCGTGTTAGAGTCGTTTGCATCGATCCAGTTTGGCTGGATAATCGAGTTGAAGAAAGCAGGGGAGTACGTGGAAAAGAGAAGATATTCACTGATATTTACGGGATTATACGTGTTTTTCTGTGTATGGCGTGAGATGTAAGTGTGATTGACTACATATGAGGCGTGTACATGACGATTTGGAACTTGCTGGAAGAAGATTAACGCGTGTTGAAAATAAAAATGGAAAAGAAAATATTCTTAGAATATCTTTCTTTACTGCCGAGTTATGAAGATTATTTGGAGTAATGGCGAGGATTTTCTTAGCCCTGTTGAGTATAAATAGACTCTTGGGGTATCACTGAAGACAAGGAGAGTTTGGGAGAGGTATAGAACATTACAGAGCCGAGAAAATTCAAGTTGCAGAGAACTGCCATTTCTGCTGCAGTGAAGAACACGAAGAACATTAGACTGTAGGAGACAGTCGTTGTGCTACAGTGCCAACGACACTTCATATCTATCGTTCTATGTAACAGTTCGGTTTGTAACAAATATAATTGTTACAAACCCTGTTTTTATCATTTTTATCCCATTTTCATCATTTGTAAACACTTTGAGAAATGAAATCAACTTTTGATCTTGTTTTCAACATAATAAGATAAACCCAATCTTTGGGGCGATGGAGGAAGCCGTTGTTTCAGTAAAAGTGATACATTTCTACTTTTAATTAATTATAACAACTCTATTATGATTTTTGCATTGAACTCAAAATTGATTATATGATTTTGATTAGTTAGGCGTATTTTCTCTTGATAGATATGCTTGCTTTAGAGTTTTAATATTCTATGTTTGGATTGACATCTATTCTTTTGAAAATTTACATATCTAGGCAATACTATTAGAATCAGTTTGAATATTGAGTTGCATAATTATTGTTTTATTAAATCACTAATATCGACCAATGGTAGAATCCTAGTCCCAGCCTCTCCATAATTTCCACAAACACTTTTATATATTTGAGTTTGCTATATTTTTAGTTTTATTAAGTTTAAAAATCGAACCTTCACAAGTCTCAACGAACCTTTTACTACAACAACTTTGAAAAACCATCAATTTTTGGCGCCGCCGACGCGGACTTGTTTTTAGGTTTAGAATTTTAGATTTAATTTTTAGTTGTTTTTTTTTTTGGTTCTATTTTACGTTTTTGGGACAAAGCGAAAAGAACAAAGAAAGAAAATATTAAAAAAAAGAGAGAGAACTTAATTAGATTTTGTTTTTAATCTTTTAGATTTTTTTTTAGTTTTTAGAAGTTATATTAGGATTTTCTCTATTTTTGTAATTTTTATTTTTGCACTTGGACGTTTGGACTTTGCACTTGGACGTTTGGACTTTCTTTTATTATTAAACCCTATGGAAGGATAGTATATTAAATATAAATTGTTTGCAGAGAAGGACGGCGATTACGATATCGCCTCGGCCCCTCGGGTTCGTACACTGACATTGGAGTCGATGGCCCGAGTCGACTTCAGCGGTTCATCCCCCTTCTGGAACAGGAGGCAAGTTTTTCTAAACACCCGCGAATCCCTTGTCAGCAGGTTTACTGTCTTCCTTCGTATGCATATATGTTTAGGAATTGAAAACGACTGCTTTAATTTCCTAGTAAAGGGCAAGGTCTGGCCATACAAGATAAGGGTTCGGATTTCATCACCGTTCTCTTCTTGCCCGCATTAGAAAAATGATACCAAACGCGAACCTAAGCCTAAAATTTTGAATAGAAAGAGATCGATAGGGTAACGAGCTTAATAAGAAAGTCGTTCGAAAAATATTGGTTGAACTATTAAGCATACTTCGAAGTTCATGATGGTTTCTGTAAGTTGAATGCGCCGCCTTGTAATGCCGGTGAGTCCTTGGGTATCAAAGCTCCACTGAGCTTCCCTCGTCTCTATTTAGCTTAGTTTAACTCAGATTGATTCCAGAGAAGTGTGCTGAAATTGTAACGAGTTCTTTTCGAAAGAATAGAAGCTAGTCTAGAAACAATCTAAGTGGAGCCATCATGCTTTTTGTTTGCTAGAAATATTTAGGTTTGCTTTGGTGGAGTTAGCCTGCTGTGTGTTTGCTTAGAACCTCCCTTCCTTAGGATTTTAATTTTTTAATTTTCTTGTTAGTGTATGCCAAAAGCGCTCGAGTCCATTAGTAAGCGTGCTTGGAGAAGAGATACTTTTGGACGTTTGATTAGTGACGAGCCTAGAAGTTCTTTTTTTGTAAACGGGGAGCTCGAAGACTCTTCTTTGGAGAGCCCTGTTTTTGGAAACTTCAGTTTTGAGAATTTAAGTATTAGTGAGGAATTCACCCCTAGGATTTTTACTGTGCCAAGAATGACAACTTTGAAGGAGTACATGTACCCAACTAGGACCAGCCGGGCATCGTGCATTAAATTTCCAGCCTCTACGGCTACTTATGAGTTGAATCCTGGTATTCTTAAGATGATCCCTATATTCTTAGAAAAAGATGATGAAAACCTTTACTTTCATATTAGGGACTTTGAAGAAATTTGTGGAACAATTAAGATTAAAGACCTTAGTGACGAAGTCTTGAAACTTAGGATGTTCCTCTTTTCCTTGGAAGGAACTTATTGCTGCTTTATATTTGAAATTATACCCTAAGCATAAAACTGCAGTTGTTAGGCAGAAAATTAGTGCTAGTGTTCAACAATAGGGAGAATCTTTTTATAGGTTTTTAGAGATATTCAGTGATCTCCTATCCCAATGTCCTCACCATGGGTTTGAGAAAATGAAACTAGTAGAGATTCTTTATGATGGTTTAGACAATTCGACCAAAGCCATGGTCGAATCTTTGTGCGCTGGTGAGTTCACTAGTAAAAATGCTGATGATGCATTTTCCTTCTAGAAGTTGTCGCTGAAAAATCCCAACAATGGAAGTCTTGTATTGAACCCCCTAAAAAACTCTTGGTCAATAGAAGTAGCACCAATGTGGTAGATACAAGCTTCGAGTCAGATGCTAAGTTTGCTGCTTTGTCTAGAAGGTTAGAAGCTATGGAATTGAAATATAGATCTCTTGTTGAACCTGATGATAGGATTAAATCCTCTCAAGTCTCAAGTTGTGGAATAGAGCCTAATAACTTGTTTTGGGAAGGTCAGGTTAGTGAAGAACAAGCCCATGTTGTCTATAACAACTCTAGGTTTAAAAACCGTCAGAAGTTTGACCCATACTCAGAGATATACAACCCTGGTTGGAGAAACCATCCTAATTTCTCTTGGTCTAAGTGCCAGAATGAAGGTCAGTCTAGTAATTCTCAACCTCCTCCAGGTTTTGGTTATAATAACAACTCTTCATGTTAAACCCAGTTTCAGAACACTTCTGAGAAAAATATCTCTACCTTAGAAAAAACTCTTACTATGTTATCTAAGAACCATGAAATGTTATCAAATAATCACCTTAGCTTTCAACAAGAAACCAGGTAGAATTTGAAGAATAATTCCCAGACTCTTGCTAAATTAAAACTTCAAGTCGTCCAAATAGCTAAGTTTATAAGTAAAAGAGAAGATGGAAGGTTCCCTAGTCATACTGATCCTAACCCCAAAGGAGAGAAATCATACAATCATGTGAATTCTGTTACAACCCTTAGGAGCGGTAAAACGGTAGACAATAAGGTAGCCATGCCTAGTGTACATATTGTCGTTCCACCTTCTACTTCCCAAGAGGAGCCCATAGCTGAAGAAACTGAAACAATTTATAAGGAGTCCCGAGAAATTCCTGATAGGACTACTTATATGCCTAGAGCCCCATATACACATTTGTTAGCCCCAACAAAGAAGGAGTCGACTTTCAACGAGATAATGGAAACATTTAAGCAGGTGAACATCAACATTCCATTGTTAGGAGCAATTAGGCAGATGCCTGCTTATGCCAAGTGATGAGTGCCAAATATTGTATATATCTATCCCTTTTTGTTGGCATTTAACTCATCTTTTGTGCATTAATTCTACACTTTATCCCATATTCTGTATTTTCATTGTTTTCGAGAATAAATATTTTTCTTACTTAATTTTGCATTTTTAGGTAATAAATAAAGTTCGGATGACTTGCGGAGCAAAAAGAGCAGAAAAGTAGTGAAAAGCCGGGAGAAATCACGCAAGGAAGCCGCGAAGAATGGTGCGCACAACCTCATTTTCTATACACAAAAACGCCTCCGTTCTCAGCCATCAGATCAGTTCTCAGAAGCATCCGACGGTCGCTCCTTCATAGATCATCAAAATCTGAAGTCTCTGCCAAGCACCACAGCGCTGAAATTCCAAGCCTTCAGATTAGATGATAGTTGAATCCAACGGTTGCTCCCTTGCTGTTCATCAAAGTTTGATATCTCCGCCTTACACTACAGCACCTAACCTAATCTAGCACCGTTCGTTTCGTTGTATCCATTCATCCGACGGTCGCTCCTCGCTTGCCTCCGCATCACCGTCCGATCTACCTACCAGCTCCACATCTCACGGCTTAGTCTCGCTAAACATCAAAAATCGCTGAACCCGCCTCACACCCTAGCAACCTAACCCTATACCCATCGCCAAACACTCCCCTCCTTCTTTCCATCGACTTCTTCCTTCCTTCTCCTCTGCAACTGCTCCACCACCAACTCCACAACTGCTCCACCGTACCACCTGCTCCACCATCTCTACCACCTCACCTCTGCAGCGCCATCACTTCTTCACCATCATCACCCGACACCACACCATCCCCCTAGCCGAGTTGCTTTAACTCCTCTCACCAACTGACCTAGGTGAGGGTTGATAAAACATCTCGAATTAGGGAGAAATTGACGCAATTGGAGGCAGAGAAGGACCGAGAGAGAAGAAAAGAGGCATGGGTCACCACCAATTCAGCGGATTTGGTGAGCAATTTCGGAATTTAAATACCTAATTTTAATTTTAGGGTTTGGAAATTATTGGGGCTTTTGTAGTATAAATAGCTCATGGTGTAGAACGAGTGAAGGGTGTTCTTGGACTAGCCAAGTAACCACCCAATTTGGGTTAGGTTCACTTTTAATTTTCAATTTCAACTTCAAATCAATTTAAATCTTTAGGGTTATGTTTAATTTGTTCTCAATTCTGTTATTTTGTGCTGTTTAATTCTTGTTGTTATATTTCTGTTTAATATTTGCTGTTTTTATAATTCCATGACCTGTTTAATTTCTGAATACCATGTCCTGTTACTTGATGTTTAATGCTTACTGTTCCTATTCTTCTTATGTTTTGCTCACTGTAATTCCTGCTCTTGTTCTGTTTAAGTGTCCAGTTTAGTGTTCTGTTTAGGGTTCATGTTTAGGTTAATATTTTTCATATCCTGTTTGTCTCCTGTTAAATGTGCTCCTGTTAAAATTGTTGTTCCTGTTACATGTGTCCTGTTAATGTGTGATGTTCCTGTTGATGTTTGTGCTCATTGTTAATGTCATGTTAGTGTCATGTTAATTCACTGTAAATGTTTAGTGTTAAGTTTGTGCACTGTGAAGTGATGGAATGCTAGGCTAGAAGCCTTTGAAGCACTGAATTGATTGAGTAATGGAAGAAATCAGTGCTCATAGCAAGCTGATTATCTTGCCATTCCATTTTTGTATGCTTAGGTGCATTGTGTTGATTGAGCATTGGGAGAAATTAGTGCTCATAGCAAGCTAATTCTCTTCCCATTCTATTTGTATGCCTGTATTCTTCCCTTGGCCTTGCATTGTCACCATGTTAGTTTCACCATCTTCCCTGCCTTAGGCTAATTGCCTTTGTGTCACTTTCACTTTGTTCCATTTTGTTTTGTTTTTGTTCACTGTTTTGTTGCTGTTTAGTTTTTAGTCTGTTTAATCTTTGCTGTTTTTGCCATTCTTTTGTTCTCTGGTTTGCTTCCAATTTGGCCTAGAGCCACTGTTTACACTCCTCTTTTGCTGCTAAGCCAGAAGCCCTTGTGCTGTTGCTTTTGCCCTGTTGTTGCCTGCCCTCTGTGCCTTGTGCAGTTGCTGCTGCAGTACTGCTGCTTTCCTTCTTCTTTGCCTTATGCTGCTGCTGCTACTTGCACTGCTTGTGCAGCTGCTGTGCAGTCTTGCTACTGCTGCTGCCTTTCAAAAGCCAACTGAGCCCAAAGCCAACTGAGCCCAAAGCTCACTTCAAACTAAAGCCCAATTCAGTCAACTGTGGGCTTAATCAAAGCCCAGTTCATTAAGGCTCCAAGCCCAAATTCATTATTAAGGCCCAGTTCAATTCATTTTAAGACCAACTGAGCACAAGGCTCAGTTCATTCCAAAGGCCAAAGGTCAAGCCCATCTTACTTTTACTTTGAAAGCAAAGGCTTAATCAAAAGCCTATTGTTATCAAACCCACTAAGCCCAAAGCAAATTTAGGAACCCAATTAGCTAGAAACTTCAAAACACTCCCAATCTCTGTGGATCGACCCGTACTTGCACGAGCTACAACTGACGACCGTGCACTTGCGGTATTACTGTAGGCCCCCGTTTTTATTGCGCTTAATTTTTATACACTTTTCAAAGCCTACCACCAAGTTTTTGGCGCCGCTGCCGGGGATTGGTGCTGTGTTTTTCTTGTAGTTTTACTAGCTATTTCTTTGCCCATCCCTAAAACAGTCCATTATGAGTTAGACCTTTTGAATCCTGAACCCCTAAAATTAAAAGATTTTGTGCTTAAAAGTAAACCTGTTGAAAAATTTAGGTTTAGGGGTGATTCATTCGGTTTTTCGCTCACACTCCTCCAGGCCCACCAAGTTTTTGGCGCCGTTGCCGGGGATTGGTGCTGTGTTTTTCTTGTTGTTTTTTTAGCTATTTTTGCATTTCACTGCGTAGCATTTGCATCTGCATCTACTTCACTTCATTTGCTGTTGGACCTGCTGTTCTGAGCCTGTTTTTTCTCTGCTGGGACGCCACCAAGGAAAAGAACCAAAACCCAACTGGGTTTTTGCAACAATATCAGAGCAGCTGGGCTGTGCTAAAAAGGTAAGCCTAAACCCATTCCATTGAGAGAACCCAACCTGTGGGCTTCCAAATTTCTTTAATTGTGGGCTTGTAATAATTAACCCAATTTTTTGGGCTTTTTATTTTTCTATTTTGGGTTTGTAATAATTTATTTTTGGGCTTGTTTGTTTAATTTGTGGGCTTGTATTTATTTTGTGTGGGCTTGTTTAAATTCTTCCATTGGACTTGTATTATGTATTCTGGGTTTAAACCCAGCTGAGCTTATAACTGATTGTGGGCTTGCTTCCACTCAAGAGTGGACCTCGAAACCAAAGTTTTAAAACAAACGTCGGGCCTTAACCAACTGGGCCAAATTAAACTTTCAAAATTAAAACTTAGTGTTTCGTGGGCCGCAGCCTTCCTTCCATTCCATTAGAGGACAAACAGTGGGCTTGCTCCCATTCAAAAACCAAATTTTATTTTCTTTTTTTTTTTAAAAAAAAAAAAAAAAAAAAAAATTTCCTTTGCTCCCATTCAAAAACCAAATTTTATTTTCTTTTTCAAAAAAAAAAAAAAAAAAAAAAAAAAAAACAAATCTTCTTGTAGATAATGTGTTAGTTAAATTTCCTTTTGTATATATTTTGCTAATCCAATATGATCTCGGCTGAAATATGTTGGATTTTTGCCCTGAATAACGGAGTTTTAATTCTGCTTTCGCCGAAATCGGGTATTCTCTCTCCTTTTACTCTACTCAGCATGTCCCTTTCCATATGTTGCATTTTAATTCTTTCCATATTTTGAAACATTGAGGACAATGTTTAGTTTAGGTTTGGGGGTATAGAGTAGATACCATGATAATTTGCCATAATTGAAAACGAACTCCTTCTTCTTTTTGAAAAAAAATTGAAAAATTCCAAAAAAAATTGAAAAATCAAAATTCAAAAAAAAATTAAAAAATTGAAAAAAAATCATAAAAATGGAGCTCATTTACCTTGAAATGTTGACTCTTGTGCAAATATGTATTTTTATTAGGAGTCTTAGTCTAGATATTTAGGCACCCTGATTCTAGCACAATTCACATAGTGATAAGAAATTTACACGCGCACGATCTACCAATACATGTATGGCCTCGATCTTCAAGGTGTTTGATAGGAAGTTACGATTGCCAATCACTTTAGAATACTGAACGAAACTTGACTAGCTTGTTCTTTGGTTGGTTGGGATAGAAGGTGGAGGTTACATTAAGAAAGACAACCATCGAATTTAACTGGGTGCATCAAAAAGGGCTACCTCTTGCAAAGTGTCATGTAATTTTTGTTTCCTTTTGTATTTGTATCAAAAGTGTTTACTCTTAAAAAAAAAAAAAAAAAAAAAAAAAAAAAAAAAAAAAAACGATGTATATATTCAGAAAAAAAAAAAGAGAAAAAAATATCAGAAAAATACAAAAAAATCAAGTATTTATCAATTCCATCATCTCTTGTTCCAAAAATAAAAAAGAGTAGTCAATGTAAATAAGAGTCATGTAAAGAGTCATCTTTTGTGTTTTTTTGTAATAAGCAAGGAGGGTGTATGCCATTGATGTACAACGCGAGTAATTGTGAAATACCTCCAACTCATTCACAATTCTCGTAAAGTCCGGACAGCTAGCTAGATTTCGACCTCAGTTCTTAGCCTGAGAAACTATCTCTTGGTGATTAGTAGTCATAACTTCAGATCTTTCTTTACACATGTGTAGATACACTTTACACTCTTATCACATGTCTTTTTTTGTTATCAGTGCTAGGATTGTGCCTTTGATAGCTAGATTGACATCTCCATTTTGCTGTGAGCTTAAACTGTTTTGCACATGTCACATTTGATGGAATATGAGCTCATATTTTGTCCTTAGGTTTTGTAGGCACACCTCTGGTAAACCTTCACGAGACTTCACTCGTCCACTAGGGACACTTAGTGGTTTAAAAGGCTTAGTGCATACGCTAAATGCATTCGAGAGACCAGCGACAGTGGTATAGTTAGGATTTCCTTAGTTTTGTTTTACTTGAGGACAAGTAAAATTCAGGTTTGGGGGTATTTGATGAGTGCCAAATATTGTATATATCTATCCCTTTTTGTTGGCATTTAACTCATCTTTTGTGCATTAATTCTACACTTTATCCCATATTCTGTATTTTCATTGTTTTCGAGAATAAATATTTTTCTTACCTAAATTTTCATTTTTAGGTAATAAATAAAGTTCGGATGACTTGCGGAGCAAAAAGAGCAGAAAAGTAGTGAAAAGCCGGGAGAAATCACGCAAGGAAGCCGCGAAGAATGGTGCGCACAACCTCATTTTCTACACACAAAAACGCCTCCGTTCTCAGCCATCAGATCAGTTCTCAGAAGCATCCGACGGTCGCTCCTTCATAGATCATCAAAATCTGAAGTCTCTGCCAAGCACCACAGCGCTGAAATTCCAAGCCTTCAGATTAGATGATAGTTGAATCCAACGGTTGCTCCCTTGCTGTTCATCAAAGTTTGATATCTCCGCCTTACACTACAGCACCTAACCTAATCTAGCACCGTTCGTTTCGTTGTATCCATTCATCCGACGGTCGCTCCTCGCTTGCCTCCGCATCACCGTCCGATCTACCTACCAGCTCCACATCTCACGGCTTAGTCTCGCTAAACATCAAAAATCGTGAACCGCCTCACACCCTAGCAACCTAACCCTATACCCATCGCCAAACACTCCCCTCCTTCTTTCCATCGACTTCTTCCTTCCTTCTCCTCTGCAACTGCTCCACTACCAACTCCACAACTGCTCCACCGTACCACCTGCTCCACCATCTCTACCACCTCACCTCTGCAGCGCCATCACTTCTTCACCATCATCACCCGACACCACACCATCCCCCTAGCCGAGTTGCTTTAACTCCTCTCACCAACTGACCTAGGTGAGGGTTGATAAAACATCTCGAATTAGGGAGAAATTGACGCAATTGGAGGCAGAGAAGGACCGAGAGAGAAGAAAAGAGGCATGGGTCACCACCAATTCAGCGGATTTGGTGAGCAATTTCGGAATTTAAATACCTAATTTTAATTTTAGGGTTTGGAAATTATTGGGGCTTTTGTAGTATAAATAGCTCATGGTGTAGAACGAGTGAAGGGTGTTCTTGGACTAGCCAAGTAACCACCCAATTTGGGTTAGGTTCACTTTTAATTTTCAATTTCAACTTCAAATCAATTTAAATCTTTAGGGTTATGTTTAATTTGTTCTCAATTCTGTTATTTTGTGCTGTTTAATTCTTGTTGTTATATTTCTGTTTAATATTTGCTGTTTTTATAATTCCATGACCTGTTTAATTTCTGAATACCATGTCCTGTTACTTGATGTTTAATGCTTACTGTTCCTATTCTTCTTATGTTTTGCTCACTGTAATTCCTGCTCTTGTTCTGTTTAAGTGTCCAGTTTAGTGTTCTGTTTAGGGTTCATGTTTAGGTTAATATTTTTCATATCCTGTTTGTCTCCTGTTAAATGTGCTCCTGTTAAAATTGTTGTTCCTGTTACATGTGTCCTGTTAATGTGTGATGTTCCTGTTGATGTTTGTGCTCATTGTTAATGTCATGTTAGTGTCATGTTAATTCACTGTAAATGTTTAGTGTTAAGTTTGTGCACTGTGAAGTGATGGAATGCTAGGCTAGAAGCCTTTGAAGCACTGAATTGATTGAGTAATGGAAGAAATCAGTGCTCATAGCAAGCTGATTATCTTGCCATTCCATTTTTGTATGCTTAGGTGCATTGTGTTGATTGAGCATTGGGAGAAATTAGTGCTCATAGCAAGCTAATTCTCTTCCCATTCTATTTGTATGCCTGTATTCTTCCCTTGGCCTTGCATTGTCACCATGTTAGTTTCACCATCTTCCCTGCCTTAGGCTAATTTCCTTTGTGTCACTTTCACTTTGTTCCATTTTGTTTTGTTTTTGTTCACTGTTTTGTTGCTGTTTAGTTTTTAGTCTGTTTAATCTTTGCTGTTTTTGCCATTCTTTTGTTCTCTGGTTTGCTTCCAATTTGGCCTAGAGCCACTGTTTACACTCCTCTTTTGCTGCTAAGCCAGAAGCCCTTGTGCTGTTGCTTTTGCCCTGTTGTTGCCTGCCCTCTGTGCCTTGTGCAGTTGCTGCTGCAGTACTGCTGCTTTCCTTCTTCTTTGCCTTATGCTGCTGCTGCTACTTGCACTGCTTGTGCAGCTGCTGTGCAGTCTTGCTACTGCTGCTGCCTTTCAAAAGCCAACTGAGCCCAAAGCCAACTGAGCCCAAAGCTCACTTCAAACTAAAGCCCAATTCAGTCAACTGTGGGCTTAATCAAAGCCCAGTTCATTAAGGCTCCAAGCCCAAATTCATTATTAAGGCCCAGTTCAATTCATTTTAAGACCAACTGAGCACAAGGCTCAGTTCATTCCAAAGGCCAAAGGTCAAGCCCATCTTACTTTTACTTTGAAAGCAAAGGCTTAATCAAAAGCCTATTGTTATCAAACCCACTAAGCCCAAAGCAAATTTAGGAACCCAATTAGCTAGAAACTTCAAAACACTCCCAATCTCTGTGGATCGACCCGTACTTGCACGAGCTACAACTGACGACCGTGCACTTGCGGTATTACTGTAGGCCCCCGTTTTTATTGCGCTTAATTTTTATACACTTTTCAAAGCCTACCACCAAGTTCCTTAAAGATCTTTGTACACGAAAGTGTATGCTTAATGTTCATAAGAAAGCCTTTTTAGCTGGTCAAGTAAGTTCAATTTTTCTGAACCAAACACCCCCTAAGTATAAGGACCCTGGGAGCCCTACCATATCTTGTGCGATTGGTAATCACATGGTCGATAAAGATTTACTTGACTTAGGATCTAGTGTTAACTTACTCCCATACCATGTGTATACCCAGCTAGGACTTGGTAAATTGAAATCGACTAAAACGACACTTCATTTAGATGATAGGTCTGTCAAAGTCCCTCGTGGTGTCATAGAGGATGTTCTGATTGAGGTTGATAAGTTTATTTATCCAGCGGATTTTGTTGTTCTAGACACCCAGCCTGTTCAGGACCCAAGTGCTCAAATCCTAGTGATTTTAGGTCGCCCATTTTTATCCACAGCTAACGCTGTCATCAACTGTAGGACCGGGCTTATGAACATATCTTTTGGTAATATGACAACTGAACTAAATGTCTTTAATGTTACTAGACAAACTTCTGAGAACGATGATTTGGAAGAAGTGAATATGATTAGCACTTTAGTTCAGGATAATTGGCTTGACACTTTACTGGTAGATTTTCTAGATGATTTTGAGGAAACAATTCTCTTAGATCAGATGTGTGATCAATCTTTAGAAGAATCTCTTGAGTATTTTAAAGATTCTATGGACCCAGAAATTCAGGCAATAATTTTAGGTCTTTTTGAGAGTAATGATGACCCTAAGTTTGGGGTAGTGATGGTTCTTGTGATCGTCAAATATACCTGATTAGAGTCCCTAAATTGGGACTCGAGCCTTGTGCGCCTGAGATATTACTTGAGTCTATTCAGACTCCGCAACCAGATCCTCCTGATACTGTCCAGGAGGTAACCCAGGCATTAGAGACCCGTTTTTCGGATGAATCTATTTATCGAGACACACATATGAAGATCAATTATGCGCTCCAAATAAACCCATTTGTCTTGACAGAAACCTTAGATGAGAATGTGCCCCTTTTATTCATTTTTCTGAACCAGTGCAGTTGTATCATATTTGTGTTAGCTCTATTTGGTCCTATGGACCCACAACTATTTCGGCTATTGGTGTGTGACTTTGGAAGGTGAAGATACTTTTTGAGGTATTTGATGTCTACCTAAAGACTTTATATTTAGCATTTACTGGGAGGCTCCCGCGCTTATGCGATACGGTAATATCCTTCCTTTATCTCTTTTCCCTCAAGTGGTAACAATTTTTCCTTGTTCGTGCTTTTTATCTTTAGAACATTGAGGACAATGTTAGATTTAAGTTTTTGGGTGGGGGAGAAACTTTTTTTTAGCTTTTAGTTGCAATAAATAAACTCCAGAGCCTAGAAATTTATGTTTATTAAGGATGGCACTAACCAATCTAAGTGGATGGAAGCATCTTGGTTGTAGGAGTTGAAGAACCAATCTGAGTTGGATGGAAACATTTAAATAGAGTCTATTCATAAAAGAGCAGAGATCAGGTGTTAGAAAAAAATGGTAGTTTCGCCATATCTCGTTGAATCCTTTTCACTTCTGTTTTTATTTTATTTTCTTTTAAATATGTTTCTAAGTGATTTGGTGGGGCACATGATTCAAGTTGTTACCACTGCTAGGGTGAAATAAACTGATTGAGATACAACAAAAAAAATAAAAAATAAAAATAAAAAAAATAAAAAAATAAATTGAGACCAGACCATCAGACCAACCAGAATAAATTCAATAAATTCGACCACTGGTGCCCTTGTATATGCCAGTTGTGTAGACCTAGAGTTAGGATTATCACCCGCTAGTCCCCTTGTATATGCCAGCTGTGTTGATATTAGTCATATCGGTATCTTATTCCATTAGGATAGGTTTATCCTAGTAGTGGCCTTCAGACAGATATGTGAAACACCGTTCACCTTAGTCAACATCAAAACCTTCTACGTTTTTCTCTACATCCATCTTCTTAATCTTTCCATGTGATTGGTTGACTCCGGTTATGATTTCCAGAAACTATCTGAGTAGAGCTCTGTCACTTATGTATGAATTTTAGTATGCTTGAGTGCAAACTCGTGTACAACAATTGGAATTTCGCATCAGGGTACTTCCTCCTATAGTCAATGATTGTATGCCAACCAAGGAGATTCTTTAGTGCCTTCGAAGGTTCTGCGTAGATAGCTAGGGTCTGGAGTAATGGTTTTGTGGGTACACCTATGGTAAACCCTCCCGAGACAACACTCGGCCGCTAGGGCCACCTAGCGGTTTAACGGCTTGCTACACGTGCTAAGTGTAGTCATTTTATTTTCTAGATTATATTTGCTCGAGGACTAGAAAATAATAAGTTTGGGGGTGTTTGGTAGACATATTTTTGTGTCTGAACTGTCCTCAGTGTTTGTATTGTTAGTGCTCGATTTTTGTACCATTTTTGATGTTTTGTGTGTTTGTAGGTGTTTTTGGAGAAATACACTTGTGTGTAAAGAGTTGCTCGAAAATTGCTATTTGGACCCCCATAGAAAATTACTAAAGACACCCTCATTTTGGATAAGGGCACCCCCAGGATCCCATCTGTTAAAGGCACCCATGTTTTGGATCAAGGCACTTCATCCTCTACGTTTCAAACATTCAGTTTTGGCGGGGAAAACTGGTTGTTTCCTGCAGATTTTTTTCTCATCGATTTTGGGCGGAATTTAGCAAGACTCAATGGCTGGATTTTCGTGGGAAGACTTGGTTCAGTGTAACAGGCGTGTTAGAGTTGTTTGCATCGATCCAGTTTGGTTGGATAATCGAGTTGAAGAAAGCAGGGGAGTACGTGGAAAAGAGAAGATATTCACTGATATTTACGGGATTGTACGTGTTTTTCTGTGCATGGCGTGAGATGGAAGTGTGATTGGCTACATCTGAGGCGTGTATATGACGATTTGGAACTTGCTGGAAGAAAATTAACGCGTGTTGAAGATAAAAATGGAAAAGAAAATATGCTTATAATATCTTTCTTTACTACCGAGATATGGAGATTATTTGGAGTAATAACGAGGATTTTCTTAGCCCTGTTGAGTATAAATAGACTCTTGGGGTATCACTGAAGATAAGGAGAGTTTGGGAGAGGTATATAACATTACAGAGCCGGGAAAATTCAAGTTGTAGAGAACTGCCATTTCTGCTGCTGTGAAGAACACGAAGAACATTAGACTGTAGGAGACAGTCGTTGTGCTACAGTGCCAACGACACTTCATATCTATCATTCTCTGTAACAGTTCGGTTTTTATCATTTTTCTCTCATTTTCATAATTTGTAAACACTTTGAGCAATGAAATCAACTTTTGAGCGTGTTTTCAATATAATGATCTAAACCCAATCTTTGGAGCGATGGAAGAAGCCGTTATTTCGGTAAAAGTGATACATTTCTACATTTAATTAATTATAACAACTCTATTATGATTTTTGCATTGAGCTCAAAATCGATTATGTGATTTTGATTAGTTAGGTGTATTTTCTCTTGATACAATATGCTTGCATTAGGGTTTTGATATTCCAGGCTTGGATTAACATCTATTATTTTGAAAATCTACATATCTAGGCAATACTATTAGAATCAATTTGAATGTTGAGTTGCATAATTATTGTTTTATTAAATCACTAATATCGACCAATGGTGGAGCCCTAGTCCCAGCCTCTCCATAATTTCCACAAACACTTTTCTATATTTGACTTTGCTATATTTTTAGTTTTATTAAGTTTAAAAACCGAACCTTCACAAGTCTCAACGAACCTTTTACTATAAAAACTTTGAAAAACCATCAGAGACTCCTTTTCTTCCTGGGATCTTGCTGGTTCGTGGAATAAAAGGAAGACGTTGGATCTTTTCTCTTATCGCAGAATTGCTTTTCTTCTTCGTTCCAGGAATTGCTTCACGTTCATCATGCAATTTAATTTTAAATTGATGATGATTTTTTTTTGTTGTATTTGTTGTTGATATATGCCCTTTTGCAGAGTATATGATGGGAACTGCTAGTGATGGTTACTCCTTCACTTCTCCAGAAAAAAGCTTTGAGGTCGACAAACCCAAGGCTAATGCGTTCGAGGAGGTAATGGCCAAAATAGATCCTCCGTTTCGTGAAGTTGGTTGTGCCATACAGGATATGTCTCTTCTGCACCCACGTCTCATTCGGAAGCATGTTAGGCTTTCTTGGATTCCATTGGCATGGAGGAACAATGGAGGCGCGACGAAGCGTCTCAGCCGCTGAGCGCGAGAGTTGAAAGGTTTGCAGCTCGGCTAAAGTGGAGAAGAATCGAGCATGAACGACCTTCCAGTGAAAACAAGCATGATTACCCTATCCGTAACGGAATCATAATTCTCGATTCTGACATGAACAAATCGGAGCATCCTCAGAAGGATGTTGGAGTAGCTTCCATAGAGGATATTGAACCGATCGTTGGAGGGGACACTGAAGTGGCTGCTGAGGAGATCATGGTAGCGGCATCTGGAGAAAATGTTGAAACAGCTTCCAAGAAAGATGTCGACACATCTTCTAGAGGGAATATTGAAGCGGCTGTTGAGAGATGTGTTGAAACAACATCAGAAAGGGGAGTCGATGTGACTTCCGGAGAGGATGCAGTAGCAGCCTATGGTGAAGGTGTTGAAGAAGCTTCCGATGACATCTCCAGCGAAGACACTGCTGATCCTTCTAATGACTAGACTTTCTTTTACTGCTTTTATTCACAGTTGACCACTTTCCATAGTTTGTAGAAATTTTCTTCTTATACTCAGTAATTTTGCGTTTGGGACTGTTTTTCATTGAATGATATTTTTTATTCACGATATCTGGGAACCCTAGTTGTAACACTCCCAGTAAGGTTGCGATAGAATTTCTCCATCCCATCAAATCGTACAGCCGTAGAGAACGCGACTTCATAAGTGATGATACGTCTTTATGTGACCATATACTATCTTCATGATGATTGCATGTAACCCTAAAAAATTGAAGGGGATGCAATAATGGAAACCAGAGATTAACCACGAACCTTTCTGCCCTCTAATTCATGACGTGTTGCAATCCGCCTAACCGTGTGGTGATCAAGAGGTCGTTGCATTATTGGAGTAGACTACTTTTCAGAGTATGAAGCGCTTGCCCTGATAATCATACGATTCCTTTGCCCATTTTATTCTTTCAGCACGCATCCCTTCAATGTTTCTCGAATGAGATGTTTCTTCTTAGGGTTTTGTCTTTCTGGTTTGAACTGATGGGTGATGATGAGGGTTTAGACCGGTTCAAGACTTTGTGTCACGATTCAGGGGTAAAGAGATTTCTAAAAGGAAATAATACTTTGATTAATTTAAAAATTGGAATCCTAATAATTATGAATGCAGCAATCATTTGGAGGAATTACAAATATTGCATGAAATGGGAAATTGTTGGAAGAAATACTAAGGAAAACGCTGGAGAAAAAGGTAGCACAACATTTTAGGTATGGATAACACTGGAGGAAAAGGTAGCACATCGTTTTAGGTATTGTAGGTCTTGAGCCATCGTGAGTGAATCGTCATGCCTTCCATCTTGTCAGCATTGATAAGCTTGCAGTAACCTCCCAAGATAACATCGGCTACCAGGTATGGTTCGTCTTCCCTTTATGTAGGCAAATCAGACTGAGCGGTCATCTTCACTGTCATGTCTCCAACTCCACACGTGGTCACCTTCACTACCATATCTCCAATTTGAAATGGGTTTGGGCGTTGTACAACTACTTTATTCTGGGGCCCGTTGTCTTTGACCGAGACAGCTTCTAAATTTTTGACAAAACATTTGAAAGGACCAACATCCCATTCACATATCCTAGTGGAAGCAGGGTCGTTGATCGAAGCGAGTCCCCGAGCCTTAGCGGAAGGGGGAGTGACTGATTGCAAAAAGGGTTGTTCAATAAGACTTACTTGGGCTCGAAACCTTCGAAGGCTTGCTAACGGGCTCTCCCCAGGATGCTGCGTCACACTTGTGAGCAGTTGATACAACAATAAGTAGTCCTCGGGATTGGATGGCTTGTTGGAGATCCTTTCAGGTATAGACACCGGCAAAGGACATACTCCTAGCTTCGCCTTGTTTTCGTGTATCCACGAGCGCCCCAGGACCAGATCGTAACTCAGGCACTCTTTAACTATATGAAATTTAGCGTGTGTTAGATCATCTCCCACCTTAATTTTAAGATCGATGTGCCCGTAGGCATCTCTGGCTTATCCTTCTGAATTTTTGATTAATTATGGTTGGGCTATGAACAACTTCCTGTTTTGAAACTTTTGCAGCTCTCAGAGTCTTGACGGTGACAATGTTGAAATCAGAGGCTGCTTCAATCAGTGTGCTGTCGAACTCGACGTCCTTCAAATGAGTGACGGTTAAGAGTCCCAGTTGTATTTATTAGTCGTGCCTTTCAGGAAAGATTGGAGTTTGGAAATGACTTCCTCGACTGGAAACAAACGCTTGACTGATACAATGCAGTTGAGGGCTGCAAATATGTCTCTACGTTGTGCCTTGGAGAAATATAGGATTTCACATAAATGCTCCATCATAGACTGTACGGTTTTGTGAATGGAGTCCCCAGAAATCATGCAGCTCCTGACAGGTGGTGGACGTCTGAGAGGAGGTAGTTAGATAACATCATCTTGAATCCACGCTTCTAAAAGTTCTATGACTTCGTTCATTGGAAGTGGGAAATCTAGAGCAGCATCCCCGGTTTCTTGCACGGGAGTCTTAGTGGCTTTCCGGGATGGGGTTGTCTGCATTGTGTCGTACGCTTGGGTTGTTGTTCCGCCGCTGGAGCTTTCCTTTTTCCTCCTTCACCTACCATGCTCACAGAAGGGTCGGTGTTATATTGCTTGTTGATGAAAAGTATGTTTCCCCGAGTTTCGCGCACATCTTCACCCCTGGACGGTCTAGATCTCTCTAACAGCGTTGTCGTGGTCGCAGCCGAACGCTTGGAGGCTTCATGGAGTTCGGAGAACGTCTGGAAACGCAAGTTTTCCAATAAAGCACGATAGATAGGAACCATACCGTTAAAGCACGATTCCACCAACTGCTGCTCAGTTACATTTGGTTCGTGACAATCCAAAGCTTGAATTCTGAATCTCCTGACATAATCGTTTGGATGCTCGTTGTTTCGTTGAAACATTCTTCCTAAGTCTGAGAAAGTGATTTGCTCAAACACGAAGAAATATTTCTCATAGAAAGCAGTGACCATCTCACACCAGTTGGATATGTTTTTTGGTGCGATGTTATTGTACCATGTGTATGCCCTTCCAGTAAGTGACTTTGAAAATTCCTTCAAGCGGAGGACATGGTTGTATTCATGTTCCTCCAAAGATTCCAGAAAACGCGAAATATGTTCACGAGCATTACCAGTGCCATCATAGAGGGAGAACTGAGGAGAGGTGTATCCTCTCGGAAGGGGAACTCTTTGTACGTCAGGAGGTTACAGAGATCGATGTTGGTGCATGTCCACTGGATTTTCTTTGCCTTGATTTTGGATAAGCTTCTCTAGATCCTCACGAGTGATGAAATTTGACGGATGATTCCTCTCCCACAGTTACTCAGGAGCAACAAGCACTTCTTCATCCATGAAGATTCTCACCGTCGAAGTGCTTTCGCCTAGAGCGTTAAATGTAGTCCTTATCGGGTCTGCAGGTTGACGTGGCTCTTGTGGTAACCGCTCCGTCAGTATCTTGAGGAAAGTAAGTACGTCCTTCTGAGTTGTATCCATGTCTGTCTAGGCATTAAAGAGAACTTATATTCTTTCCATCAAATCAGCAATAGTAATAGGGGGTTGATTTCCCCTGGTTCCTCCAGCCTCTCGTCCTGATGGAGGAGTAGCAGCTGCTCTAGTGACTGCCAAAGGCGTTAAACTTGAAGAAATATTGGGGTTTGTAGCGGCTCTGGCTCTGGTGATAGGAGGTGTCACGCCTAAACGGATGCTTCCTGCTCCTATGGTGTTGGTGGTAGAGGATGTAGCACCACGAGAGGCATTAATCGTATTGGTAGGTTGCACAGTAGTGCCGCTGACAGGAACATCAACGCCAAGAATGTTGTCAGCGCTAGTACCACCGGAATTAGTTGCTGATCCAGACCTAAGATCCACAATTTTAAAATTAGGAAAATTGAATGGGGTATTGAAAAGAATTGACTTCACAACCGAGAGATTAATCTCCCACTGTGGTCGCCAGTTGTTTGAGGGAAAAAACTGATTCTGCTATTTTTGGTAAATTTGGGGTGTGTTGATGAGAAACGAATTCATACCCTAAACAAATGCACTGCACGGGAGTAATTTTGAGTTCGAGAGATCAATCTGTAAGACTCTGGCCTAAACCAACATAGTCGTTTCAGATTCAATTTGGTCACAAGGTGAAGGAGAAGGGTTGATCTTAGGGAGGGAAGCGGAGAAGGTATTTGAGATCAGAATTTTGAATTATGAAGGTGTGGTTGTTTTATCACTTGTATAAGAAAATGGTTTCTGGTTACTTATGTTGATAATACTTGTGTTGTCTCTGTTCGTTTGAATAGGTTGAAAACCTATTTATACAAGTCATTGAGCGCACCCTGATCTCTTATGAAGTGGAGGAAGTTAAGTAGTGGAGAAGTGGGTTTGTGCGGAAGGTAGTGATCGTCATGTTTCCTTTATGAGGGAGGATTGATCACACGTTCACCCATTACTCTCATTACTGTTAACCGTCTGTCTTTCCTGACAATTTCTCGTAATGGGCACGTTGCACGCCGCACGTTGTAAACCTCAAGACAAATACCCCAGTGAGCATCCCTCAGTTTGTGGCATGTTTGATTTCTCGAGTGAATAGGTCAAGTCATGTGACTTGCCGCTAAAATTAACACGTCGCGCTTTTAGGTCAAATAATAAATTATTTGTAAAACCGATATTTATAAAGCATTGCTTATAATCGATGTATGTAAAGCATCGCCTTCGAATAAGCAGCTGAAAATAATCGATGTGTTAGACGCATCGCTGTTTTTTGAGCTCGATCGAGTCAGTCACGGATTGAGCATCTTAAAAGTAGCACGACCAGCCATCTTTGGGTAATCGTTTCAGGACCCTATGTTCGAGCTGTCTCTTGGTCGATCACTCCCTGTGGAGGAGAGATGGCCGGTGATCACAATGTTACTTTGTTGGTTTTCTAAAAATAAATCTACACCATCCAACTAGGCTGGCGAAGTTGGATGGACAAGATGATTTGCGGCAGTTGTATACTGCTGTTGAAGCAACTTTAGGTTTTAGGGGGCCACGCGGCCAACTCTCTTTGGGCGTGCGATTCGAGGCATCGGGCGTTAGCTTGAGCAGGCCGGTTGGTCACGTGTAAAGGTGAGCCGACAGTGATCACGTTGACATATTTGGGGATGCCTGAAATTAAATCTAAGCCTTTCAACTAGGCCAACGAAGATGGATGGTTGTGATCGATTTTCGACAGAGTTGTGTTGCCGCAAACGCCAATTAAGGTTTATAGATGGCCGCATTCTCCCTAGTTCGATCAAGCGGTTTGATGTGTCATTGACTTCCCTTGGGCAAGTCGATCGAGTAGGAATAGAATTGGGCCGGTGGTGAACTCATGTGCACCTCCTTGATCGTCTGAAACAAGATCTAAGCCGTCCAACTTGGCTGGCTAAGTTGGACGGATGTGATCGATTTGCGACAGTAGTATACTGCCACAACCCAAAATTTAGGGTTTTGAAATAGCGTGTTTGCTCGAGTTTGGGCAAACGATTTGATGCTCTCTGGTCTTGCCGCGGACAGTTCGATCGACCAAGGGAGAATTTGGGCCAATGACGAACACGTTGACACCTCTTTGATCGCTTGAGATGTGATCTAAGCCGTCCAACTAGGCTGGCTAAGTTGGACGGACGTGATGCGTTTTGAGACCCTTTTTGTTGGTCTCAGCTCGTTCGAGATATTTTTAAGTAGCGTGAACTCCCATGTTTGGGATAACGTTTGAAGCGCTCGTGAATGAACAAAATAGGGTTCGATCGACTAGGGCACTAGTGGGCCCTCCGGTGGTCAATTCGGTGATTGCCTAGTTCTGCTAGGAGTAGTCCAAGCTCGCGCGGCCAAATAGTGTGGCCGTGATTATTTTTTGAGACTGACATGAACAATCTAGATTTCCCTTAAGGAATTTAAACGCGTTCGATCGCGCTAATTTTTAATTAAAAGGTGTGTAAACACACTAATCTCTCTGTCAGAGGGTGGTGTAGCCTACATGAGTGTTTTTCATGCAGATTTCAATACTGACACTTCGGGGAGATTCGTGTTACTCTGCTGTAAGTGAAAACCAATCTTCATGTCATGCCAACATTGAAATTTCAGCCGGGGAACATATCATAGGAAAATACTAGGCGGCCCATGCGTTAGTAAGTAATGCAGTATGTTAAAATTTATAGAATATCTGGGATTGTTGCTTCACGCACCATTCTGATAAATTTCATAAATATGTTGAATTGCTCAATGCATACGTAAGTAAAGAGGTTTCAACACTCATTACTTAATGGCCTTTATTCCTTTGCAAGATAAAACGCCAAATATTAGGTTTTACAATTTTGACCCTGAACTGAAAACCACCATAAACAGGTAGATTATTACTTTCAGTCTTCAGCTTGTGAAATTCTTCAAGTCGATAACCTTGTTGTTTGACCAGAATTTCTTGGAATTGAGAAATTTTCGTGAAGGATTCTGCAAGAACATGTAATTCTGTCTTTGATTGAATACAGAAGTGTGTCAATGCTTCAATACACTGATCTTTCTTCAACATATTCTCTCTTCCCTTCTTGCTAAGCCAATCTCTCTTTTTGATTTCTCCATATCAAGAGAAGATGCAGACCTATTCTTAAAGTGATCTTTTTGATCTAGCATGTTATCAAGAGACGACATTGGATCTAGACTCATAGTTCAGACAAGGAATGACCAAGAAAAGAGAAGGATCTTTTTATAATTTTCATACTTCCGAAAATATAATATTCCTATAAATACGAATATCTTAAAAATTTTCAATTACTAGATTTTATTTTCGTAATCTACACATAAGTGCCTTGATATTTCTTCTTCCTCACACAAAATTTGGCACACATGGAGAGGAAAGAATTTCTAATACCGTTCAGGTGGTATTAGTATGAGATTTTCTCTCATTATGGAATTTTGAACAACCAGAGTGTCCTTGATCTAGTATCGTATGGGAAAGTCTCTTTTTGTTACCTCGAACTAACAAAGTATCTTGAGATTGACTGGGGTTGCATATGCAACTTTTAACAATTCCGTTTTTGAGACAGTTTTTGCATCTTGTCTTATTTTCCCTTTTACCATTAGATGATTTAATAACATCGGAAGACATGTCCATTTTCAAAATGGGTAAATCACTAATGGAGAAGGAAGAATTAAGATTGACAACTAATGCAATATTGGTTGTTTCCTCTTCTTCAGAATCATATGAATCAGATGTCTCATCTAGAGTTACAGCTAGAACCTTGCTTCTAGTGTATTTCTTAAGATTGGGACAGTCTTTAGCAATATGACCAAACCCTTTACATTTAAAGCACTGAGGCTGATATTCATCATCTTCTTCCTGATCCTTTTCGATAGGAACTCGATCATGTGGATGAGAGGATCGATGAGTATCCTTTATGAATCTCTTATTTCGTTTCTTTAAGAGATCTCGAAACTGTCTAGTAATCAATGATAATGATTGTTCAATTTCATCATCAAAATTTTCTGCAATCTGTTCATCTGAATCATCCATCTGTCTATTCCTCTCTATTGGAGCTTTCAGAATTGTTGCAGCTTTAAAAGCGATTCCTTTACTTTGAATAGACTGTGATTCATGATCAAAAATATTTAACTTTCCAACGAGTGTGCTTCGTGAGAATGTTGAAATATCATTTGCTTCAATGATTGCATGCTTCTTAAAATCGTATCTAGATGGCAACGACCTGAGAATTTTGCACACTATATCCTTTTCAGAAATAATCTTTTCAAGAGAGAAAGAAGCATTTACCATCTTAGAGAGTTTGATATAAAACTCTTCAAATGTGTCGTTGTCATCCATTCGAAGGTTTTCCCAATCGGCCATAAGAGTTTGAAATCTAGGTTCTTTCTCTGATGTGTTTCCTTCGAATACGATCTGAAGATTATCCCAAGCTTCTTTCGAAGTTTGACATGTTGATACATGATGTTGTAGATCACGAGTTACAGCATGTAATATAGCATTCAAACCATCTGAATTCTTCTTATCAAAAGCCTTTTCTTCGTTTGAAAAATCCACTAAGCGTCTAAAGTCAGTTTCCGAATTTTCTACTTTTGGGCGATTATAACCATCAACGACTAATAGCCATGTACTAAAGTCTCGTGATTTAAGAAAAGATCTCATAGAAGATTTCCATCAAAGATAGTTTGTTCCGTCAAATCTTGGAGGTACGTTAATTGAAGTCGATTCATGAGAACTCGAGTTCAGTTCTTATAGGTTGGATCGCACCAAACACAGATTGTGAGATCTTTTCATGTTTGCCTGCTCTGATACCAATTGAAAAGACGAGGGTACCCAAATATACCTCAATTTAAAACTTTTCCACCTATAAGTCCTTTCTCCGAAAGTGATTGTCTATGGACTGAGTCGAGACAATACAACTAATCAGTTCACACTTCGTGTGATCGTCTATGGATACGAGATCGAGACAATACGACAACAAGATAACTTGTGTGATTGACTATGGATACAAGATCGATACAATAAAACAACGAAGTATGATTACTTGATAATAGGTTCGGACTTAACCAAACACAATAGGATTGCTATCAAGTAATTAGAAATTAACGTTTGTGTATTTTACTTCTAATTATAATAAAAAAAATTATAATTGCGGAAATAGAAAAGTAAAAGACACAACAAGATTTTGTTAACGAGGAAACCGCATATGCAGAAAAACCCCGGGACCTTGTCCAGAATTGAATACTCTCAGGATTAAGCCGCTATACAAAATCTAAACCAACTTCGTATAGTTGAGACCAAGCAATTAAACCTATAGTTCACCTAGTTCCGTCTATATTCCTGCACCTCCAACTTGTAATAAGCCACGTACTTGGAACAATTCCTTTGGTTCGTACTACAAACAGTAAAGGAATAACAAATATATTTGGTAAGAACTCTTTTCAAACAACGTGATATGAGTTTTACAAAAGGGTCTTCCGTTTATCCCAATAAACTCCTTTGTCAGGTTCTTAGATCTATCTATTTAACAACTACCAAAGTAATTGTGAAGATTTTCCAATAAATACTTGTAGTCACAAAGACAATATATTGATGCCGATCTACTCAACTAATCAATCAAGATTATCACAAAGATAAACCGATTATAGTTGGATCCCCATCCGATCAAGTTTTGTGCACACCAAAGATTATGAACTCAAACAAGATCTTCAATAAACACATGCACACAATCAACTTGAATCTCTTGTGATCAATCACACACAGAACAAAGTCTGTTAACAATGGATTATCACAAGACGTCTTTAGATCTACAAACAGTCTAAAGATCCCCGTCAAAACTTCGATCTAGTTTGAGTGAATCTTATATCAGAAGAGAATATTCTCAAGCATAAACAAACTAGGTGCAATCAAAGTTCAACAACCGTTAGTCAATCAAATCAATCGAAAACTAATAATAAACTGCAATTATCTAGTTTCCCACCAACGGTACTCGTAGAGCTTCCCAATCCCAAAGAATTCTTTAATACGAGCGGTCGTAAGAGATTTCGCATAATTAGGGTACTTTCCTCTCTGAATAGACGGCTCCACTAGTAACAATACAACTAGGTAGTTTTGCTGGCTCTGAGGATTAGTTTGCTCGAAATGCAACCTTCAATATTTATAGACCAAGGAAGTTTGGACACCAAGGAATTTCCAAAACCGAAAATATTCTCAAGATATGCAATATATTTCCAAATTCGGTTTTCATAATTCCTGGAAATGCTCTGTCCAAATATTGACTGAAATCTCAGTAGAAAATCTCCAAAGTAAATGCACATTACCAATTTTTATTTTCTAAAGATATGCATTTTAATTGCTAGAAATTAAAAGCATATAAAATTAAAAACATTAATCAAAAGATTCTCAATTTATTTCGATCCGAGATTCTCCTTTAGTTATTAAGGAATATCTTTGAAAAATAAAAGATAAGAGTTACTGCACATGTTCAAAGTATGTCGACATCTTTACTTTGTAAATCCTTTTTCATATTTACAATCTTGGAGCCGATTTGCCACACTTCCAAACGAGTTTAGAATTGGTTCACCCGATTTCCAAGACCTATGTGATTGATTAAAAACATTCAATCATCATTCATGGATTTAACGGTTTTACCAAAACAAGTTTCGGTTCTACCTCCAAGTAGCTACTAGGATCGGTCACATTAGTTTCCAAAATATTGTTAACTAAGTACCAGGATCGGTTACCACTTATTTATGGTACTTACTTGTGATCGGTTGCACAAGTTATAGGATCTGTCACACCAATTACTAAAACTTGGTAACCTACTAAAAGGATCGATTACACATCTTGTGATTAGTCCCAACCAATTTCAAGGATCGATTACCCAATGACTAGGAATGATCACACCAATTATAAATATCGATCATATCATCTCAGGTGATTACTTAGGATCGGTTTCACTAATAAAAGTCATACCAATACAAAAGTCAGGCATTGTGAATAGTTTTACCAAGATACATAAACAAGTTATGAGTGGTTATACTAAACACACATATTGGTAATCCAAAGATTTGCAATGAATAACAATACCAATAAGCCTAGCGATTTACCTTTTGATTCATAAAACAAGTTTATGAATTGTACTTCCTTTAAAAGAATGTAAAACATTGTTTCCTAGGACGAAATCTTCACCCATACCCGTACACATAATCACAATAGCATTCATACGATTATGTCGATGTATTATATACGAAGTTCAAAAGATAGACGTTATACTTCGTATTGTAATTCCTTAATACTATGTCTAACTAGAGTATAATCATTCACAGCTTCGCAGTTATGTTTTCAATATGCACGACTTGAAAGATACGTTAGGAATGAAACATTTCAAGTCAAATATTACTAACCTCAAGTGGAAGGATGATGTCGTCGTTGTAGCTCTTTACTTCTTCACATTCTTCAAGTCTTCACGTAATACTTGTAAGTCTCATATCCTAGTAACTTTCTAGCTAACCTATACGAAGTTGAGTCTAGTAAATAATCAAGCGACTCTTTAAATGAGTTTTGATTCACTAAAATATGACAACCAAACTTGACATACCAACGCTTGGTGGGTTCAACCGAGCTATGCTCTACAATACCAATACCCGTCATTGGATAGCCACACTCGTACTCTGGAAAATGAACAAATCAAATCCGACCATGCCTTATCAAACCCAAATAATTAGGATTTTACTATTACTTGATCATGGAGTGTATAATACTTGCCTTTTACACAGAAACAATACCATTGGCTCAGAGAACATTCATGATGGTTACGCTACCATCATCAATTGACAACTAAAGATGTGGAGTTCTCCATCTTTGCATATTTTTTTCTCTCTACCTCACATTGTAGAGAAAAACTGCCGACAATTGAATACATTACAAAATCCCAAATGAGTACATTATGAAAACACGGGGGTATAAATATCACACCCAATATTTCATTCGTCAATCTGTATGGACTCAACTCCAATATAATTCCGAGAGCACCAACTTAAAAGTGAGACTCTATCAAGAAGGATATCAAAGAGATTTATCTCTTTCTCAATACAATTAGTAAATCAACTAGATAGAAATCTGTGAGACTGATTGATATGAGAATAACCGGATGGTACCAAAGACTAATGGGCGACCTATTCAACAACCAAGGTCGGATTTATCAACTATGATTTAATTACGCACAACCCTTGATATTTCAATTATATAAACAAATATAATGCAGAAAAGAAATAACACAGACACCAGAAATTTTGTTAACGAGGAAACCGCAAACGCAGAAAAACCCCGGGACCTAGTCCGGATTTGAACACCACACTGTATCAAGCCGCTACAGACTCTAGGCTGCTACAAGTTAACTGCAGACTGGAATGTAGTTGAGTCCTAACCAAGTCTCACACCGATTAAGGTACAGTCGCGTTCCTTATGCCTCTTAAATCCCAGCAGGACAATGCACACTTGATTCCCTTATTAGTTGATCTCATCCACAACTAAGAGTTTCTACGAACCAAAGTCGAAAACTTATGAACAAATCTGTCTCCCACATATATGTCTATTCTTTTTTTGTTTCCGTCTTTAAATAAATCAAGGTGAACAGGAAACTCAACTAATAATCCAGTTTTATACACCCAAAGAGCAGCGTCACCTCACAGTAACCTAACTGATTAACAAAAGAAGTTACTGGCGGAATCAAAAGAGTCTGAGACGAAGAACTGTTGTGAGTACTTTTGATATCTTACCTATCAGAGATAAATCTCGAGTAAATCTTAGAGAAGATAAAACCCAATATGATAGAAAAATTAAAATCAGAATACGCAACTACAGAGAAAATAGTTGGATCTGGATTCACGAATCCTATATGAAGTCTTCAATTCGTTAACCTAATATTGGTTTTGGAAAATCTAGGTTAATGGAGAATCGGCTCTAGTTTGCAACTAGGACATACGAGCGTGTCGGGATTAGGTTTCCCAGATGCTATAGTTTTCCCTTATATAATCTTTCAAATCAGGTTTGCTTACAATCAAAGCTAAGATAGCTCAGTAACAAAGCAAATGATGTTCAACGTTAGATGAACTCCTGATTTAAGATTCAAGCTAAGTCTGCTGAGAAATTAAGCAATTAATCTCCACCGTTAGATGGTATTAGCTTGATACACACAAATGAAATATACCTATATTTGGATACAGATGAACCGTACCTACACGTGTATAACCTGTTGGCTTAATAAAAATTAACTGAAGTTAGCCACATGAACACTTATAGTCTAGCCATATTCATGTACCACTTCTAGATGAAACATGATGATCAATCAATCGATCATCATAGATAATCAAATGAATCTAATTGTGTTTCAAGAGAGTTTTTCAAATTTTCATCATCTCATAGAAATATATATGAACCATTTGAAACATAATCAGTTTGGTTAGTAGTTGTATAAAATATTTATACAAGAACCAATTCATGAACATAATGCCACGGTTTTCAAAACAAGTTCGCATACCTTATTTCATTAAAGTTCGCAAACGAACCTGAGTTCATGAGTATGAAAATTCATACTTACCGATTTTAGAACCTTACCAATATGTTCGCAAACAGAGTACGCGAGCCACAGTTCCGGACTTAGCCTTGTCTAGACTTTCGCAAACAGAGTACGCGAACTATAGTTCCGGACCTTTTGATAGGTAAATCCGTTCGCAAACATAGTTCAAAAACAAGAGTTTCGGACCTGAACTAGAGCTTCACAGTTAGCATACATAGTATACAACCTGTGTATATCCAGACATTGGTAGAAGTTCCAAACTCTCACTTAATCATTGAAACATCCTTAAAAGACAACAATGGTAATCTTACACATACCAGTAGCTTCAAGTAATTTTCAAGTGATTAACCGATCAATACAAAACTTCCCAAATTAACATCAAATGATTGTCTCACACAAATCATATAAGATTTTCAAGGTAATTTTCACATGATCATCTTGAATTAATATTTAGTTTCCAATAAATAAATTATCTACAACTAAACTCGTTAAGTAGATGACGAAGTTTAAGCTAAAGATAAAAGCTTCCAACATGTATTTCGAGAAATATATAAACGAGATAAGCTCGGCTTGAAATTTCAATAGTATAATGTAAATATATATATAGCTATACGACTTAGTTTCTTTAGAAGACAGAATAGAATAGACTTCTGAGTGATAGATAAGTTTTAGTCTCCACATACCTTTTGTTGATGAAGTTCCTCCAAGCTCTTCAGTAGATCTTCTTCTTCAATTGGTGAATGCCGCGAAATCTAAAGCTCAACTACACACTTCTATCCTAATCCGAGACATAGATATAAGTATACTAGAAATCAAGTATATAGTTTTGATAAACTAAACTTGACAAACAAGCTTGATATAACAACGCTTTCGAGTTCGACCGAGCAATGATCTAACAATCTCCCCATTTGTCAATTTTAGTAACAAAACTATCAACACATATGGATTATAATATAAATAAACTTTGTAGCTTCTGATCCATCACGCTTGATTTCCTCGGCTCTTCAACTTCCTTGAATTCATTGTTACTTCAAGTTCTCAATCGATTCTGAATGTGTTCAACTCAGCATCATTGTTGTTGAATATCCGTAGCAAAAACGATATGTAAACGAAAGTTTCCAATCATTGTTATTCAGTGTCATAGTATTATTATATAGAATCAAAGTACAATTGCATCACAACTTTGAAAAAATACTACGGTGATATGTATCACTCCCCCTTAGTCAATACTTCCATCTTAGAATAGAATCCACTCCCCCTTACATAGTGATTAGGGGTGGGACTTGGGTTGGGTTAACCCACCCAACCCATGCCCAACCCGAACGTTGGGCGGGCATGGGCAACGTGCATCAAAACTTTGGGCAAGCTTGGGCATAATTTTTAAAAACCCGAGTTAAATTTGGGAAAGCATGGGCACACATATTTCTAACTCAAGCAACCCGCCCAACCCGAAGAACTATGATGTAGCTATATAAAGAGAAAATTTAGATATTATCTTCACATCTAATAATGAAAATATAAATTATATCTACCTCATTAATTAATCATTCAATATGAAAAAAGTTTATATTATTGTAAATAATCTTCGGTTATTTGGAAATTTAAGTTAAATGGAGAAATCAAATCTTATTATAACCAAAATTTGTTATTATCGTATTAACAAACTCATATGTCTATCGAAACTTGGACTAACCCGAGGAACCCGAGGAACATAATTTGGGCGGACTTGGCCAGTACCTTCATGGGTTCCACGGATTCGATGGGCAATCTGGGCAAGGTATTCCTAGCTCGGGTCTGCCTCGTCCAAGCCTTCTAACCCGCCCAACCAACCCAAGTACCACCCCTAATAGTGATCTGTAAACCATATATATGTAGTGTGAACTACTAAATAATTCTCCCCTTTTTTGTCAATATAAATTGACAAAGGTAAGAAAACTATGGGATCATAATGAATTCTAAAAAGATAAATCATGACTAAAAGAAAACATATCAACTTTCTTTCAACGATTTCACATAGTCGAAACTTAGTGTATTCATCAAGGAGTTTATTAAGATATAAGTTAACATCTTCAAATTCCACAACCGCTCTCCCCCACAAAGATATGGCAATTAAGCACAAGTTCATTTAAGAACTCTCCCCCATTAGATGTTATTCACAAGAGAACTACACGAGCGACCTTACTTTACGAGAAAAGAAAATCTCTTTGGACGTTAACAAATCACATGGATTTGTATTTAACAAACTCGAGTAAATTAACCACAAGAATATCTTATTGATTAATTTAGCCGGAAACACTCAACATAAGAAAACTTATGGACTAAATACAGTACTTTCATATAATAGTGGATCTGAGAAAGACCAATACTGCGGAATTTCTCAAAACGTTTATTCAATCTTTTATCAATATTTGCATAAAGACATAATAGACTTAACTTTTGAGCATATATGAGATAATAACCCAGTTCACGAACGTAAACACATATATATCTCATAAGACATTTGCAATATATAAAACCAGTGAGATTAAATACTGCAAGATTATCTTCCAAATATCTTAGAATTTAAATAAATAAATCTAAAAACATTGCAAAATGAAAAACGTTGGAAATAGCTATGTGTAATCACAATAATTGCTATACTAAATCCTAGTTACCCTTCTTAAACATAAGAATAAATTTTCAGAAGAAGTTTCCTAGACTTTAAGATTCTTGAAAAACTCTTTATCGTCCCCGAACTCCTTATCGCCAACAGTCATTGGAACATAAGGTTCATGAATATAGGAGTCAATTCCAACAAACCTTCTTAACTGTTGCCGAACTAGGGCCTTTTGGATTTCAAAAGATCTTAGTACAATAGCCTTTATTTGCTGAATCCCCATCCTTGTTTGTTTTAACTCTTCAAGAACAACAGAAAACTTTTGAAAATTTGAGTTGTTAGCTCTTGGTTTCTTCATATTCTTCTTTTTTCTCTTCAAAGTTGTAGAGGAATGGGATTTATATTTTTCCTTCATGATGGACGGCTTAACAATCATATTAACATCTTTTCCATCAGAAGAAATGATGCTTGGAGTCTCCATAAATTCAAAATATGGATTTGTGATAAGAAACACAAATAAAAAAGCTTCACAAGCAATATTTTGATGAAAAGAGTTTCAAAGAAGGAAAAAGGCTGCAGGGTAACAAAACCTATATACAGAGTACGCAGGGTTCACGTACAATCAACACAGACAACCCTAAGATGGTAGAAATGTCGATTTTAACCCTTTTTAAACAATTAGGGTGAAATCTTTTCAATACCATTACTTGAAAATACGAATAGGACAAACAGAAATTCAAGTAATAATATTCAAGATACAAACTAGAATAGTTTCTAACCCTAGAGCCTGATTGTGCACAACTCTTGTCTCTTTACAGTATACGGGCACATGAGACAAGATGCACTTTTAACATAGCTAGACTGTGTTGGGGTGAACGATAATCTGTTAACCATAAGGTTCCTGCACGGAATTATCAACATCCCTCTTTATAGGTCTTTTAGACCTAGATGTTTTCTGTAGAGATCTAATCTTTTCCTTAGAAATCAATTTCTTAGGAGAGGAGTTAAATACATACCTCAGATAGATTTGATTTCAGAACAAGTTTGAGCTTGTTTGCTAATCGACTGGCTCTACCTTGCAGTTTGTTGACATACCTTACTTTATGTTTGTACATGAAACAGTTAGAGAGTTCATGACCCTTAATAGTACAATAAGGACATGTCAGTGTGGATAATGGTTCAGGTATCATTGTCGAGCATGTATCTAAACAAAGTGAAGCACCTGAAACATAAGAGACGGAGTTTTCATTAGACAGAGAAAAATACATTTCATCCTCCAATGCGGTCGATGATGTATCTCAAGAAAAAATGTCAAGGTTGATATGAGTATTGCTACAATTATCAAAATTGATATTTTCACTAAGGAGTGCTACGCTTGATTTTTCATCCTCTGTAGAATCATAGTGATCAGATGTTTCATCAAGAGTTACAACAAGACCTTTGTTGCCAGTGTATTTTCTACGATTTGGACACTCATTAGAAAAATGACCAAAACCTTTACACTTGAAGCATTGTGGCATATCCTCATCATTAGTGTCGACAGTATCCCTGTTTTTAGAAGGAACACGATCATGAGGCTTAACTGATGATCTAGGTTTGTCTATGATGAAGCGTTTACTTCTATTCAAAAGAATATCTCTAAACTGTCTTCTGATCAGAGAGACTGAGTTGTCAAGATCTCCATCTAATGATTCAGTCTCAATAGGATCATTCACAGAGTTGCCAACACTTTTAGTTTTGTCAAGTAGTTTAGTATTCTTTTGTGATTTGAACGCAATATCCTTCCCAGTTTTGATACATGTTTGTGATCAAAGATCTTTAAATTTCCAACTAGAGTATTCCTGGAAAGTGTTTCAAGGTTGTTTCCCTCTATGATGACATGTTTCTTAGAATCGTATATAGATGTTAGAGACCTGAGAATTTTCATCACAATGTCCTTTTCAGGAATAGTCTTACCCAATACAAATGATGTATTAACTATTTCAGGAACTTGGTAATTAAACTCATCAAATGAATCTTCATCAGCCATACAAAGGTTTTCCCAATCAGAATTTAGGTTTTGAAGCCTAGATTTTTTATCATAAGATTTTCCTTCAAATATGATTGCTAATATATCCCAAGAATCTTTAGACTGAGTGCACCTAGACACATGGTGCTGAAGATCTAGGTTAATGGCACCAATGATAGCATTTAATCTGTAAGAATTTTTCTTTGCAACACTAATCTTGACATCACTATAACTACCAATATCCTTGGCAAAAGTTACACCGTCTACTATAACTGTTGGAGGATCACAACCATTTACAACACGAACCCATGATTAAAAATCACGCGCTTGTATAAAGGCACGCATAACAATTTTCACTATAAGTAATTCGAGCCATCGAAGACTGACGGAACGTTTATAGATATAACACTTCTGTCCACAGAGTCAAATTGCTACAAACACAGACTTGTGAGGTCTTAGTGTGTTTGCCTGCTTTGATACCAATTGAAAACACGGGTGTATAAAAACCACACCCAATATTTCGTTCGACAATCTGTATGGACTCAACTCCAATATAATTCCGAGAGCACCAACTTAAAAGTGAGACTCAATCAAGAAGGATGTCAAAGAGATTTATCTCTTTCTCAATACAATCAATACATCAGCTAGATAGAAATATGTGAGGCTGATTGATATGAGAATAACTCGGATGGTACCAAAGACCAATGGCCGAGTGTCAATCAAGTCTTATCCAACAACCAAGGTCGGATTTATCAACTATGATTGAACTACGCATAACCTGTGATATTTCAATTATATAAAAAAATATAATGCGGAAAAAAAATAACACAAACACCATAAATTTTGTTAACGAGGAAACCGCAAATACAGAAAAACCCCGGGACCTAGTCCAGATTTGAACACCACACTGTATTAAGCAGCTACAAGCTCTATCCTACTACAAGTTAACTTCAGACATGAAGTTGAGCCCTAACCAAGTCTCACACCGATTAAGGTACAATCTCGTTCCTTACTACTCTTGAATCCCAGCAGGACTCTGCGCACTTGATTCCCTTAGCTTATCTCACCCACAACTAAGAGTTGCTACGACCCAAAATCGAAGACTTATGAAACAAACCTGTCTCCCGTAGATATGTCTATTCTGGTTTTGTTTCTGTCTTTAGATAAATCAAGGTGAAAAAGAAACTCAACTAATAATCCGGTCTTATACTCCCAAAGAGCAGCCTACAAATATTAGTCACCTCATAATAGTCTAACTGATTAACAGAAGAAGTTAATGCGGAATCATAAGAGTCTGGGACGAAGAACTGTTGTGATTACTTTTTATATCTTACCTATCAGAGATAAATCTCTAGTAAATCTTATAGAAGGTAAAACCTAATACGATAGAAAAAGTAAGATCAGAATACGTAACTACGAAGAAAATAGTTGGATCTGGCTTCCCGAATCCCAAATGAAATCTTCAAGTCGTTAACCTAATAATGGTTTTGGAAAACCTAGGTTAATGGAGAATCGAATCTAATTTGCAACTAGGACATACGAGTGTGTCGGGATTAGTTTCCCAGATGCTAGAGTTTTCTTTTATATAGTCTTTCAAATCAGGGTTTCTTATTATTAAAGCTAAGATATCTTAGTAACAAAGCAATTGATATTCACTGTTAGATGAACTCCTGATTTAAGATTCAAGCTAAGTCTGCTTAGAAATTAAGCAATTAATCTCCACCGTTAGATGGTATTAGCTTGACATACACAAATGAAATATACCTATATTTAGATATGGATGAACCGTACCTAAACATGTATAACTTGTTGTCTCAATAACAGTTAACCAAAGTTTGCTACATGAACACTTATAGTCTAGCCATATTTATCTAACACTTCTAGATAAAATATGATGATCAATCAATCATGATAGATAATCAAGTGAATCTAAATATGTTTTAAGAGAGTTTTTCAAATGTTCATCATCTCATAGAAATACATATGAATCATTTGAAATATAATCGGTTTGGTTTTTAACTGTACAAAGTACATATACAAGAACCAATTCATCAACATAGTGCCACGGTTTGCAAAAAAAAATTCACATACCTTATTCCATTAAAGTTCCAGGGACTTTAGTTCGCAAACTGAGTTCGCAGACGAACCTGAGTTCATGAGTATGAAAAGTCATACTTACCGATTTTAGAACCTTACCACTGTATTCGCAAACAGAGTATGCGAACCACAGTTCCAAAATTTGGCATTGTCTAGCCGTTCGCAAACAGAGTACACGAACTACAGTTCCATACCTTTTCACAGGTAAATCCGTTCGCAAAAAAGAATTTCGGACCCGAACTAGAGTTTCACAGTTAACATACAGAGTATACAACCTGTGTTATATCCAGACATTGGTAGTATTTCTAAACTCTCATTTAATCATTGAAACATCCTTAATTAGAAGACAACAATGATAATCTTACACATACCACTATCTTCAAGTAATTTTCAAGTGATTAATCGATCAATACGAAAATTCCCAAGTTAACATCAAATGATTGTCTCACACAAATCATGTAAGATGTTCAAGGTAATTTTCACATGATCATCTTTACTTAAAATTTAGTTTCCAACAAATAAATTGTCTAAAAGTAAACTCGTCAAGTAGATGATGAAGTTTAAGATATAGCTAAAAACTTCCAATGCGTATTTCGAGAAATATAAAAACGAGATTAACTCGGCTCGAAATTTCAATTGTATATAGTGTAAAAGTATATATATCTATACAACTTAGTCTCTTTAGAAGATAGAATAGAATAGACTTCTGAGTGATATATAAGTTTTAGTCTCCACATACCTTTGTTGATGAAGGTCCTCTAAGCTCTTCAGTAGATCTTCTTCTTCAATAGGTGAACGTCGTGAAGTTTAAAGCTCAGCTACACACTTTTATACTAATCCGAGACATAGCTATAAGTAGATTAGAAATCAAGTATATATTTTTGATCTACTAAACTTGACAAACAAGCTTAAGATAGAAATGCTTGGGAGTTCGACCGAGCAGTGCTCTAACACATTACTAACCCCACATACTATGTTGCACTGGAAACTAGAGATTAATCATTTCTTTTAGATGATTTATATTTCTATTTGGTAACACAGCTTTACAATACAACCATAACTGATGGGGGCCAGTGAAATGTTCAAACTAAGTTTTGAATGGTGGAAATCCATATATATGCTTATGTGAACATTTATTATTTCAAAACGTCCCAGCAATTAACCATTTATCAACAAGGTTATTCCAGTATTTGAAGGAATAACCAAAACGTGTTAACATGTCAACCACAAATCAGTAACAAAGATTAAATGAAAAACAAGAAGATTTAAATGTCTTAAAATTGTTAGATAAATATATTCGTTAGCGATTTCAGAATAATATGATTTACGTATTATATCCACCGATTTCTCACAACCCTTTGTAACGATGGTCTTCTTTTTGTATTATGTTTCGTAATACCAACACTTAATCAAGAAAATAAGAATATTGAAGTAGATGATCAATCAAAATAACACTTAAGCAAACTTACTAGGGTGTATTGAGGAAAGTAATCTCTTTATTTAAGACATTTAATGCCCTGTACTTAATCTTGTTACCGTGTATGGCATATGCCTCCAGCATTCAACAATACCTTTGGTTTTCTTCACAGCACTTCGAGGATCACCAAATATTGAATGCGAATGAATGTAACACAAACTCTTCTCTTCTTTAACTCTTGTACTAGTTTATGGATCTAAAAAACCTCATGCAATAAAGTGTGATTGGGGTTTATACAGATGCAATTAGAGTCTTAGAAAATATTTTTGTGAAGAGTCACATCTTCTCATGGAGAGTCACATCCCTTTTCCCAAAGGATTCAAACTTTAACTGAAATGGTTTATATGAATAAACAAAACATTTCACAATTTGTTTGTAACTAACTTAATTTCTATTCAAATTTCCAAAAATCCCCCACATTGAATTGAAATTCATGCAAATCTAATGCAGACGCTAGAAAGAGTTTGTGCGCGGAACATCACTGCATCGGGAAAGATAGATTTTGGCTTTGAATCTTCCTAGTGAATACCTACCGGGTTTCCTAGTTGTTCAGTGAACGCGATGTTTTGAACTGCTCAATTTTATGATGTAAACCAATGCATTAGATATCACAAAGATTATTTCCTTACATATTCGGTTCTCGGCAGTGTAGTCAAAATCGCTCTTCAAGGCCGATTACTCGCCGAGTAATTGCTAAAGGCTATATGACCGAGGCGATTTCCAATTCCAAGCCATTTCCAATTTTTAGCGATTAAGATGCATGATTTTTCTGATGTGGATCGTTTTTGAACAAAACGAGTTAACAATTTTTCCGAGTTGTCCTTGCATGCACTAAAATCAGAAAAGAAGAATTTCGTAACCCCTCGTACGGGAGTTATCAAATAGAAAGACCTCTAAATACATAATAGTATTAAAGTTTTAAATTTAAATAGGTTCAAATCATGACTTATGAGTAACAATATATATAGTCTCTAATAAATAGATTCCGAGTATTAGACCGAGTTTTGGCGGTTTCCAAGTCCGAACTTATTGATCCTCACTCCGAGATCCCCAACCGAGTAGGACAGAGGAACGACTTCGACTATTTTGCTTCTCGGTTGTGTTCATTTCGGCCTTGAACAATGCTGATTTTCCAGAGTTCCTTAGAGTAACTTAGCTTTATATTTACCATAGAAGTAGCACCACTTCTCGCTCATATAGGTTATACCCTATTTGAAAGTATCCAGCCATACCTTTCGGCCTTGTTTGGTAAAATTTATGATTATCTATTTATGATTATAGATAATCATAACTAGATAAATGATTTCAGTATAATCATTTTCATAATAAATTTTCACGAACACTTTTTCAATTAGTTGATTATCTTTGAAAAATGTCTCAAAAAGGAGAGAAAAAGACAATGATTTAGGATTTTCTTTTTTAAGTCCCCTATTGTTTTTTAGCTCTTTCTTGATAGTTTGGAGAAAATAAGAAGAAAAACCCAACTCAATTTTATTAAAAAAAAATTGATTATAATAATTTTTGAAAACAACTTCTTTCTGTTTCTGAAAATAATTGATTTTTTCAATTATAATTAAGATAATTAATTATTATTATGGTTATCAAATACATACATAATCCATTATGAGCTGTATAATGGATTATGGCCCGATAATCCATTATAATAATGCTTACCAAACAACCCCTTCTAGTCAAACTAAGCCATATGAATCATTAAGAGAAATTATTAAACTCTCAACTCTCAAATTGTTTCCGGTGAGTATAAATTTACAACTTGGTTGTTGATAGACGCATTTATGTGTCTATTTTGATCTCAATTGTATATATTATTAGTGCTCGATTTGGTACTTATTTGGTTATTTTATATCTTTGTAGGTGTTTCTGGAGAAATACGATTTTGCGGCGAAATTGGCTCGAAAAGTGTTTTTTTTTTTTGCGTTCGTAGGAGGACAGTTGCTATTCGGACTCTCACTTTGGATAAGGGGTAACCTAATTACTAAGGGGCATCCCATTTCCAGGCAGTCGCTAATCGCATCCCTACTCTGGTTAGGGGGTAACCATTCTTCATCATTTCAAATAATTGATTTTGGCGGGAAATTTGTCTTCTCGTCTGCAGAGCTCTCTGCTCGAATTTTGGAAGAGTTTCACGAGGATTCAAACAGGGGAGAAGAAATATTATCAGGATTTTTGAGAATACATGAAGGATTAGGAAAGTATTTTATGCGAGATTTGAATGTATTTGGTCTGGATTTAGTCTCAAGCGAGTGTAAGAGAGTTAGCATAACTCGGAAGACGGGTGCAGAGAAAGTCAGAGAGAATTATTCTTGAAACTTGGCAGCAAAAAAATAAACTATTCTTGGGAAAATTTAATCGATTTTTAATCGGCCTGTAGTGTATAAATAAGAGGAGGATTGTCGAGAGTTTGGGTACCGAGCAGAGGTGTTAGGGTAGCTGCAGGTGGAGTTGGGGAGCCAATAAGAGGCTCAGGAACGAAGAAAAATAATTGCAGAGAAGTTCTCTGCTGCTGCAAAAGAAGAAGGGCACGAAGAACATTGAACCAGCAAAGACGGTCGCGAAAACTACGACTGAGAAGACAGACTTATTTACCGCAGTCTTATTATTGTTGTTCCCCTTGTAACAGTCGTTCTGCAACGCATATAGACGTTGCAATTGAACTGTTTTATTCCTTTTGAGTCTCTTCACCTTTGTAAACACCTTATGAGCAATGGAAAAATATTTTGAACGTGTTTTCGATATGAGGAGCTAAACCCCAACACTGGGATGACGGAGAAAGCCATATTTCATGCGTGTGGTAATTATATTTAATTCAGTTTATGACTTTTTGCATTAATTTAATCGTTTTATGATTTTTCTTAATTAGTTGTGAACTCATATGATGATGTATGCTTGGTCTAAGTGCTTTTGATGCATCATGCTAGTGATTTACAGTTAATATTTTTAAGATATACCCTGGCATAGAATTAGAGTCAATAAACTAGAGCTATAATTGTCTAAGAATTGATTGTTGAACCACATGATATGATGTTTGGTGGAATCCTGAGTCTCAGTAATCTCTCGAAATTGTGACAAACCTTGTGTATATACTTTCTTTATTTTTATTGTTTTCTATTTTTAAATCTGAAATCAGTTTCAACAAGTCCGAGAAACGAACACTTTACTTACCACTACAAAATTACATCAGTTGTCCCGTTTCAACCTTTATAACCATGGGATCTCCTGGAAGTTGAACACTGTACAACGCGGTACAGTAGAACTTTGGTAACTTAATCAGCGATAAAACTGAGTTAACTCAAGAAAAACTGAGTTGGGACTGGTGCTCTGAGGATCGGGCGAAAAATGAGTTAACACAGTTCTAATTTTTTTCTTAATTTTCTCTTCATTTTCCTGTTTCTTTTCTATGATTAATGTTTGAAACCCTGTTTCCTGATTATCTTTTGCTATTCTTCTTATCTGATTGATCAATATTACTATTTTAATTATTTAACTTCTGGTATATGTTTTGCTAAAAGTTTTCTTCTTCTCCTTTTGTGTTTGCAATTAATGTCATCCCAAATGGTGTTTACCATGTTTATAGTTGTCATTCAAGCATTTGCAGAGGTTGTCTTGATTTTTTTTGAAACTTTAGTCAATTCACAGATTGTCATTTTGAACTATCTGGATACTCGGATGAATTTTTGCAGGAAATCAGCTCAATCCCATATTTTCTAGGTCCCAAAGTCTATAAAACCTTCTCAAAAATTACCAAAATTCAGTCCAATTACACCTTCAATCTTTATAATACTAATTTTCCAAGTTTCTCAATGGCGGAGGAAAACGAAAGTTCAGTTTCTGATATAGCTAATAAGTTTATGCAAGCTTCTTTAGATTTGGGAGATGTGCAAGAAGTTATTTATCATCAATCTGATGATGTGGAAGATACAGATGAGGAAAAGAAGGAAATCAGCCTCATTGATAAAATAATCATTGAAGGAAAAATGGGTCTGAAGACAGTCAAACAGCACATTGGATATACATGGGATTTTATTGCTGAAGGTGATCTTAAAGTGTTTGAACTAGATGACAACATTGTGGAATTTCGATTTAAGGATGAAGAAACTCAAAAAAAGGTTTTTGATACAAGACCTTGGAGTATTAATGGTTATCTTGTCAATCTGAGGTTCTATAATTCTGGTTTGATTTATCAAGAACTGGATTAGAGTAAGCAATGTTTCTGGACTCAAATCAAAAAGATTCTTCCAGAACACATGAATATTAAGGCTATTACTAAAATATGCAAAATCATGCGTGAAGTTTTAGCTATTGAACTTGAGGATGGTGTTCCAGCAGAAGGAGATCCAGTGAAATCTTGTGTTCAAGTAGATACTAATTATCCTTTAAGAAGAGGTATGATGCCTATTACCAATTCTGGATCAACTAGATGGATCAAGTTTTTCTATGAAAATCAACCTCATCAGATATGTCCAAATTGCTATATTATTAATCACACTCAAGGTGCTTGTAAAGCTGCTGCAAATTTCTTGGCTAAGGCTCATGCTAAGCCTCACTTTTTTGGAGAACTTAAAAAAGGAGAAAGAAAGCATCTAGTGGTCTCCATAGGGGGTGATCAAGTTCCTAAGTTGTCTCAGAAGAAAGTCAGTAAAGGAAATGTGTTTATGCCACCTAAGGATGGATTTGTTGTAATGCCTAGTTTTGTGAGGGAAGAAGAAAAGGATATGGATGCTGATGAAGGAAGACTTGGAAAGAGGCAGAGAAATGACAGTCCAGATATACATGTTTTGGAACATGTTGATAACAATGCTAACAATCTTGTGAATTCATAGACACCTCATATAATCACAGTAAGAGATGACAAAACTGGAAGTACTAAAGGAGTTCAAGTATTTCAAACTCTCCCTGAATTTTATTATCCTTTTTATTTATTTTTCAAAATAAAAATAATTTCTTGGAATGTGCAAGGTATTGCAAATGCTTTTACTAAACAACAGTTCCAAAATTTAGTTAAATCCCAAATCCTGATTTTATTTTTCTATGTGAAACTAAGATTGATGAAAATAGGATGATTTCAGTAGCACAGTCAGTTCACTATCTTAATTTCACTTGTATTGATAGGGTTGGTTATACAGGTGGGCTTATTTTGATGTGGAAGGATGGTATAGATGTTGAGATTATTAGATGTGAAAATAATATCATTCATGTTGTTATCCAGTTGGATCCTAGTAAACCTAAGGCACTTGTCTCTTTTATGTATGGTTCTACCTATAGTGAGCCTAAGAAAACTCAATGGAATTTCTTGTCTGAATTTAGTAAGGATGTTCAACAACCTTGGCTAATTTTAGGTGATTTAAACTTTCATTTAGATAAGAACAATAATACTTCTGATAGATGGGTACAAAATAAAGTCAATGAAGATGGTTTAATTGACATAGGCTATGAAGGTAAGGATTACACCTGGACAAGTAACTCCTATGGAACTGGATCTAGGAAAGCTAGACTAGATATGGCCCTTAGCAATAATGATTGGACTCTTAATTTTGCTTCTGCTAAGCTTCCACACTTAAGTTTTATTGCTTCTGATCACCGCCCTGTGTTGCTTATAACTGATCCTATACCTAAGCATATTTGGATGCCTTTTAAGTTTTTTAGAACCTGGATAGGACATAGTGGTTTTAAGGAACAACTTGATCAGTCTTGGAATCTTGTTTTTCAAGGAAGTCCTGCTTATCAGTTTAAGCAAAAGCAGCATAGTGCTAGATTGGCCTTATCCCAATGAAATAGGATGGAATTTGGTGATATCCACAAGAACATTAAAATTTTGCAAGATAATTTAGATATTGTTCAAAATGAACCTTATTCTGATACGCAGTCTGATAGAGTTAAGTCTATTGTTAATGATCTAGAGAAGTGGTATAGAATTCAATTTGAATTTTACAGAGAAAAGTCTAGAGATAAGTCTGAATTTCATAAGTACAATAATACTAGAGATTTTCACACTATGGTTAACAAGAGAATGCATTTTAATACTATCAATGTTCTTTGTGATGCTGATGGAAATTGGATTAGAGATAGAAGTGGCATTAGTAACCTTCTTACTAGTCATTTTAGAACAGTTGGTAGTACTTCCAATCTTGTGTTCACTGATGATGATTTTAATGTTATTCCTTGTGTCATATCTAATGTTGATAATTCTATTTTGAATACTATTCCCACTGATTCTGAAATTGAAAATTTTGTTAAGAGTATGCCTACTTGGAGCTCTCCTGGTCCACATGGCTTCCAAGCAGGCTTTTATCAAACACAGTGGCAATTAGTTGGTAATGACATTATTAATGTTGTGAAAAAGTTTTTTCAAAGTGGTCACATGCCTAGAAGTTTTAATAAAACTTATATTTATCTTATTCCCAAGTGTAACAATCCTAAATTTCCATCTGAATTTAGACCTATTGGATTGTGTAATATTTCTTATAAGATTATTTCAAAAATCTTAGCAAACAGAATTAAACCTTTTTTGAAAAAACTGATTTCTCCTTATCAGGCTGCTTTTGTCCCAGGAAGGTCAATTCATGAAAATATTATTATTGGTCATGAAATAATTCATTCTATGAAACATAAATATGGCATTTCTGGAACTATGGCTCTTAAACTTGATTTGTCAAAAGCCTTTGACAGATTAGAATGGAATTTTCTCAATGGTGTTCTAATGAAATTTGGTTTTAATACTGATTTTTCAATCTTAGAATGCAATATGTTACTATTACTAGTATTAATGTGTTGTTAAATGGTTCTCCATGTGATCAATTTGAACCAACTAGAGGTATAAGACAAAGAGATCCATTATCTCCCTATCTTTTTAGTTTAGCTATAGAATACCTCTCTAGATCTTTGTTAATTGCTGAGAATAATAAGCCCATTACTGGAATTAAGGCCTCTAGGAAAGCTCCTCCTATATCCCATTTTCTTTTTGCAGATGATATTCTCATTTTTGGTCAAGCTAATATGCAACATGTTATAACTTTTTGAACATTTTGCAGGAATTTGGTAAGTTATCTGGACAGATGCTTAATTTTGATAAATCATGTGTTTATTTCAGTAATAATCTTGATCCTGCTTACTGTGATACTATTGCTGGTGATCTCAATATGTCCGTTGTCACTGATTCTGAGAAATATTTAGGTGCTCCTCTTTTATTTGGTCACTCTAAGGTAAGACCTTTTGAACACATTGCACAATCTTTTGAAGCAAGACTAAAAAATTATGTCAGTATTACACTTAACCAAGATGGTAGATCAACCTTGATTAAATCAGTTTTGAATTCTTTGCCTACCAACCAAATGGGTTGCTTTGATATTCCTAATACTTTGATTAGAAAGCTAGATTCTCTTCAGATGAATTTTTGGTGGGGGCATAAGACTGGTAAGGGAATTGAATTCATAACCTGTGACAATGTTAACAAGTAAAAAGAGTTAGGAGGTCTAGGATTTAGAGACTTAGAAACCTTTAATACTGCCCTGATCTTCAAATTGGTCTGGAAAATTGTTACCGAGGAAGAGAAGTTATGGGTGCAAATATTAACTGCTAAGTACTTTAAAGACTGTAGCATTCTTCACTTAGTGAAACTTAAAGATAAATGCTCTTGGATTTGAAGGGAAATTTACAAATGCATTAGTATCATTAAGAAAAATAGTTTCTGGGCAATTAGATGTGGCACCAAAGTCAAAATTTGGTTGGACTGCTGGGTTATAGGTTTAGAACAACCTCCTACTCCAGCTGAGCGCTTAGTGAATACTCATGCTTACTCCTATGTATCCGATCTCTTTATTGAGGATACTAGGTCTTGGAATGCTCCTTTGGTTCATTATCTTTTTTTTGAGAATTGTGCTAATAAAATTCTTGCTATGACTGTACCTGTTACTGGTAAGGATACTCTTATTTGGTTTCCAATAGGAGAGGATAGTTCTATGTCAAAAGTGTCTATAATGTCCTAACTAGAGTGACTAACTCTACTGCAGTTCTTCCTATTGTTCCTGATCGGGTTTGGAAAGCTCTTTGGCAGGTTAAATTACCTCATAAGGTTAAATTGTTTACTTGGAAATGTATTAGGGACATTGTTCTAACAAGAGATAAACTAGCTAGGTATAAGAATGGTATTGAGACTCATTGTAGTTTATGTAATAATGTTATTGAGTCCTGTGATCATCTACTTCTGAACTGTCCTTATGCAAGGTCTGTTTAGTTAGCTACTAACATTAATGTTATTACAGTTTTGTCTCAGCATGGTTCTTTTAAGAATTGGGTCATTTCTTGGTTCTCAGCAGGAGCTAATCTGGTTTTTGGCTCATGTATTACAAGGAAGAAAATTAATAAAACTCTTATGGTCACTTCTTGGACCATATGGAAAGACAGATGCACAATTTTTTTTCAAAATAAGAACCATAACAGGGAACTGTCTCTTAATGTGATTAATAAACTTACTGTTTTAGATGTGCATAGTTCTAATAGTAATCATGGTCAATTGCAAGTTCAGAGATGGAAACCACCAGATAGTGGTTTTCTGAAAGTTAATGTGGATGCTTCTTTTCATCAGTTTAATTCACAGGGTGGCATTGGACTAATTACTAGAGATTTTGAAGGTAACTGCATTGGGGTTCAAGGGGAATACTTTGATGGAGGAATGAGGCAAGGCATAGAAGTGGAGGAGTTAGAATGCAGGGCCATGCTTGCAGCTGTCAAGTTTGCAATCAACAAAAATTTGAGAAATATTATTTTTGAGAGTGATAGTGAGGTTGTAATAAAGTCAATCAATGAGCAAACTTCTCATGTTCATTGGTTAAACCAACAATTAATTTAGATGTTAAGTTTCTGTTAGGAAAGTTTGAAGTATGAAAGTGTATCTCAGTTAAAAGAGATGCAAATGAAGTTGATGATAAACTAGCTAAGAAAGCTAGAACTATGAAGTTAAATATTGAGTTTCATACTGATCTCCCACCTGATATAAAGGAATGGGTGAATCAGGAAAACAATGTAACAATTTAACTATTCAATACAATTCATTTTTGCATCAAAAAAAGAAAAGAACCATGGGATCTCCTATCGCTAGATTGAGTTTCTGCTGTAAATATTACTTTATTAGTAGGCAATAATCCCATTTTCCCCAATGATGCGTTCTAAGCTCTCTAGTATTCGTATCGATTTTCCGGCTTGATATAACTCACATACATTATTTCTTGCGTGCTTTTGAGAGTGATTGTCTTTATGGTACTTCGTCGTCGATTTGTTTATCAAACTATGTGTTCTTCCCAAACAATCATATTGTTTGATCAGAAAAATAAAACTATTATTTATATGTAAGAAATCATTCTGCATCTCTCCAAGTTTGCGTCCAAAGCTCCGGAATGATAGTTGATCCTGGTATCAACGTTTGTTTGGATGATTTCCATGCTAGCACATTTTTCCTACAAACACATAGTTTTCCTTTATGACTTTATTAAATCACCTTCTATTTACATATCCATCCAAAATTTCATGATATGTTTCAAATAGTAAATCATGTGATTTTTCCTCTTAAATACTAGACACAAATTCAAGTTTCAAAAAGAAATTGACCTTTTGTAAGTGCATCAGAGGCCTTGATCTGATTCGAACCAAAACTTTTAGCCCGCTCACATCTTCAGAGGACTGATCAATTATCTCTTAAATAATCAACAACATCTCCACCTGGTAATTATGTTGCTTTAAGCAACAACTAACATACTAGGTGGTTCATTTTACTTCACATTTATCTTAGTAATTATGTTCTAGTCCATGAGTTACGTATATTGCTTTAACTTTCCCTTTAACTCATTTATCTCGTACAACTAACCGTTTCCGGTGTAGTACATTCAATTTCCATAGTAGCACCTCCACAATTAGAAAGAGTCCACTGGTTATTCTCTAACAACTTTCTTCTCACACCAGTGTCAGGAACTATTTTGAGATCTCATTATATCTCATCACAGTAGGATGGTGTTTTTTTACCAGCGGGTGCCAACAAAAATTCATATGATTTCAGGTTTTGAAAGGCAATCAATAAATCATCCATTTGATGATTCCAATTGCACCCTTTCATAAAAAAAAATTAAATGGTTTAAAGTAATTTAAACATAAGCCAATCCAAATAAAAGACTATTGTTCCAAGGACCCAATGATAAGTCCAACTGATAGATCCAAAATACCAAAGACAATCTCCCATGTGACATTTATATGTTTTTCTACTGGGACACATTTGGTACTGATATGGTTACTACTTTTTTTTGCGTATGTCCAATATGTTGCACCGTTTCCTTGACTAAGTATTTCCATTTGCCGGAACAGATAAATAGAGAAATTTAAAAATAATGCCTTCTCCCTCACATTTCATGTCATTCTCATTGTCATGAAATCCCTGATTTTCAACTTAAATTCAAATGTGACACAAGATCTCCCTAATGGGGTCCATATTTAATCCCATCAATCCAATGGATTTCGGTAAGAAAAACCGTTGTCTCGTTGTCACTGTGTTACTCAAAATCAGTTGGACTTGCCGTCTAAACACAGTAAGCAGAACATTCCTGAATTGAAATTTACATTGTAACCCCCATCATTTGGATAGATTGTGCTATGAGGCTTTACATTTAAAAGAAATCAATAGTATGATCACCCATTGTGCAAATGACATCTAATTCTTCACTTAATGTTACTGACTAGAAATAATCCGTGCCATAACGACACGACATGAGACAGAATAAGTTTTTATTATATTGATTTTCATAATTACTGTCAACTGTGGTAAGACTAATTTTGATCCATGTGAACTTGTAGCTGTGAAAATCTTAGATATTGGTCCAAATAAATTATAAATTCGGTTACTCTTGCAACTGAGTAAAATAATAATTTATGATCAAAATGCTAGGTAAATTGTTTTATCTTGCCCTAAAATAATAATTCTTACTCGATCCCCAATGATTGCTAGTCTTTGATACTGATTTATATTGAACTCATGCCATTATGCTGAACCTTCATCGGTTGAGAAATAAATGTAGTTATTTCCTCCCAAAAAATCTTCCTCGATCGTCGGCACTTTCGTCATGTGTTCGCTATTCATATGCCCTGGTGATTTCATTTCGGTATTATCCCATGTCATTTTCACTGCATGGTTTCGGCAAAGCCTCAAACCGAAACCCATACTGTCGTTCTCTTCACGAATTATTATCAATAGTTCAGCGTACAGCTGATGCATGAAGCATGACTTTTTAGCAAAATATGCATAATTTTGCTAAAGGAATGAATAATCGGGTACGTGATACATGTGGGTATCCGACGGATATTATCTATTTGGACCTGTTAAAATTCGCATCCAATTGGGAAACTACCCGCCGGGTCTTAAGTTACTAATGGGTCCAATTTTAGAACCAAAAACCAGACTCTAATCTACCGGGTCCGGTTCCAGGTATTGACAGCCCTAGCTAAAACTTATTTTGGTTTCGGTTTTTTTAAGTCTTACACCAACTAATTGATATTGGATGTTAAATAATTTCCACCATAGAAATAACCTGTACATATATTATGCTGGAAAAAAAGGTGGACTTTACTTATTATCACCCTTTTAAAAATTATAAAAATTTATAAATAATTTATTAGATTTTAATTGTTTTATGGTGGTTGATTATGATATTTTGGTAAGAAAATAAAAAGTAACCTAGTTTAATTTAAAGATATGAATTTATGATCATTACTTATACTAATCATATTTATGATCATGTTAATAGTATTTGTTTGCATAGCCAATGAATTAGTTTTAATGCTCTTGAAGAGGTGATAGCAAACTATCTAAATGACCCGGACATTAATTTGTTAAGAAAATCCACCAAAAGTTAATCAATGTAAATTCATAATTGAGGGAGGTTACAAATATATGACCGTCAGATGTCTATAGTTAGGATGAGATGTGATGATTGGATCATCCGTTTATCTCCCAAATGTTATCTGGTCCTCGGTTGCTAGAAATAACCCGTATCGTAACGGCTCTGCTTATATTCTTTTTAGGTCTTTTAGTCTTCCAATTTTAAGAGAGTTCTCTATTTTGTTTCAGGCCAAAATAATGTTCATGCATACATAATAAAATTAGTCATATACATCACCAAAAATCCAACAACCAAATTATTTAAGTAATGTATATATGTGTATCTCTTTCCATCAGATTCATCTTACCACCACCGAGTCCATTAATGCATATATGATTTCATTGTAATGTTTACTATAGAATGAGTAAGTGTATAGTTAGATATGAGTAAATGTATGGTTAGATATTCTAACCGCCAGTTTATGTTTGATCAAATCGTAAAGTATCTTATCATGTGTTTGTAACCGTAATAGATTGTCACCCCCATTTTTTTTTTAGAATTTAATATTTCAATTAATATATTGAGTTATGAGGTGATCTATTAATTAAAGGTTGATAAATTAAGGTTTATAATGAAAGAGGTTACAAACACCACGATCGTTAGATGTATATTGCTAGGATGAGACTGGAATGGTTGGATCTTTTGTTTGTCTCCAAAATGTTATCTAGCCGTCAGTGGCTCAAAAACCCATTCTGTTTTATATTATAGATTAAAAGTTAAGGATCCACATCCATGTTTGAAATCCCAATTATGTTGTGCCACCAGAACTGATAGACGCATTTATGTGTCTAATTTGTCCCAATTGTTTATATTGTTAGTGATCGATTTTGTACTTATTTGGTTATTTTATGTCTTTGTAGGTGTTTTTGGAGAAATAAGCTTTTGCGGCGAAATTGGTTCAAAATGTGGCATTTGAACCTCCGTAGATAACGTACCAGAAGCACCCCAGAAATACCCCGGAGGAACCCTGAAAAAGTGTTGAAAATATCCCAGAAAAATTACTATTTGCACCCAAGGGGAAAGTGTTATTCGGACTCTCACTATGGATAAGGGGTAACCCAATTCGGACATGTGCTAAAGGGACACCAGAACTGGATAAGGGGGAGGTCACCTTCACCGTTTGAAAACAAATTTTGGCGGGAAAATTTCCTTTCACCAGACAGATTTAGGGTTGGATTTTCGGACGAGTTTTAATGAGATTCAATCACTGATTCTCATGGGCTGGACGTGATATGGATATACAATTCTAGTATGGATGATTTCATGGGCTTAATTGGGCTAGAATATCCGGGAGAAGCAATCAAAGTTAAAACAGAGAGACGTGTCCTGTTGTGCACTTTCAAAGATTTTGTGGAGATTTTTGGAGAGTTTTACGCTGGATAATCATGTATTTGGTCCTGTTCAAGTCATAGGAAGAGTTTGGTGGCTATTTTATAGCTAACAGACGCGTACAAACACTGACAGAGGTGATTATTGTTTCAACGGCAGAGAAGAAAAAAAAAAAAGAGATTCTATCGGGATTTCTTTGAGCTGTGAAGTATATAAGAGGTGTAGAGAAGTTAGAAAAGGTTATGTCGACAGTTTGGGGAGGTTTGGAGGCGATCAGAGAGGCGCAGGAGGAGTTGCAGAGAAGTTACCTGCTGCTGCTGCTGCTGCCATTAACACGCCTGAAGAACACGAAGAACGGACTCTCAGCAGCAGTCGTTTATCAACAGAAACATCGACTGTCTACTGTGGGTCGTAGTTCTTCAACGACAACAGCAACTCAGCTCTGTCGTTGATTCTGGACGTCTTCTGTGGGTCGCATAGTTCTGTTTTACATCAATTTCTTGTATTTCTCTTCATTGTAAAACACTTTTGAGCATCAATGAATTATTTTGAGAGCATTTTTACTATGATGAGTTAAACCCCAACACTGGGGCGACGGAGGAGGCCGAGCTTCATAAATGGGTAATTTTATTAATTCTTTTTAAGACTTTTGCATTAAAAATTAATTGAAATATGATTTGATTAAATTGGGTGTTATTTGATTAGATGGGTCATGCTTAGCTTAGGTGATTTGATGTTCCATGCTTAACATTTACAACCAATGTTTTGAGAATCGACTTTGGCAAAATAAGAGTCCATATATGTTTTGAGCTATTATTGTTGAGAATAAATCATTAAGCCTTATGTTATGAAGATTGGCCGAATCATTAGTCCCAGTACCTCTCTACCAATTTGTCAATATTTGTATATATATTTTTAAATCTAAAAATCCATTACCTTCACAAGTTCGAGTTTGAACGATACCCCTTATCATCATTACTACAACCACCAAAAAAAATCTTTTATCAAAATGGCGCCGCCGACGCGGATTTGTGCTTAGGTAGAATTTTTAGGTTTTTTTTTTTTTTTTTTTTTTTTTTTATTATTTGTTCCTTTTTACTTTGTCTTTTTGTCTTTGATTTACAGGTTCGAAGTGGAGCACTAAGGACTTGGAGAGGAAAAAGCTTAAAGCGAAAAGCGAAAAGAGAAGAAAAAAGGACAATTTTAGGATTTAATTTTTAATTTTTTTTAGAGTGTGTGAGGAAAACTGTAATTTTTTTTTATTTATTTTGGACTTTGGACTTTAAAAATTGGACTTTATTTTTTTAACCCTACGGAAGGGTATTATTAAAAAAAAAAAAATTATTATTATATAAACTGTGTGCAGGGAAGGACGACGATTACTATATCGTCTCGGCCCCTCGGGTTCGCACACGGCATAGGAGTCGTGGCCCGAGTCGACTTCAGCGGTTCTTCGCCCGTCTGGTACGAGGAGGTAAAATTCTAAACACCCGCGAATCTCCTGCAAGCGGGTTACTGGACTCCTTAAGGTGAATATATGTTGAGGACTTGAATATGGACTGTTTTTAAATTCCTAGTAAAGGGCAAGGACTGGACCATATAAGATAAGGGTTCGGATTTCATCACCGCTCCCTTCTTGCCCGCCTTAGGAAAACGAAACCTAAAGCGAACCTAAGCCTAAAATTTGGACTAGAAAGAGACCTATAGGGTATCGAGCTTAACAGGACAATCATTCGAAAAATATTGGTTACTCTTTAAGCACACCTCGAAGTTCTTGACGGTTTCTGCGAGTTGAATGCGTGACTGCGCCGCATTGGATCGGTGAGGTTTTGGGTATCAAAGCTCCTCTGAGCTTCCCTCGCCTCGATTCAACTTGCTTAAACTCGGATTGATTCCAGAGGGGTTTGCTCAAATTGTAACGAATTCCCTTTCGAAGATAGAAGCTGGTCTAGAAACAATCTAAGTGGAGCCATCATGCTTTTTGTTTGCTAGAAATCTTTAGGTTTGCTTTGGTGGAGTCGAGTCGGCCTTGTTTGTGATTGTATAGAATCCCTCTGTAGTTTATATTTCTTCGGTGATGAATCCTTTTGAGGAGACGCCACCTGCGATGACGTTGCGAGAATATATGTCTAGAAATTCTCGTTATCAAGAGACGTCTTCGGAAATGACTCTTGGTGAATATATGCGTGGGCAGCGATATATGGATACTCCAACTTTTATTGAGGAATCACCTCTAACGATCTATGAGAAATATTATAAACATAGACCATGTAGTTTGGAACAAAGATTGAGAATTCTTGAATTTCAAAAATTGTATCATGATGATGAGGATAGTGATGATGAAGAATCTGAAATATGTGGGAATAGTGATCAGGAATTTGTTACCCCAGTTGAGCCTTATAATGATTATATTATTTCTGGTTCAGATCCTAATAATTTTAAAAATTATTCACCTATTCAAAAGGACGAGGATTTGACTAGAGATACCCCCGTTTCAGACGATGTAGTATGTCCTGTTTACGAAACCGATGATGGTTTAGAGGAACCAGTTTATCTTGAGATCGAGTCAAACGATTTAGAAACAATAGTCTTAGATGAACTCGTAGAGATTAGCGAGGATGAACCTGACTTAGAAAAATCAATTGCCGACCTAGAAATTAGGGTGGTTATGACCAGTCTATCTAGAGACGTCGAAAACTCTAAGTTTGGGGGTGAGTATCATTCTCCATGTGCTTTAACTCTTAGTAAGGTCCCTCACTTGGGACTTGACATCAATGCCTCAACCATCTTACAAGATTATCTTCATAATCGTTTTCCAGAACCTAATGATATCCAACAAGAGTCTCAACTGTTAGAAACCCATCCTCTGGTTGATGTGGTTAACCCAGGCAATAATACCAAGATTGATTTTGTTTTCCCACCAAATAGTTTTCTTCCATATGTGGGAACATATAGATTTCAAATGTGTCGAATATTAAGTTGTGAGACTAAACCTAAATGCTTTAGGAAATTAGAATCGACACATTTGCTTAAGAATGACCACTACTCTCACTGTGGTCAATTATATAAGTCAAACCTGATTGACTTAAAGGATCCTCAGTTATTTAGGTTATTATTATTTTGTGATTCTAAGTTCTTATTTGAGTTTTTCCAGACTCTAGGACCTAATAATTTGGATCCAACCTATGAGGAAATGCATCCGAGGAAAATATTTTATTTAGACCCTTTCATAGAACCTGAACCTGAACCGCAATTAGATATAAATATCTTAATCAGGAAACTAGATAAGGGCATGTTATTCTTGTTCACTTTCTTGGGTTATTGTAGTTTCCTCTGGTCAGCTCTTTTTCGTTTTGAAGACCCACAATTATTTCGACTGTTACTTTATGGTTCGAGTTGACTAATCCTTTCCTAAGTCTGGCTGAAGACTTTAAACTTAGCACTTCTTGGGAGGTAACCCAATATTCTTGCAACACGGTAATATCTTTCCTTATCTCTTTTGCTTCAAATGGTAACAGTTTCTCCTTGTTCATGCTTTTAATTTCATCTTAGAACATTGAGGACAATGTTAGATTTAAGTTTGGGGGTATGGGAGAAACTTTTTAGTTGCAGTATGAATATAAACTCCAGAGCTTAGAAATTTATGCCTATTTAGGATTGCACTAACTAATCTAAGTGGATGGAAGCATTTTGGTTGTAGGAGTTTGAGGAACCAATCTGATTAGATGGAAACATCTAAAGAGTCTATTCATAAAAGCACAGAGCTCAGGTGTTAGAAATAACATGATAGTTTCACCATATCTCGTTGAGTCCTTTTCACTTCTATTTTTATTTTATTTTGTTTTTAAACTATGTTTCTCTAAGTGATAGGTGGGGCCCACGATTCAAGTTGTTACCAATGCTAGGGTGAATTAGAGTGATTGAGATACCATGAAAAAAAAAAAAAAAAAAGTTGAAAAAGAAAAAGAGATGAAAAAAAATAAAAGGATGAAAAAAAAAATGGTAGTTACCAAAAAGAAAAAAAAAAAAAAAAAAAAAGAAAAAAAAAAAAAAAAAAAAAATTGAGACCAGACCATTTGACCAAAAGGAATAAATTCAATAAAGTCGACCACTGGTACCCTTGTATATGCCAGTTGTGTTGACCTAGAGTTAGGTTATCGACCACTGGTACCCTTGTATATGCCAGTGTGTTGATATTAGTCAGACTAGTATCTCAATCCATTAGGATAGGTTCATTTTGGCGGAGGCCTTCAGACAGATATGGGAAACGCCGTTCACTTAGTAAACATCAAAACCATCTATGTTTTCTATATCCATCTTCTTGATCTATCCATGTGATTAGTTTTGACTCCGAATATGATGTCCATAGTGCAACTATCTGAGTAGAGCTCTGTCACTTTATATGAATTTTAGTATGCTTGAGTGCAAACTCGTGTACAGCAATTGGAATTTCGCATCAGGGTACTTCTTCCTGTAGTCAATAAGTATGTCAACCAAGGAGATTCTTTAGTGCCTTCCAAGGTTCTGCGTAGATAGCTAAGGTCTGGAGTACAGGTTTTGTGGGTACACCTCTGGTAAACCCACCCGAGACTATAACTCGGCCACTAGGGCCACCTAGGGGTTTAAAGGCTTATTGCATACGCTAAATGCAATCGACGATGCCTGCGACAGTGAGTTAGGATTTTATTTTCTATTTGATTTGCTCGGGACTAGCAAATAATAAGTTTGGGGGTATTTGATAGACGCATTTATGTGTCTAATTTGTCCCAATTGTTTATATTGTTAGTGCTCGATTTTGTACTTATTTGGTTATTTTATGTCTTTGTAGGTGTTTTTGGAGAAATAAGCTTTTGCGGCGAAATTGGCTCAAAATGTGGCATTTGAACCTCCGTAGATAACGTACCAGAAGCACCCCAGAAATACCCCGGAGGAACCCTGAAAAAGTGTTGAAAATATCCCAGAAAAATTACTATTTGCACCCAAGGGGAAAGTGTTATTCGGACTCTCACTATGGATAAGGGGTAACCCAATTCGGACATGTGCTAAAGGGACACCAGAACTGGATAAGGGGGAGGTCACCTTCACCGTTTGAAAACAAATTTTGGCGGGAAAATTTCCTTTCACCAGACAGATTTAGGGTTGGATTTTCGGACGAGTTTTAATGAGATTCAATCACTGATTCTCATGGGCTGGACGTGATATGGATATACAATTCTAGTATGGATGATTTCATGGGCTTAATTGGGCTAGAATATCCGGGAGAAGCAATCAAAGTTAAAACAGAGAGACGTGTCCTGTTGTGCACTTTCAAAGATTTTGTGGAGATTTTGGGAGAGTTTTACGCTGGATAATCATGTATTTGGTCCTGTTCAAGTCATAGGAAGAGTTTGGTGGCTATTTTATAGCTAACAGACGCGTACAAACACTGACAGAGGTGATTATTGTTTCAACGGCAGAGAAGAAAAAAAAAAGAGATTCTATCGGGATTTCTTTGAGCTGTGAAGTATATAAGAGGTGTAGAGAAGTTAGAAAAGGTTTTGTCGACAGTTTGGGGAGGTTTGGAGGCGATCAGAGAGGCGCAGGAGGAGTTGCAGAGAAGTTACCTGCTGCTGCTGCTGCCATTAACACGCCTGAAGAACACGAAGAACGGACTCTCAGCAGCAGTCGTTTATCAACAGAAACATCGACTGTCTACTGTGGGTCGTAGTTCTTCAACGACAACAGCAACTCAGCTCTGTCGTTGATTCTGGACGTCTTCTGTGGGTCGCATAGTTCTGTTTTACATCAATTTCTTGTATTTCTCTTCATTGTAAAACACTTTTGAGCATCAATGAATTATTTTGAGAGCATTTTTACTATGATGAGTTAAACCCCAACACTGGGGCGACGGAGGAGGCCGAGCTTCATAAATGGGTAATTTTATTAATTCTTTTTAAGACTTTTGCATTAAAAATTAATTGAAATATGATTTGATTAAATTGGGTGTTATTTGATTAGATGGGTCATGCTTAGCTTAGGTGATTTGATGTTCCATGCTTAACATTTACAACCAATGTTTTGAGAATCGACTTTGGCAAAATAAGAGTCCATATATGTTTTGAGCTATTATTGTTGAGAATAAATCATTAAGCCTTATGTTATGAAGATTGGCCGAATCATTAGTCCCAGTACCTCTCTACCAATTTGTCAATATTTGTATATATATTTTTAAATCTAAAAATCCATTACCTTCACAAGTTCGAGTTTGAACGATACCCCTTATCATCATTACTACAACCACCAAAAAAATCTTTTATCAAGAACTTATATAAATATTCCATGAACCACTCCCAATCAGACCAAAATTGTATTGGTACAATCATGTGCAAAAGTGTCTTTCCATGTTTTGGTCAAGAATTGTCTCAGACAAAATATGGCTTATGAGAATTTTTTAAAATATAATATTTATTTTACCTTAAAAAAATATTGTAATTAAACTTCCTTTGCAGTGATCCTAGTAATTTAGGATGAAGAAATTTTTTAATGTCGATCACCTATCGATGAACCATTCCTTCCATAAAGGAGGAATGTTCTCTTCTTATTAAGGGATTTGCATATATATTTTGTATATATTGTAGTTAGGAAATATCTTGTATGTTAGGAAAGATATTAATTGGGTGAAATCTGCTCACCATTTTTGGTAAAGGCGTATCTGCCTGTTTAGACACAGCATTGCCGGTTTTGTAATCAAGCTTTTGAGTAATACACAAAACCTTCAAATTCTTATTGGGTACATGTATTGTGTAATCAAGCTTTTGCCTATTAATATATTTCCCTGAATTGTGTTATTCGGTACACGTATTGGCTCAATTCATTCAATCTCCTCGAGTTGCACATTGGGAAGCTGCTCTTCGAGTTTTTCGTTATCTTAAGAGTCAACCGAGTTAAGGGATCGTTCTACGTAAGAACAGTGCTCTTCAACTTATTGCTTATTGTGACTCTGATTGGGCCTCCTGCCCTCTTAGTCATCGTTCTCTTACCGGCTATTTTATATTTTTGGGAGGCTCGCCTATATCTTGGAAGACAAAGAAGCAGCACACGGTGTCGCGTTCTTCGTCCGAAGCTGAGTACCTTTCTATGGCTCATACTTGTAGTGAACTCACTTGGGTCAAGGAATTATTGAAATCTCTTGGTGTGTCCCACTCTCAGCCTATGCGTCTTTATTGTGACAGTCAATCCGCGCTTCATATTGCTGTTAATCCTGTTTTTCATGAGCGCACCAAACACATTGAGATTGATTGTCACTACGTAAGTGATCACATTCAATCGGGTGCTATTACCACTTCTCATATTCGCACAACGGCTCAACTTGCAGATATTTTCACCAAAACACTTGGACGTCCTTAGTTTGAGCTTCTTCTTCGCAAGTTGGGCATTCGTGATCTCCATGCTCTAACTTGGGGGGGAGTATTAAGGGATTTCAAAATATACATTTTGTATATATTGTAGTTAGGAAATATCTTGTATGTTAAGAAATATATTAATTGGGTAAAATCTGCTCACCATTTTTGGTAAAGGCGTATCTGCATATTTAGACACAGCATTGCCGATTTTGTAATCAGGCTTTTGAGTAATACACAAAACCTTCAAATTCTTATCTTGTCGTTTCACTTCTCCTTGACGCAATTCTGGAATTCCAAGTCCAATATTTAAGAGAAAGCGATGGTGCCAGCATTTCTAATCGCCAAGAAAAGGAAATCTCTAGAAGTAGACCGGGATTACTTTATTGCACAAATGCTAGAGGTATAGATCATTTGCAGTTTGTATTCTTTCGAGTGTCTCTCACGGTTCACCAACTACTCATAAGATGGATATTTAGATTAGTTGATGCGCATAAAGTGCATGCGCATTCTCTTTCTAGCAAAACCCACGACCACACTTTACTGATGCTTATTCACCATCAAGAAAATGGTGACGGTTCACATAAAGGAGGAGTAACCCTTCCGCTAGAAGAAGCCTTTTCACAAATTTGAATGTATAATGCAAAACTCAATATGTTCATATTTGAAATGAACGACATACTATGCAAACATCTCTTCGTAAAAAGACGTCTCTTGGCATACATGAGAAACATTCAAACCACAAGTGAAAAAAATGATGTGAATGGGGAACACTTCGTTCAATAGTTGATATACATTTTCCTGTTTGTACGGAGTGATTTATTAGTTACTCGGGTAAAAGGGTTAGCCGATCAATACTTGAACCTATGATGCTGCGATTGAGTGAATTTTAACCTAATGTATCTTTTTTTTAGTGAACTCTGTTAGTTATTTGGATGAACAAATATAAAGGTTTCAGAGTGATTTTGATAATGGAGAACTGGGAACTCTTAGTTCTTCTTACTCTTTTTTTTCAAGAAACCTGTTTTGAGGCATACCGTGATTTTTTGAGGCATACGTTCGGCTGAAAGTTACCAGCCGAACCTCTAAGTTATCAGCCTAACCTAGGTAAAAACATAAGTTCGGCTGAAAGTTGAGTATGTCTCAAAAAATCACGGTATGCCTCAAAATAAGTTTTTTTTTTAATAACATAATATTCAATATTTTGGATTCTCTTTCCTTCTACTTGGTCTATAAAAGACTTCATAAAAGAAAACGTGTGGATGTCTTACATCCACTCATTTAGTCAACTCCTAACAAAACATAAAGCTTACACTTCTATTACAATAGTTCTACATGGAACTATTATTTTTTGTTGTCATCTGCTTTCACACAGTTTAAATCCGTTCGCTAACAATTAAACATTACATTACTCAACACACTCCTCCTTAATGTGATGTTCTACTACTCCTAGTAGTTCATGGAAATGTTGAAACTTTTCTTTGTGTCCGCAAATCGGTCTTCTGTCTTGCAATACTTGAGTTGAATCTCACCTTCTTCGATGGCTTCTCGAATTAAGTGATACTTGAGCTTGATGTATCTTGCTCTACAATGTTCAACTGAATTTTTGGACATTTCTATTGTTGATTTATTGTTACAAAAGATTTAACTTCTACCTTCTTGCTTCTCTTGTATATCTTCTAAGATTCTTCTTAGCCATACAACATGAGATGCAACTATTGATGTCGAAATGTACGCTTCCATTGTGGATTGAGCTGCGGTTTGTTGGTCAATAACCATGATAATACCCCTGAACTTAGAGAGAAAACATACCTTGATGTGCTCTTCATGTCATCAATACAACCTCCAAATTCACTATCATAATATCCAATCAATTTGACATTTGAATTTCTTAGATAATGATCCCAAAACTAATTGTTCCTTGTATGTACCTTAGCAACCTCTTTCTAGCGCCATGATGTAGATGACTAGGTGAACTCATGAACTTAGAAACCATACTTGAAGCAAACATGATATCCAGTCTTGTATGTGTAAGATACAACAAGTTTCCAGTAATACCTCTGTAGTAAGTCTCATCAAATTTTCTTCCTCCATCATATTCCTTGAGTTTTTCAATTCACTGCAAGTGGTGTTGATGTAGGATTACAACCAAGCATACCAAATTTCTTCAATACTTTCTCGGCATACTTGTTTTGAGAAACGAACACTCCATCACTTTCTCTCTTGAATTGTTCAATTCACTCTTGCTTTTTCCAAAATTTTACACTTTGAAGTACCTGTATATCTCACTATCCAAGGCTCCTGGTGCTTGCTTTAGGTCGTAAAAAGCTTTATTCAACTTGTATACCTTGTCTTCTTCTCCTTCCACCACAAAACCTTGTGGTTGTTGTACATAAACTTCTTCTTCGAGTTCTCTATTTAATAATGCTGATTTCACATCAAGTTGGTATAGTAATTGGTGATGGAGTAATTTGATGTTAGGCCTACACGTCCAAGTCACAACAATAACTACACCTTTTCCTAGAATAATAAGGGAGGGAAGATCCTTTCCATTATACTACCTTCCTCCTTTTATAGGCTTTCCTCAAATTTTCCCTTTCTATGACATCATGCCACATGTCCTTAAAACACTCTTATTTACTGTTATTGTCGTTTTCCCTAGAATAACCTTCAACTTCCTTTTAATTCCTCCGTTACCTCTACATTCATGGACATATCCATGAGGATTTCGACTTTAGTCCCCAAGTCCCCATTTCACCCCACGGGCTTGGCCTCTCCTTAGGAATTACATTGTTCTATTAAAGGGTGGTTATTTTTCATGTATCAACATTAGTCACCTGGTTATTGGGTTAATTATCAGATAATTCGATATGCATATGATTCTTCCATAAATATTTTTTTTATTGAAATCAAGTCCCCATGAGGCATCCTTGACCGTGCACGTCTCTTGGTTTAACCGGTCCTTAATGTCCCAGCGGCTCGGCTGTCAGTAAAACTGCATGCAGAGTTGGGGAAGACAAAAAACAAAGGAGAGTCACTTGCATGTGTGTGTTCTCTCTTTTTTCGGTGGTGCCAAAGTGTTTCTTTTACTTTCATTTCCCTTTCATGTGTGTCCTCTTTTTTTCTCTCCCTATTATGCTACTTAGGGATTGCCACCGGGTATTTGTTGGGTGGTTGGGTAGTGTTGCATGCATTAGTGGGCATATTGCAGTTATTATTTCATTTTTTTTTTTGTCTATAAATGGGTGCTTTGCGATCAGTTTCATTCTTGCACTCTTTTTTTTTCCTCCCCCACCCCACTTTTTTTTTTTTTGCTTCTGTGAACATAGGAACAAATATCCCGCTGCTTGCATGGCTATGTTTTAACGATGGCTACGGTATATATTCCCGTTACGACCTTGGACAAACGTGACGAGTTGATGTGGATGTTACTTGTAAAGGCCGAGGTGGGGATGCTTAGAGAGCTTAGAGAGTCTAGTCGAACGGCCATACACGCCAAGCGAAACGATCAGTACGAAACATTGATGCTTGCACAGAGGGCCTAAATGCCTGGGCGGATAACGTGCGATATTCAGCGCATGCTGAACGATGCTCATGTTGAGTGCTTCATGGACGACAGGCTATTCAGGGAGTCTGTGACATTGATGGAAGATATAGATTCCATGGAAAAAATAAGCAAAAAAAGAAAAGAAAAAGTTAAGGTTCATCTAAAACGTCGCGAAACAGTCGAAGAAAAACGTCGCTAAATATGTAGCAGAAAACGTCGGTAAAGGTGCAGTAAAATACGTCGTGAAAGGCTTTGCAGAAGGCGTGATAAAAAGGTTAACCCAACCAGCTGGTCCAACCGGGTTCAGCCTGTCTGGTTCAGTTGCGATCAAAACAATTGGTCCAACCTGGTCCAGACCGTTCGGGTCCAACCAGGTGACACATAGACAACTTGTCCAGGTAGCATCATGTCATTTTCTACAACAACAGTCTAGTGGGAGAAATCGTGCCGACTCGTCCGATTAGGCTTGCTATTTTGTTTCTTTGATATCATCTTTGTTTCAAATCCGAATTGAGTGATTTTTGACTTGTTGCGCTTTTCTTTCAATTCACTACAACATGGTGGAAAATATTTATGTGGTTGAAAAACTGTTATGCGCATTTGAACAATAACATGATCGAGTTCTAGGTTCGTGGATAACAACATGATTGAGTTCAAAGTTCGTTGGAGTTGTTTCTTGAGGTTCGTCATCAACGTGATCCATCGAAGATATTGAAGATGCTGATTTATTAAACCCTTCAATGTTTAGCCTTGCATTACATTTCAAGCACTTAAAACCTTACCTTGCACGTGAGCACTTAAGTCTTACTTTTATCACGAGGATAAAATCTCTCCTTGCACGCGAGTATAAAGACTTGCACCTATGTAAGCACAAAGTCTCGTCTCAACCAAGAGCCCAACTCCCAACGTTGGTTGAAAGACTTGTATTCAGCACAAGCAACATGCCAGCCTTCCCTAGCATCGAGCGCTACAACTTTGTTACGTTGCGAGCGAAAATCCTTATGCCACAGTCACAGACATACTACATGCTACTCAAGACTCGACTAGATCTCGAGCATCACAAGTCCATTACTTGGAAAAAAAGGCTCTCCTAACACGTGAGCAAATTTATTGCAGGTAACCATAGTTGGGGGCGTCTTTATAATATTTCTGCAAATAATGGGGCAAGCTACGTTTTCCTACAACAATGAAAACTCACACTCGGGGGTGAGTTACATCATCGACGGTCGATGCAGAAGGAAATACAAACTTCTTAACCCCCAACAAGTTGGAGATAAAGAGGGGGCGATGTTTGTACCCACTATAAATTAGCCGCAAAGCCCTCCTAGCCCGTAAAAAAAAGAATCCATAATTCTCTAGACGTCTTGCTTCAAGTTACTTGATAGACAAGTTTATACAACTATATGAATACATGGGTCCAAACCATAAGAAGACAAACAATTCTAGTCTTTCGGCGAAAAACTACCGTATCTTATATATCAATAAAATCTCTCCACAAGGGATTCGTCCGTGGATGCAGGCATAACTAGCCAAACCACATTAAATTGTTGTCTCCTTTATTTATCTCTAATTCGTTTTCTAACCTTATTTTACATCATCATCAAATAAACCGTGCTTAGTTCCTAAAAGTAATTTTTTGTATAAACAGAAACACATACTACCAAAACCTTTGAAATTCCTCACCGGCGGTTTTATTCCATTCCACGCTTCAAATGGAGTTTGATTCCGTACGAATTTAATTGTATATTTATTCAATAAGTAGACATCGGTTTTTACATCTGAAAAGACGAGGGTACCCAGATATACCTCAATCTAAAACTTTTCCACCTATAAGTCCTTTCTCCAAAAGTGATTGTCTATGGACAGAGTCGAGACAATACAACAAATCGGTTCACACTTCGTGTGATCATCTATGGATACGAGATCGATACAATACAACAACGAAGTATGTTTACTTGATAAAAGGTTCGAACTTAACCAAACACAATAGGATTGCTTATCAAGTAAATAGGAACTAACGCTTGTGTAATTTACTTTAAATTATAATAGAAACAATTATAATTGCGGAAAATAAAAGTAAATGACACAACAAGATTTTGTTAACGAGGAAACCGCAAATGCAGAAAAACCCCGGGACCTTGTCCAGAATTGAATACTCTTAGGATTAAGCCGCTATACAAAATCAAACCAACTTCGTATAGTTGAGACCAAGCAACTAAACCAATAGTTCACCTAGTTCCGTCTATATTCCTACGCCTCCGACCTGTAATACGTCACGTACTTGGAACAATTCATTTGGTTCGTATTCCAAACAGTAAAGGAACAACAAATATGTTTGGTATCAACTCTTTTCAACCAAGTGATATGAGTTCGACAAAGGCTCTTCTGTTTATCTCAATAAACTCCTTCGTCAGGTTCTTAGATCTATCTTATTATCAACTACCAAAGTAATTATTAAGATTTTGCAATCAATATTTTTAATCACAAAGAATTGTATTGATGTCGATCTACACAACTAATCAATCTAATCTACCACAAGGATAAACCGATTATAGTTGGATCCACTTTTACCGAAATAAGTATTGTGCACACCAAAGATTATGAATCCCAAATCAAAAGTCTTCAAAGTCTCCTTTGACTTCAAATATTCTTAGATCTTCAATAAACACATGCATACAATCAACTTGAATCTCTTGTGATCAATCACGCACATAATGGAGTCTGTTAACAATGGATTATCACAAGACGTCTTTAGATCTACAAACAGTCTAAAGATCCCCGTCGAAACTTCGATCTAGTTTGAGTGAATCTTATATCATAAGAGAAGATTCTCAAGCATAAAGAAACTAGGTGCAATCAAAGTTCAACCACCGTTAGTCAATCAAATCAATCGAAAACAAAAGATAAACCGAAATTATCTAGTTTCCCACCAACGGTACTAATAGAGCTTCTCAATCCCAAAGAAGACTTTAAACTGAGCGGTCATAAGAGATTTCGCCTAATTAGGTTACTCTCCTCTCCGAATAGGCGGCTTCACCAGTAGAAGCACAACTGAGATAGTTCTTGCTGTACGAGGATTAGTTTGCTCGAAATGCAAACCTTGATATTTTTAGACCAAGGAAGTTTGGATACCAAGGAATTCCAAAACCGAAAATATTCTCAAGATATGCAATATATTCCAGATTCGGTTTCCATAATTCCTGGAAATGCTTTGTCCAAAATATTGACGGAAAATCTGTTGGAAAATCTCCAACTAGTAAGTGCACATTACTAATTTTCATTTTCCTAAAATAAAATTAAAAACCTTAAATAAAAGATTCTCAATTTGTTTTATTCGACCTGGTATTTTCTTTCTTTAGCTATTAAGGAATAACTTTGAACAATTAAAGATAAGCGTTACTGCACATGTTCAAAGTATGTCGACATCTTTACTTTGTAAGTCCTCCTTCACACTTACAATATTGAAACCGATTTGCTACACTTCCAAACAAGTTTAGAATTGGTTCATCTGACTTTCAAGAACTATGTGATTGATCAAGAACACTCAATCACAAATCATGGGTTTCACGGTTCTACCAAAACAAGTTTCGGTTCTACCTCCATGTGAGTACTGTGCATAGTCACACTAGATTTCCAAAATTCGGTTGACTAGGTACTAGGATCGGTTCCCCACATATATATGGTATCTAACTTATACTTGATGCACATGTCCATAGGATCGGTTCCGCTTTGCCTAAAAACGTGTTGCACATGTAGATAGGATCGGTTCCCCTTTCTGCTAAAAATTTGTTGCACCTCATACAAGGATCGATTATGCTTTGTGATAGGTTGCACCTCTTACTAGGATCAGTTCCCCTTTACCCAGAGTCGGTCATACCAATAACACAAAATCGAGCATACCACCTCAGGTGATTACTTAAGATCGGTTTCACTAATAAAAATCATACCAATACAGAAGTCAGGCCTTTGTGAATAGTTTTACCAAGAACATAAACAAGTCATGAGAGGTTATACTAATCACACATATTGGTAGTTCAAAAGATATGCAATGAATAACAATACCAATAATTCCTGGCGATTTCTCTTTCGATTCAAAAAAATGTAAAACATTGTTTCTTAGGATTAAATTTTCACCTTATACTCATACATAATCACAGTAGCATTCAAACTGTTATTTCGATGTCTTATATACAAAGTTTAATGGTTAAGCAATAAACCTCGTATTGTATTCCTTAATACTATGTCTAACTAGAGTATAATCATTCATCCTTCGCAGTTTTGTTTTCAATATGCATGACTTGAAAGATACGTTAGGAAATGAAACAGTTCAAGTCAAATATCACCAACCTCAAGTGGAAGGATAATGTTGTCGTTGTAGATCCTTACTTCTTCACTTCTTCAAGTCTTCGCAATTCTTGTAATGTCTCATATCCTAATACTTTCAAGCTAACCTATACGAAGTTGACTCTAGTACATAATCAAGCGACTCTTAAATGAGTTTTGGCTCACTAAAATATGACAACCAAACTTGACATACCAACGCTTGGTGGGTTCAATCGAGCTATGCTCTAAAAATTTCTTCAACCAAAACTCTTTAGGCATACTTTTCTCATGAAGCATGGACTTTGCTATCTCCATCACGATTGGATATTTCTTTCGGAAACACCATTTTGTTGAGGAGTATAACCCATGGTTAATTGCATTTCCAAGCCTTTATCTTCATAAAACTTATCAAACTTTTTGTTATTGTACTATTTTCCTTTTACACTTCTCAAAACTTTGATGTGATGTCCACTTTGGTTTTCAGTACAGGACTTTTAAACTTCTTAAATATTTCAAACACATTGGATTTTTGTCTCATGAAGTACACCCAAGGAATACGAGTAAAGTCATCAATGCATAAGATGAAGTATTTATTACCTTTATGAGTTGATGTCTTTATTAGTCCACACACATCAGTATGTACGAAGCCAAAAAAAATAAAAAAATATCCATGCTACACATTTTGGAAAAAATTGGCGATGTTGCTTCCAAAGTGCACAACCCTCACATACTCCTTCTTTGTGGTTGATGTAATTTGGAAGTACTTGCACCACATTCTTATTGGAAAGCACCTTAAAACTATTGAAATTTAAATGCCCGAGTATTTTATGCAATACCTATGTTATCAATGGTTTTCATCTTCATTACAACATTATTTTTCTTTTGAACACAAATATCGGAAAGCTTATATGCTTCTCCATACTGATACTCTTCATACTTATTCTTGAGTTTCTTGTCATAAATGGTGCAATATCCATCGAAGTTCGCCACCGAACGGACAAACCTGTGGCAAGTTCTAGGCGACCAGCCAAAACAAGCCTAATAGCATTACATGCTATTTTCCTACGGTAAGTCCCTTGAATTTGACTTGCCGCACGTAGCGAAGTGCTACATGTTTTCCAAGAAAACACTCGAGACATCAAACACGTCACAAACTGGGGGATGCTCATCAGGGTATTGTTCTGGCGGTTTACAGCGTGCGGCGTACAATGCGCCCGTTACAAGAAAGTGTCATGAAGTGGGACAATTAGTGGTGGTAAAAAGTAACGGTGTAAACGAATTCATTTCCTTCCTCATGGAAGCATAATGTCTGACGGTTACACGAATTCACTTCCTTCATCATGGAAGCATAACGTCTGACGGTTACACGTTACTCTTTTCTTCCACCACTCAATCGTTTCACTTCCTATGAGACCAGGGTACGTTTCAATATGACTTGTATAAATAGGCTTCACCTGTTTTCACCAAAAAATAAGTTTTGGTCGGCAACAATACAGTATCTAGAAATCATCTGGTAGCTTTACATTCTGTTAGCCAGTTCTACTTTCAGATACAAGTCATAAACAATCACACCTTGGTCTCAACAATTTCTTCGCTTCCCTCCCTAAGACCAACCCTTATCCTTCACTTTGTGACCGAAGCAAGCCTGGAACGGCCATTTCTTGGTTTACGCTAGGATTGTACAGATTGATCTCTCGAATCAAAAGTACTCTCGTGCAGTACATTGTTTGGAATTTAAATTCGTTTCTCATCCACACACCCAAAATTACCAAAATCAGTAAAAACAGTTTTCACCCACAAACAATTGGCGACCACAGTGGGAGGTTAATCTATCGGTTGCAATACCAATTTCCGATTTCCGATTTCACTTTTTCAATCTCGATCTCAAGATGGTAAAACTCAGGTCCGGATCAGCAACAAACCCTGAAAACTCTAGCGCAAAGATTACTCTTGGTATTAACGTCTCTTTTAGTGACGTTAATACGCCACTTGTCAACACCAGCGGCATGGAAAACGCTCTTTCAGGTGTTACACCTTCGATCACCAGAGACAGAGCCGTTGCCGCGGAAAATGTTCTTTCAGGTGTTACACCTCCGGTCACCAGAGCCAGGGCCGCTGCTTACCCCTCAACTTTTCTTCAAACGTGACACCTACAAACATCACTGGAGCCGCAGCTACTCCACCATCAGTACGAGAGACTGGGGGAGCCAAAGTGACCCGACCCCATATTACCATTGCTGATTTGATGGAAAGACAGGAAGTTCTTGCTAGGGCTCGGACGAACACGGCTTTGACTCAGAAAGAGGTGATTCTTTTTCTCAAGACACTAACGGAGCGACTACCACAGGAACCACGCCAACCAGAGCCAATGAGGAACACCTTCAATACTCCTGGCACTGATGCCTCAGCAAGGCGCAACTTTGTAAATGAAGAGACTCGTTCAGGGGCTCTGATGGAGAGGAATCAGCTGTCCAATTTTGTCACACGAGAAGATTTGGAACAACTTCTTTGAAAACGAGAAAAAAGTGATTCTGCAGAAATGCATCAACATCAACCCCCGTATCCTCCTGAAATACAAAGAATTCCTCTTCCGAGAGGGTACTCTTATCCTCAATTCTCCTTGTATGACGGCACCGGTAATGCGCGCGAACATGTCTCTCGATTTTTGGAATCCTTGGGCGAGCACGAATACAACCATGTTTTACATTTGAGGGAGTTTTCGAAGTCACTTACCGGAAGAGCATACACCTGGTAAAACATCATTGCACCAAATAGCATACCCAACTGGGGTGACATGGTTACGGCTTTCTACAAGAGGTAGTTCTACGTGTCTGAGCAAATTACCTTCTCATATTTAGGGAGGATGTTCCGACGAAACAATGAACATCCAAATGATTATGTCAAAAGATTCAGGATTTAAGCGCTGGACTGTCACGACCCAAATGTGACCGAACAACAATTAGTAGATTCTTGCATCAATGGTATGTTTCCCATATACCATGCCTTACTAGAGAATCTACGATTCCAGACGTTCTCTGAACTCCATGAGGCTGCTAAACGGTCGGCCACAACAGATTCAACATTGTTGGAAAGAACCAGGCCGGCCAAGGTTGAAGACGCAACCGAATCTCGAGGAAACAGACGCCTCATCAACAAGCAATATAACACTGGCCCTTCTTGAGCGTGGTAAGTGAAAGAGGAAAAAGGAAGGCTCCGGCGACAGAACAATAATCCAAGTGCACAATGCCAGTATATCAGGCGGCTCCACCACGAAAGACCACAACTAAGGTTCTTGTGCAGCATCAAGAATCCGGAGAAAAGGCCTTGGGTTTCCCGTTCCCAATCGAAGAGGTAATTGAAATCTTGGAAGCATAGATCCAAGATGATTCCATCAGGCTACAAACTATCAGGCGCCCACCAACTGAAGAGGAAATGGAAAATCCTAAGTATTGCCGCTACCACATATTTGTCCATCACCCGACCAGTGACTGCAATAAGTTAAAGCATATCTTCAAAGAAAAGGTGGAGGCATGGGAACTTCAACTGGGCAATGGGGGAGTTCACAGAGATCCTCTTCCAGTCAGGAGTTGCATGCTCTCTGGGGACTCTGTTCACAAAACCGTGCAATCCATCATGGAGCGTGTATGCGAGGTTCTCTATTTCTCCAAGGCGCAGCGTCAAGATATATTTGCAGCCCTTAATCGAGTTTTGTCGGGCAAGAGACTTTTTCCTACTGAAGAAACCATGCCAGAACCCCAAACTCTCTCGGGAAGCAGTGTTGGAAAATACAATTGGGGACTGCTTACCACGGTTTTTCTGAGGGAAGCCGAGCTTGATAACACATTGATCGATGCGGCCTCTGACTTCAACATCGTTACCATCAGAACTCTGAGAGCTGCGGGAATTTTAAAGCAGGAGGCTACCCACTCCCCAATGGTGGTCAAAAACTTGGAAGGAGAAGCAATAGACGCATATGGCTACATCAACATTGAAATTAAGGTAGGAGACGTTCTAACACATGGCAAATTCCACATTGTCAAAGAACTCTCAAATTACGACATGATTCTGGGACGCTCATGGGTGCATGGCAACAAAGCGAAATTGGGAGTATCCCCTCTGCCGGTGTCGATACCCGAAAGAACTTCCAACAAACTGTCCAGCTTTGAAGATTACATTTTGCCGTATCAACAACTTACCAATGTAACTCAATTACCTGAAGAAATCCTGTCGACATTCATCCGCAGATTCCGAACACAAGTAAGTATGGTTAAACAACCCTTTTTGTACCCCGTGGCTTCTCCTCTCGGTCAGGCATGGGGACTCGGTCCAGTTATCAACCCGGACGTCATTAAGAGATGTGAATGGGACGCTGGTCCTTTCAAGTGCTTTGTCAAAAATTTGGAAGCTGTCGTAGTCAAAGATGATGAGCTCAAAAATCAAGTGATTACACAACGGCCAAACCCGTTTCAAATTGGATATATGGTAGTCAAGGCGACCTCGTTTCAAGCTGGAAATGTTACAGTAAAGATGGCCACTCAACCCGGTTCGCCTAAAGAAAAGGAAGACGAGCCATATCTGGTGGAAGATGTTATCTTGGGTGGTTACTGCAAATTCATCAATGCCGACATGTTGGAAGGTGTGACGATTCACTCACGATAGCTCAATCCCTTCAATACCTAAAACTTTGTGCTACCTTCTCCTCCAACGTTCTCCTTTCAGTATTTCCTTCAGCAATTTCCCCTTTCATGCAATGTTTGTAACTTCTCTAAAAATGATTGCACTGCTTGCATTCATGATTAGAGTTCTCAATTTCAATTAAAGAACATCTTTCCTTAAAATAAAGAAAAGTTTTCCTGAACGATCTTAAAGGAAAAATACCAAATGAACCCAAACTCTCACAGAATCATTACCCATCGATTGAAAACCAGATAAATCAAACCCCCACAAAATATCTTATTCAAAAAAAAAATACTGAAGAAAATAATAATGCAAGAATTAAGATCATCAAGCAACGGCGCAGACACTTTCCTTCAAGAATCCCTAGTCACGTCTTTTACCTGATGGTTTTTCTTTATTTCTCTCATGACGTGCTATCCATCTTGTGGAAGCTCACACTTCTACGCACCCAGGCGGCATGCATAGAAGCCCTGGATAATTTACAAAGGAAAATCCAATAAAAGGTTGGTCAAATCCTTAACTGTTGCTACTGTTTTCCCACGTTTTGAGTTACTGTCGCCAACGACATGAGAGGTGTTGCTATGAAAGTGGCTAAACGAGAAGAAGATAACACACCTATTAGCATTATTGCATTCTGGCTCTCTTTCTGTTGGATTGTTATGGGGATGAAAGAACTGGTTCTTCGCAAAAATGGTTTTAGGGTTCTTCCGGGATATTTTATTCATTCAATAAAAAATATGAAATTATCAAAGAAGGAATGTTACTCGGTGAGACATGGTTTCAGTCGTACAACAAAAAAAAACATCTACAAGCTACGAAAAGATGGATGAAATTGCAAAATGGGAAAACCAGTTATCAATGACAAAACACCTTGGTCAATGACGCCTCCATCATATCTTTTTCAAGCACTTTCCCCAACACCTTCTCCCATAGAAACCATTCCATCCAGAAGCTATCTCAGCAGCAGCTTCAACATCCCATCCAGAAGCCGTTTCAGCAGCAGCTTCAACATCCCATCCGGAATCCGTTACGGAAGCAGTTCCAGCATATATCCCCACAACTTCTCCAACAACCCCAACATATGCTTCCTCCATTTCACCATCTTCCTCGACAACATCCTCAATGGTCGCTTCGATTTCCTCAATAGCAGTTTCGACATCCCCTTCAAAAGCTGCTTCAATATCGCAAACCACAGCCTCTTTAGGATGCTCCGGTTCGTCCACATTATAATCGAGGATTACGATACCCTTGTGGACACGGTAATTAAACTGACTCTCGTCCGGAAGTTTCTTAGACTCATTCCTTCGCCGTTTCAATCGAGAGGCGAATCGTTCAGCCCTGGCACTGGGTTATGGAGAAGCTTCATCACTTTGATATTTCCCGACTTGCTGGGATGCTTCATTATGTCTCCACTTCTGCTCCATGTCAATCAAAGCCATGAAAGCCTGGGCAGGCACCCGCACGATGCGTAGATGGGTGAGAGACACGCCTTGTATAATCCGGCCGGCTGCATGGAACAAAGGGTTGACTTGGTTTAATATCTCCTCATGTGAAGAAAACATGGGTTCGTCAACTTCAAAAATCTTCTCCGAAGAATCAGAGGTATGATCATCACTAGAAGATCCCATTGTGCACTACAACAACAACAACAAAAAAGAAAAAAAAAGAAGATCTTTTTCACATTATGTCTGCATCGGCAATTTACATGATGAAGAACAAAAAATGGAGAACTATAAGAAAAGACACGAGACAATACCTGTGAAGAGGGTGGGTGCGATTCTATGATAATCTATACGAAAGAAAGAATAATTGGCTCACCTGGACTGCTGATGGAAAGAAGCTTGCTTCTACAGAGATAAAGTAAATGATACGAAAATAAAAGTGCGGACAACGCATTTATATACTTTGTATTTGAAGTTTGAGTAGAAGAAGGTTTCTTCATTCGGGTTATACACAGAATAAGGCAAGCGGACCCGCAATGACCGGCCAGGCACTCTCCCTGCCATTCCGTGACTTAACCAAAAGAACGCCTTCTTCACCGCTCAAAGCAGCACAATCTCCTCGCGCTCTAGCATACAAGCAACACCATCTCCGCCTGCTCCACATTCTATCAAGCAACGCCATGACTCCAGCACCCCGTGATCAAAGACGTACTATCTCTTCCCTTTTCTGCAAAAACATCGGCTCCATCTTCACTGTTTGATAACCAAAGTTCAAAGTGTTGTTTCCACCATTCCACGGACATAGCCAAAGTGGCGCCATCTTAGCCGTCCAAAGTAGCGCCGTATCCACTAGCCAAAGCAGCGCCATATTAGCCGTTCAAAGCAGCGCCATCTTCACTAGCCGAAGCAGCGCCATCTCCGCCGTTCAAAGCAGAGTCATCTTCGAACGTTCCTTGACCTAACTAGCCAATGCATGTTCCGCGGACCAAATCGTTCTCTGCTAGCTAAAGTTTCAGCGCTGACGCCAACACCCTATGGCCGAGTCATAATTACGAGGATCCGCCAACATAGGGATCACAGATTTCTCATGCATTCTGCTAAAGGTTAGTTGAATTTCCTCGACAATCTCTTCACGTCTTTCCCTTTCGATTTTACTCTTCTCTGTCACCATCTCAATCTTACCCCGCAACAATGCCACTATTACGTGCTAAGCAGGGGACTTAATGTTGATGGTGGGTTTTATCTTAGGGTTATAATCGTAAAACCTTGCATCTATATGACGTCACTCTGTAAGGAAACGAAGTCGTGAGTGCTAACCTCTCCGCTGGCATATTTATTGAGATGCTCAATATATCTACATGAAATTTATCCAGACTGGCGAATGTAGCAACCATCCCAGATGTTATGTAAATTTCGGCGCCTTGCCTATATTCACTTAATATAAGTTCCTATGTTCCCCGGATGAACCCCTTAATGTTGATATGGCATGACGATTTGTGTTCACTCGCAGCAGAGTAGCACGAATTTTCAAATATCAAGGATAAGGTATTTGCATAAGGTATTCAATTAGAAAAGCATGATTCTCTCTGGCAATGAACTTAAAAGAACTCTGTGTCAACACATAGACTTCAATCAATTGCCCTGACTAACTTGCAGAAGTTAGGGTTTCGTGCCTCGCGCAATATACCAGACCTTTCCTAACGAAAGTAAGCCTAGGAAAACTAGGAAACTAATCCGCCATGGATTAGTAGGTGCAAACCCTTCCCAGAATCAGAAAAACAGGGATCCACAGCAGCAAAGGTAGGCGTGGCCATTCCTTAAGCCAGATGGCGCCACTTTCCATTGGCCACGCCCCATCCTAAACCGGCTCTATTTCCTTCGACGTATCAGGTCTCTTTAAACTCGCCACGCGCACATAAGTTGTGGCTGGGCCCATACTTGCCGGCCCCACTTCCCATCGACCAATCAGGTCGCTCTAAAGATGCCACACTCTTGCCAGAAGTGTAGCCACGCCCATGCTTGGCCGTCCCTCTTTTAATCGACCAATCAGTTCGCTCTAACGCCGCCACACTCTCATCAGAAATGTAGCCGCGGCTTATGTTTGGTCGTCCCCTTTTTCTTTTCCAATCAAGTCGCTCTAAACTTTCCACCATACATTAAAGGCCAAACGCACCCTGTCGCGCCACCATACTAATTGGAAAGCCAAACACACCCCGCCACAATAACATATTGATCGGCATGCCAACATGATACTCTACCGCGGTAACATGCCAACACGCCACTCTGCCGCGGTAACATGCCACTTCGTCGCAACCTGCCATAAATAGCCACCACACGA